>NC_042616.1:382050194-382696004 GCF_901001135.1 Rhinatrema bivittatum
TCTGAAACTATGACCACTTTCTGGGATCAACAACTTTTCTGCTGAAAAAATCCATAGGCATATTATCTATGCCTGTCATGTGTGATGAGGATATCATCTTCAGATTCTTTTCTGCCCAGCACAGTAAAAAATACACCTCCTCTGATACCTAAGGACTTTTGGTGCCCCTGATGATTCATATATGCCACTGCTGTGGCCCCTTGATGATTCATATATGCCACTGCTGACCTCTGAAAAGGGAATCAAATCTGAGAAGAGCAAACCTAATGGCCTTGCTCTGTAAACAATTTTTAGACCATTTTGTTTCCTCCTTTGACCACAGCCCCTGAGCAACTTGACCCAGATACTGGGTCCCCCAACCACACCTTTATGTTGAAAAGAGTTCCCAAGTATTCTATGGTTTATGAAGGTAGCAAACTGCTCTTGGAAAAGTTTACTATCTAACTAAGTTCCTGTAACAGCTCTACCACCCTGTTGGTGGCCAAAGAACTCTCCTGCTCCAGCTTTGCCCTTATGAGCCAATCATCCAGGTACAGATGCCCCAAGATTCCCTCCTCTTGCAGCATAGCCACCACCACTACCATCACCTTTAAAAGGGTCCAAGGAGTGGTGGCCAGCCGAAAGGTCAGGGCTTGAAACTGAAAGTTCCCCCCTAGCATTGCAAAATGAAGAAACCGCTGATGACATGCCCTGATTTGTTTGTGAGGATATGCCTCCATAAGTTCCAAGGAGGTTAGGCATTCCCCTTGTCTTACCACCATTATGACTGACTTCAATGTCTTCATTTGAAAATGAGACACATTGAGAAACTTGTTGACTTGTTTCAAATCCAGTATAGGTCGAAAAGTCTCTTCTTTCTAGGGAACCACAAAGTAAATCAAATACTGCCCCTGACCCCACTGAGAGTTCGGTGTGCTGTAGCTGTCAAAAAAGCAAACATAATGTTGGGAATTATTAGAAAGGGAATGGTGTATAAAACGGAAGACATAATGCCTCTGTATCGCTCCATGGTGGGACCGCACCTTGAATACTGTGTACAATTCTGGTCGCCACATCTCAAAAAATATATAATTGCGATGGAGAAGGTACAGAGAAGGGCTACCAAAATGATAAGGGGAATGGAACAGCTCCCCTATGAGGAAAGACTAAAGAGGTTAGGACTTTTCAGCTTGAAGAAGAGACGGCTGAGGGGGGATATGATAGAGGTGTTTAAAATCATGAGAGGTCTAGAACGGGTAGATGTGAATCGGTTATTTACTCTTTCGGATAATAGAAAGACTAGGGAACACTCCATGAAGTTAGCATGTGGCACATTTAAAACTAATCAGAGAAAGTTCTTTTTTACTCAACGCACAATTAAACTCTGGAATTTGTTGCCAGAGGATGTGGTTAGTGCAGTTCGTATAGCTGTGTTTAAAAAAGGATTTGATAAGTTCTTGGAGGAGAAGTCCATTACCTGCTATTAATTATGTTGACTTAGAAAATAGCCACTGCTATTACTAGCCATGGTAACATGGAATAGACTTAGCTTTTGGGTATTTGCCAGGTTCTTATGGCCTGGATTGGCCACTGTTGGAAACAGGATGCTAGGCTTGATGGATCCTTGGTCTGACCCAGTATGGCATGTTCTTATGTTCTTATGAGGTCTTAGAACCAATATCACTGCTTTCAAGCAAAGGAGTTCTGGAGTATTGTTCTTTCTGTTTCTTTCTTTTTTACTGAGTGACAAGGGAAAGCCATAAAATGATCTGATATAGGAAAGGAAAATTATTGTATTATCTCCAAGACCTATCAATCTGAGATAATTAGGATCCAAATCTGATTAAACTAAGGCAGGTGGCTGCCTATCTCCAGAATCAGAAACTGGGTCCCGAAAAACTTATTGGGAAGAATGGGAGGATCCAGACAACCCTGTGGATCTCTTCTTACAACCCTCTTTTGCTGCTCGAAAGGACTGAAACCTTACAAATGTCTGAGACCTTTGACCAGCACAAGAACATTCCTGTGTAAAACTCCTGGAGTCCTGAAACTTATTATGGCATTGAGCTGAACATGACATACCATTAGGCTGATCTTCTGGAATTCTTAGGCCTTAGAGCCCCCTTAAACTTTGGCCAACTTTTCAAGATCTTACTCAAGCAACAAATTTCCTAAACAGGAAGTTTTTTCAAATTGGTCTTGGAGACAGAATCCTCTGACCAATTTTGCAATCATTGATCCTTGCCATGATTTGCACCATATCAAAAGAAATATCAGTGAAATACACCACTCACAGTTCAAAGTGGGAAGTTTCCTTGATAACTACCCCACAAGTTCCCAATACCTCTTCCAGTATGCGCTGAGGCAAATGCCATGCATGCTTCAACACTGCATCAATTTTTCTGCTTTGCTCATCTAATGGAATGGTTGTCCTCTTGGGAGCAAAACAAACTAGCACATCCACTTTTGGAAATCTAAACATCTCCTTCTCTTGAACCACCAAGGTATACAACTTGGACATTGAGCTTTCTCCTTTAATATTGCCTTAGAAGAGATCCACTCCAGATCAATTAAGTCCTTTACTGCCTTATGCAGGAAAAAGAACAGGGTGTCAGGGTGTTTCCTAATACTGACCACGATAGGGTCCTATGCAGCGCTGGGAAATATTTAGAGTTCTCAAGGCTTGAGTTGTCAGGGAAGCAGTCCGCTCCATATGAAAGAGATGGACTAAGGAAAGCCATCCTCCCCCTCCAGAGGGAATTCTCCCTCTTCCAATTCCCCTTCACTGTCAGCATCTCTCAGGATTCAAAATTCCTCCATACAATCCTCTGACCAGGAGACATCACCTTCATTTACCTTCAAATCCTTCTCTTTCCTGGATTTTTTCCTTGCTTTTGGGGCTTCTGCAGAAGTAGAATACCCTAGAGTAGATCACAGGACTGAATTCTGTCCAATAATGAAGGCCTGTTGAATGAATCTAATAAAATCCTTACACATGGAAACCCAGGTCAAGGAAGAAGTTTCCAAGGAAGAGGGAAATGCCAGTGATTCTTTTATATTAGCTGTCAATGAATCTGCTCAACTGGGCTCTTGCTCTGAGGCAGGGGTCGGGAACCTTTTTGGCTGAGAGAGCCATGAACACCACATATTTTAAAATGTAATTCCGTGAAAGCCATACAAGACCTACCAAATTAATTTACTACACCCCCCCTACTCTCCTGATGCCCCCCCAAGACCTGCCAAATTAATTTACTACAACCCCCCCCACCCCCCTAACCCCCCCCCCCCCCCAAGACCTGCCAAAAGTCCCTGGAGGTCCAGGGCTCGCAGACAAATCTTTAATAAAAAGTAAAAATCTAACAAAAACCCCCACCCTCCTGACACCTCCCAAGACTTCCAAAATTAATTTACTCAATCCCCCACCCCCCCCCCCCCCCCCCCCCAGACCTGCCAAAAGTCCCTGGTGGTCCAGCCGGGGTCCAGGGCTCGCAGACAAATCTTTAATAAAAAAGTAAAAATCTAACAAAACCCCCCACCCTCCTGACGCCCCCCCAAGACCTCCAAAATTAATTTACTACAACCCCCCCCCCGACCTGCCTAAAGTCCCTGGTGGTCCAGCGGGGGTCCAGGAGCAGTCCGGGAGCGATCTACTGGACTTGGGCTGTCGGCTGCCAGCAGTCAAAATGGCACCGACGGCCCTTTGCCCTCACTTTGTCACTGGGGTCGACCAATGGCGGCGGTAGCCCCTGTGACATAGTGAGGGCAAAGGGCCGTCGACACCATTTTTATTACTGGCAGCCGACGGCCCTTTGTCCTTACTATGTCCACAGGGGCTACCGCCGCCATTGGTCGACCCCAGTGACATAGTGAGGGCAAAGGGCCGTCGGCGCCATTTTGACTACTGGCAGCCGACAGCCCAAGTCCAGGAGATCGCTCCCGGACCGCTCCTGGACCCCGCTGGACCTCTAGGGACTTTTGGCAGGTCTTGGGGGGGGGGGTCAGGAGGGGGTTGTGGTAAATTAATTTTGGAGGTCTTGGGGGGCGTCAGGAGGGTGGGGGGTTTTGTTAAGATTTTTACTTTTTTATTAAAGATTTGTCTGCGAGCCAGATACAGCCTTCAAAAGAGCCACATCTGGCTCGTGAGCCATAGGTTCCCGACCCCTGCTCTGAGGGACTAAGAAAAGGAGGCAATAGCTCCCTTACAGCTTCCTGTGCTCCCAAAATGGCCACTGTTCCTACTGTGGTACTCATCACTCCAGCGGAAACTGATTACCTGGATGGCACTGTTGAAGCAGCCCCCTCCCCTGGAGCCCCAGTACTGCCAGGGTTCACTGATTGGCTTGTTCCTTGGAGCAGATCTCTCACACATCTACCTGGCAGAAAAGTCTATAGTGCTCCCACCCTCACAAATGTTATAGATACACAAATTCTGCACATACTCCTGTACCAAATATACTTTTAATGCTGTTCTACTCCTCTTATCCTCTATGTATCTTACCACCAAGCTAGCCTACTTACATCTCATCATTTCTTTTTTCTAGGATAATATGACTTCCCTTCTTTGGGGTCACCTCCTCTTGAATTATGGAGAAAATGTAAAGCTTAGTAAGAAAAAGCTGTCAAATCTATGACAGCCATAGAGTGTCGTCAACTGTTCTTCAGCAGAATAAATTGTTCATTTAATAGTTTTTTAATTGCCAATGAGAATAAAATACGCTAAGATTGCTTTCAACACTGTGTATGACCTCATATTTAAAATTTCTTGTAGGTTATAGCTTAAAACAAATTTGAAAAAGAACAGATAGGTTTGAGACTTTTCAAATTCTCTTAAAAGCCATTGAGATTGATTAATTTCTTGATGGTAAAAGGCTTACACAGAAAGACACCTGGTAATTTTGTGCAACACTTGTTTCTGCAAAGGGACATAATATTTGAAATCACTGTATGATCTCATTAATGCTGATAGGCATGCTGGTGTTTGCGGTCTACTGTAGAATCCTCAGTAGATTACATAGTCATAATAATATTATGTCTATCAGTTTGCTCTGCTATTATAGTAATAAATCCAACATACACTGCAAATTTTAGAATCTGAACATGGCTGAATTTGCTAAATATCACTGGTATTTCAATGTTGGAGGACTTCCCATGAAGTTGTACTTGAAATGATTAATACTACTACTTTATATTCATAAATGTATATCACTTGTGCAGTCAATAGTATAAGTTATCACTTATTTCAGAATTTGGACAGAACAGATGCCTCAATGGATAATGAAGACTCAGGCCTGCTAGCAATTATATTTATGTATTTGATTTATATTCTTCTTTTTCAGACATTTCAAAGCAGATTACACTCAGATATTGCAGGTATTTCTCTAGCCTTAGCCCTATATAATCAGCTATTACTAGAATTGGTATTAAGTTTATGCTAGCATAGAATAGCTTTGTAGAAGCAAATATATCATAGATTTCCAGAGATTCAGTGCTGAGAAAAAGTTTGTGAATCTCCTAGGAGATTCACAAACTTTGTACTAAAAATATGATTAGATCTGAATCTAAATCCTAATAAGAGAAAATACCCACACTGCATTAACGACTCAGAAAAAAAAGTACATATTTGAATTATTTATTAAATAAAATGATTTAACAATAAATATCCTTGTGCAAAAGAATGTGAGCCCTTCATTCAGTAACCAGTGGCCCCATTCTTGGGTAGAAATAACTTCAACTAAACATTTCCTGTAACTGTTGATACTTCCACTACCTTGCTTGACAGGTGGGATGAGATTCTCACTTTGGAAAGCAATGTAGTGTTCACCAGATAAGACATTTGTTATTGTGACAGAAATTTGAACAGAATCTTGTGGTTCATCCAGATGCTCTTTGGTGAATCTGAGACAGGCAATAATGTTCCTTTTAGAGAACAGTGGTTTCTTCCTTGCTATCTTCTTGCTTCACAAGTGTAGACACTATGAGGTCTCTACTAGATAGCCCTTGTTCCCAGCTCTTGGATAGACAACAGGAAAAGGGCATCCCGTTCAACACAGTACCTCCCCCCAGATGTTGTCTGGAGTCGGAAATTCCTTAGGCCACAAGGGGAGAGCTAGTCCAAGTTAGAATGTGGCAGTGTAGATTTGTTTTTGAAGGAGAAGAGCCTGTTTCAGTGTGATCTCCAAGTTAGGCCCTGTTATGGTTTTGAGGTGTTTGAGTGGATTCTTGGGTACTGTGGGAGATGACCACGCCCACAGGGGTGGAGCCCCATGGGGAACCACAGTACTGCGCTAAATTCTAGCCAGATACTATGGTCTGGCCAGAATTTGGCCAGATAAATGAGGAGCAGTCCAGAGGCGAGCCGGAAAGGAGCCGAGTTAGCTGGATAAGTTATCTGGCTAACTCTGGTTGTCCCATAGAACTGTACTAAAGTTAGACAGATAAACTTATCCGGTTAACTTTAAAATATTTATTCAGCAGTGAGGCTGCACTGTTGAATCTACAGCGCTAGCTAGTCAAATAGGTTTAACTGGCTGACTAGCAGAACTGCATAGTTGCTGAATATGGAGCGCATAGCACCTGCATTCTACATCATTGTGTCTCAAGAAACAGAGAGTTATTTAACTTATGCCCTTTTTTATTGTATAAGAAAAGACTGATTTCAATTACATAAGGATATAATGGTAAGAACTTGCAATTGTCATTATTATACTTGGGGCTCACAAACATTTTCTCAGCACTGTATGTAGTGCTGTAAGTGGATTCCTCTCTATAATCTTTCACTGAATTCCAGCCACATCTGTGCCAGTCTGGGATATAACAAAGCAGGCTGAATGGGAGGCACTTATGGCATTTATATAAAAATGTATGCATTTATTTAATATCACTTGATGTCCACCTTTCCTTAGCCTCAAAGTGGAAAGCAAATCAGCACAATAATATACGATCAGCTAGATCCACTGCATAAAAATAAATAAAACATAATCCCCTATCCATCCACTTTACCTCTCACCTCTAGTATCTCCTTTGTACCAACCTATACCTAACCCTATATGAACTGTCAACCATCAGTTATGCCAACTCATGTACTCTGAAAAGCCTGTTCATATGCTCAGGACTTCAGCCTCTTATGGAAGCACAAAATGAGCTTAATCTGTGTTTGCAGACTGCTCCTCTACAGTGCTGCAAGTAGGCTGACATGGTCAGGTACAGAGCACGGGTGAAAAATTGCCTGCAGGTACTTGGTACCATCAAGAAAGAGAGACTGGGCCCATTCCCTGTCCTTCAGTCAGCCTGCAGGCAAAAGCAGGGGAGGGGCTAAGGAAGGAGCAGAGCAATTGTTTTCTTCTTTTTCCTGCACTTTCTAGTCCCACCTTCTCCTTATGCTCCCACAGTCCCCATCAATATGTTTCCTCAGTCTGAATCTGATGTGGGAGGAAACAGGAGGGGGAAGTACTAGACAAGACAGCCTAGAAAGAGGGGAGACAGGGCTAGAGCAAGTTATTCTGTGATTCCAGGACTTGAGAGCAGAGTGGGGGAAGAGGAAGGAGCAATGGTACAAGCTAGCCAGTAGGATGAAGTACACAGTATCAGAACAATGTACTGCCAGTGAGGCAATCCCACAGAAGCTGGGCAGAGGCTGTAAAGCAGAGCAGTCTGCACTGTTTGTTGCCGAGCCAGCACAAACTTTGGCTTTGCAATCAGGGCCAGGGACAGGCAAGGGAGGCAGCTGCCCTGGCACAGAAAGCCTACCTATTTATGCCACTTTCCTGCTGTCCCCTGGTTTGCTGCTGCCATGTGCTGCTCTTGCAAGTTTGCAATTGGCTGCACAGAGGACCACAGGGGGAGCAAGTGACGAAGAGAAATAGATAGCTGCAGGAGCACTGGAAGCAGGCACCGATGCAACTCCTGCATCCAAACCCCCACCCCAATCTACTGGCTTTGCTCTTTGCTGCCTGCCTGCCTCCAAAGATGCTGTAGCCTGGTCAAATCCTGCCACTTCTTCAGGTCCAGGATGCTGCCAGAGGATCAATTCCTCTGCTGCTCCAAGTTAGGTAGAGCCAAAACCTCCTCTGCTGGCCTTGGGGAAAGCGGGCAGGGGAAGAGGAGGTTGCTGCTGTCCTTCCTCCAGGCTCCGAAGAATTGGGGATTTGGGGGAGGGCAGCTGGGGCTGTAGTTAGCGGGATGCTCCTTCAGGTCGGCCAGAAGAAGCTGCTCTAGTCTTGGTATTGCTCCACTGCATGCAAGGGGAAGTTGTCCCTACATTTCTTGGCTTTACCCAGATTTACAACTCTGAGCATGCAGCGGGGCAAAAGCAGGATCTGAATGGCCTGTTTGTGTTGGCCTTGGTGAGGTGATGATCCTACATGGGATTAGGAAGAGGGCAGGAATCTGTCCCTCGTTTGTTTTATCCTAGGATTACTCGCTGTCTGTTTTAAGACCAGACAGTCCTGCTTGGCTTCTTTCTCTACAAAGTCCAGTTACAATAATAGCAGTACACTGTAATGTCTGGTTTAAGTGTAGCCCGTGAGGCTGGGAATCTGCATCACAGCCTGCACAGTACTGCTGCCTGGAGCCCACGTGGCTCCACTGTCTCCTTCTGTGCCGCATGTCCAGATGGCCTGCACAGCCCCAGAAGAAAAATGCAGGAGAGAGGCACATTCAGGAACTACGCTTGCAGGAAACTGCTGCTAGCAGGGTAGGGGCAGGGAGATAGCAGTTTCAGTGAGTGGTAATGTATTTATTTTTCCAGGGTTGTACTGTATGTATGGGCAGGTAACATGACGCACATTGCCTTATTAGGGTTTCCATTTCAGCTTTTGTCTACACATTTTTATATTGACTTGGTGGTCTCGTATTCTGAATTTGGTGATGGTCTGTCTGCTAGGGGTGTGCATTCGGTCCCTACATATTTGTAATCCGCAACGGATGTGGTCATATTCGTTGTATTCGTGGGGAAGCGAAACGTATCGCGATTCCCCATGAATACACAAATCTTCGCCGAATTATTCGGCCGCCTAAAGAAACCAATTTAAACAAACCCTCCACCCTCCTGACCCCCCCAATACTTACCAAAACTCCCTGGTGGTCCAGGGGGGGGTCCGGGAGCCATCCCCTGCACTCACACCCTCGGTGCTGGTTTCAAAATGGCGCCGATAGCCATTATGTCACAGGGGCAACCGGTGCCATTGGTCAGCCCCTGTCACATGGTAGGAGCACAAGATGGTGCCGATGGCCATGTGACAGGGGCTGACCAATGGCACCAGAAGCCCCTGTGATATAGTAGGTCTATGGCTATCGGTGCCATTTTGAAACCAGCACCAAAGGTGTGAGTGCAGGGGATGGCTCCCGGACCCCCCGCTGGACCACCAGGGAGTTTTGGTAAGTCTTGGGGGGTCAGGAGGGTAGGGGGTTGTAGTTAATTTAATTTTAGTGGGGGAACGAATTGAAATGGACGTATTAACAGATCGGGGCGCCATACGGCCAAATGCAACTTATCCGCCCCCCCGACGAATCTGAATCCTGAATGCAATGTATGGCGTCCCTCTGCACATCCCTACTGTCTGCATTATGCATGAACCAAGGTGAGATGTGCCTATGAAGTGTGGTTTCTCTGCAAGGCTCTCCGGCTCTCCAAAGCTGCTCTTGGTCTTTGTTCCACTACCTGCACAGGGACATCGAAGGGGGCATTAGGTAGAACAACTGACAGTAGGACCCTCCCAACTTCAGGAGGGTCCCCTACCCACTGTTCAGGCTCAAGTGCTTTGTACTGGACACATTAAAAAAGCTAACAAGCATCACAGAGCTTCCTGGCTGCCATGTCTCTGTTTGTTAACATCCTTTACTTTTGCAGTTTGCCATGCAAACCATAGATCTTGTTATGTGGCAGTGGATTGTCTGAGCTGGTATGTGAAAGTGCTTTGTAGTGGACAGGTTATAAAGACAAATAGAGCTAAAAGTCTCCATAGAACTTCCTGCCTAGGTTGAGACACCTAAATGCTAGTTACCAGTGAAACTAAGCAGATTGCTAAGGCTTGTTTCTTCTAAATTACTCTGTTAATTTGTTAACAACCTTTCCTTTGCAAGTCTTGTCCTGTAAGCTCTAGAAAGTCTTACAGGGCACTAGATTGTTATAATAGTTGTTATAGTTGTTATAAAATCTCTTTGAAATTCAAATGTGATTTACCCTCTTATTTACTTTCCTCCCATCATCCATGTACTCCTCCTTAGATAGATTCCATCTGTGGGCAAAGATTTTGGCTGATTCACCAATTAGGAAAACAATTGATTCTTTACAGCTTTACTTGTTAAAAAGCTTGATAGCCTCTTTCACCTCCCTTTTAACCTTGCCAGTAATCGTTTTGCCTTCCTCTCACCTTTCTTAATATATGAAATACATCTGGACTACGCTTCTAAAATTGTATTTTTAAACAATGTCTACGCCTGTTGTACACTTTTAGCCTTTGCAGCTGCACCTTTCAGTTTTTTCTAACTAGTTTCCTCTTTTTATCAAGTTTCCCTTTTGAAAATTTAGTGTTAGAGCTGTAGAGTTACATATTGTCCCCCTTCCAGTCATTAGTTCATATTTGATCATGTTATGATCACTATTGCTAAGTGGCCCCACTACCATTACTTCTCTCACCAAATCCTGCATTCCATTAAGAATTAAATCTAAAATAGCTCCCTCTCTCATTGGTTCCTGAACCAATTGCTTCATGAAATAGTCATTTATTCCATCCAGGAATTGTATGTCTCTAGCGTGTCCTGATGTTACATTTATCCAGTCAATATTGGGATAATTGAAATCTCCATTATTATTGCACTGCCAAATTGGTTAGCTTCCCTGATTTCTCTTAGCATTTCATCTTCTGTCTGATCATTTTGGACAGGTGGATGACACTGACAGTATACTCCTATCACTATACTCTTACCCAACACACATGGCATTTCTACCCTTATAGATTCTACTGAGCATTTAGTCTCTTGTATGATCTTTATCCTGTTGGACTCTATATCCTCCCGGACATGCTACACCCCCCACCAAGTTGATCCCCCCCATCATTGCGGTATAATTTGTACCCTGATATAGCACTGTCTCATCGGTTATTCTCCTTCCACCAGGTCTCTGAGATGCCAATTATGTTCATCTCATCATTCACTGCTATACACTCTAACTCTCCCATCTTATTTCTTTGACTTCCAGCATTGGCATACAGACATTTCAAAGTGTGTTTTTTGTTTGCATTAACAACCTTTTTTAGTTGAAATGGATAATTTGGAATTCTTTAGCTTAGGTGATTACTTATGAGCACATGGGCTACTTTTGCATTTATTGGAACCTCTCTGTTGGGGGTGCCCTAACTCTCCTGTTTCATTTGTATCCTTCGAAGCTATATTCCTCTGAAGCATGAACTGCTGAGCAACTGTCGGCTTTCCCCTTTGTTCTAGTTTAAAAGCTGTTCTGTCTCATTTTTGAACGTTAGCAACAGCCACCTGGTTCCATTTTGGCTAAGGTGGAGCTTATCCTTTCAGAAAAATCCCCCCCCCCCCTTCCCCAAAAGGTTGTCCAGTTCCTTGCAAAACTGAATCCCTCTTCCCTGCACCATCATCTCATCTACATATTGGCCATAGACTAGCTACAGCACTGGGTTGGGATGGTGGACAGGGAGAAGAGAGGCAAGGGTTTGAAAAGGAGAGAAGCAAATGGAATGAAGGAGGATGATGGATAGGGAGAGGCAGGGATTGGAAAAGAAGAAGTTGGAAAGTAGTGAGAAGCAGTATAGGGATGGGGAGGGAAGTGAAGCAAATTCAGGAGAGAATAGCAGTAGAAGTGAAATGCAGTGAAGACTTGTCTGGGGAGAAGACGTTTGGGAAGATAAGGGGGAGAATGGTAGGAGATAGAATGGAAGTGTGGGAGTGGACACTGGATGAAACAAGCCAAGATGGAAGGCTAGGGGCTGAAAGGTGAGAAAAGGGTTAAGAGGGTGCAGTGTAAGAGAGAGAGAGAGAAGAGAATTATGGAAATCTCATTTGTGATTTGGAACCTTTGAGAACTATGATAATAATTCCTTATGGGAACTGACTCAGGAGCTCAGGTCTGTATTTGAGAAAATTAAAAAAAAACTTGTTGCAACAGAAATGATGAGATTTTCTTCATCAATGTGTGTACATATCAATGAGGAATCGGTTGGTTATTCCTGCAGAGAAGCAACCCTATCGCTTTTGGCAGCAAAAAGAGAGACTGACACAGAAAGAGAGATGCTTGTGTTACAAAGGAGCAGTTCTTAGCAGTTCTTTTGACTTTTGGGAAAAAATAAAACATATGGTATGGAACATTTGTATTCTCCAGCCACAAATTGGATGTAACATATGTATTCTCCAGTCATGAATTGCTTGAGATCATTTTGAAAGCATCTTTGCTGAAAACCCCTAAGAGTTTGTAACAAATGATAGTTAGACTTCAGAAATGTATAATATTGCTTAGTAAAAAAAAAGTCTCCCATTGGCAGGTGTCTCACATAGGACATGCTTACTTTTAAAGAGTGGATATAGGTCTGTGAATACTGAGCGAGAGAAGGGATGTTTCACTGCTTGTCTATATCAGAAGAAAGAAAGAATTTTCCAATGAAGAAACAGGTCTATGGGTTTCTTAAATTATCATTTACAAAATGACCAGAGACTAAACGGAAAGTTATATTTGATCAACTTCTTTTACAATGTAGGAGATTAATGTGGTATACAGATAAGAAATAAGGTAAGGAATGAAACTGGGGAAATGATCTGTTATGTTAAGATTATGTGAGAATGTGAACTCCTGGGCTGAGATGAGAGATGTCTCTGCCCACAGGGAGGAGCCCTGAGAGCCTCACCGTCAGCAGGCGTGGTCAAGTGGCGTGGGACACAGCTAGAAGTAGAGACTTTATTATGAAAGGAAAGGAAAGTAATATCCACAGAGTAGTAGATGTATAGGTACAGTCCTGCGCTATGGGAATTACCCAGCGCGTAGCCACAGATGAGACGATCCGGTAGTGGCCCGCGAGCGAGGTACACCAGGGATCCCCTCTAACAAGTGAAGGGCAGCTCTGGAATGCAGATCCGGTAGTGGCCCGCGAAGTGGGGTATGCCGAGGAGACTTGTACAGTAGATGTTGAAGAACAGGTAGAGATACCGGAACCCGGAAGTGGCTCCCATGGATGGTACGTCGATACTCTGTAGAGCAGGAAGGCGAATAGCTGCTACTGAAGGAAGGCGGTAGTGGCCCCGAGCGGGGTACACCACAGGGAATCCCAATACAGTTCATATAGTCGAAGGCAATAGCGGTACTCACAGTAGATGATTCCTGGAGAGCAAGAGAGAGAGACCTGAGAAGCAGGTCTAGTAGTATTCTAGGCAGATAGGTCCTCCGAGGAGCGGATAGCCGAGAACGCAGGGGAGCCCCCGAGGAGTGGGTACTCAGAGCGTTTAGATGCCAAGAGCAAGTCAGGAACAGGAAGTCCTTGAGTGAGGTGGATCAGCAAGACGGAACTCCTTGCTAACTCGGAGAAGGCAAGTGCCAGTCAGATTAATACACAAGCGGCTTGAAGTCATCTGGCAAGGGACGCCCCCGAGGTTCCCGCCAAGACGGATTCAAAGGAAGCCCTTGCGTGCGCACACGCGCCTAAGTAACTCCGGGTCCAAGATGGTGGTCGGCAGCACCCAGCATGGGTACACCGGAGAGGTTGGTGGGGGTTAGCAGAGGCCGCCATTCTTCCCAGACTTGATGATGCAGGGAAAAAATGAGGTGAGCAAGAGAGGTCGCAGCCATTTGCGACTGACAGGCATAACATGTTAATTACATCTCGATGTAATGGTAGGGAATGTGCTGATCAGAATGAATGATTAGATTCAAAAGTTTATGGAACAGAATGACAACTGTTTGTTCTGTACAAGAAAGAAACAAAGAGGGACATTACAACCACATGAAAAATTAGACAGGCAAATGGCAATATGTGCAACAGATATATGTTGATTACATGAAAAAGATTACAGAATAATACTAGATTTACTATTCAGAATTTTAGAGGTTAGTGATATATTTTATAATTTTCTGTCCTAGTCAATTAACTATTTCTGTTGAGCTTATACCACATCATTTTGAATCCACTAAAGGATGCCCAAATTGCAAGTTTATGTGAGCCTTGCTCCCAAGGTTGTGATACTTAACCTCTACCTGAACAATCCTTAACCTCTACCCCAAAATAACTCATAATCTCTACTTTGTTAAGCAGTGGGAATTGATTAAGAGGATTGTGCTTTTAAGCCATGATGATGCATCAGTGACATTTAGTGGGTGTAGAGTTTGAGACTTGCATTTTTGTGTGCGCTTTTCATCTTGCCTTTCTCTGCTGAGAGTTTTGCAGAGAGAAAGAGAGAGTTGCGAGGTCTGCAATAACTGCATATACAGAAGCAGCCAAAGCATCTTTTTACTCATGGAGAGAATCCAGTACTTTACTCCTAGGCCAAACGGTCTCTGTCCCAAAGAGCTCCTGCGAAGATCATAGGGACATGGAAAAGGAAATTCTGTTGCTGGAAGTCTCAGCTTTTATCTCAACTTCAGAACTGAGTACATGGATCATCTGTGTTGAGGATGAACTGTCTTGAATTCCCAGAGAATTAATTTTGTCTGTTAGGAGATTTAATTACTACTGTAATGTGCTGCTACTTGCTGTGAATTTTTACTGTGTTTCTGTGGGTTTGAACTTGTTCACAAAACCCTTAGTTTTTCTTTCATTAAACTGGCAAAGTGGAGCCACCGTCCCATGCTTGGGATGAAACTCATTCCCAGGGTTTGGGTTAGAGTGAGATGAAGGTATTCTGCAACTTTGTCCTTTCTCTGAAGGAGTCAGTTACTTAAATGGGACATCTCTTTAGCCACAGAGGGGAAAAGTTTCCTTGTCCAGTGAAAGAGATCACCTTGGGCCCAGTCTCTTACATCAGCTGCTTGATCCCTTTGTAACCAGGGATGGGATTAGAACTCCACCACCAAATACCAGTTACATCTGTTTGTGAGAGGCAGCATTTTGGATGTGGTTTGTTCACAGTGGATCGCAAAGGAATTTCAAACAGTTCAACTTCCTGTGGGATTTTGAGCATGTAACATCATAACCAAGGTGCCCCCAAAGCATTAGTGAAGCAGAATTTGCCGTGAAAATAGCAGGGAGGATTGAACTAAAGCCAAAGCAGCTGTCAAAAATCATATTTAATTCTGTATGGATGCAGAAATGCAACTTTGCAGGGACACAAGGCCATTCCTGTCCACTGTGTCATACTAAAATGAATGGAAATGTTTCTGTCAAAATGATGAAGTTTAGAGAGCTCAGGGTCACATGAAGACCCAGTGAGCAAACACAGATATGCACATGGGATAATAATTTTATTATAATTGCTAGCAAAAATTGCTCTGTCAGCAGAGGTTGTGAGAGAAAAGAAAGAGAGAGAAAGAAAAAAGAGAAATGAGAAAAGGATTGTTTCTCATCCCAAGGGACTGTTCCTATAGGTGAGTATGAACCAAGGTCCTGGGTATCATTTTAAAGAAGCAATGGGAGCTATCTGTTTTGCAAAACAGAATGTCTTCAGAATGTTGGTTAAAGCTATCTATATTTTGAGGATCCAGCACTTGATCATAAGATCAGTATTATACCAGAGGTCAATAGAATCTAGAATTAGGAGAGGACAAATATAAATTACTCTAAACTGAGTTGTTCACTATTATAAATGGTGATGTGACATAGATGACACAGTGGTTGACATATGGGTAGATCTTTAAAAACTACGCGATCGCGTACTTTTGTTCGCGCACCAGGTGCAAACAAAAGTACGCTGGATTTTATAAGATACGCGCGTAGCCGCGCGTATCTTATAAAATCCGGGGTCGGCGCGCGCAAGGGGGTGCACATTTGTGCAACCTGCGCGCGCCGAGCCCAGCACGGCCTGCCTGTTCCTCCGAGGCAGCTCCGATTTCGGAGCTGCCTTGGAGGGAACTTTTCTTCGCCCTCCCCCAACCCACCCCTCCGGCCCTATCTAAAAACCCCCCCCTAACTTTGGCGCACATCGGCCGGCAGCCCCGCTCCATCCTCCGGTCCCGGGGCTGGTCCGGAGGCCTTGACCATGCCCCCGGGCCAGCGCCACGCCCCCAGGCCTGTCCCCGAAACGCCGCATCGTTTCGGGAACGCCCCGGACATGCCCCCCTCCCTCCCCTTTTTGAAGCCCTGGGATTTACACTCGTCCCGGGGCTTACGCGTGCCGGCGGCCTATGCAAAATAGGCGCGCCGGCGTGCGAGGGCCCTGCGCGCGTAAATCCGGAGGATTTGGCGTGCGAGGGCCCTGCGCGCGTAAATCCGGAAGGATTTCGCGCGCGGGCCTTTTAAAATCCGCCCATAGGTGATAAGCTACGGGGATTCTTGAGTCATAGTGTAACCAGTGGGGTTAGTCTGCATTGCAGTTTCTGAAGCTACAGTAGAGTCACTGAGTCTGTGGAAATACTCGGTGGTGAGCCCATTGCAATGGCATTATCCTGGGAAGCTATTGTAACTGTCTTTAGTGTATGGTTTTTCTAGAGAAGTACTGTGTGGATTTCCTGAATAAAATTAATAACTACCTTAAGACCCAAGGAACTGATAGAGGGATATCTGGGTATGGAGATCTTCAGATTCCAACTACTAAGTTATTACATAAAATTTTTGTTCTATGTATCAGAATATTTTTTCCCTTCTGAATAGTTGATTTTCATAGAGATTGTTCATCAATAGAAAAAGAAAAGTGTATATTGGGTTTTTAATATTTGCCTCTTCTGTGAATTTATACTTCAAAATAAATTGATTGCAATTCTGTTGGAGACAAAGGGATGGTAACTTTCAAAGTGGCGCGCAGGCGCACATCGGCACATATCTGTCGGTGCACGCCCAGGTGACACAAGCAATTTATAAGATTCGTGCCCATATGCGCACGTTGTAAAATAGTCTCAGTGTGCATGCATGTGGTGCCTAATTTTAAGTGGGCCCAGCACCTAGCCACGTAAATCCCATTTCTACCATTAAGTCAAGGTGTTTTAAAACCAGGAAGTGTCCATGCCATGACCAGTTTATTTCATCAATTCATACACCACGTTTGGCCAATGTTGAGCTAAGTCCTCCAAACCCTCTGATTTAATAGCCTGCATTCCCCCAGTTACGCTAGACCCTTTAAAACCCCTCCAAAACAGCTTTTTTGTTGTTTTGTTTTGTTTTTTTGCAACTTATACTTCTTCCATAACAGAAGTAAACCTACATGGCAATGGTCCTGGGCGCATGACAGGGCGCGTAAGTATTTAGACGTACATCTCTTGGCCATGTCCTGAAACACCCAGACCGCATCCGTTTTTTGAAATCAAGAGAGATGTGCGCACAGTGGGAGATCCGTCACATCTGGACGGCTTTTATAATTTGGTGGGCGCACATGAGCCCCGACTTGTGCACACATCTCATGATTTAGGCTTTTAAAATTTACCTTACATTGTCTAGAAGGAATGCTTTCTAATTCTATAGGAAGAGATTACTTCTACCACCTGGCTAGATTCCTGGCTAATAGCCC
Source organism: Rhinatrema bivittatum (assembly GCF_901001135.1). Lineage (NCBI taxonomy): Eukaryota > Metazoa > Chordata > Amphibia > Gymnophiona > Rhinatrematidae > Rhinatrema > Rhinatrema bivittatum. Next base: position 382,067,775 of record NC_042616.1, read on the forward strand.
TGTCTTACAATATCAAATCAAAACATGTAAACATTTTTGTGTAGTCAATTTGGCAGAATTAGTTCATTAATGCATTACTTTGGGCCAGAAAATGAATTTGAATTCGGTTACAAAATGTGATCACAATGAATGCTGTCACATGGTTCTTAGAAGGTATTAATGCATGATATGCCCACCAATAGCATGAAGGTTAGTTATAATGATACTACAACTATGGCCTAGGCCCTGCTTTATTTTAAAGTGAAAAAAAATTCTAACAATAGTGTAACCCTTTCTTAGCGGATGGCACAAATCCTGAAGGGCCATAAAAGAATTTATAACTGGGGGTGTCTTCTCACCTCTTCTTCCTTCCCCTTTCCTGTATCCCCAAGGTGTGGGTCTTCTCTGTGGGGGGTGAAGGCTAACCTTCTAGGCCCAGGCAGTAGTGTTCTCCTCCCATGTGTTGTGTTACCATAGATCTTTGGGCACACTTACAAATCAGGCAGGATTCACTGGACGGTGTTTAAATGAAAGTTTAGTGTATTTCCTTGTAAAAGAATCAATAGATACAAAACATAAAGTGTCCAGATTTACATGAGACAGGATTTGATTGCTCTCTATCTCTGTGGATGTGTCCCTTCAGGCAGAGGCTTGGAACATGGGTGTCCTCCATGGTAAGGAAGGATGATTATCCCAAGGTGGATGGCAAATCCTAACAGTGAATGAATCCCTTCCTACAGTACCTGAGTTCCACGTTGCAATCCCGAACTTAACCATGCAGTTTCCTGTAGCCCAGGGTAGAAAACTCCAGTTGGGGGGTCTCCTGATGTTTTCCCCTTGATGATTCTTCTTCAAAAGACAGAAGCTGACCTCCCAGGAGGAATGCCTATACTGGAAACAGCTACCAAAGTCTCCAGTTCAGGGGAAAAGAAGGCGGCAGAAAAAAAATCTCCCTTTCCCCATTGGTGGAAAAATACAACTTGAAAAATTTGAAACAGGGTCTGTTCCCACACAGGGTGCTGCATCCTCCTCTTATGCAGTCCCTCCTGACCACCCTGAGCAGGGGATTCAGCCTGCCAGGAATGGAACAGGTCAAAAATGTAGAAAACCAGGAAAACTGTAAAAAGCTTCTTAAATATCCCTCATCCTTCCAGCCTTATTAGAGGAACTGGCAAGGCATGGGCTTCTCTGCTCTGGTGTCAGAGTGGGGGCCTAACTCAGAGAGCACACATGAAACACACCTTCCCTTCTGAAAGCAAACTACTTTTGCCCTACTGTCTCCTAAACTAGCCCCCTCTTGTGCCTAAGGAACGTCCAATTCCAGACAAACACTGGGGGAGATGCAGTAATGAATGGTTTGTCCCTCTGCAGCGGACTACTCAAGGGCTGGGACTAAGGACATCTAGTGGAGACCCCAAGGGGACTCTACAATAGGAAGTTCCAGGGGAGTAGTGGTCATTCAGGAGTTAAAGGGTTTCTATCCCTTAAAGCAGCGATTCTCAACCAGTGTGTCACAACACACCAGTGTGTCCCCAAGCACGCTCTCATTGGCCCGGCTGCTCTTCTGTCGATCTCCTTTTAGCTCAGCGAGAGAGGCAGGCATCCTTCTATTGCTGCTGTTGGTGCCCAGGCTGTCAGTATGCTCAAGCTCGGACGGGAATGGCACCAATGTCAGTAGCAGCTGGCAACTGCATTATGACCTTTTCTTCTTCCTGCCCCCATGGCCCGGAAGAGGAAGTGATGTAGTGGGGGCGTGGGAAGACAAAAGTGCCATGCTGCATTCAAAAGTAGCAGCAGTGTCGGCCTGAGGAGCCGCGTGAGCCTGGAAAAAAACAGAACATTAGATGATGAGCCTCAACAGTGAGAGAGTGGGAGACTGGTAGGGAGGTGACTGGTGTGAGTGTGAAAGAGTGAGAAACTGGTTGGGGGGGATGACTGGTATGTGAGAGACAGAAACTGGTCGTGGGGTGGAAACTGATGTATGTGTGTGTGTGCGTTTGTGTAAGAGACAGAAAGACTGGTCATGAGTCCTAAGTGACTTCTGGTGACTGCTACTGGCCTGCAATGAAAAGAAGTAGGAGAGTTGCTGGAGAGGGTAAATTAAGGTGGCTTTTTAAGCTAATTTTTCTTGATTGACTGCCATTTTAATTATGTCTGCTGTTTGAAATATTCTATTGGTGTTTGGAGAATTTTTAATACTTTTTATGAGTTTTTAATTATTGGATGTTACTCCATCAGTTGTTTTGAAACATTTGTTCTCTTTATTAGTATAGTTTCACAATTATTATTTATATTTCTTTTAAATTATATAAAAGAAATGTGCATACAAAAACTGAACTGGAAACAGCAAGAGCCAAACTCTGTACTGCAGTGCAAACAGTGGAAAAACAAAAACATTAGTCTTATGGTCTCTTTATTCTGTATTTGGTCAGGGCCTGTCTGTGTTCTGCATGTGTGACCCAGGTAAGGGTGTTGGGCAAAGCATGTGGTTCTGTGTAGGGCTCTATAGAAGCTTAGCTTGTTCTGTTTTCCTAATAGGAGGTATATTGGTGTTTAGGGCCTGGTTTAATATTTGTAGTGTTGCCATTTCATAGATTTTGTTATTACTGCTTGAGTGTATTCCATAGTACAGGCATAACTTTTATGTATTAGTTTGTGTGCATTATTGCAGATCCTGGGATTATGTAAGGTGCTATATTTCAGTTTCCATTTCTCTAGTTTTACACTGCATGCAGAGTGGCTTTTTTGGGTTTCCATTCCAGTTTCTATCTCTATGGACTTTGTAATATGTGGTCTTTCTGTATTTGGTGAAGGTTGGTTTTGATGTGTGACCAAGGTGAGGTATTTTACTAGCACATAGGCATTTGTATCAGTCTTGTTTGTTGTGTTTTCTCAGTAGGATATCCATTGGTAGTGAACTGTTGTCTTTTCTTAAGAAGGGCTATTGCACCTGGTAGTAGAGAGAATTTGTGTTGGTGTTACTGTGGTGACACCAGAATATCTTTTTGTATGGCCAGTTGTACAGGGAATGTCCTAGATCTGCTTTGCACCCATTGTTGGAGGGAGGAGATGGGGGGGTCCTTGGATGCAGAGTGTATGTTTACATTTAGCCCTGTGACAATCTCATGTTCAATGTGTCACGCATGTGAGAACCAATCTGTCAGGTGTGCCCCAACAGAAAAAAAGGTTGAGAACCACTGCCTTAAAGGTTGAGCCAGTGGTCCCAGGCCTATAAAATGTGACTCAGTAAAGTCATTTGGTGAGTGGTTGATGAGGGAGCTGGAGGGAGGGTAGCAAGAGGCTGCTTCTGCCTGGACTGTGGTGCATCCAAGATCACAGTTCAGGCCAGAACGGCAAGCCTGACTGCTGATTGAAAGCCTTTTGCAGTATATGGGAGCAGGGAGCTTAGAGCCGACAAGATCATGTGGATGCATCAGCAGCGTGGAACTGCTGGGACCCCACTCCTTAGCTGCAACTAGTGTCTAAAGGAAGAGGACAGTCCAGGAGAGTTTTTTCATCTCTCCCCCCCAATCATGACTGTGACTTGTGACATGAACCATCATCTCCGACACTGTGAGAGAGTAAAATAGATGGGGGAGAAAGAGAGGCCTGGGGAGGGGAAGCTTGAGACTCTGGGATATGATGGTGAGCAGGAATTGGGCTGGTGGTTGAATCTGAGTAAGCGAACAGAAATTCAGGAATATATCGAGAAAGAAAAAATGCCTGGAGGAGGGAACAGGGGCTCAGGGATAAGGTGGGGTTGAGCAGGGGACTTGAATGGGGACTGCACAATTGAGTGTGATCTGCAAAAGGGAGGGGACCAGGACCTGGGGTCTGGGTGGGGGATAGTATATGGGGAGGGGAGACAAGGGATTTGGATTGGACGGGGAGGAGAGGGGAGGGTACAACCAAGCAGAGATTAGGAAGAGCAAGAATTCGGTATCATGCATATGTCCCACTTAAAGTGTGTGTGTGTGAGAGAGAGAGAGCATGTATGTGTGAGGAAGTGAAGGAAGGAGGAGAAAGTTTGTCCCTCCCCCTATGACAAGCTCAGGGTGACATGTATGGAGAGTGGGGGATTTTTTTTTTATGCTTATTTTTAATTACTGGATTTTTTTTATATGTGTGCTCTTTTGAAATATTGGAAATTTTTAAAAAATGTGTATGAATTTTTAATCATTGGATAATGTTTCATTCATCAGCTGTTTTGACATCTTTATTTTATGATTAGTATAGTTTACTATTATGATTGATGTTTTATATTTTTTGATTGTATTATTTGATGTTTATGAGACATGTTGATGTTTCTGTTTTTCCATTGTTGCACTGCATACAAAGCCTGCCTTGTTGTCATTTCCTGTTCAGTTTTTGTCTGCACATTTCTACTTACTTTATGGTCTCTTTTTTATGTATTTAGTGAAGGCCTCGCTATGTTCTCTGCATGTTTGACTGAGGTGAGGTATTCAGCTAGGCAGGTTGTTTCTGTGTAGAAAATCTGTAGAAAGCCTGAGTTGTTCTGTTTTCCTAATAGGAGATGATTTGTTATTTTAGGACCCGGTGTAAAAAGAAGTGAATAAATATGAGAAAGCAACATTACTGTTCTATTTATAGATATATTATTTGATTTTGTAATACTTATATTATGCAAATCATTTCTCTGATCCTTACATGGGGTGAGATCAGTCTGGGAAAAACACAAGGGAGTTCATACATAAAAGTTTGTTAAGGGCCCCATAAGCGGTTAAAGCGGTCCTGAAGGGTATAATAGCCAAAGTGCATGAGGAATTGTATTTTGAGACTGTGAACTAGAAAAGGATTATGCCTGCTTTTTTTTTAACCTTTAATTATTGGAAGCATTATTGCTATTTTTACTTTTGGACTTTAAAATATTTAGTACATTTTAGTTTTGTTTTGGAATCCACACTTTGTGTGGGCTGTTTTTTTCTTGAGGCTGAGTATTATCCCTTCAGTCTTACAGGTGAATCCTGTCCCCACGGTACGAATCTGTGGTTTCCCTAATATTACAATGAGTTGGAAAAGTGCTCAGCAGTCTCTAAAGGCTCTGAACTTCCCCGTGAAAGGAGATAATTTATGATTGATGAAGCCGGATCTGGATTAGGCATAGACAACATAGGGAACTGCCTATGGTGCCAAATTTTGAAGGTGCCAAATATCCAAGCCAAAGAGGAGCCTGCTTCTGCTTGGTGTAGGGCCATGTGCCAGCACGTTTCAAAGAGGCACCATTGGGGGTGCCCAGATCTTAAATCCAACCCTGGATGGAGCATGTAGTGTGTTCCCTTGAAATAAAATGTAGAAAAAATATCTGGAAATCTTTTTTTCTTCTATAAAGAGGTATTTATTTACTACTAATTTAAATATTTGTGCTTATTCCAGAAAGAGAAATCTCTTAGGAGTCTTACAAACATGTTTAACTCTTGAAATGCCTTACAAAATGTATTTAAAAAAATACTTTACATTGACAGCATGGATCCAGCGACTCAAGAATAATGAGCTCATGTTGCTACATTTTTTTTTTTTTTTTTACAATAATGTTGAAACAAATTCCAGAAATCTACTTTACTTTTTGTAGATGATACCTTTAATCCAGATTTCTACTTGCGTGAAAAAAGGGAAAGACTTCCGCCTGTACTGTACAGCATGCACCTGTTTTTATTTTAGCTTTTTATATTTCTTGGCTTTAGCAATTAAGGTTTTATCTCTTGCACAAGTCACTTTTAATCATTTTGCAAGTTGTCAGAGGAATTTCATTTGGAATGTAGTGAGCAGCTCCTAACATAAACCAATTAAGTACTAATCCATTTTCCTCGCAAATTCAAATCCCCAGTAAAGGTTTGGTTGCATGTATGTGCTTTCCCCCCCATGAAGTTGAATGAATACATTCCTCAGGAAAGTAACAATTATGATACAATAAACTGGTTTATGACATATCAGCATAGGCCATAAATCTGCTCTTTGTTGCGGTCCAGTAAGTGGACAGTATTTAAATGGAGTCTATTGTACAAAATTAACATACAGTTTCTAATTCGATGTAACAGCTGGCTTGGAGAGTCATTTACTAAAGGCTTCCTTCCATTTTTTTGTCTATGGGAAAAATGCTAAGTAAACAGGGCCTTTGATGTTTTGCCTTGGACCTGTGAGTTGGACTGAGGTGCAGGGTTCATGTAGGCTTAGCTTATCAGGGGTAAGCAATTATGTATTTAGAATAGGAAAGCAGAGGTAGAACTGCCTCTGCTCTGGAACTCTGGCTGCAAATATCTCACATGCTAGCTGCATACTGTAGCACAGAGACAACTTGGAAAGCAGGCATTAAGGAACGTTTATAGAAAAAGAGGTCTTCTGTGGAGAAAACCTAGGCAGAATGCGATGGGGTAGATTTTAAAAAGCATTTACTCGAGCAAAACTGGTTTTTGCTCGAGTAAATACACTTTACTCAAGTAAGTGGGCTTTTCAAAATTGCTACAATATATGCTATTGAATTGTCCATAGGATTTACTCAAGTAAGTGCACTTTACTCGAGTAAATAGCTTTTGAAAATTGCTACGATAGTATGTCACATTTACATGCGTAACTCCTTTGAAAATGACCCCCTATGTCAATAATAAAGTCAGACATGTTACTGATCATCAGAATCAAATGATGAAAGGGTCCTTGTACTAACCTGCTTGAAAATGCATTGTCCGAATATTATAACTCAGGCATTAAAGTGGGACTTAAATCCTAAGATACTAAGATAATGAGATGTGCAAACATGGCAGCGTTAACAAGACCATGTTAAAGAGTGCATCATGTTCATGCTGCCATGTAGGGCAGCTTAAATTCCTCTGCACTAACCAGCCCAAAGTGAACATGCTGGTTAGAGTGGGGATTACCTCTCCTACATGATGTTAAAAAGAAAATGCTACTGCTGGACCCTGATTCCTCATCAATACCACCAGCAGATTTCACACAGTAGTCACCTCCATCCCCAAATGTTGAAAGTGTTGGCCTCTAGGTCCTAACTCCCTGTCCCCCTTCTGAAGTTCAAAGTGGCCTCCAGGCCAAACTCTCAATACATCCGGCCCCAGATGCTGCTCATTGGCAGGCAGGGCCAGTTTGCCGTCTGCAAGCAATGATAACAAATTCAATCTGACCCACATATGCATGAGGGACTGAGGGAGGTAGGGGACAGACCCAGGGATCTTTTCTTAATTTTGTAGGTAAGTGGCAGTGTGAGGCTGGACCCAGAGGCCCTTCAGTGATTTTAAGTGGTTTGGGAATTATTGGAATTATTATCCACGTCATGGCGGGAACATCAGGGGCGTCCCCTCCGCATGACGTCACTTCCTATATACTTAAGCCTATCGGACCTTCCTACCAACGAGTTAGCAAGGATTCCATTTTGCTCAATTCCTTTCTCAGAGACACTTCACCTCGCTGTTCCTGCGTTCCACTCTGAGTGACTCGGGTACCCGCTCCTCGGCGGCCTTACTGCATTCAGGGCTATCCGCTCCTCGGAGAGCCTTCTCTGCTCTGCGATCTCACCTTCACCAGCTTAGTGAGTACCTCTCGCTACTTCTACGGGACGACCCTTCAGTGTTCCTGCTCTGGGTCTCCGCTTCTGCTACAATGATACCTCTACTGCAACTCTACGGAGTGAGTACTAGACCTAATCTACAACTCTGCTTCTCTCTTGCTGTGCGGATCCCTTGAGTTACCTCGCTCGCGCTGCGGACCACTACCAGATCCACGCTGTCTTGTGCCTGCTGCCAACATCTACCTCCGGCCTACCCCACGCTGCAGACCACTACCAGAGCCACTACACACAAGAACTACCAAGATGGAAGTATTTCCTGGGTTACCCCCGCTCTGCGGACCACTACAGGAGAATCCATCTCAGGTCTTCCTACTCAATGATTGAGTTTACAAACCCGCTCTTCGGGTTTCTCTTTGCTGTATAATAAATATATCTATGACTCCTGTGTCCATCATTACTGAGACCCCGCCTGTCATGGAGAGTCCCCACAGAGCTCCTCCCTGTGGGTGGAGTCAGCTCTCTTCACGACCCAAGGGCCCACAAACCAAGTTCAAGTATAACAACAGTCTTGCACCCACCGCCTGAGTCCCACCCTCCCCACACACAGTTAAGAGCTGTATATGTAAAAAGACAGAGTACAATCTTATGAGGTACAAAATGTCACTTACAACAACATGCAAATTATAGTTATATGCACTGCTGGGATGCCAGCCAGAAAACCCTGCAAAAAAGACATTAGGAAACCAAATGACAGTGGTGGCCAACTCCAGTCCTTATCAGCCACAAACGGGTCTGGTTTTCAAGATTCTACTGAAATATTTTCAGGTATCTTTGCATATAGAGGAGGTAGTGCATGCAAATCTATTTCATGCATATTCCTTGTGGATAATCTGAAAACTAGACTTTTCGGTTGCTCATGAGGACCAGAGTTGGCCACTCTTGCCAGATGGTATTATGCCTATTGTAACTTTGTTGGATGTGGGCAGGGCATCAGAAAGCAACGAGTAAAGAGAATAATCCTACCTTTGAAAAGACAATACAGCAAATATTACACCTAGTCCTAGAGAACACCAATATTGGGAAAAGAGAAAAAAGCCAGACTATGACAGATCCCTACAAAGACAACTCATGTTAGCAGAATACTGCACCTTGGTCATACATGCAAAACTATCAGACCCGGACTAAATACAGAGTAAAGAGATCATAAAGAAAAATAAAATTATGCAGACAAAAACTGTACTGGAAACCACAATAAGCCAGACTGTATATAGTGCAAAAGTGGAAAATAGAAACATTACCATTCCTCATAAAACATCAAAAAAGAAAATTAAAACATATAAAACATCAGTTATAATAGTAAAAACATTCTAATGAAAAGAATAAATATTTCAAACAGCTGATGAATAATATCCATATCCAATAATTAAAAACTCACAAACATTTTTAGAGTTCCAAATACCAATAAAATATTTCCAAACAGCAGACACATCAAATAATAGTTAAAACTAATAACTAAAAAAGCTATGCTTTCAAAACCTGGTAACTTATGAATCCCTCCTGGGCATGTCTTCCTTTACTATCATTTGCTCGTTAGGATTAAGCACCCTTCATTCCCATCCTTTTCTCCTATATCCTTCGAGCTCCTCCATTAGCCTTTGATAAAAGGGTTCAGATTCTCTCGGCACCTCATGTTTCTCCCTCAAATCCTGGAATGATTTCATACCAGCAGTCTCCTGCTCCCATAACTGTCCCAGGAATTTCAACCCCAGCTTCCACCAATCAGTGGCCGCTTTATTTAACGTGGTAGTTGGAAGCCGCGGATTGCGTGCTACAAGCTAATTTAATGGAGTATTTCCAGTCTTAGTACTACTGGAAAGGGTAAATAACTGTTCCAAACCCACTCATGATTTTATAAACCTCTTATCATATTCTCTCTCAGTCAACATCTCTGCAAGCTGAAGAACCCTAATCTGCTCAGTCTTCCTTCATGAGGAAGCCATTCCATCTCCTTTATCATTTTTGCTACCCTTCTCTGCACCTTTTCTAATTCTGCTATATCTTTTTTGAGATAGGGCGACCAGAACTGCACACAGTATTCTCACAATGGAGAATGGTGGCGTGCCCCAGGGATCCATTCTGGAACCACTGCTTTTCAATGTATTTATATTGAGCTGGAAATGGGAACAACGAATGATGTGATCAAATTTGCCAATGACACAAAATTATTCAAAGTTCTTCCTCTATCACAAGAGGATTGTAGAAATTGTAAGAGAACCTTGCAAAACTGGGAGACTGGGCATGCAAATGGCAAATTAAATTTAATCTGGACAAGTGCAAAGTGATGCACTTAGGGAAGAGAAACCCAAATTATGACTACACAACGCAAGGTTCCATATTAAGATCATCACTCAAGAAAAGGATCTAGATGTCATCGTTGAAAATAAGTTAAAATATTCTGCTCAACGTGCAGCAGCAGCCAAGAAAGCAAATAGGAAAGAAATGGAAAACAAAACAGAAAATATCATAATGTATCTGTATTGCTCCATGGTGCAAACTCATCTTGATTATTGTGTGCAGTTCTGTTTATCACATCTCAAAAAAGGTATTGCATAATTAGAAAAGGTACAGAAACGGGCAACCAAAATGATAAAGGGGATGGAACGATTCCCCTATGAGGAAAGGCTAAAGGGGTTAGGACTCTTCAGCCTGGAGAAGAGACAGCTGAAGGGAGTTTTGACAGAGGTCTAAAATAAGTGTAGTGGAACATTAATCAATTGTTTAGTCTTTCAAAGAGTACAAAAACTAGGAGGCACACAATGAAGTTACTAGGTGATACATTTAAAACTAATAAGAGAAAATATTTACTCATCGAATACTTAAGCTCTGAAATTCATTGCTAGATAATGTGGTGAAAGTTATTAGAGTAGTTGTGTTTAAAAAAGATTTGGAAAAGTCCATAAACCATTATTAAGGTAGAGTTGCAGAAATCCACTTATCCCTGGGATAAGCAGCTTGGAATCTACCTTGGGATCCTGCCAGGTGCTTGTGACCTGGCTTGGCCACTGTTGCAAACAGGATACTAGGATTGATGGACCTTTGGTCTGACCCAGTATGGCAAATGTTATGCTCTTATGTAGTTATGACGTCCTAAATATAGGAACGTAAGTTAACTGCCTAGTGTTAAAAATCAATGATAGATACCGAAGCATTTTTCCCTGTCCGAACTCTGCACCCAGAACTGTCCACTTTTAGAAACTTAAAGTTAGGCACTTAGGTCTGGATTCACCATTCTAACGCAGAATGGTGAATCCAGCGAAAATGGGGGACGAAGGGGAGGGGTGGGCGGGCCTGCGAAAGCCGGCACCCATCACACTACCGCGGTGCTATCGCTGCCGGATTTCGTACCCAATAGCGCCACTGTGAAAGGTGGCGCTATTGGGCGCTCTACTGGCGACGATAATGGTGCTTACCTTATCGCCGCCAGCGAAGACATTGCAGCGTCCGCCTACTCGCCTCCCCGACTCCTCCCCTCACTGCCCTGACTCCACCCCGACTCCGCCCCTGGCAAGCTATCGCACGCGATAAGCGATGGAAAATGACCCCCTTAGTGACAATAAGCAGCTATGGTAAATGCTCAAATTAGCTTAGTGGTTACAGCAGTGAGCTGAAAGCCAGGCTTCAAATCCTACTGCTGCTCCTTGTGTCACTTTACTCTCCATTGCCTTAGGTTCAAACTTACAGTACCTGAATGTAATCCACTTTTTATTGCCTTAAAAGCAAAATATAAATTTAAAAAATTCATTTTTTAAAGGGAATGACTAAACTTGCTAATTCCTGAAGTTAGGCATGTAACCCATTGGAAAATTGGCCCCTTTAGCCTCTAGATGCTCTTAAACAGACGTTTTTTATGAATTAAAGTTAACATTTAAGAATTATTTTGCTTATTAAAATATAAGACCTATAATACAAGGATCAGAATTATGTTAAATGCTCACCATGCTGCCATATATAAATTTTTTTTTTTCAGTACATAGAGACCACAAACATCTTTCAAGTTGGGTTTTTTGGTTTGTTTTTTTTTTTTTTTTTGGGGGGGGGGGTTTGATTCATCCCGTCTCCTCTGCTGAGTTCAGATGGGGCTCAGTTCATCCCAATTATTTTTATCCTCTGGAAGTAGAATGTCTGAAAAAATTCAAATTGATAAAATCAGATATTCAGTGAAAAAGAAAATATTTGTATTGACTTGAAAGTAGATATTTAGTGCACATAGAAGGAGGCATCACAATAGCTGCTCTGTTAACATCCAAAAAGCTTACCCAAATATATATGCACCTTTCATTCTCCTTTGGCAGCCCTCATTGCTGAAAATACTTTATTCTGCTGAAGGCTGGTGAAACTTCAAGAGGACTGAAGCCACATCTGAACAGTTGCCATTCCAATCTGTGTGAGGTATTTTTTTAATACATGTGTTGCAAGTTATTATAAACCAGGTTCCTGCTCCCACAAGCTTATCATGTGTTGGAGCCTTACAATGTGGACCAAGCTGCATCTGGATCTAAGTGATGTGTTTTTGGTACTATCAAAAACAGGTTTTGAACCCAACAGAGACTGCCACAGCCAATGTGAAGGAATATAAAAAATACGTCAAAAACCCCTGTGTGCTCTCCTGTGAATGATACATTTCTGCAAGGACCAACATCCAGCACTCAGCACTCACAGTGTTAACAAGTTGGGAAAAAGGCTATACTGCTTAGCCTGCCCAGAGAACAGCACTACATAGCCAGCAGAGGAGGAAGCCAAAAGAATGCTGGGAGGCCATTTAAGGTAGAAAAGGTACAATTTGGTTGGCTCTATCTGTGTGTGAGGAGCTGGTACGGACATGAGTTCGAGCCAGAAGACAGGAAGAGAGGAGTGCATCTGGAAACCCTGCAATCAGTTCTTCTCCTGAAAAGCTAATTATCAAGAAAATGGTGCTCTGAGGAAATAGACAGACAGATGTTCTTGTTTCATAACCGAGTTACATGTAAAATTCCAACAAGGGACAGAGGAGCCAAGAACCGAGAGACTGAGAGACTTCCTATCCAGTAATATCTAGGTCTAGGAGCACATGGATGGATCAACCTCCTAAGAGATTGAGTTAAGTAATTTACACTTTGCACAGAGAGTATTTTAGCAGAGGAGGGAGAAAGTTTATTTACTTGCCTTTTGTCCCCCAAATTTAGTATCTCATAATAATTGCTTCAGCTTTCAGCCAAAGTCAAGCATAAACCCTTGATGGGAAAGAAAAAGTGGTGGACCGTAGGGATGTGCAGAGCAAAATTTTATGTTCATATTTTTTATGTCCGAAAGGGGGTCCCACTTGCGGCCAATATGGACATAAAAAAAATCCAATGAGTTGGGTATATAAGAACTTTGGCCAGCTTGGGGGGGCCTCCTGACCCCCCCAAGCTGGCCAAAAGTTCTTTTTGGGCCGAACGAGCCGTCCGGCGCGAACGAGCCGGGAATCACGTGACGCCGGCGTCACTCGACGTGCCGCCGACTTCACATGCTTCTCGCCAAGGATTGCAGAAATGGCGTCCTCACTCCTCGCTCCATCACCAGGGAGTTGTGGTAAGTCGGGGGGGGGGGGGGGGGATTAAGGAGGGTGAGGGGGTTTATATTTTTATTTTGGCTCAACAATCGCGATTTCCCACATATCGAACATATCTATGTTCGATACGTGGGAAATCCGATCGTTTATGTCGAATCAATTTTTTAAGTAAAAAAAAAATATGAGTTGCGTTTTACTAATGCGGTCAATCCGAATGCACACTCCTAGTGGACCGTGGTCTTTCTGTAAGAGACTGAAACCAGGCTAGCTTTCTGTTTAGTACAAAGTAAACCATTTGGGGAAGCTCCCTAGGTGAGAGAGACCTTCCACACACTGCAGTACTCATCTATTTGGTTTGTCATCCAGCCAGCTCCACCATCAAGAGGGACTTCTTCATTTTCTTAAATGTTTTTTTCCCCACACAATTTTGTGTTTGGGACAGGGTGCACCCATTACAAACCGCTGACATTGGAGTGGATCTGTTTCACCACCTTTTTGAGAATTCAGGAGTAAACACCATTTTTGAAAGTTGAATACTTCACTGCCTCTCCTCCAGCACACACACCTTTCTGTATTAGTGTTACCTTTATCCGTATGAGTATGATGGTTGCCCTGGCTAGCAAGCCATACCCAGTGTTATTTTTGCATTGCTTGATATAAAATAAGAAAACTGCAAGTTTATATTATACTTCACTACTGTACTTTTCCCATTCAATGCTCTGGTTGGATTTACTGTCTCCTTACACAAAGCTAGTTGTAGGGTTAATTACTCTTTATTCTGGTATGATATTTGTATCTGGTCTGAGGTGCCACAAGTGAGATGTTGTTTGGGAAGGGCACAGAATTGTGGTGTCGGGGTGACCGGGACCCTGTCTCATCCCCCACTCAGGCTACAAACCCGAAGATAAATCATATTAGTAAATATAATTTCTCATGTGGAACTTCCTACCCCAACCATAGGGGTACTTCATAGTCTGAACCAAGGGGGGGAGGCTACACATGCAAATATAAATGAAAGATCTCTTCATCAACCAGGCTAATGTCTTTTATGCCCCTACACTCCTGTGTAGCAGTCCATCTGGCTCGCTGAAACAGATGTCAGCATAAATTAGAAAGTGATGATATAGGTTACACATGAAAGCTTTTCTAGACTTATTTAATAGTATACACGTATATTCTAGTACAGCAGTTTTCAAGCAGTGTGTTATAACACATTGGTATGTCACCAAGAGCTGGAAGGTGTGTTAACAAAATTTGACATAGACACTACAGTAATCCTGTGCTTTCTATAACAGCCACAACTAGCTGAAGAAAGCACAGATCAGGGAGCCAGGTTTTTGAAATCCCAATTGCTGAGCCTCATTGTTGCTTTTCTCCCATCCCAAGTGGCCATGATCACCATTGCAACCAGCCTGGCTAGGAGATGTGGGTTACTGAGTCCTGCCCCATCGCCACAATTGCTACCACTGCTGGCCACAAAAGAGGAAGAGATTGCTCAAGGCACCCCCCTTGTTTTCTTTCTCTTGATGGCTCTTGTTGTTGTGTGGAGAGGGTGAGTTTTAAAAGGGGGACTATCAGAGGGAGGGTTATTGAAAGGGGAATGAGAAAGGAGGTGAGCCTAGGGGTGTGGATTGAGAGAAGGTGTGAGTCCGGGGGGCATGAGAATGAGTAGGCATGCCTGTTGAGTGGCATTGCTATGGAGGGAGGGGAACCAGAGGTGGAAAATACCTTTTCCACTAAAAAATGGCTTGATGGACTGAGATTAGATGAAGTTTTAGGAATGAGAAAGATAACTCAGTGATTAGATGAGGATGGGGGAATGAGGACTGAGAGATTGAGTTGGGACACAGGGATTTGGTGGACAGTGGATACTAAGTAATGTGTGGGTGGTATATGTAAGGCTGTGTTAGATGGGATGCAGTGTGTGAGACTTGGGTAGGGACCTTTGTTTTCACTTTTTAAAAAAGATTCCAAGGAATTTCAATGTTAGAACAAAAAAACTCAGTGAAACATGACTTTGTTATAGCACATAGGAGAAAAATCAATAAAAAAAGTCATTTTTCCATTGAGTTTTGTTATAACATTGAATTTCCCAAGAAAAATAAAATAAAAACTGGAAACAAAGGTCCCTAGACATGGCATAGAAAGGGGATGGGATGAAGAGATGGGGTGAAACTGAGAAGGACCTAGAGGGGCTGGGGAGGGGGAGAGAAAGTGGAAATGGGGAAGCTAGGGAGAAGGGGAGAGGGATTAAGATACAGAAGAAAAGGCTGGAGGCCAGGGAGGGGATGAATGACAGAAGGATCTAGGGCTGGCAAGAAAATGATAGGCAGAGGAAGGTAGATGAGGGCTGGGCAGGGAGTCAGTGTGGAAATGGGTTGAAGAGAAGATTAAGGAGGGGGAATGGGAAACTGGGGAGGGGGGAAAGAGAAAGGGGCTGCCTGCCAGGAGGAGATGAAGGACAGTACAAGAAAATGGGATTGGTTGGTGAGGATATTAAAGTCAAAAAGAGGTAGATAAAGAGGGGGAATAGAAGGCTGGGGAAGCAGTCAGAGACAGAGAGGGGAATGGGTTGACATGAAGGAGTGGGAAATGGAAAGCTGATAGGTAGGTGAGAGGTAAAAATTAAGAGGGAGTTTGAGGAATAGAGGTGAAAATGGAGGAGGAGAGATGAAATCTAGCTATGAGTGATTAGAGAAGAGAGAAAATGAGAAAAAAAGGTTGAAATATAAATGTCAGAGACAGATGCAAGGAAGAAATGGATTTAGATTGAATTACTTGCCAAATGCAAGGTCAAGGCAAGTTATAATGGTACAGGAGATATTTCCTTAACTCAGGGAGCTTACAAGCTAAGGCCATGATTTACTAAGCATTTTTTCTATAGTGTTGTGGATGTGGACCCTTAGGCTGAGGTGCAGTTGGGGCAACCATCAGGGAGGAGCTCTGCAAGTCCCCACCATTGGCAGGTGGATCTGGAGGAGGCAGAGGCCCCCTTCTTTGACTTTACCAGCCCTCTTTCCACTCAGGTTGAACCTTCAGGTGCTGGGGGCGGCAGCAGGTAGCCTCTGCGGATGATGGAGATCCTTCGAGGTAGCAGGGTCAGACAGAGACTATGC
Source organism: Rhinatrema bivittatum (assembly GCF_901001135.1). NCBI lineage: Eukaryota > Metazoa > Chordata > Amphibia > Gymnophiona > Rhinatrematidae > Rhinatrema > Rhinatrema bivittatum. The sequence continues at coordinate 382,083,994 of NC_042616.1, forward strand.
GTATCCTGAGTCAGGCTGAGATCAGCGGCAGGCAGTGTTTGAGTTTGTTCCAGAGACAGGCAATGGTCAGTGACTGGTGGCAAGCAAGGATGTCCCAGAATCAGGCCAAGTTCAAGTATCGGGTACCTATCTATAGGGAAAAAGACAGGGCAGAGCAGGAAGGCAAGGGCTGGAAGGCAGGGCAGGAAGGCAAGGAACAAACAGGCAGGCAAGGAACACATAGAAGAACTGACAAGCTGAAGAAGAACCATTGAGTCTGGAGTTGAAGTCAAGCTGGAACTGAAAAATGAAGTTGAACTGGAGCTGAAGAACGAAAACAAGCTGGAACTGAAGATGGGATGCTGGCAACTCACACTACAAAACGAAGCAGGCTGACCTGTTGCTGAGGCACTGGAACAGTATCAGGATAGGCCTTGCCATCAGACGTCATCCATAGGGGCTGTGGGGATTTCCCTCTGCTGTCCCTTTAAATACCACCGAGAGGCACACATGCTTAAGGCAACGTGCCGCTTAGTTAGTTGGCATTGGCATCCAGCCTTATCTGGGTTGTTGTCTGCATTTTGGCCTGGATTTGTTGGCAGTGCTCTGCCACATCTCATCCCAGGCCTGAAAGTAAGAGTGGTGGTCTGTGGGGGTAGCGCACGAACTGCAGATCACAGCACATAGACACAGAATGGGAGAAAAGTCTTAGTAAATCAAGGCCAAAGTTTGTACATGAGATGGTTAAGTGACTTGTCTAAAGTCATAAGGAACCTAAGGGGGATTTGAAACCTGACTTTCCAGGTTTATAGCTCACTGCTTTAACCATTATACCACTTCTCTACTCTATGAAAGCTCTTGGAAAAGTACTTAGGAGCAGGGCCAGTGCAAGGGTATTGGGTGCCCTAGGTGACCCTTGCGCTGCCCCCGCCACCCCCGTTCGTGCCCCCCTACCTGTTTTGGGCGCCGACTTCTCAGGGCTTGTGCTTCTCAGGGCTTGTGGCCCTGAGAAGCACACAGTCTTTATTTCTCTTTGCCGCGAGCGGGATAGGCCCCGCTTGCGGCACTACGTGGCTGCTCTTTGGCGTCCCCTACGGCTCGGCACCCTAGGCGACTGCCGAAGTTTGCCTAATGGATGCGCCGGCCCCTTCCCAGATCCAATGAAAATGGGAAGGAGCAAGGCTCATTCATTCTTCTTAGGTCCTGGTGATTTAAAAATGGCACCATCCAACTGGAGGACAATGCCAAAATGCCATCACTTCAGCACCTTCCTCCAGTGCAGCCAGCACTATTTTCATGTATAGCCGTATATTTCTAAGGCCGTGCACTAAAATGGCATTGGCCACAGCAGAGGAAGGCGCCAACATTACATCATGATGGTGTCATCATCCAGGCATGCAGTGTCATTTTTATAATGCTGGGATCCAGGCAGCAGTAAATGGGTCTCACGTCTGCTCATTTTCACTAGATCCAGGAAGGAGGCAAGAAGGGTCTGGGGTGGGAGCTTCTTGGCCACGGCAACTAAAAAGGAAGAAGTCCCCTTCTCAACACCAGATCTAAGTTACTTAATATATAGCCTACCTGTGATCTCGCATTTTTTCACCTGTGTTTAAGTTTCTCTGTCTCCCTGTGTGCCATTTCAATGTTATTAATAATAGATATGCTACTTACTAGTATTGTCAGTGGTTCTTTAGTGGTCATTATAAAGCTGTGGGAAATGGTGCTACTCAAGGATCAAAAACTCTACTTTACTGGGATGAAAGCTGATTCTCCTTGCCTTCTTGTCCTTTCTTCTTTTGCTTTGGTACTTGCAAGTAGCCAGTGAAGCAGCTGTTTCAGTCCAGTTCCTAGAAACTGAGGGTTATTGTCATGTAACTTCCCTCACCCCTTTGCAGGGTGGACATTGCAAGGGTGGAAAGAAAATGGTCTGTAGCCACAGACCATAATTCAACCAATGAGGGGGGATATGATAGGGGTCTTTAAGTTTATGAGAGGTCTTGAACGAGTAGATGTGAATCAGTTATTTACACTTTCAGATAATAGAAGGACTAGGGGGCATTCCATGAAGTTAGCAAGTAGCACATTTAAGACTAATTGGAGACAATTCTTTTTTACTCAACGCACAATTAAGCTCTGGAATTTGTTGCCAGAGGATGTGGTTAGTGCAGTAAGTGTAGCTGGGTTCAAAAAAGGTTTGGATAAGTTCTTGGAGGAGAACGTGAAGTCCATTAACTGCTATTAATCAAGTTTACTTAGGGAATAGCTACTGCTATTAATTGCATCAGTAGCATGGGATCTTCTTGCAAGGGGGGCGCCATGCAATATGTAAATTAGGGGGTCACGTTAAAAAGGAGGCGTTAGGGTTGCTTGCTCAATCTTAGCGCCTCCTTGCTAACACGACCCCCCGCAGCTGTCGGTTATGAAGACCGACGCCGGTAAACTCGGCCTCGGTTTTCATAAACGGCCTGTCTGTGTTATTATTTGTGATAATTGTGGGTGGATCCTTGGGCCGGTGGCAGATAACCACACCCATGGGTGAATATCCCGAGAGGGACCACCGGTCAGGCTCAGAGTTGGGAGACAGAAACACATTCGTTCTTTTATTTATTTATTTATTTATTTATTTAACACTTTTTTATACCGACCTTCATAGTAATAACCATATCGGATCGGTTTACATATAACAAGGGTATAACTGAAGCAATAAATAAAATAGTAATTAACCAGAGAGGTGAATAAGGCAAAGTTACATTTAACAAGGAGAAAAAAAATTGGGAAGCTTAAGGCTGGAAGAAAGAAAGGCAGGAGGAAATATAACATGATACAAAAGGAATTTAGGTTAGAGCATAATGTGCTTTAACCTGTGATTGTCCTTCGTTCAAAAAGGATAGTGGACCTCTATCCTCTATGTCCAGGAGAGATAAAATATGATTAGTGATTGTCTGGAGGGTCATCGAATGCTTGGTGAAATAGCCACGTCTTGAGTTTTTTTCTGAACGTAATTAGACAAGGTTCTAATCGGAGGCTTGAAGGGATGTTGTTCCATATAGCTGGTCCTGCTATTGAAAAAGCTCGGTCTTTTGTCGAGGAAAGGCGTGAGGCTTTGGTAGGGGGGAAATTCAACGTGCCTTTGTGAATATCTCTAATTGGTCTGTTGGAAGAGTGTAATTTGAAGGGGATTTCCAGGTCAAGTTGGAGCTGATGATGGATAGATTTGTGTATTATGGTGATTGATTTGTAGAGGAATCTAAAATTTACTGGTAACCAATGTAGTTTTCTGAGGATGGGTGAAATGTGATCTCCACGACTGGTGTTGGTTAGTAATCTCGCTGCCGCATTTTGTATCATCTGCAGTGGTTTGGTGGTCGATTTGGGGAGGCCGAGGAGAAGGGCACTGCAGTAGTCTATCTTGGCAAATAGTAGCGCTTGGAGGACTGTCCTAAAGTCTTGGAAAAAAAGAAGTGGTTTGAGTCGTTTCAGCACCTGGAGTCTATAAAAGCAGTCTTTGGATGTGGTGTTGACCATTTTCTTTAGGTTTAGTCTATTATCCAGCAGTACCGCTAGATCTCTCACATGCTTGTGGGTGATGAGTGCGTTGTGTGAGGAAGATAGGTGAATATTGTCATTGTTTGAAGAGATGAGGAGGAGCTCCGTCTTCGAGGCATTAAGGACCAAGTTTAGTCTATTGAGGAGGTTGGTGATAGATATAAGGCAGTTATTCCAATGGGTGAGGGCTTTTGAAATAGATTCTGTAATTGGGATTAGAATCTGCACGTCATCGGCGTACAGATAATGAATTAAATTAAGGTCGGTTAGCAATTGGCATAGGGGGAGTAGGTAAATATTGAAAAGGGTTGGAGATAGGGATGATCCTTGTGGCACTCCAAGGGTGGATTTTGTTAAAGGCGATTCTTTATTATTGATTTTAACTTTGAATGATCTGTTGCAGAGGAAGGATTTGAACCACCTGAGGGCTGATCCGGAGATACCAATATCTGTTAGGCGATCCAGAAGGATGGAGTGGTTGACGGTGTCAAATGCCGCCAAGATGTCAAGCAGAACTAATAAAAAGGAGTAGCCTTTGTCTAGACCCATTATAATATGATCTGTAAGTGAAATAAGGAGAGTTTCCGTACTGCGTGCCTTGCGGAAGCCATATTGTGAAGGGTGTAGGATCTCGTGATCTTCTAGGTATTCTGAAAGCTGGGTGTTTACCAACTTCTCTGTTAGTTTGGCTAAAAATGGGAGATTGGAGATGGGTCTGAAATTGGCTGGTTCATTAGGGTCTAGATTGTGTTTCTTGAGGAGGGGTTTGAGTGACGCGGTTTTTAGCCTGTCAGGGTAAATCCCTTGGGTTAAAAGGCAATTTATGATGCTTGTCAGATGTCCTGAGATCGTGTTTGGAATGAGAAGCAAGAGTTTTGAAGGGATGTTATCTGCTGGATGGCTAGATGGTTTCTGTCTTTTTAGTAGGGATTCAATCTCTTTGGAAGATATTGATTCGAAGCTGTCGAATTTGGCTCCTTTGGGTGATTGAGGATTCTTGTCTGAGGTGAGGGGTAGAGTATTCGGTGGTAGAAGGGCGAGCGTGTTCAGGATCTTCTGTTGAAAAAATGAAGCGAGTTCATTCGCCTTAGATAGAGCTAGTTCGTCTGGGATAGACGGGGGGGTTGATTTCGTGATTTGAGTAACGTATGCAAACAGGGCCTGGGCATCGTATTGGAGATGATGAATTTTATTGGCGTAAAATTCCCTTTTTGTTAGAAGAATCGCGGTCCTGTAGTGATGTAGAAAGCCTTTGTACGTAGACAGGGTAATTGTGTTAGGGGTTTTTCGCCATATATTTTCCTTGTGACGTAGCTCCTGTTTCATCTGTTTTAGTTTAGGGGTAAACCAAGGTTGAATACCTTTTTTTGTAGGATTGATTGTTTTGGAGACTATTGGGCACCATTTGTTAGCAACTGTTTCCGTGATCTTGTGCCAGGAAGATAGGGCTGAGTCAGGATTGGAAAGGTCTAGGTTCATGAGTTCCTTGGAGAGCTGATCACTAAGTATTTCGGATGGGCATGATTTCCTGAATTGAATGGTAGAAAGTTGAGGAGAGGTGTGTGTCTGTTGATCTATGGAGAAGGAGGATTCTATCAGGAAATGGTCTGACCAGGGGATTGGAGTGCAAGAAGGTACTGATGTGCATGAGAATTTAGAGTTGATGAAAATTAAATCGAGAGTGTGTCCTGCTTTATGCGTAGGACTATTAATGATCTGAGTGAATCCCATCGCACTGAGTGTGGTGAGGAGCGCTTCGCAGTTTGAGGAGCGAGGTATAATGTCTGTGTGAAGATTGAAGTCACCTAAGATCATAGTTGGGAGGTCTAAGTTGATATGTTTCACGATGGATTCTATGAGTGGCGAGGGGTCTGTTTCTAGAAATCCGGGAGGAGCGTAGACTAGTAGAATTTGTTGTTGTTTTGACTTAACTAGGCCTAATTCTAATTTAGACTCAGTCTTGATGGTATGTGCGGATAATTTGAGATCCTTCTTGGTAGCTAAAAGAAGGCCGCCTCCTCTTTTTTTGTGTCTGTGGAAGGTGAAGATGTCATATATATGAATAGGAAGTTGATTGATTAGAGCAATATCAGTATTTTTTAGCCAGGTTTCTGTAATAGCGCAGATATCTGGTTTTGTGTCCTGGAGGTAGTCGTTTAGTATGTGTGTTTTTTTGGTTAGGGATTGTGCGTTGAAAAGGGTGACTGAAAGAAGTGTGAGGCCTAGTAATTGGTTCAATGGTGAAGTCATGATTGGAATAATTCTTTTTTGTATGCTATGGGTGTGGTTGATTATGGGGATTCTCCTTTGGTATTGAATGATTGGGATATTGTAGGAATGCATAATGTTAGTTGGAGAGGCTGGCTGCTGGGAATGGTGGAGGTTAGAAGAATGCTGTGTGAAGCTCGGCGAATCCAGTCAGAAGAATGGTGGGCTAGTGACGTCAAAAAATTGTCCCTTTTTGTAGGATCTAAGAAGTTCCTCTGAGGATCTGATAGGAACTGCAGACAACTCTGGTCGTTTCACGGGCTCTCGGTGTGAATCTAGCGTGGTTTGCGCAGGTCTGGAATACGAATTTTGGGCGCAGATGTCTAGAGTTGTTTGATAGGTTCTGATTGCTGGTGGATAGTGATAGAAGGTTAAAAGGCTGTGTTTAGATGGTAGAGCTCTGAGGCTTCAGTTGATGCTGAAACGGTAGGCAGCTGAAGAGGCATTGAGATATGTGACCGGGACTGAAGACCGAATGGTTGACTCGGGGCTCCCTCGAGGCTGAGCCGAAGGGGCGAGACAAAGGGGCAGGCCCCTTTGTCGCGCACCTTCGGCGCGCGACGCTCGGCACGCAGCGCCGTGCAGAAGAGTTTTTAAATCCCCTCTGGGCTGGCTCCTATTGGAGGGCGGGCGGGGCTTCCGATCGCGGCATTCTCGGCGCTGATTTTAAATTTGTACAGCTGTTTTTTTAATTTTTCTTGACGCGAATAAGCCGCGCTGTCGCCACAGAGACTGCCTGGTGGGGAGTGTGTTTATTTCTTACCTTCCCCCGGCGGGGCTCGGCGCCGATCGCGCAGGCCTTCCCCGATGGCAGCAGCAGCGTGGAAGAGGAGATGGCGCCGGGCAGAAGAGTTTTTAAATCCCCTCTGGGCTGGCTCCTATTGGAGGGCGGGCGGGGCTTCCGATCGCGGCGTTCTCGGCGCTGATTTTAAATTTGTACAGCTGTTTTTTAATTTTTCTTGACGCGAATAAGCCGCGCTGTCGGCACAGAGACTGCCTGGTGGGGAGTGTGTTTATTTCTTACCTTATGAAACTGTTTTAGAGAACCACCAGAAGTGGCTGTAGTAAGCTGGAAGAGCCCGGCTGGGTTGTAGTCCCTCAGGCACTGGAACAGCGATCCCAGGATGGTTGAGCTGTAGAGAACCTAAGATAGTGAATAGGCAGAGTATGTAGAGTTCAGGAACAGAACCTTGATGGTAACACTCACACAACAGTCTCTTGGAACAGCCCAGGACTTGGAATGAAGTAGGCCCTCAAGGAGCGAGTACCTGGTTCCAGGGAAAGCTCTGAGAGAGAGATGGTAACTCACTGGTGTTGTAGACAGCGGTGAATTCCTGGCAGAAGTTATATTCAGTAGCAGGTCTGGAAACGTGGGCCCTCAAGGAGCGAGTACTGGTTCCAGACTGCGACCTGAAAAGCAAAAGAGAGAGCGAGGTCCCCGAGGAGCGGGTACCCCTGGTAAAATCTGAGGAGGCAGAGTAGCAAGGTAAGCGGAGAGTGAATCCCATCCGCAGCTATCCCTGGAGGCAGCTAGGTAGGAAACCCTTTGCTAACTAATTAACTAGCAAAACAAGAGACCTTAAATATCTGGCGATGATGACGTCATCTCAGGGGGACACCCCTGAGGTTCACGCCACAGCTGGTACTTGTCGGGTTCATGGCACGCGCGCGCCCTTAGGCCTCAGGAGAACATGGCGGAAGACAGCGTCTAGCCGGTCCGGGAACGCCGGAGGTGGTCGGCAAAATGACGCCACGGCAAGCAAACTTTCATCAACCAAAGAGGGAGTCGTCAAAGAGGTAAGATGGGCAGAGTTGAGATGTTGGGCAGCGACTGTCGCAACAGTACCCCCCTTCAAAGGGCGATCTTCTCTTTGGGTACCAGGCTTGGGTTTTGAAGGATGCATGATGTGGAACTGACAAAGCATCTCTTTGTCAGAATATTGGTCTGAGGCTCCCAAGAGTTTTCTTGAGGCCGAAACCTTCCCATGATAGAAAGTATTCAAAAGTATTGCCTCTTTTTCGAACACCCAGAATCTCTTCGACTTTGAACTCTAAGTCATCTTCTGCATTGATGACAGGTGGGTCTTGAGATTTGGAAGTAAATTCGCTAAGTATGAGTGGTTTCAGAAGTGAAACGTGGAAAGCATTATGGATGTTGAGACCAGATCGTAGCTTCAGACGGTAGTTGACTTTGCTAATACGTTGAAGGGCTGGGAATGGTCCCACGTAGCGAGGAGTAAACCGAGAGGAGGGTAGTTTAAGTCTGAGGTGCTTAGTTGACAACCAGACCTTGTCTCCTGGTTTGAAGACTGGAGCTTGCAAATGGTGCGCATCATAGTACTTCTTAGCATGGTCACTTGCTTTGATTAGCATGTCCTTTGTCTGAACCCACAGATTATGGATATCATCAGCAGTGGATTGAGCTGCTGGGGACGTCACTGAAAACTTCAGTGGAAGTGGCAGTGTTGGGAAATGTCCAAAAACCACTTCAAAAGGTAACAATCCAGTAGATGTTGCTGGATGAGAGTTGATGGTGAATTCAGCCCATGGAAGCAATTTGGCCCAGTTATTCTGTCGGGACGTTTCATAAACTCAAATAAACTGTTCATAGTTTGATTCATCCATTCTGTCTGGCCATTCAACTGCGGATGATAGGCTGAGGTGTAGTCTAGAGAGATGTCAAACAATTTGCACAAGGCCCTCCAGAATCGTGCCATAAATTGGGACCCACGGTCGGATACGATGTGAGAAGGTGGTCCGTGGAGGCAGAATATGTGCTTTATGAAAAGCTTTGCAAGCTCCAAGGCTAAAGGTATGCCAGGGAGCACCACAAAGTGTGCCATCTTGCTAAATCGATCCACTGTCACCCAGATGGTATTCATTCCTCCGGAAGTAGGTAAATCGACTACAAAGTCAGTAGCGATGTGCGACCAGGGCAGTTCCGGGACTGGCAGTGGTTGCATCTGACCCCATGGTTGTCCAGAAGTGGGTTTGTTCTTAGCACAATTGGGGCAGGATACCACATAGGAATAGGTATCCTTTTTGATGGTAGGCCACCAATACAGCTTCTATGTCTTGAGCAGGGTACGGTGTTGGCCAGGATGGCCAGCCAGCTTGGAATCGTGCGCCCAAAAGAGCACTTTCTTCCTGAGTCTTTTAGGGACGATAGTTTTACCAGTGGGTACAGACAGAGTGGATGCCAAGAGGATATTCTTCGGGTCAGTTATGTGCTGTGGCTCATCAGGCACATCCTGTGAATGAAAGAAGCATGACAACACGTCTGCTCTGGTGTTTCTATCTCCAGGGTGGTACTTCAACACAAAATCGAAACGATTAAAAAATAAGGACCATCTGGCCTGTCTGTAATTCAGACGTTGTGCATGGCGGAGATAATCTAGATTTTTATGATCCACAAATACGGTTATTTGATGTTGAGCGCCTTCGAGCCAAGGCCGCCATTCCTCGAATGCAAGCTTTACTGCCAAGAGCTCTTTATCACTGATCCCATAGTTTTTCTCAGCTGGGGAAAATCTTCGTGAGAAGAAGGAACAGTGACGTAAGGCTTTTGAGTCTCCTGTTTGGCTCAACACAGCCCCTACACCCACATCTGAAGCATTAACTTTGACGATAAAGGGCTTGTTTGGGTCTGGATGCCACAAGCACGGTTCTATAGAGAAGGCAGTCTTCAACTTCTCGAATGCGGAAATGGCCTCCGCTCACCATTTTGAAGCGTTGGCACCCTTGCGGGTCATCGCAGTCAAGGGTATGGTTAAAGAAGAATAGTTCTTTATAAAGCTTCGATAATAGTTGGTGAACCCCAAGAATCTCCTTAGAGCCTTCAGGCTAGGAGGTTGGGCCCAGTTCTTGATACTTTCAAGTTTGTTAGGGTCCATTTGGAAGCCTTCTTTTGACATGATGTAGCCTAAAAAAGGCACTGAGTCTTTGTGAAATTCACACTTAGAGAGTTTGGCATACAGCCGGTGTTCGCAAAGACGGTGGAGTACTTGCTTGACATCTGCAATGTGGGTGTCCAAATCCTGGGAGAAGATTAGTATGTCATCCAGGTAGACCACAAATTCTTGTACAGCAGGTCCCGCAAGATGTTGTTCATCATATTTTGGAAAATGGCGGGTGCATTGCACAACCCGAACGGCATTACTAGATACTCGAAATGGCCGTCTCGCGTGTTGAAGGCCGTTTTCCATTCATCGCCGCTCCAAATGCGAATGAGGTTGTAGCTCCCTTCAGGTCAAGCTTTGAAATTATCTTGGCCCCTTGCAGCCAGTCAAATAGCTCCGAGATTAACAGCAAGGGGTAACAGTCTTTGATCGTGATTTCATTTAGACCTCGGTAATTGATACATGGACATAGGGTACCGTCCTTCTTCCCCACAAAGAAAAAGCCTGCACCGGCTGGTGACTTTGATGGTCAGATAAAGCCCTTCTGGAGATTTTCTTCAATGTATTCTGACATTGCCTTATTCTCAATGGCTGAGAGAGGGTACACCCGTCCTTTCGGTGGCTCAGCATTGGGCTTCAGTCTTATAGCAAAGTCATAGGGTCTATGTGGAGGAAGAATATCAGCTGCTTCTTTGGAAAATACATTCCCGAAGGAAGCATATTGGGGCGGCAGTCCTGGCATCACTGGAGTCATAGGCATGCAAATGATAGGCGAGATTTCCTTAAGGCACCTCCTGTGACATTCTGGGCCCCAGCGGGAGAGATCCAAGGATGCCCAGTCAAATTGGGGTTGGTACACTTACAACCAGGGTAACCCCAGGACGATAGGGTGCATGGCCCTTTCCAGTACAAAGAAGGAGAGCGATTCTGTATGGAGAGCTCCGGTGTGGAGAGTAACTGGTATTGTTTGGCAAGTCACGTCGCCCGGTAAGGGCTCTCCATGAATGGAGGATAACAGTAGTGGATCTTTCAACTTGATGAGGGGAATCCTCAAGTATTCCACTAGACGTCTGAGAATAAAGTTGCCTCCTGCCCATTATCCACCAGGGCAGGAGTCTGAACTGTGACTGGTTCGTATGTCAAGGAAACTGGGAGAGAGTGCGGAGGAGAGGGCATAGTGAGGCCTAAGAACAGTCCTCCTGCAGGACTTAGGCCGTCCGTTTTCCAGATGAAATGGAGCATGTAGAGATGTTGTGGCCGGGCTGACCACAGTACATGCAAAGGCCGCACCTCTTACGAAGTCTTCTCTCTTTGGAAGTCAAACATCCATGACCAAGTTGCATCGGTTCATCTTTATCAGCAGCAGGGATTTCTGGAACCATCTGAGGTGCAGGTATAGCACTAACCTGTTTCAACACAGATAACACCTTAGGCCAGAGTTCCTTCACCCTGTCCCGGAGCCAGTGATCAATCCGAGTGGCCAAGGCTACTAATTCATCCAGCAAGTCATGTGTTTCACGAGCAGCCAGCTCATCCTTTAAACGGTTATCCAGGCCTCTGAAGAAGAAAGTCTTGAGACATTTGGGGTCCCAGCAGAGTTCTGCCGCAAGAGTTTTGATCTCTATGGCAAATTCAGCCAATGATCTGTTGCCTTGCTTCAATTCAACCAAAGCAGAATCGGCGACAGCAGTTCAGGCAGGGTCATCGAAAATGGATTTAAATAAGTCCATAAATCCTTTTATGTCCTGCAAAATGGGGTCCTTGTGTTCCTACAAGGTAGATGCCCAAGACAAGACCCTACCATCCAGGTAGGAAAGGATGTAGGTAGTCTTGGAGAGAGCCGTAGGAAATAAAGATGGCTGTAAGGTAAAATGCATGCAGCACTGGTTTAAAAATCCCCGGGTATTCTGGATTTCTCCGGAAAAGCGGATTGGAGCTGCCAGTGGTACAGTAGTCTTTAAAGTCACCTCCTGTAACTGACCTTCATGGTTGGAAGCTGTGCCTTGAAGCTTCTGTGTGTGCAGCTGATGGAATGCTGAAGTAAGTTTCTCCAATGCGTCTTGCTGCTCCGAAATGCGCTGGGCCAGGCCTGGTATGGCCTGCAAGGCATTGAGCTGTGCCGGATCCATGGAGTTAGCAATCTGTGATTATTTGTGATAATTGTGGGTGGATCCTTGGGCCGGTGGCAGATGACCATGCCCACGGGGGAAGATCCTGAGAGGGACCACCGGTCAGGCTCAGAGTTGGGAGACTAGTTCTTTTATTAAACTGTTTTAGAGAACCACCAGAGGTGGCAGTAGTGAGCTGGAAGAGCCCAGCTGGGCTGTAGTCCCTCAGGCACTGGAACAGCAATCCCAGGATGGCTGAGCTGTAGATAAACTGAGATAGTGAGTAGGCAGGGTATGCAGAGTTCAGGAACAGAACCTTGATGTTAACACTCACACAATAGTCTCTTGGAACAGCCCAGGAGCTGGAATGAAGTAGGCCCTCGAGGAGCGAGTACCTGGTTCCAGGGAAAGCTCTGAGAGAGAGATGGTAACTCACTGGTGTTGTAGGCAGTTGTGACTTCCTGGCAGAAGTTATATTCAGTAGGGGTGTGCATTCGTTTTCAACATATATGTAAAACGCAACGTAATTTTTTTTTAACTTAAAAAAGTGATGAGGCGAAAACGATCGGATTTCCAACTTATTCAACATAGCTATGTTGAATACGTTGGAAATCGCCGCCGAGAATACGTTGGAAAACAGCCGCCGAGTTTATCAGCGGCCATTTTCATTACTGGCAGATGGCCGGTTATGAAAACAGAGGCCGAGTTTACCGACGTCGGTCTTCATAACTCGATGGTCTGCCGAGTTATTTTATTTTATTTACTTTAAAAAAGAAGTACAGAAAAGCAGTTTTTTCTGCTTTTCTGTACTTCTTTTACCTGCACTCAGCTATTAACGCCTGCTCCATGCAGGAGTTAATAGCTGAGCAATAAATGTGCATCTGAGACGCACATTTATCTTTTTGGTTGCAGAGTGAATAATAATAGGCTCATTCACATGCATTTGCATGTGATGAGCGCTATCTCACTCACTCCACGTTGGACGTGCGTTAAATAGGCGCTAATCCCTCTATTGCATTAGGGGGTGGATTAGCGCCTATTTATTCCGCGGCCAACTGTGGGTTATACAGTGTGCTCGGCTGAGCGCTGTATTGCATCGGCCCCCATAGAACTAAGCAATCCATCCAATTTCTAATCTCCCTTTTTTAGGAAAGATAATGAAACAACGGACCATGAGATTCTGGACCCTTTCCAGTCTGGCTTCTGTAAAGGCCACAGAGATGCTTTTAGTTTCACTGCTAGACTCCCTTCATCAGGGACTAGATGAAGGAAGTGACATCAGTTCTCCTAGATATTTCATTAGCTTTTGATTTGCTGGACCATGCAATATTATTTGAATCCCTCAGGTGTACAAGGATAGATGAGCCATTTTTAGACTGATTTAAGTCATCTTTGTCAGAACATTACCAGCCGGTGAGAATAGGAGCCAGAAGTTTCAAGTGGAAGCCCATTAGTTCTGGGGTCCCCTAGGGATCAACAATCTTCCCAGTACTATTCAAGGTAATATCTTCAACCTACTGTGAAATTATTGATCTCCTTCAGATTGAACAATAGGATCTACACAGATGATATGTAATTATCCTTACTGTTACATCTGAATCCTGCCCAAAATCTGGTGACAATGGCTGATTGCATCAATGCAGTCGACCGGTGGATGGGAGAAAATAAGTCTGTCCTCACTTTAAGGCAATCAGAGGTGCTCTGAGTCATTCCTACTCTAACTCATGACCCCTTGAGGTTCTTGCAGCTGGGTGAGATAAATCTACCTTTTAAGACAAAGATATGAAACGTAGGAATCCTTCCTGACTCTCAGTTATCTCTAAGATTACATATCATATTACATATCACTTTTTTAAAACTGAAACTGGTCAGAAGATTGCAGTATTTTGTCATTTTCTGACCTAAGAACAGTAGTGCAAGCGATAGATTTGGTCAAGGTCAATTATTGCAGTTCTATTTTTTAAGTGTTCCCTAAGAGCCCTCCAGTTGATTCAAAATGCAGTGGTTTCTATTATAACAGTAGATATTGTGATAGGAATGCTCTTCTTCTGAAAAATCTCCTTTGGCTGCCATCACCTGGAAAGTGAAATTTAAAATCTTCATAGTCATTTTTGCTCATTTTTCAAACTTCACACAGGGACAATCCCTTGAATGTGACGGACATATTAGAGCAGGGGTCCCCAAACTGGACTGTTGGCTACATCCCTGACCACTGCTAAATTTTACTGGTCCCAAAGGAGGAGCAACAGGAGCATATTCTGCGTCTGCCACCTGCTCTTATGCTCACTATCTGCACCATGACTGCGAGTATGTTCAGACCTCGCGACCAGCACTGCCTCGTCGTTGATGCCTCAATGCTCGAGATCAGTGTGGAGAGGATGTGCTGGCCGCGAGGTCTGTACATCATTCTAGTCACAATGTAGGAAGTAACTGTCTGAGTGGGTGGCAGTGGCAGAATGCACTACTGTCACTCACCCTGCCACCACTGCTGCTAGCCAGGAGAGGATGCATGGTGTACTTAGGTGGGAGTTAGCACCCTCCCATCTCCTCTCCCTCCAGTTACTCACGCCAAGCAGCCTTTGTTTACACTGCCCCTGCTACACTTGATTATGCAACCCCTCTTCTCAAGGAAAGGGAGTGAAAAATGGTAGACACTATGGAAAGAAAGAGGCAAAGGGACAGGATTGCTCAATCCCTGATGCCAGGTGAGGTACTGATTTTGAGACTCATAGCTGTTTAATTAAAGTTCTCTTGGTTTTCACTTTCACCCATGTATTTGCAATGCTGTAAGATGATTGCTTATTTCCAGTGAGGTTTTGATTAGTCTTTATCAGTAGATTTCCAGCGGGTCACATCTTACATGAAACTTTGTTTTTGATGGAAAGTATATCTCAGTGTCCATTTCAAAATGTCTTTCTGTTTATTTAGTTTCATACATCTGTCTTTAATATCTTCTGTGAGGCTTGGTCTCTTTAGGCTTTTGGTGCAAGTAAAAAAAAATCTTGTTTTAACCTAATTTATTCTACCTTATCTACTAAACCTAAATCTATTATCTCAGTCAAGCACTACCATAACACTACTCCTGGACATATCTGGAAGGCGTGGGAGTAACTGAATAGGATGGTTCTACATGATAATTTTTCCAGCAAGCTTTCAGTCCCTAGATTTTATTGGTTCTCTTCACATTAATGGGTAGATGCAATACAGTGTGCTCAGCTGAGCGCAATGGTTAACCCGTGATTGGACATGCGTCCACAACTCCTTATGGTATAAGGGGATTAGCGCATCCAAGCCTCCGCGAAGCTAATCATACTCATCACATATAAATTCATATTGATGAGGCTATAATATTTATATCCCCCAAATGCAAAAAAAATGTGCGCCTGATGTACACATTTTACACTACAAAATTAGCACCTGCCCCGGAGTAGGTGTTCTGTTATGATTCTGCTTGCGGGCCTAGTTGCAAGCAGCTTCTCACTTCCAGCTTGCCTGCTCCCCGATGCTCCCCCAACTGTCCCGATGCCACTGTCCTGCTTTTGTGGCTGGAGCGCCGACATTGCTTCTCCACCCCGTGGCCAGGAGGCCGCAGACACCATTCCCATGTGGCCCAGAGGCCGCCGATGTTGCTTCTTCGCGGCCTGGTGCTGCTGCCATCATCCTGCCCCTGCGGCATGGAGCCGATTTCACCTGGGTCCTCCCGTGGCTGGGAGTGTTGTGTCCAGCTTCCTCTTCTTGCGGCCGGTAGGCCGTCCTGGAGCTCCTCTTCGCGGCCCGGAGGCTGTCACCGGTGTTTCCATGTGGCTGGAGCCGCCTCCAGCCTTTCTTCTTGCAGCAGGAAGTCTCTCTGATGTTAGGCACCTGCTCTAACTTGCGGCAGGGATGCCACTCTCCAGGGTCCTGCCTCCTACCTCCATAGGCGCGGGGCCGTGCTTCTTCTCCAGATTTAAAAGGCCAGTCCTCCTGGCTCCTCCTGATGACCTCATCATGGGAGTTCCTCTTCAGCCCTATAAAAGGGTCCTGCCTTCAGTCTATTTTTGTCTTTGCAAGGAGTCAGTCCTCCTTGGGACTTCTCGTCTTCTCAACTCTTGGCGTACCTCAGGGTTCTCAACTCTTGGCGTACCTCAGGGTTCTCAACTCTTGGCGTACCTCAGGGTTCCTCCTTATCTCCTACCCTCTTTAATATTTACCTCCTCCCCCTCTGCCAACAGTTAACAGACCTCAACCTAATTCACTATCTGTACGCAGACGACGTGCAGATTCTAATACCGATAACAGAATCAATCTCAAAAGCGCTCACCCATTGGAACAACTGCCTTCTATCCATTACTAATCTACTCAACAGTTTAAACCTGGTTCTTAATGCCTCCAAGACAGAGCTGCTCCACATATCCTCAAACGAAATCAATATCTCCCCACCATCTCCACACATCTCTCACATTACTTGCAAGCAGGTTAGAGACCTTGGGGTAATACTAGACAATCGTCTAAACCTTAAGAAAATGGTCAACACAACCTCCAAAGACTGTTTCTTCAGATTACAGATTCTAAAACGACTTAAACCACTCTTATTCTTCCACGACTTCAGGACAATCCTCCAAGCGCTACTGTTCGCCAAAATAGACTACTGCAGTGCCCTTTTCCTAGGCCTTCCCAAATCCACTACCAAACCACTGCAGATGTTACAAAATGCGGCTGCGAGATTGCTGACCAGTACCAGCCGCAGCGAACACATCTCTCCCATCCTCAGGAACCTACACTGGTTACCAGTTAATTTCAGAATTCTATACAAATCAATCACCGTAATTCATAAAACTATCCATCATCATCTTCAACTCGACCTGGAAATCCCATTCAAACTCCACTCCTCTAACAGACCAACTAGAGATATTCTCAAAGGCACCCTGAAATTTCCCCCTACTAAAGCTTCACGCCTCTCGATGACCAAAGACAGAGCTTTTTCTATAGCTGGCCCATCTATCTGGAATAGCATCCCTTCAAGTCTCAGAGTGGAGCCTTGCCTGTTAACTTTTAGAAAAAGACTTAAAACCTGGCTCTTTCACCAAGCCTTCGCCGATCCACCAGACAATCACTAGTTGTCCTTCACGCTTACCCGTTATGGTGATTATACTCACGAATGGACTCTGACTCTCCCAGGTTAAAGCACCATTAAGCTTTAACCCGTACGCCCTATGGTATCACTTCATATTTATTTCCTGCCTTATCTTCTTTCCAGCTTGTTGCAAGCTTCCAAGTTCTCTTCCCTGTTGATTGTAACTTTTGACTCATTCCTACCTACTGTTTATCTTTCGTTTACTTGAATAGTTACCCCAGTTTTATTCTTGTTAATTGTAAACCGATCCGATATGGTTATTTACTATGAAGGTCGGTATATAAAACTGTTAAATAAACTCTTCCTAGGCACTCTGTTTCTTCATGGGATCCCATGTCTTCGTCTTGGTCTCTCGTCATGTCCTGAGTCTTCGTCTCGTTGGTTCCAGATGTCCAGATGTTCTCCTGATGTCCTCATACCCAGATGCTGTCTCCTGATGTTCTGAATCAGATCCTCTTCTCTTCAGCAGCGCAAGTCTCTGGAAGACATTCACTTTTAATCAAGCTTCAGGTTCCTAGCTCCGAGTTCTTTTTGCTCCGAGTCGTCTCTCCGAGCTTCCTTTCTCCGAGCAATCTGCTCCGAGTTTTTTTCTCCAAGCTTTGGATCCTGAGGTTCTGTTCTTAACCCTCATCCTGACCTGGTTTCCGGAGTTCCTGTGTCTGCTTCTGTCCATGCCTAAGACTCCGCCTGAACCTGCTCCTTCCCAGCGTGGTCCGTGCCTTTCCTTGACTGGCTGTGGAGGGCACGTCTCGGTGCAGGCCTCATCTGACTCTTCGTCATATCCTGATTCAAAGTCACCGCTTCGCCTGGAGTCTGCTTCACCATCAGAGTGGTCCGTGACCTGTCTTGAGTGGCTGTGTGGGCACGTGGTGAGGCAGCACTCACTCAGCATCCTTCATAATCCTGAATCTTCAACCAACCTGTGTCTATGTTTGAATCCGTCAAACACCCTGAGTCTTCATCTGAGTCTTTTCATTTCTGCCCTCAGCCTCTGTCCATCCTGTCGCATTTGCTGTTTCGTATGGCAGGTCCAAAAGGGCTATCGAGTGGCCGGAGGGCTACTTCAGAGACCAACATTGTGTTGCTGGGTCTCTCCGATGCATTAGGTTCAGCAGAGGCCAGGGCTCCCTATCTGCTGGCCCGTGCTGGAGCATGTTTCGCCTGCCAGGGCGCTCCCCCAGAGCTCCTCTCCGATCGTGTCGAGGCACAAGGGTACACTACATCTCCCAGGAAATGGGACTACTTCACAGCGCTCCAGCAACATGTTCATTTTTGAGGAGCCCAAAAACTGTACAGAAAAACAGAAAATACTGTTCTTCTGTACTTCCTACAACTTGATATCATGGCGATATTAATTTGGAGTCCTGAAAAATTTGACCAGTCCAAAAATTAAAAAAAAAAAAATGTGGCAGCATTCAGGTTAGGAAAAAGGACACACAATTAATGAGCGTCCATTTTCCTAACCTGTAGCTGACAGCCACTTCTCTGGGCATCTGTTGCCAAGGAGGCACTAGGGGCACACAATTTCCCCTAGCATCTTCTTCTTATCACAGCAGCCGATCTAAATATTAAATCGTGTGCCCCAGAGAGGTCGATCGGCATGTGTTAGGAGAGCGGGTGCTCAATCATGAGCGCCCATTTTCCACGTGCCGATATTGCATTGGCCTGTATGGATCAGAAGTAGTAGCTGAGAATCGCTTGTCAATTGTTTACTCGTAATGATGCTTCTTTCATTAGTTCATTAGGTTACATGTCTATTGTCTGATGTAAGGTCTATGTCCTCTTTATCTGTTAACACTAGTATAATTTTGTGTTTTATGAATTGTGATCCACTGGCAGCTTGGTCTCTTGGGGGGTCATTTATCAAATTGCTATATGGCATTTTTGCATGCAAAAATCACCTTTAACACATAGTGTGATGCAAATTAGAAAAGGGGGAGGAATTTGTGGCCTGGCTTCATGATTGATGTTTTTAGCTCCTGGAGATCCAGCCTAGCTATCAGGGCCCTTCTACAACCACTGGGAGAGAGAGAGAGAGAGAAAGAGAGAGAGTTAAAGAGAGAGAGAGAGAGAGACTCTAGCCATAATAGCCTCATACTAGGTAGGTATTTATACCTCTATATGAGGCCTACCTAGTCACTTGAGGTGAGGTTTAGGTATTAGTGTAGGGGGTTAGGGGCCACTTTGACATTCAAGGTGAGACGTACGAACAGAACAATGCTCTCTTGTGAAGATTTGATGACCTTGTGCAAATCTCAACTTTGTGTGAGTTTCCTCATGCCGAAGTTCATCAAATCTTCACAAGAGTGCACTGTTCTATTCGTACGTCTCACCTTGAATGTCAAAGTGGTCCCTAACCCCTACACTAATACCTAAACCTCACCTCGAGTGACTAGGTAGGCCTCATATAGAGGTATAAATACCTATCTAGTATGAAGGTATTACGGTTTGTCTCTCTCTCTCTCTTTTTCTCTCTCTCTCTCTCTCCCTCCAGTGGTTGTAGAAGGGCCCTGATAGCTAGGCTGGATTTCCAGTTAACTATTAGTAAAGCTGTGTAAAAAGTGAATTTTTACTTTCTGAATATTGTTTCAATATTCATTATTAATTCCAGAAATGCTCAGCAAGACTTTTAGTGGAATATTTTCCAGTGTCAATGTAGAATTCTTCAGAATTAAATGGATTTTTTGCATTATTTTTGCAGCCATTTTTAAGAGAAAATGGAAAGCCAGAAGAAATATGCAGAAAAATGTTTGAAGGATTTTAGTCTTTAAAAGAATATTATCACTAATTTTTCTAAGTAAATATTTTGCTGAAGTACATTTTTGACAAGAATTTTTTTTCATACATGAATCAAGGAAAAAATAAAGAAAACTAAATAAACTAAGCTGTGAAATTTTCCAGCATCTTATGTTTTTCTAATGAATTTATATTCACAGCAATCATGCATTAGCTGAGAACTATTCAGTATCACTACAACAAACCTTCTGGGTCTTTATGGTAAGAGATAGAAATAAGAAAAGATCAAGAGCCTGATTTACTAAGCTCTTCTCATAAACACAGAATGGGAAAAAAAAAGCCTTGTAAATTAGACCCACAGTTAGAATTCTTAGCAAGATGAGTGATTTATTTCTTGATTTGTATGGCAGAGTGATTTTCTACACAGATAGAGGCACTTAGCAGTCATGGGTATTAGTTCTAACTAAGTAATGATAATGATGTACTGAGGCAGCCTTGCAGCTCTGACGCATGTTGTAGCATAGGGGACTCATGTATTAGTTGGCTGTCAGTTTTAGGTGTGCCTTGAAGGAGATGCATTCAGGCCCTGAGGGAAAAACTTTGCTTGCCATTACAGGGATAACTTCTGTTAGAATTGGAATGGTGCTGGAAGATACAGATTAAGGAGTGATTTCCTATAGAACTGTTTGCTAGCAAAGGGACAAAATTTGCCTGCCTGGTCAATCATCCTGGAAAAAGGGTAGGGTAGAGAGAAGGGGAGAAGAATTCAGTAAAGATGCAAAAGAACTGCATTGTCCTTGCGTCAATATATTTGAATACTATAAATGCTATTTATTATTAGTCTTTTGTTTTCTTACTAGTACATGATAGCATGGTAGATTTGGGGATTGTAATTATAATATTGTGTTCAATATGTTTCTCTCCTTCTAGTCAGGCCTGATTAGAACACAAGAAACAGATTATTTCTTGAAGCCACTACCTCTGCACATAGCACATAAGCACAATTACTCTGCACCTGTTGGACATCTCCCCCATGTATTGTACAAGAGGTCTGCTGAAACCAAACTGCCCAGTGACAATGAGGTGACCATGGTGGAGATACAGAGAAAACTGGAACATCATGACCAGCTTCATCAACAAAATCAAGAGCAGTACAACAGCTATAGACATGGGAGACAGCAAAAACAGCACTACTGTGGAAGGCGCAAGAAATGTATGTAAGGATATATTTTAATCTTACAAAAGGAAAAACCATATTGACTGTCTTGTTGACCATCTGGTTGCTATCTAGTTATATGCAGACCAATTAATTCAGCATACAAAGTAAATAATAGAAAGCAAAAGTCACATACTATTGAGATTTTAGTTAACAAATAAAAGCAAAAAAAACATACAGAAAGGGGTTCCTTTTTATTGGTCTAATGTAATACATTTCTTGACTAATATTTCAGGAGCTAATACTATCTTCCATGGGTCAGAAGAATACAATGAGTAAAAGATGATGTTTACCAGAAAATATAAATGAATCATAAATATTATTCCAATGATAACGTAAAGTGGAAAGTGGGGTATTTGCCGGTGGGGGGGGGGGGGGCGGAGACGGAGTTTGATGGGTGATCAGAAGGTGACAGGCAGTATAATTTTTATGGCTCATAATGAGTTAAGAAACTTAGGCCTTTGAGTCTGTTCTCAGTTCCAAAATGTCTGAGATCATTTTAATTACAAAAGTCTTATGTTCCTGGATTGTTTTCAGTTTTCCTTTATTAGCCTGATCAAGAGGTCATTGATGCAGTGGTCAGCAACACTAATTTATCCATAATATTGAGAGGCAGAGATACTGATGCAGTAGTTAAATGACTTCATTTGCAACTTTGTCATAATATTTTATGAATAGGCTATTGTGGTGTAGTGACATGTAACATGGCCAATGCAAGCAGTCATTCTCATCTATACAAAAAAATGACACCATGTACCACCCTAAACTGCCTGTTATCCCATATCACTACTATATTTTTTATGAAGTTCGGGGTTCATGTCAGTTTGGGGATTTTTTTACAGAATCCATTTTTAATTATCAACCTGTCTTGTGATTGTCAATTAACAGTGTCACTCTGAGAAAGCAAATAGAGAGAGGATATTCCCTAAAAAAGTTCTTCTTATTACATATATAAAGAAAGGAAACATTAACATTAACTAAACAAAACAGGTAGATCACAGTGGAAAGTTATTTTCAGAAAGTGAGTCAAAGTGTCTGGCCACACTGGTAATCTATGAGAAGGACATATTAGCATATTCATATTTGCATGCATATTACCATATTGTATCATTACCTTCCTTACCTTTCACTATCTAATGTGCAGTGCCAGTTACATACCTCATCCATTAAACATGTTTCTTAGTAACAGATGTTCTTCATGCACATCTATACATATAAATGTTGAGTGGGCATTGTCCCTGGAAAGCATGCATTGCTTAAATTCCATTCATAACTTGGCTCCCCGTGGTTTTGCACCCTGTGGATTTGAAACCGCAAACAGCAGGAGGGAACGAACAATGAACTGAAGAGGGCAGGGGAGGGGGACATATATGTGAAAGAATGGCACTTACTGCTCACAAAATATAAAAATCAGCATGAAACAGAATAGAAAAACAGGAAAATAGTGTGCAGAATAAGCTTTATAGCTGTATGTGTGCAATAATTCAATTTAGGCTACATTTAGTATGCTGGACATCTTTAGAAAAAAATGAGAGTCTCTTATATGACTTATGCATACCTTATGCATTCTGAAATGTGGAATATATTTCAGGTTTTTCAAGATAGAAACACAACTGGGAAAATAATGATAGCATTATATTTTTATACTGGTTTATTTCCATGTGAACTTTGCTTTTAGAAAAGATGGACAGGGTGAGAGATGACATTGACAGGGAAGTAATGTGTTCGTATGAGTGATTGTCTTCTTTTGGGAAGTGCTAGAAGATGTTAGCTATTAGATGCAAAGCTGAGATGAGGGTGGGGGCTGTCTCTTGGAGCAGAATCAGAAGTACTGTCAGCAGTAGAACCTAGGAGTAAGAAGCATGCAGGAGTTCTGCTGTAGACCCATGGCACTGTCAGAGGTGGAATGGGAGCAGCCTGAAATGGACTCCCAGAGACTGGAGCCCTGGGAGAGAGAAAGAGAGAGGAGGAGGATGGGCAAGGAGGAGAGGGAGGTGGGGGATAGATGCTGCTGAGTGTTTGAAAATAGAAAGGAGGATATAGGGAATAGGGGAGAACAGAGAAGAGGATATTGGGCAGGAGAAAGAGAGAGAAACAGAGTGGGACAGATGCTGCTGGGTTAGAAGGATGGGGAAAGTTAGAGGAGAATACAGGACAGCAGAAAGAGAAAGGAGGATGGATACTATTGGACTGGGTAGGAGGAGAAAGAGAGAGATGGGTGACGGATGGGGGAGAGAGAAACAGATGAGCATAGTCACTGCTAGACTCGGGGGAAAGAGGGAGAGAGAGGAGGATACTGGGCAGGACAAGAAGTTAGAGAGGGGAATGGTAGTCAAAGAGAGAGAGATGGGGGGATGGATTATCCTAGGCCAGAGTGGGAGGCTCCTTGGATAAAAATGTTTGCCCATACCTTATTGAGTGTATCTTGCAGTAGAAAAGAGAAAGATACAGTTTTATGGTGAAAGAAATTATCCTTTAATTCTAAACCGTTTAATAATAAGAACAATAAAACATTTTTGCTGGTTTGGTTTAGAAGCTATACTTATGAGTTAGTAAAAATACATCTGAGACTCTCTTAGGCCCCATCCACGCTCAGCATCCATTCTGAAAACTGATTTTACTAAGCTGGTTCAACGCACCCATTCTCCTAACTAAGGGGATTATTATCCAAGCTGCATTATGGGCTTTTTGCGTGCATTGAGGCATTTTTTGCGTGCAAAAAGCAGCACCATAACGCATGGTGTTATGCTAATTTAGAAAAGGTGTGTTTAGGGCAGGATTCCTGGCCAAGTGAGCTGGCTTCGCAAGTTGCAAACCCATATCGCACAGTTTTAACGCATCTAATAACTACACCTCTTTCATTTGCATTAAGCTGTGCAATATGGCTTTCCCAGGTAGAGAGTCCATCAAGCTAGGTTGACAGAACATTGTAGAAATTTCATCTTTGGGTGAGTTTCCTCACTCCGAAGGACATCAAATCATCACAAGAGTGCACTTTTCTGTTCGTATGTCTCACTCTGAATGTCAAAGTGGCCCCTAACACCTACACTAATACCTAAACCTCACCTCGAGTAACATATAGAGATATAAATACCTAACTACTAGATAGGCTTTATAGTTAGTCTCTCTCTCTCGCTCTCTCTAATAAGTTATTACCCATACCCCTCTTCGTATTGCATGTGATAGTTTGATGAATCCTGGTTACCAAAGGGCATGTTATTTCATTTTCGGAGTTTAAAGGGAAAATAGTGCTGAATTTGTTCAGGTAATGATTCTTCACAAAACTATATTAAAGATTTACCTCCTAAGCAGGTCTCGAACTGTTTGAATGGCTTCATATTGAGAAAACAAATTGTTCTTTCTGAATGTTAAGCTGGTCTACATTGGACAGAATTTAGGTAAACTATGATTATGTATGTGAGGAGGCAGGGTGTGAACCACAGCAAGCATGTATAATTAGTCTGAAATAGGTTTAAACTTAACATTGCTTCTTTTTCTTTCTTTTTTTTCTAAGAGCTTTTGCATTTATTTCCTTTCTTTTTTCATTCTTTCTCATATATTTCTGATTTGTAGAGCAGGTCTCCTGTTATCAAGCATATATTGAATGAGTTCACTTCCTCCTGTTATGTTACCTTTATTCTAATTTCTTCCTTTATCTCAAACAACAAAGAACTAAAGTTAAATAACACCAAACTTTTAGCAAAGTTAGAAAAACTAGACTTGACTTATAACACTCACCAAATAGTATTTATTATGATATAATGTTACAGTATTTTGGATGGCACCTGTTTAAGAGTTAGAATTCTAGACACTTTACTCAACATAGTTTTTTGTGCCTTATTGTGAACCGTTGTGATGGCTCTCGCTTAACGACGGTATAGAAAAGATTTTAAATAAATAAATAAATTAGAATTTCTTCTGAATTATATGAATTCTGTGAATTTCTTGGTTGTTGCACATATGATTTGGGAAAGCATTTTACCGTAGTTGAGTGAAAAATCTTGGTATCCCAACATATTTTATTTTCCTTCTGCCTTATTTCTCTAGGCCTGACAAATAATCTTTTCTTTCACAGACATGCCTAAGCCTCCCAAAGACGACATCTACATCTTGCCGGATGAATACAAGTATCCACTACGAAACAAACGCTCACTTTTGAAGGATTCCAAAAATAAACCGCTCAATGTGGAGACTCTAGTTGTAATTGACAATAAGATGATGCAAAACCATGGCCATGAAAACATTACCATCTACGCCCTGACTATACTCAATATGGTAGGATAGCCCTTCTTGTTGAGGCCATTTGGGTAATTACATTTTTCACAATATGTTATTTATTTTTAGCATTGCTGTTCAGTTCATCTAGTACTGGAAGATTTGTGGGATTTGCATTGTGATAAATCAGAGAATTGTTTTGTGGAAAAAAAATAGATTTAAAATTGAGAAGTCATTTCATTAAGTATGAATGCTTTCAGTGAGATTAAGTAAAAAATAAGTTGGAATCACAATCAATGTTTATAGATATGTCAGTTACAAAACATCATATGAAGAGAACTTGCTGCATAACATTGAAATATTTATTATAGCCTATATTGCATATGACAAAATATGCATAATTTAATATCTGAGCATATGTACAATAACCAGTTACATCCATAACAAATAGAAAATCCACATCCCTAGGAGACAGACACCTCAACAGATGTTTCTGCTTCTAAACCAGCCTGTCATAGAAATTAAATCTGATCTCACAACAGGTATTGGTATTTGAAATTTAATTACTTGTTTTTCCAAATCTGAGTTCAAAGTGAGTTGCAAATCTGGTAGAGTAGATATTTCCCTACCTCCAAGGGTTTGCACCTGAGGCAGTGACAGGTGAAATAATTTGCCCAAGGTCATAAGGAATATCAGTGGGAGATGTGGGATTCGAAGCCGGGCTTCCCTGGTGCTCAGCCCTCTGCTATAACCATTAAACTTCTCCTCCCCTTCAGATCTCTGGTGCAACAAAAGTTCAAAGGTTCCAGATTCATCAGATGCTGATTTCAGCAGCATAAAACAGTAGTAGCTTGTGATATTATTTATATAGTACCATAGTAAATGATAGCAGACGAATACCAAAATGGTCCATCCGGTCTGTCCAGCAAGATGTTTAGGGGTTGAAACTGCCACTCCATGTAGGTTACTTCATTTCTATCCTCTAGCTCTGTGTTTATTCCATGCCCTCCCGAATTCCAGTACCATACTTGTCTTTACCACCTCTTCCAGGAGCGCATTCCATCCATCCACCATCCCGTCCATGAAAAAATATTTCATGATGCTGTTCCTGAGTCTAATCCTTTGGAGTTTATCATGACCCCTAATTCTACAGCTTCACTTCCATCCACAAGGGTTTGATTCCTGTGCACTTTTAAAACCTTTCAAGTATTTAAAAGTGTGTATCATATTTCTTCTATCTCTCCTCTCCTCCAGAATATGCTTATTTATGTCCTTCAGTCTCATCTCATATGGCTTTTGGTACAGGCCCCACACCATTTTGGTTACCTTTTTACTGGACTGTTTCTATCCTAGCTCTGTCCTTTTTGAGATATGGTCTACAGAGCTGAACATAGTACTCCAAGTGAGATCTCATCAATGACCAGTACAGGGGTATTATCACCTGCTTTTTTTTTGCTGATTTATTCCTCTCTTTATGGAGCCCGACATCCCTCTGACCCTAGTCATCACATTGTGACATTGTTTTGCTACCTTCTGATCATCAGATTCTATCATACCGAAGTCTTCTTCCAGGCCTTGCATATCAGCCACTCACCCCCCATCATGTATCTCTTTTGGGTTACTATGTCCAAAATGCATGACTGTGCACTTTTTCACATTGAATTCCAACTGACAAACCTTGGACCACTCCTCAAAATTTCTTAGATCATTTCATTTTCTCTCTACTTCTTCAGGTGTGTCAGCTTTGTTGCATATCATAGTGTCATCCACAAAACAGACCGTTTTCTTTCTAAACCCTCCACAATATCACTCACAAAGATATTGAATTGAACTGATCTTTGGGATACTCAACTTGTCATTTTCCTCTTCTGAGTAGGCTCTATTTACTACTACTCATTATTGTCTGTCAGTCAACCAATTTCTAATCCATTTCCCCACCTTGGGACTCACTCCCAGGCTGCTCATTTTATTCATGAACCTCCAATGCAGTATTGTATTGTTTTGTTTTAGATTTGTTATGATTATTATTGTCTTGTGATTTTATGATTGATATTCTATGTTTTAATTGTAATCCATTTAGAATAACCCTGGCTACATAGGCAGAATGTAAATTCTTTTATAAATAAAAACATAGATATTTGAAAACTGCCTTCATCTACTCTTTCTGTGTGTAGAATGTAGTGCCTGTACATACGCACTTGTTGTAATCCGGAAGTGGATCCTTAGGCCGACCGTCGTTGGGAGGCGGTCGGGAGGCAGACACGCACAGCCGTGGAAAGCTCTTCGCCTGGAAACCCGTGACGCCCCCAGAGGAGCTGTGAACGCCCGGGTCGCTAGGACTTAGGTGACTTCGCCCTGGAAGTCCGAGGTCCCCCCAGGAGGAGCCCGTAGGGACCCGGACCGCTGGGACTTAGGAGAGAGGCTGGCGTGGAAGGAAACCCGGACCGGAACTGGAACAGGAGTGAAGGCAGGAGAAAAGGTGAAGACAGACCGTGATCAAGGCAGGCAGCTGGAATCAGAAGCGAGTGTCAATCCGTGGTCAAGGCAGGCAGCAGGAATCAGAAGCGGGAGTCAGTCCGTGGTCAAGGCAGGCAGCAGGAATCAGAAGCGGGAGTCAATCCGTGGTCAAGGCAGGCAGCAGGAATCAGAAGCGAGGGACAAACCGTGGTCGAGGCAAGCAGCAGGAATCAGAACAGGAACGCTGAAACTGGCAAGCAGGAACAGGAGAACCTGGAACAGCAACTAACTCACAGAAGTGACCTCGTTGCAAGGCAAAGCAGGAAGGGCTGGAGCCGACTTAAATCCCCCGCCTGTGCTGACATCATCCAGGGGGCGGTTCAGCACATCCGGGTGCTGGACTGTCAAAAGGCCGGCCCTCGCGCGCGTGCGTTCCCCTCCGGGGGAGGAGTCATCTGCGGGACTCGGCGTCTCCCACGAGGCAAGACCGTCGCCATGCGGCCAGGCCGGCCCCGGATCCCGCGGCTCGCGGCAGGACCCGGACCCCGCTGAGGAGGTAAGGACCCGGTTGCCAACGCGGCGACCGGGGCCGTAACAGTACCCCCTCCCTTACGCCCCCTCCGCAGAGGGCCTGGCTTTCCGGGATTATCCAGATGGAATTGAGTTAGCAGTGATTTATCCAGGATATTCCGAGCTGGCTCCCAAGAATTCTCCTCGGGACCACAACCCTCCCAAGCCAGAAGGTACTCCCAACGACGGGCGTGGAAGCGTACATCCAGTACCTCCCGTACTTGATACGTGGGCTCGTCAGTGGAGGAAGAAGAAAGTGCATCAGTCGTTGGTTGATGGAAGCGTGAGAGTACCACAGGCTTCAATAGGGAAACGTGGAATACATTATGTATGCGAAGGGAAGAAGGAAGACGAAGTCTATAGGATACCAATCCTATTCGCTCAGCGATTTGAAAGGGACCGCAGTATCTAGGTGCCAACTTACGGGATCGGTTAGGTAGCTGGAGATTTCTGGTACTTAACTATACCTTAGTACCCGGTAGAAACACTGGCGCTGGACGCCGGTAGCGATTGGCGCTTCGTTGAGTTCTTTCCGCGGCAATGGAAAGTCTTTGTTGGATTGTTTTCCAGCGACGATGGATCTGATGGGCTACTGCCAGTGCAGCTGGTGAAGGAACAGTAATTGGAACGGGAACCGGAGGCCTCGGATGGCGCCCAAACACTATCTGAAAAGGTGTTTGCCCAGTCACCGAATGGGAATGGTTATTGTAGGCAAACTCGGCCCAGGGAAGAAGAGAAACCCAGTTAGTCCCTTTCTCGGAGATGAAGCTTCGGAGGAAAGTTTTCAATGAACGATTCATGCGCTCAGTTTGTCCATTACTCTGAGGATGAAATGCAGTAGACAAATTTAGCTGTACCCCAAACTTCTTGCAGAGGGCACGCCAGAAAAGGGCAGTAAATTGCGGCCCTCTGTCGGATACTATACTTTGCGGAAGACCATGGGCCCGAAAGATGTGTTGCGTGAATAGGATGGCATGTTCAGGTGCCGAAGGTAATTTGGGCAGTGGTACTAAATGAACCATTTTAGAAAAACGGTCCACGGTGACCCATATCACAGAATTACCCTCAGATGGTGGTAGGTCCACTACAAAATCCGTGGTGATGTGGGTCCACGGTTCTGTGGGTATGGGTAGTGGCTGTAGAAGGCCCCAGGGCCGGCCACTAGGAGTCTTTTGTCTTGCACAGACCGGGCATGAATCCACATACAGACGAACCTCCTGTCGTACCTTGGGCCACCAGTAGTAACGGTTAAGAAGATCGAGTGTCCTCTCTCTTCCGGCGTGACCCCCAGAGAGAGAATCGTGAGCCCAGGCAAGAACTCTCTTGCGATCTCTGCGAGCAACCACTACTCGCCCTAGAGCAGATACTGTGGTACTGGCGACTTGGATCTTGGCAGGGTCGATGATGTGCTGAGGGAAATCTTCTTTTCCCTCCCGTACTTCGTAACGGGACAGGGCATCCGCCCGGACGTTTTTCGCGGCTGGACGATATTTCAAGATGAAATTGAACCGGTTAAAGAAAAGTGACCAACGTGCCTGCCTGGGATTAAGTCGTTGGGCTTGGTTCAGGAACTCTAAATTCTTATGATCCGTGTAAATGGTTACAGGGTGACGAGACCCCTCCAGCCACTGTCTCCATTCTTCTAGTGCCAGTTTAATCGCTAGCAACTCCTTATCTCCTATTCCATAGTTGCTTTCAGCTGGGGTAAACTTCTTGGAGAAGTAGGAGCAGGGTAATAGATGTCCGGAACAAGAGTTCTGAGATAGGACTGCCCCTACGGCTATATTAGAAGCGTCCACCTCGACAAAGAAAGGCCTTGTCGGGTCCGGATGTCGTAAACAGGTGTCCTGGAGGAATGCCTCTTTCAGGTCCTCAAAGGCTTTACAAGCTTCTTTAGGCCAAGCTCGACTGTCTGCGCCCTTCCTGGTCAGGGCAGTTAGTGGTGCCACCAATCGGGAATAGTGAGGAATAAAGTGTCTATAGAAGTTTGCGAACCCCAGGAATCGTTGCAAAGCTTTCAATCCCACAGGACGAGGCCATTTCCTGATGGCGGACACCTTGCTGGGATCCATACGAAATCCGGTTGCTGAGACAATATACCCTAGGAAGGGCAAAGACTCTTGTTCAAAGAGGCACTTCTCAAATTTCGCATATAGATGATGATCCCGCAAGATCTGGAGCACTTGTCGAACGTGTTGTCGGTGGGAGATCAGGTCAGGAGAGTGAATGAGGACATCATCCAAATACACAATTACACATGTGTGCAGTAATTCCCGAAGAATCTCATTCATTAAGTGTTGGAACACCGCGGGGGCATTACACAACCCGAATGGCATCACTAAATATTCATAATGCCCGTCCCGGGTGTTGAAAGCGGTCTTCCATTCGTCCCCGGGACGGATACGAACCAAGTTGTAAGCCCCTCGGAGGTCCAGTTTAGTGAAAACCCGGGCTCCCTGGAGTCGGTCCAATAATTCAGGAATTAACGGAAGCGGGTAGCGATTCTTCTTGGTGATGGCATTGAGGCCACGGTAATCTATACATGGCCTCAAAGAACCATCCTTCTTTGCAACGAAGAAAAAACCCGCCCCTGCGGGAGACTTCGAAGGCCAGATGAACCCCTTAACGAGGTTCTCAGTGATATAGTCCGACATAGCCCTGGTCTCGGGCTGTGACAAAGGATATACTCTTCCCCGAGGAGGGGTGGAGCCTGGAAGCAATTCAATCGCACAATCAAACGGGCGATGCTGTGGTAACAGTTCCGCCTTCTCCTTGGAAAACACATCAGCGAAGTCTGCATATGGAGCTGGTAATAATGGACCGGCATGTGCCAGTGGAATCTGTTGCCCCTTTCTGGGTTGGATGCAGGAGCGGAAACATTCGGGACTCCACCTGGTAATTTGGAAGTCTTTCCAGCGGATTTCAGGAGAGTGTTGTTGGAGCCAGGGTAAACCAAGGACCACAGGGTATACTGATTTTTCCAGAATCAAAAGTGAAATCTTCTCGGTGTGAAACAAGCCAGTCTGGAGGGTAAGTGGTGTGGTAATGGTGGAAATGCTGCCAGCCAGGGGCGTACCCTGGATCGAAGTAACCCTTAAAGGGGGTTCTCGAAGCTGTGTGGCGAGATGTAGCTGTCGCACCAATTCCTTTGTAATAAAGTTCCCTCCAGCCCCTGAGTCGACGAGGGCTTGCGTCTGGAAAGAACCTCCGGGATATTTCAAAGTTACCGGTACTGTGCATTGAGGAGCTGCATTGAGACAGCCTAGGGAGCACTCCTCTCTTATACCTAGGCGCGGGAGTTTTCCGCCCGTTCCTTGCATTGAGCGAGGAAGTGACCCTTACCGCCACAGTACAGACACAGCCTCAGATCACGGCGGCGCTGCCTCTCTTCGGGTGTCAAGGATGACCTCCCCAGCTGCATGGGCTCCTCCGTGGAGGTCTCCGCCGGAGTGTTGATACCACGAGACCCTGAGTTAGCTGTTCTGGTTGACACAGAGGACGAGGAGGCCAACCGTCGAAGAGGACGTCCCTCCTTAGCCCTTTGTTGAAGGCGCCGATCAATGCGCCCTGCCAAGTCGATGAGGGAGTTCAGATCCTCCGGGAGGTCGCGGGCTGCCAGCTCGTCCTTAATCCTGGCAGCTAAACCCTCCAGGAACACGCCTCGGAGAGCATCGTCTTGCCAACCTACTTCCAGGGCGAGGGTGCGGAACTCCAAAGCGTAATCTGCAAGGGTCCGTGCTCCCTGCCAAAGCTGGAGCAACTCAGAGGTTGCAGAAGCCTGACGTGCGGGTTCATCAAAAGTAGACTTGAAATCCTGCACGAACCGGCTCAAATCACTCAACGCCGGATCATTCTTCTCCCACATGGGAGATGCCCAATTCAGTGCCCGCCCATCTAGCAGCGAAAAGATATAGGCCACCTTAACGCCATCCGATGGGAACTGGTTGGGCAGAAGAGCAAATCGCACAAAGCATTGGTTTAAAAACCCGCGGCAAGCCCGGGAATCCCCAGAGTATCGGGATGGTGCCGGAAGCTGCGTAGGCGAATGGAGAGTTACCATTGGTACAGGTGCGGGTGCAGGTACAGGATCTGGTACGAGAGGTTCTGCATCCATACGCGCAGCCAACCGTTCCACGGTGGCAGCCAGGGAGTCCAACACTTGTTGTTGTTGAACCAGACGCTGGGCCAGGCCCGGAATGGCCTGTAGGCCGGCGAGATCTGCCGGATCCATGGCCTTGCAAACTGTTGTAATCCGGAAGTGGATCCTTAGGCCGACCGTTGTTGGGAGGCGGTTGGGAGGCAGACACGCACAGCCGTGGAAAGCTCTTCGCCTGGAAACCCGTGACGCCCCCAGAGGAGCTGTGAACGCCCGGGTCGCTAGGACTTAGGTGACTTCGCCCTGGAAGTCCGAGGTCCCCCCAGGAGGAGCCCGTAGGGACCCGGACCGCTGGGACTTAGGAGAGAGGCTGGCGTGGAAGGAAACCCGGACCGGAACTGGAACAGGAGTGAAGGCAGGAGAAAAGGTGAAGACAGACCGTGATCAAGGCAGGCAGCTGGAATCAGAAGCGAGTGTCAATCCGTGGTCAAGGCAGGCAGCAGGAATCAGAAGCGGGAGTCAGTCCGTGGTCAAGGCAGGAAGCAGGAATCAGAAGCGGGAGTCAATCCGTGGTCAAGGCAGGCAGCAGGAATCAGAAGCGAGGGACAAACCGTGGTCGAGGCAAGCAGCAGGAATCAGAACAGGAACGCTGAAACTGGCAAGCAGGAACAGGAGAACCTGGAACAGCAACTAACTCACAGAAGTGACCTCGTTGCAAGGCAAAGCAGGAAGGGCTGGAGCCGACTTAAATCCCCCGCCTGTGCTGACATCATCCAGGGGGCGGTTCAGCACATCCGGGTGCTGGACTGTCAAAAGGCCGGCCCTCGCGCGCGCGCGTTCCCCTCCGGGGGAGGAGTCATCTGCGGGACTCGGCGTCTCCCACGAGGCAAGACCGTCGCCATGCGGCCAGGCCGGCCCCGGATCCCGCGGCTCGCGGGTCGCGGCAGGACCCCGGACCCCGCTGAGGAGGTAAGGACCCGGTTGCCAACGCGGCGACCGGGGCCGTAACACGCACTTTTATGTAAAGGGAGAGGAAGAAAATGTATTTTATTTATTTTTATTGTACATCACTTTAATTTTATGTTGAAAGGCAGTCTATCAAATAAATTAAGTAACTAAGGAGGTATTCCTGGGAGCAGTGTCAGGGAAGGATTACCACGTATGAGTGCAAGCACAAACAGGCACACATGCACACACATGTAATTTTGATTGAAAAAATTCCTCCAGACTTTACCCTTCTGCATGGTTTGAAAGTTGCCACATTTTTTGTAATGATTAATCCTATTATCTGAGGACTGATTGTCTAGCATTTTGATCTTGTTTGGATGATAACATAACCTAATCTTGCTATTCACTTGCAAAATATCTATGAGCCAATGACTGATCCCATCCCAAAGGTTAAGATCACTATCATAACTAATATAGGAAAACCAGTCATGCTTAAAAATAGTTGTATAAGTTGTTGTATGCTTTGATAATATAAAAAGCAGGACAGAAAATCATCTGGTTTCAGCTATTATTGATCTTGTCACTGACAATTTAAGCCTTATCCATGCATCGGTGTCTTAATTTTGTACATTCCTAGTCAGAATTTTTACACTGTGTTCCTCTGCTTTCCTTTGCTGCATTCAGAAGCTTCCTTCTTTCTCACCTCTTCCTTCTTGCAGTCATTATCTTCTCCTTTCTCCTGAGAGAAATGTTTTTACAAAGCATACACTGAAAAAAATTCTTAATATCAAGCAGAAAACTTGCAACTGATATAAGGATATTTTCCAAGCCTGATGGAATGCAACTTGCCTGTTTTAAGTCTGAAAATAAGCATGTACACCTCTGTGAAGAATAAATAGATATTACAAATTGAGAATGAACAGCATTGTTTACAGATGTAAAATAATCTAGATTGACTCCACTCTTCAACCAGTCTAGGCATAGAAGAGTTTCTGTGAATTATGTTAAATGTACTGCATCAGTTTGAGCTGCCTGCCTTCCCATTCCAGACTTCGGGCGAAGCATGGGTCCATGTCGGGGGACATACTGGATTGCTTCCCATTCTGAAAATTGTCTTCTTGAAGCTCTTGAATAAAATTTACACTTGCTATTCTTCATTGACTGTGGGGGGACACTGATAGTGCTTGCACACATCGTTATCCTCTGTGCCTTATCCTTTGGATGTGTGGATTGCAGCTCCTGCTACGGTTTATGTCTTTAACCAGCCTAACCAGATAATAGCCTGTAACATTTTCAAATGGTAACATCAAGGTGTCAGATGAGCAGGATCGATGATGTTATATTAAAAAACGTATGCAAATGCCGTTTCAATTTCCCTTTTGGTTGAGTTGTAATACTGTATTTGTTTTTAGGTGTCTGCTTTGTTCAAAGATGGAACAATTGGGGGGAACATCAATATTGCAATTGTTGGTTTAATTCTGCTGGAAGAAGAGCAGGTAAGTCTGAGTGACCAGGCTAGCTAGAAATGACATCAGCGCAAACAGAGTTCATGGATGGATCATGTTTAAAGTATTTGATTTTCTTTTTTATATGGACCTGGTCAGAAAAAGGAAGGCTAAGTGTATCCATTCAGTAATATAGTTCATCTGACAGGTTAAATTGCTGTGCCTGTTCTCTATCCTTCCTCATTAAAGCACTATATAATGCATAGAGCTGCCATTACAAATGATTGGTTCCCAAGACAAAACCTTACTTTCATACCCTTTGAAATTTGACTAGATCAAAATAGCGAATTGAGAATAAAATGAAATATTTAAAGTAGGAAATTGTTTCATATCGATTTGTTTGAGATGCGTATTACAAAATAACTGCTGGTTGTCCTTCAAAAAACGTGTTGCATTACACATTTGGACCTTATTAATAAAGATTTTTTTTCCATAAGCACAGATTGGGGAAAAATCATTTTTAAATAAGACCCATTGTTTGTTGTCTGTTATAACCAAGGTGTTGACCCAGGTTCCAGAGGTCCCTTCTACCCCAGCAAGGTCAGATGCTAAGGATATCCATAGTGAATGTGCATGAGCTACCTTTGCATACCTTGTGTGAAAAAAAACTGGGTTCATCTGAGTATGTTGGTTATCTTGAACATCAAGCCCTATCTGGAAGGAGGGACTCTAAAGCCTAGTTAAGAACTATTTTCTCTAACCAGGACTTCAATTAACATCAGTTTATTGCTTTTTCAATGTCCAGAAATCTTGAAAAGTAAGACAACAAAAGGATGGTAACTGAGTTGAAAACATGCATTTATTTAAGAATTTATAAACTGCTGTTACAGAGTAACTGTTATAGGTGAAGCTTGTTAATCTCCTGATTAAAGGCCAGATTAGAATTCTAGCTGCAGGCATAGAATGCCTTTCCTCTCTGCTGGGGATATACACTCACAGCCTTCAACTTCAGTGCAGCAAAAGTCGTGCTGTAGTGAATGAAATTCCTGTGGTACTGAAGAATGCCTGGACTGCAGAGGTTAAGTGCACGTCACATCAACCACAGCACAGTCCTCATTTAACATCTTCTGCAATGAATCTGAATTGTATTGGATTTGAATTTCAAACACACCAGTGCTGAAAAGTCTTTTCCTCTATACAAGCAAATTATAGTAAATATGCAAAAATAATGTAGCTCACAGTTATATCATAACAAAGTGTCTGGCTCATCCTTCGTCCAGGCATCATATAAACTGGTTTCTATCATTTATTTGGTGACACATTGATTAAGGAGGACATTTCTCGCTCTTGATATAGTAAACCAGTATTTTTTCATGACAAATAATAGTTTACTATTAAGTGAGTTCTTTGTAGTATAGTTTTATTTCATAAAAAAAAATAAGACGTGCTATGCTGGGTCAAACCAAGGTCCATCAAGCTCAACATTCAAAAGTGCCCAATCCAGGTCACAAGTACTCAGCAGATCCCTAATAGTTGCTTTATTTTTTGTATCTCACTCTTGTGGGTAATAGGGGTGTGCATTCGGATTGACCGCATTAGTAAAACACAACTCATATTTTTTTTTTACTTAAAAAATTGATTCGACATAAACGATCAGATTTCCCACATATCGAACATAGATATGTTCGATATGTGGGAAATCGCGATTGTTGAGCCAAAATAAAAATATAAACCCCCTCACCCTCCTTAATCCCCCCCCCGACTTACCACAACTCCCTGGTGATGGAGCGAGGAGTGAGGACGCCATTTCTGCAATCCTTGGCGAGAAGCATGTGACATCGGCGGCACGTCGAGTGACGCCGGCGTCACGTGATTCCCGGCTCGTTCGCGCCGGACGGCTCGTTCGGCCCAAAAAGAACTTTTGGCCAGCTTGGGGGGGCCTCCTGACCCCCCCAAGCTGGCCAAAAGTTCTTTTTGGGCCGAACGAGCCATCCGGCGCGAACGAGCCGGGAATCACGTGGCGCCGCATCACTCAGACGCGACGTCACGTGATTCCCGGCAAGTTCGCGCCGGACGGCTCGTTCGGCCCAAAAAGAACTTTTGGCCAGCTTGAGGGGGTCAGGAGGCCCCCCCAAGCTGGCCAAAAGTTCTTTTTGGGCCGAACGAGCCGTCCGGCGCGAACTTGCCGGGAATCACGTGACGTCGGCGTCACGTGATTCCCGGCTCGTTCGCGCCGGACGGCTCGTTCGGCCCAAAAAGAACTTTTGGCCAGCTTGGGGGGTCAGGAGGCCCCCCCAAGCTGGCCAAAAGTTCTTTTTGGGCCGAACGAGCCGTCCGGCGCGAACGAGCCGGGAATCACGTGACGCCGCGTCACTCGACGTGCCACCGACGTCACATGCTTCTCGCCAAGGATTGCAGAAATGACGTCCTCACTCCTCGCTCGATCACCAGGGAGTTGTGGTAAGTCTGGGGGGGGGATTAAGGAGGGTGAGGGGGTTTAAATTTTTTTTTTGCACATATGTACATATACCCAACTCATTGGATTTTTTTTATGTCCATATTGGCCGCAAGTGGGACCCCCTTTCGGACATAAAAAATATGAACATAAAATTTTGCTCTGCACATCCCTAGTGGGTAAGGCCTGTCTTTCCCAAGTCTACCTGACTAATAACTTTTATGGATTTATCCTTCACTTGTCCATCCCTCTTTTGAACCCCACTATGTTGGTCACCTTGACCACATCTTCTGGCAATAGATTCCTTAATCATGATATTTCAGCATTTTTTCTTTCATTTCCTTGGTTCCACCAAATCAAAATAAAATAGACAATGGCTTGGCTGCACATTTTACTTACTGAATCGCACGCAAATGCCTAATAGGGCCATCAACATGCATTTGCATGTTGAAGGCGCTATTAGGTTTGGTGGGTTGGACGCGTGTTTTCCGCCCCTTACTGAATAAGGGGTAAGGGAAAATGCATGTCCAATGGCAGGTTAATAGTGTGCTTCGTCGGAGCGCACTGTACTGTATCGGCCCGCTAGATATTTAAAATACATTAACCTTTCACCAGCATCAGACTTCTCAGACAAAGGCCATGTTCAATAGGAATGCCTCTCATGGATTTGAAATAAGGCCCTCAGGATTGAATGCCATAGCCCTGAGTTCTGAGATTAATTTTACATAACATCTTATTTTACGTGCTGAGCAATTATTACTTCCACAGTGACAGTTTAATTATTCTGTGTTTAAACCATTTTACTGCTGGAATGCATCCAATTTGAAAAAGGAAAGGGAAGCTATCTTTTGATCCAACACCTGTTAGCTTTATTGAAAGTAATTGCCCCCTGAAATCACTCACAAAAAAAATCTAAAGTATGCCACCTCACTTACAGAAGTCATTACCAGCTGGGTTCATTTATGGGGACTCCATTAAGGACCCACTGTTGCTCATTTCCAGTGTGCATCACATGATATAGGTAGGACTTCTGAATTTCATGAGGCAGAGCTAGTTTTCAGTCTTCATGTCTCTAGCATACTGTTTTTTTCTGTTATAGGAAGGATATACCTTCACTGAGTCATATAAAGATGTCTTTGCACTATGACTTTGCTTTCATTTATGTTTCTGTTTGTTCAGTGTGCAGTTCGCTCCATGGCAGGGCTTCCCAAACCTGTTCTGGGAACCCCACAGTCAGCTGGGATTTCAGGTTTAGCTCATGCATATTCATAGTGGGTATCCTGAAAACCTTACTGGCTGTAGGGGTCTCCAGAACAGGTTTGGGAAGTCCTGCTCTATGAAGCAAAGCAGCAATGCTCTCGTAAGTCGTCTAGAGAAGAGAATTTCATGACCTTTTTTATCTCTATGTTGCACCTCAATCCTTACATGCCCCATTGGTTATTCCTTTAGTGCCTACCATTTGCAAATATATGTCTCTATATGCAAATATATGTCTCTATATGCCTTAGATAGAGAGGGTGTAGAATGTTTCTACATTATTAATATTATTACTACTTGTCTCCTATTCTATTGTAGAAATAACAGTCAGTAAACAATTGTGGGTAAAACCTTTTTAATAGTCTAACACAATATATTATTTATTTTATTTACTATTGAATAAAAGATTTTCTATATCACTTATAATAGAAAATCCATGCTAAATGTTTAAATATAAACATAAACAATAAAATAAACATAAAGCAAACATAAAGCAAACCTAATCAAATAAACCATGCAATGCAAATATTTAAAACATCTCAGAAATAGATATCAAAAGGAAAGTATAGATATCATCATCAGGAAAAAGCTATTTGAAATAGGTGGCCTTTTACTTTTTTCCAAAAAAAATGTATAATCCTCTACATCCTGAAACTTGACAGGTAAACTATTCCCTAAAACTGACCCTGCTATTGAAAAAGCACAGCCAAGGGTAACTTGAAGATGAAATGCTTTAAAGTGGTATGTATTTAATGAGCTGATGTGCAAGGTAGGTGGGACCCTCCCTTGAAGAGCCTTTTAAATAAGTGTAAGAATCTTAAAAACTACACATTGCGCAATAGGCGACCAATACAATTATTGTAAGAGAGGAGTAATATGATCCTTAACAGAACAAGAAACAATCATGCTGCTGCATTTTGTGGAAGCTATAAGTTCTTAAGTGAAAATTTTGGCAAGCGTACATAAAAGCTATTGTTATAATCTGCATGTATTAAGATGAAATCCTAAACAATCATGCAAAGTCACTCTTAGGCAAAATGTACTGCAGTGTTCTTTTCATTCTAAGATTAAAAAAGGCTGATTTTATGATAGCATTCAACTGCAGTTTAAAAGATAGTAGGGAATCAGATAGTATCCCTAAGTTTTGAATGGTGTCAAGATACAGAACTAAAACACTATCAACTGCCAGACTGATCAGCTCTTCAGAGATTGCTGTCCAGGTAACCCACATTGCTTCTGTTATAGCAAGATTCAAAACAAACAGGCTAATTTTAAAACAAACACGCGTCTGCCTATACACACACATATCATCGTGCAAGCAAAGAAGATACACTGGCATTTTAAATCGTGCATGGATTTGCACACATAGGGCCGGATTTTAAGAGGTACATGCGGGCATACATTTGTGTGCGCAACCCAGCGCGCACAAATGTACGCCCGATTTTATAACATGCGCATGCAGCCGGGCGCATGTTATAAAATCCTGGGTCGGTGCACGCTAGGGGGTGCACACTTGTGCACCTTGTGTGCGCCGAGCCCTAGGGGAGCTCCGATGTCTTTCCTCGTTCCCTCCGAGGCCGCTCCGAAATCAGAGCAGCCTCGGAGGAACTTTCCATCAGCCCCCCTACCTTCCCCTCCCTTCCCCTACATAATCCGGCCCCCCCTCACCTTTGTTTAATAAGTTGTGCCCGCCTCTGGCCAGGCGTAGGTTGTGCGCACCGGCCAAGTGCCGGCGCACGATCCCTCGGCACGGCCGCTGTGCTGGAGGCCTCGGTCTGGCCCCCACCCCGCCCCTTTCAGAAATCTCCGGGACATACGCGCGTCCCGGGGCTTGCGCACGTCTCCGGGCCTATGCAAAGTAGGAGGATTTACATGCGTAACCCTTTGAAAATGTGGCCCATATGTTTTAAAATACACCAGCCGCGAGGAAGCATACTGCTAACTTTAAGAGGTTATTGGAGGACAGCTAGCGCGTGTGTCTTCCATAGGACTTTGTCAGCGTTTACGTGCGTATGTAGGTGGATTTTAAAACATGAGGGACAACCTAGTTTCTCCAATTAGTCCACCAGTTTGCCCAGTTAATGCTGAGGTCTTCCAGACCCCTCTGGTTCTTTACCCTGCATGCCCCCTTCAGTTGATCAGAGCATTTAAGCCCTAAAACTCGAGTTCTACAGATTTGCTCCTTATCTGGAACAGCAGTAAAGTTACGTGAATACCAAGCCGATGCATGCCACGGTCTCTGGGTTTAAAATACAGAATTATGTGGGTAACTGTTGGCCCCGCCACGGAATTCCCATGCTTCACCCTTGCCCCATCCCTTTTCCTCTCTCTTAGTTTTGACACGTGCTCTGGTATAATATGCACATACTTCGCAGCTTTGTAAAATCCAGGTTGATTGTGCGCGGCCCACATACGTGCATATGTGGGCATTTCTGCATGAGTAACGCTTTTAAAATCTACTTTAAATTGTTTTATCTTAATCAGGAACTTTTAACATTCAGACAATTTAACATTGACTCAGTAGTCAAGGATAAATTGTTTCCTACAGGAAAAAGTAACTATCATCCACTTACACTTTAAAATTTAAGATGTTATAGGTGGAAAGAATAATACCTAGGGTGGCAGAACAAGGCTGAAGATAATGCAGAGCCTTGCGACACCCCTGAACAAATCACTTTCCATGTAGAATAACATTATCCTATTGTCACATTCTTGGGGTGGAATAATCTAGTTGAGGAAGGTGGGAGTCAGTTCACTCTTCTCTTATTTTCTATTCATGGTTAAGAAAAACATTATCCACAACATCCAAGGCACCCCTTTAGTTTTATAGTAAAATTCAGGTTCAGTTTAATAAGAAAAATATAAAAACATACAGTCTCTGGAACAATTAGCAGTACACAGTTCTTAGGCAATTCTCTTTAAGGTAGTTCAGTTTTTCTTTGACAAAAAAGCAATAATCTCCTTTTAAATGCACAGTTTTAAGTTCATGAAGCAGCACAGTCTCTAAAGCTCTATTATTTCAGGATTAGTTTGTCACCACCCTCTGTTGACTGAGTTTATTGTTGTGCATATTTTCCTTCTCAAAATGTCTGCTTACTCTATTTTGTCCACATCCCAACCTTAGATCAGGTAAGAAAAAAAAAATAAAAACCAGTCAACAACTTTCCATTGACTAACAAGGTTGCTGGAACCAAAGAGGGAGAAAAAGTAGGAAAAAAAAACCTCTCAATTGAATTTGCCCTATTAATACAGGACTTTTCACATCATGAGCTCCCTCATTCTCCATCAGCTCTTCCATTTCTGTGTTGGTCAACCTTGGCTCCGCTTGCTCCTCTGGTGCTGCTCCTGCAGGGAGAAACTCCTTTTCCTGTTCCTTTTTAATTCCCTTTCTGGCCTGATCAGGTGTGAGGGGTCTGCCCTTCCCCCTCTCAGTGCAAGAACTGCCTCCCTCTTCTCATTGGGTACTCCAGTCTGGCCTTCTTAACATGGGAGGAGGTATTCATCTGTCAGGTCCAATGACCCCCTGCAGTACACAGGTTGGGAGGAGTATGTTAATGTAAATACAAATGGGGTTCTTATTTTACAGCACTGCAGGTAATATACGATATACTCCACAACAAAAAGATAGGCTTGTATCTACGCCAAAGGCATAGTCCAGGTTTTTACAGAGTGATTCCTTCTAGAAGACAATATGAACACAGTTTAAGAAAAGATTTCATAATACTGCTTCATAGTACAAAACACGTCACATAAGCAAAAACTCAAGGGTCTCCTCCAGGATCCCATACTCTGGTTTGGCCACCATGCCATCTAAATGCTGGGTTCACTCAGAGAATCAATCCAGATCCTCAGGGATGGAGCCATGTAGAAGGCTATCTCTATAGTAGAGTGAGCTTTTTGTCAGTCATCCTGTGTACTACAAGCAAATATACTTTTTCCCCTGACACCATTTACCTTTCTCCTCTCTGTTCTGTTTGTCTTTCTTTCTCTTTTTGGATAGACCACCATTTTATCTGAAGTCCCATTCAGTCCCCCATCTCTCCTGCTGATAGTGAAGGAGCACCTCCATTGCACCTATCCTAATTTGCTGGTGATGTTCCAAGAAGTATGATCAAACCTATCTCACTACTCCTTCTCTAATCCCAAGTGAGAATAATCTATTTAGAAGGATGACATGATTAATGGTGTCAAATGCTGCTGAAATATCTAGGGAGATTATAATTACTAAACCCCCATTATCTAGGCAGCACAGCATATAGTCCATTAAAGAAACAAGTAAAGCTTCTGTACTGTACTTATTGTGAAAGCCACATTGATGTGGATTTAAAATATGATTGTCTTCCAAAAAAATCAGTAAGTTGCAAGAAGACAATCTTTCCAAGCAAATTTACTAGTGTAGGGGGAGTAAAGGTTCATCAGTAACTTGGTAGTACATCATTTGATAGGTTGCTCTTCTTTTTTACAGGTATTAGCAAGCCTGTTTAAGTCAACTAGTCATAAACCCTTCTAATAGAGAAAGGTTCATAGACCTAGGCTAAATATCTAAAAAATGAGATTTTGGTCTGCAAAGAACACAAAATGGGCAAGCATCAAGGGAACAAAAAGATGCGTTATGCTTTGCCAAAACCCCTTCTAATTCAGTGGAAGCAACACTTTGGAAATGTTCCCAAAGTTTGGTGACAGATTCTTGAGATGACATCTGTATTGGAACAAGAGTTTTGAAGCTTGCAACCTTATCAAAGCAACATGTTGCAAATTGTTCACAATCAGTTTGAAACCTGCCATTGACTTTTCAGAGGCTGTACAAGGTTTCAAACTATTTCAAATAAATCCTAGGGATGGTTAAAAGAAGATTACAATCATGAGATATAATAATTTCTTTCAGAAGTCTCAAAAGCAGACAAATGCTTGGTGATACTCATCCTTATAAATAAGAGATTTGGATTTCCACCATTTACGTTCTGCTACCTGCAAATACTTTTTCTTATAGCGCAACTCCTGAGTAAACCATGGAGATG
This sequence comes from Rhinatrema bivittatum, assembly GCF_901001135.1. Taxonomy (NCBI): domain Eukaryota; kingdom Metazoa; phylum Chordata; class Amphibia; order Gymnophiona; family Rhinatrematidae; genus Rhinatrema; species Rhinatrema bivittatum. The sequence goes on from NC_042616.1 coordinate 382,127,320, forward strand.
ACAGCAAGATTTCTGTTCGCAAATGGATGCTACTGTCTGGATAACCTGAATAAGTGTATTAGTAAAAGAATCAACAAATGCATCCACAGAATAGAAGGTCAGCAAACTTTGTGCCAATAGCCACTCAGACTCACATTTAACCTGGGCCCTTCACTATGATGAGCTGTACAGTCTGGTGAGACAAGATGATAATTAAAGATGAATAAAGAATAATCAAACTATTGGACGGGTTCATCTCTAATGTCAAAGACTTGCCTTGTTGTAACCCAAGATTCTGGAACAAAGAAAAACTCCAGAATGTCTCCTGCACAATGGGTAGGAACAGTTATTAACTGAGAGAGCTATAAAGCTATAAGGACAGTGAAAAAGTCATTGAACTTACATTTTGTACTGTTACTTAAATGGGCACTGAAGTCACCAAGGATTATCAAATTCTCAAATCTGTGACAAGCCTTTGAGATTATATTTCCTTCGTTAGGTCAGTGGAGAAACAGTGCAGTTATACTGGGTTTAAGTTGTACAGTAAGCTAGATATGAGGTGAGGTTGTCTTCTTATGCCATTACAGCTCAATAAAAAGATGGGGAGTGAGGAGTGCAGCGTGGTGGAGGGGAGGGGGTTTGATACAGGCAGTACAAATTTGACAGCTCCTATGTCTGATAATGTGTTTCTTCTGTGATCTGATGAATAGCTCTCGAAAGCTGGTCACAGAAGTCCTGAGTTAGTCCGAGAAAAAGATATCACCTGCAACTTGTTTCTTGACCCTTGCTTCTACATATTCAAGTAAATTAAATGTAACCATAATATTTTATTGTTCTATAGTGTACTGCTTTATGCAATATGCGTATTGTTCTATAGTATAAGTGCAGATGTTAAATGTGATGTACTGTGTGGCAGGATAGAAAAATAAAGAGTAATTGGCCGTAGTCCTTGAACTCTGTATAATTCTTCTTTCCATCTCTTCTGAGCAGCCAGGTCTTGTAATCAGTCACCACGCTGACCATACGCTGAGTAGTTTCTGCCAGTGGCAGTCAGGGCTGATGGGAAAGGATGGCAGCCGCCATGACCATGCTCTTCTGCTCACCGGTCTGGATATATGCTCCTGGAAAAACGAGCCATGTGACACTTTAGGTGAGATTTTAGTGGCAAGCAAATAATGGGGATTGCTTTATTCTTCCCTTACTACTGAATTATGTGTTATCAGCTCTAACACAAAACAGTCTCAAGGTTCCATTATTTTTCTTCATAATTATTTAATTCTACAATACGTTTACATTTACTGCAGTACCTGGCAGTGTAGCTTAGTCTGTTGCACACAAAGTCATACAAATGTAGGCCCATGTATGATTTTCCTCTCCCACTACTCACTGTGACTTCTTCTTGCCAAATTTATAGTATGCAGGAGCCTTAAAATCAATAAATCATCTGCTGTTGCAGTGTGATCAAGGGAAAATATTTGGAGGTAGTAGCTGTAGTGGGTCCCAAGATGTAAAAGTGCTTGAATCCAGACTGCTGATAGGAGGAGCGATTATGGCTAGGTGGAGTCTATCCCACCAAACCACTGAACGAGGGGAGAGGGGAAACGCAGCTGGATAGCTAACCCAGCTCATCCTGTTGGACCGCACACTGCAGGGAGAAGGGGGTTTGCTTTGGTAAATATGGCCTCATGGGGGCTTGTCTTGCTGGACACCAAACAAAAAGTCTGGCGAAGCAGTGCAGCCTGAGAGAAGTGGTGAGGGAGAAGAGTGAGGTAAAGGAGAGGAGTGAGCAAGAGGGGAAAGGGAGGAAATGGGTATGGTGTGGGTGATCAATAGAATGAGAAAAAGAAGAAAAACAGAGAAACCCGGCGAAATGATGGGCCAATGAGACAAAGAAAGATAGAGGTGAAGCAGAGAGAAATGTTAGGAAGGGAGGGTAGAGAGAGATAGTGAGGGTGAATGATGGAATAGAGAGAGAGAGAGAGAGTGCGATGGTAGTAGGGGGAGAAAAGAAGAAAGGGAAATGATGTGCTTGGGAAAGGAATGAGAAATTTGGAGGGCTAGGGAGGGGATGAACACTAAGCAAGGGGGAATAGAGAAGGGGATGATAAGGAACAAGAGAGATGAAAGATGTAGGAAGAGAAATGAAAAATGGTGATATAAGAAGTAGAAAACAGATAAAGAGAAGTGATATGAGAGAAAGAGAAAGATTCATGTCAGTGAACTTGAAGAAGAGATGGGGAAAGGACCACCAGAGTTGAAAAAATGTCAATTTCAATACCAGATTATTCGATGTTTTGAAAATGTATATTGCATATTTTTGAAGCTGTTTATTTTGAGGTGGATGTGTGTAAATGACAGGTAGCCCTACTTTACATCCAGGTCCCCATTTGCTGTGTGACTGCCATAGCGCAGGCTGCAGGCAGGGTCCCAACACCACCACATACTCCTTCCACCTTTACTTTTAGAGCTGGGACTGGAGCAGGCTTCTCTATGTGAAATAAGTTGAGGAACTGGACTGGACACTTTGGGGGCCCCAATTATAGAATTTGCCATGGGACACAGGAGATCTATGGCTGCCCCAGTTTGAATTGTGAACTTGGATGCTTGGCTATTCCTGGGGAATTATTAGTGTGCTCTATTATCTGCAGTTCAGTTAAGACTGATTCATTCACTCTCACTTGTATTGCTTACCTGGCCAACATTAACATATATGAACATAGTAACATAGTAATGATGGAAGAAAAAGACCAAAATGGGCCATCTAGTCTGCCCAGCAAGCTTCCCAATCTGGAAACTGCTGCTCCGTACAGTTTACCCCCATGTTTCTGTTAAAGGTAGTAACTGCTGCTCCATGCAGGTTACCCCATGTTTCTGTTAAGGGTAGGAACTGCCGCTCCATGTAGGTTACCCCCATGTTTCTGTTAAGGGTAGTAACTGCCGCTCCACGCAGGTTACCCCTATGTTTCTGTTAAGGGTAGAAACTGCCACTCCATGCAGGTTACCCCATGTTTCTGTTAAGGGGAGTAACTGCCGTTCCATGCAGGTTACCCCATGTTTCTGTTAAGGGTATTAACTGCCGCTCCATGCAGGTTACCCCATATTTCTGTTAAGGGTAGAAACTGCCACTCCGTGCAGGTTACCCCCACATTTCTGTTAAGGGTAGTAACTGCTGCTCCATACAGGTTAGCCCATGTTTCTGTTAAGGGTAGAAACTGCCACTCCATGCAGGTTACCCCATGTTTCTGTTAAGGGGAGTAACTGCCGTTCCATGCAGGTTACCCCATGTTTCTGTTAAGGGTATTAACTGCCGCTCCATGCAGGTTACCCCATATTTCTGTTAAGGGTAGAAACTGCCACTCCGTGCAGGTTACCCCCACATTTCTGTTAAGGGTAGTAACTGCTGCTCCATACAGGTTAGCCCATGTTTCTGTTAAGGGTAGGAACTGCCGCTCCATGCAGGTTACCCCATGTTTATGTTAAGGGTAATAACTGCCGCTCTATGCAGGTGACCCCATGTTTCTGTTAAGGGTAGGAACTGCCGCTCCATGCTGGTTACCCCTATGTTTCTATTAAGGGTAGAAATTGCCGCTCCATGCAGGTTACCCCATGTTTCTGTTAAGTGTAGAAACTGCCGTTCCATGCAGGTTACCCCACATCTCTGTTAAGGGTAGTAACTGCCACTCCATGCAGGTTACCCCCACATTTCTGTTAAGGGTAGTAACTGCTGCTCCATGCAGGTTACCCCCAAGCTATTTTATTTATTCTCATCCCATTGCCTCCTATTGAATGTGACTTCATCACTTCACTTCATGAGAGTGTAACCAGAAGTTAGAGGAGCAATGTAGTAAATGGTTAATCATCTCTAGAAGCTGAAGTTCAAGGTTATTACTACAGTAACTGGAAAAGCAAAGGGGTGAGAATTAGTCCACAACATAGTGCACCACAGTCAGAGTCAGAGGACTCTAACAATCATATTTTCTCTTGAGCCCTTTGTTTAACATACTTTGTCCTGGAAATTTTCCCTGAATTAAAGGAAGATTTTACAATTTGCTTGAAATGTTTTGCTTCCCCATTACATGGTTTTAACAAAGTAGCTTAGTGGTTAGAGTTCTTTGCTGAGAAAAGAGAGATCTCATTTTGATTCGCTGCTCAGGCTTCTGTTTTAGGCGCTGTCCAGGGCCAAGAGTGCTACTGAAGTAGAGCTTGTGGCCTCTGTGATAGGGATATATCATGTACTGTTTTCTAACTGATTCTTAGGAGATAAGTTATAACATTGTGCTTAAGCTAGCCAGCAAATACGCACCTAAGAAACACGCACGAGTCCGCTTTGAAAATTATCCTACCAAATGTTTCCGCTCACAATTACAATTGCTAAAATGTATTCAGAAATTTTGGAGGGGATATTTATGCACATACTTTTGAAAATTCAAAAGTCTAAGCCCCTCCCCAGCTGCACCTCAAGAATGCCTCCTATCAGTCCAGGTAAACTTACAGACATACAGGACATGTGCTTGTCAGTTGGCCACATATGAGGCAGGCCTTTTTTAAAAGGTCCATTTCTGTGGCCAAAACACTGATTTAACTGCAGAAATGCATTTGAAAATTCTCCTCCCTTTGGTCAGCCAAAGAGCAGCAATGGCAGTAGGTCTAAGAGCACGGCTCCTTGCTTTTTAATAGAAGGGGAAATAGGGAGGAATTTAAAAAAAAAAATGATTACACAGGTCCTTTCTCTGATGAGGGTGAAATGTAAGGTGAAAGTCATTGCATTGGATGATAAACCACCTGCACTTCAACTGAATAGAATAAATAATATTAGAGGTAATTTTCAAAAGAATTTAAGCACATGGGGCAGATTTTAAAAGCCCTACGCATGTAAATCCAGCTGGATTTACGCGCGTAGGGGGGTTACGCTTGCCGAGCCTATTTTGCATAGGCTTGGCGATGTGCACAAGCCCCGGGACGCGCGTATGTCCCGGGGCTCGAAAAAAGGGGCGGGGCATGGGCAGTCCGGGGCAGGGGCATGGCCAGAGGCCTCCTTAGGGCCTCTAGGCCGGGGGATCACGCACCAGCACTAGGCTGGCGGGCGCAACCTAAGCCTGCCCAGAGGCAGGCACAACTTGCAAAACAAAGGTATGGGGGGGGTTAGGTAGGGCTGGGGGGGGTGGATTAGGTAGGGGAAGGGAGGGGAGGGGAAGGTGGGGGCAGAGAGAACGGGGAAAGCCATCGGGCTCCCCTAGGGCTCAGCACGCGCAAGGTGCACAAGTGTGCACCGCCTTGCATGCGCCGACGCCGGAGTTTATAACATGCGCACGGCTGCGCGTGCATGTTATAAAATCGGGTGTAGATTTGTGCGTGCCGGGTTGCACGCACAAATCTACTCCTGCGCGTAGGTATTAAAATCTGCCCCATAAAGTTCATTTATATATGTAAATAGGCTTTTGAAAATTGCTACTTTTACTTGTGTACGTCCTTTGAAAATTCACTCCATAGGGCTCAATTATCAAAAGGTTTTATGCTTGTAGGGCTTTTGAAAATTGCTATGATATAGGTTACTTTTGCATACATAACTTCTTTGAAAATTCCCTCTATATTGTAAATAATAAATGCTTGGGACTTTGCAGGGTTTTGTTTATTTATGATTCTTGAATGAAGTACAGCATGCAGACACGGCAACTAACCCTCAATGATAGGGATTGCTTCTTAAAAATGATCATTTCTTTCTTCTGTCCCTCAAAAAATTCCTCTCCTCCACTGTACGTGAGTGAGATTTTGGGAAGTCCGGGTATGATCCTCATTTCTGCCTATACTTCCCTTCAACATAATTTTCAGGAGCTGGTAACCTTAATGTTGGCATCTATTTGCAGAGATTTTTTATTGTAGATTTTTACAAATGCTTTTTGGAATCTTTGGTCCAGACAGGTTATGTACTGACATTTAAAATATGACTGGAACACCCTTTGGTGAACAAATGTACCTTTTGCTTGTTTCTCCTAAGTATACACTGTGTCTTCTTTCCTTTGCTCTTCAGGATTTGCACCTATAAGTGGCATGTGTAGTAAATATCGCAGCTGTACTGTTAATGAAGACACAGGACTTGGTCTTGCATTTACCATTGCTCATGAGTCTGGGCACAAGTAAGTTTTATTTTCTTAGTAGTCATTTACCAGGACTTTCAACATCTGTTAATTTATCTCCTGTAAAAGACATATATATTTCAAAGATTTACAATCAAAGGAGTTCATTTTTCAAATCGCGATGGGCTGTTATTGCGTGCATTAACGCCCTAATGCACATGATAACTACCGCATCATGAGTTGAAAATGCAAATTAGGGAAAGGGGAGGATTTGGACAGGATTTAGAAGGGGTTAAGGAAATTTAGGGGCCTGTAACACTGCTTTTTCATTGGCGCTACAGGGGCGATAGTGTACAGCGAGCCTGCAATTGCGGTGGGTGAAAGTGCACCACCGCTGTGTGGCTTACTGCCAACTATTGGCCCCTGGCACTTTATTTCCCGCAGCAGATTATTTTGCTATAATTATAGTGAAATGGTAAATCCTCCAGTAATTTAGTAAATTATCAGGTACATTTTTAAACCCCGGCACGCAAAAATCCCAGGGAATTGTGTGACAGAGCAACTCTTCTAGTTACTTTTGCTACAGTGCAAGATATATCAATTGTGATGAAAAATTTATTTAAAAATATATCAACTCCATTTTATGGAGCTGGGGTGAGAATTTTCCCGGACCTTGCTCGAAGTACGCAGCAAAGGAGAAAGGAATTTTTGATGTTTAGATCACAGGTTAAAAATTTAGGCTATTCTTATGTTTTGAGATACCCTAGCAGATGCATTATAAAGAGAAAAGATGAATGTTTTGTGTTTAATTACCCAGAGCAACTCAAGTCATTTATAAATGCTAGGGAGATTATGGTAATATCCCCTAGCAATTAGTAACCACTAAGGGGATCTAGAGAAAATAGTCACCAATAATTTCAGTCGATTAATTGCAATGTATAATTTTTGAAATAGCTCCTAAGATTTTGTCTCCAAAAACTTTTCTTTGTGTAAAGATTCAGTCAAATTAGTTGAAATTGTAATAGACATATATATATATATATGTTAAATGCCTTAAAAAGTGGTAAATGACTATCTTTTTTTTCCTTTGTAAGTTTTGTCTTACTTTAAAAATTTAAATCACAATAAAAAAAAAAAAATAATAAAAAAAATCCCAGGGTTTACGCGCGTGGCTGGGCATTACGTGTGCCGGGCCAATTTTTAAACAGACCTGGCCACACATATAAAACCCGGTACGCAATTAAGTGCCGGGGCCTGTAAAGGAGGCGAAGAGGGGCGGGGCTGGAGGCGGCCGGTATAGCAGCCATTTGCCACTGTGCCAGGAGAGCATGTGCCAGTCAACTGCTCTGGAGGAGCAGCTACTTAAAAAAAAAAAAAGATAGCTAGGTTAGATTTAGGGGGTGGGGATAAGAGGGGAAGGGGAGGAGGAAGGGAGGATAGGTAGGGGGTTAGGGAAGTTCCCTCCCAGTCTGCTCCTTAATTGGAGAAGAATGGGAGGCAACTGGAGAATGCCAGGATGCGTCGCCGTGTGAAAATTCCATAAGTACCCCCCCTTGTGCGTGCCACCCGCACATGTGCGCGTATTTAAAATTCGGCATGCATGTGCGTGTGGTCCCCGGATTTTATAACATGCGCGCACTGGCATGCACAATTTATAAAATCAGCACATCCATGTGTGCGCACCGGGATGCGAGCGCACATGGACGCGCATGCATAGGTTTAAAAATCTACCCCTATGTTTTTTCTGTAAAATACGGGTCGTATGACATAGAGAGGGCAAAGGTAGCGCCGGTGCCATTTTGAATATTGGCAATACGGCTCGAGTGCAGGAGGTTGCTCCCGGACCCCCGCTGCACTTTTGGCAAGTCTTGTGGGGGTCAGGAGGCCCCCACAAGACGGCCAAAAGTCCCTGGGGGTCCAGGGGCGATCTCCTGCACTCGTGATGTCGGGTGACAGGAACCAAAATGGCGCCGGTGCTACCTTTGCCCTGTCATATGGTAAGGGCAAAGGGTCACCGGCGCCATTTCTATTAACGCAGCCGTGGCCCGAGAGTGGGAGATCGCGCCAGGACCCCCCCCCCCCCCCACTGGACCCCAGGTAATTTAAAACATTTTTGGGGGGTTCGGGAGGGTGGGAGATTTGTTTTAAAGGGTCGGGGTGGGTTTTAGGGTTGTTTAGTGTGCCGGTTTTCCCGCCCTCCCCCAATTTACGATTTTTAACGATTTTTTAACAAAAAAACCCATGATCAGATTTCCCTCCCCCCAGCCAAAATCGATCGTTAAGACGATCGATCACATGATTCACATCCCTAGGATCATATATGCATTTTTTTGTATAAATCTTGCACACACTTTTGCATTTGGATGCTAATTCTGTCACTAAATTAAGGAGACTGGGATCACATTTATCATTCAAGGGTTGGGTTGGAAAGTGATGGAGTCTATAGGAATTAAAGGTTAATCTCTAGGGGTTCAATTTTCAAAGAGTTAAACCTCCTAATTCTGGTAGTTAGATGTTTATACCCTTGACTTTATAAATTTTTCCCTCTAACTAACCATATTTTCATCCCTAAATTCACAAGTTGGCCAAATTTAGGGCCTCTCCCATTTTGTGTCTATGGGAAAAATGCTTAGAAAATGAGGTCCTTAGGCAGCATTCCCTGGGGGATGTATTTTATGAGATGAGGGACTCTAAGGCCTGGATTTATCAAAATGCACTAAATATTGCATGTAATAGTAAAAGGGTTGTGTTTTATGGTAATTTATCACAATTTGCACTAATACCTATGTGAAGCACTATCTTAGCACAAATTGCAATAACTTTGGAGAGCCAGCTTAGGGGAGAGAGAGAGAGCGCGAGTGAGAAAGAGAGAGAGAAGTATAATACCCTTATCCTAGGTATCCTAGGTAGGTATTTATATCTCTATAGGATGCCCACCTAGTAACTCGAGGTAAGGTTTAGGTATTAGTGTAGGGGTTAGGGACCACTTTGACATTCAAAATGAGATGTACGAACAGAACAGTGTTTCCTTGTAAAGATTTGATGACCTTCGGAGTGAAGAAACTCACCCATAAATGAGATTTGTGCAATGTTCTCTCAGCCTAGCTTGATGTTACCCAGGTAGAGAGTCCACCCCCCTATACTTATACCTTAACCTCACCTCGAGTTACTAGGTGGGCCTCTTATAGAGATATAAATACTAGGGATGTGAATCATTTTTATAATGAATTGAAATATTGTACGATATTTCTTAATTCTTTATATATAGGTTAAAAACTAGAAACAAACTCTTTTCCCCCAAATTTTCATGAAAATAGTTTTTCGGGTTAATGCGCACTAAGCTGAAAACTGATTTTTTCACAAAAAAGAACGTGGATCCACGGGAAAACAAGATTTTCCCGTGGCCAGACGAACCCGAAAGCGGGAACGATCGGGCACCCGATTCACATCCCTAATAAATACCTACCTAGGATGAGGACATTATGGCTAGTCTCTCTCTATCTCTCTCTCTCTCCCCTCCAGCAGCTAAAACATCACAACCACGATAAAGCCCTATCACACGGCTTTACGCAAATGAAAAAGGTGTAGTTAAAATTTGCGTTAAAGCTGTGCGATATGGCTTCACAAAACTGTGAGCCAAGCCCACTTGGCCAAAATTCCCACCCCAATATCCTCCCCTTTTTCTCCTTTGCATCGCAGCAAACGTTATGGCATTTTCGCATGCGGTAAAGGCATTTTTTGCATGCGAAAATGCCTTAACGCATGCGAAAACACCATATAGCACTTTGATAAATGACCCTCTTTTTAATTTTTGTTATATATGTTAAATGTTTATTTTGTGTTTCTATATCATTTATGATTATTGTTTTATTATTTTTGTTTCATTATTTTATTATTTTTGTTGATGTGTTTTACATTTTTATGCTCTGCTATGAGCAAACATTTCAGATTAGTGGAATATAAATAAATATTGACAGACTGGAGGCAGTTCCCTGAAAGGCTATCAAAATTGTACCAAAAGATATATGAGATAAGACCTAAAGGCCTAAAATATGTATAGAGCAGAGGAGAAGAAAGAAAAGGTGGTAAATCAATCACAAGAATCAAACATTCAGAGGAAACAATTCTCTAGAAACAGATTATGATATGAAATTCAAGGGGTAAGTTCATGAGTAACAGTAGTAAATATTTTGTCATGGAAAGAGAGCTATATGCTTGCAATGGACTCCCAGTGGAAGTGGCAGAGAAAAAAATGATAATAGAATTCAAGAAAGCTTGAGATAACCCAGAGGATCCCTAGTGGTAAAGCAATGAAGGGAAGACCAGGAATTGACTGGGTTCTGTGGTGTTTCTCTAGGAAAGAGATGGGATGCACTAGGTGGTCCCAGTGTTCTTTGAATGGTATCATATTCTATGAAAGAGATGAGAAGTGGGTTGGGGGTTTCAGTATTGCAAATTATCTACTTTTCAAGTTGTCTAAAACAGAGGCAGGGGGAAAGGAGATAAATGTCCAGAATATGTTTAAGCATAGTTGACAACTCTGTTCAAATGTAGTGTTCAGTAACCTTGAGTTAAAAGCATGACAAGCTTCTGTGTATAAGAAAACTGATTGAAATGCTCTACATTTTTTGTGATTGCAGCAACATGCAGGAGGAAAATATTAATAAGAACTGCAGAGGGTGTATCTTTCTGATGTTATCCTGCATTAGTGTTTATGAGTTTCTTTATTAGGAATGAAGAAAACATTTGTTGAATTATGTGTCCCTTTTCTTGTTTATCTTCAAATTCATCATGCCCCTGGTTACCAATGGCATGTCAATTCTAAATGTCTCTTTGCTGACTGTAGGTCTGAAAAGTTGCCACAGAGGAAGGAAGAGTGACTCAAAAGGGCATTTTTATTTGTTTATTTGATTTATATTTTCTTGTTTCATTAATGAATAATTCATTTATGAGACTCAGTTAAGTCCCTTAATAACGAAGAAGCTAGATTGGACTGTCTAAGTCTTTTTTCAGTTTTATAGGGTTAAAATTCCTTTTTGGAATGTATTATTAAAATCAAAGATGCAATCCAAGGTTGATTGCTCAATTAAGCATAAACATAAAACTTGTTGAGATCCAGGCTTTGCATGGACTAGCAAGTTAATAATGTTGAGAATATGCTGTAAAACCATAATAATAAAAAGTCAAGTGTTCTTTTCTAGAAACTTCAGTTCTTAACTGTGATAACAGCAGCATTTAATGTTAATGTATTTAACCAATATAAAGTAAAACAACATGAGGTGAATTTTAAAAGAGATACACATGCCAAAATCGGGAGATGGGTGTACATCTAGCACATATGTGTTATGTTATGAGTAAAGTCAATAGTGGACCCTTGGGCCGGCTGAGGTGGACAGCGTCCACAGGAGTTAATAAGCCGGGAGGCGGCACTCAGCTGGAGCGGACTGGTGGCGTCTTCACCCTGGAAACCCGAGACCCCCCCAGGAGGAGCCCGTAGGGGTCCGAGTCGCTGGGACTTAGGAGAATCGTGAAGAAGACCAAGGTTCGTGGCTGGCTGAAGACAAAGGAGAATCGTGAAGAAGACCAAGGTTCGTGGCTGGCTGAAGACAAGGAGAATCGTGAAGAAGACCAAGGTTCGTGGCTGGCTGAAGACAAAGGAGAATCGTGAAGAAGACCAAGGTTCGTGGCTGGCTGAAGACAAAGGAGAATCGTGAAGAAGACCAAGGTTCGTGGCTGGCTGAAGACAAAGGAGAATCAGGAACCGGAGCTGGAGTCAGGATATGTAGACAGCAAGTGGAGCCCAGAGCTGGAGCCAAGGCACAGCAGGACCAAACAGAACCTGACCTGGAAGCAAGGCACGGCTGGGACAAGCTGGAACCGGAGCTGGAAGCAAGGCACGGCTGGAACAAGCTGGAACCGGAGCTGGAAGCAAGGCACGGCTGGAACAAGCAGGAACCGGAGCTGGAAGCAAGGCACGGCTGGAACAAGCAGGAACCAGAGCTGGAAGCAAGGCACGGCTGGAACAAGCAGGACCAGAGCTGGAAGCAAGGCACGGCTGGAACAAGCAGGAACCAGAGCTGGAAGCAAGGCACGGCTGGAACAAGCAGGAACCAAGGCTGAAAGCAACGCTGGGAAGCAACTAAGCACTCAGGAGAGCGACCTCGTTGCAAAGGCAAAGCAAGGAAGTCAGACGATGGTTTAAATAGCCAGCCAGCGTCTGACGTCAGGAACAGGGCGGTTCAGCACTTCCGGGTGCTGGACCTTTAAGAGCCCCCTGCTCACGCGCGCGCGTTGCCTGGCAGTGGGAGGAGTCAGAATCGTCCTTCGGCAGCGTCTCCACGTGGAGAGAGACGCTGCCATGCGGCCCTGCAGGCCCCAGGAGCAACGGATTGCAGCGAGACCGGGGGAGGCAGGAGAAAGGTAAGGACCCGGTCGCTAGCCTAGCGACCGGGACTGCAACAGTACCCCCCCCTTTACGCCCCCTCTTCAGAGGGCTTGGCCTGTCAGGATGGTCCAGATGATATTGCTGCAGAAGAGTCTTGTCCAAGATGTTGCGGGCAGGCTCCCACGTATTGTCTTCGTCTCCACAACCTTCCCAGGCTAGCAAATATTCCCAACGTCTGTTGGCGAAGCGAGCATCCAGGACCTCTCGTACCTGAAACGTAGGATCCTCATCCGTAGTGATGGAAGCGTCCTCAAGAGGCCTGGGGTGGAATCTGGAAAGAATCACTGGTTTTAAGAGGGAGACGTGAAAGACATCATGAATGCGTAAAGTGGTTGGGAGTCGTAGACGGTAAGAGACCAGCCCTACCCTCTCTGCAACGCGGAAAGGACCACAGAACTTGGGTGAGAGCTTCTTGGAAGGTTGCCTCAGATGAATGTTCTTTGTACTAAGCCACACTCGATCGCCTGGGAAAAAAGCGAATGCCGGTTTTCGGTGTCGATCATAGTAGCGTTTAGAAGTGCGTGCGACTTTCTGAAGTCGGTGTTGAGTAGAGGACCAAAGTTTACTCAATTGGTCCGCGGTCAATTGAGCAGCTGGTGAGGAGGTTGGTACTGGTAGAGGTAACGGTGGTTTGAGCTGTTTACCGTACACAATTTGAAAAGGGGATTTCCCCGTCGCCGTATGTATTTGATTATTATAGGCGAATTCTGCCCAAGGCAAAAGCTCCACCCAATTATCTTGTTTGTGGTTAATGAACGCTCGTAGGAACAACTTTAATGAACGATTCATGCGTTCGGTTTGCCCATTACTTTGCGGGTGGAAAGCGGAGGAGAAACTCAGCTGGATCTTAAATTTTTTGCATAAGGCTTTCCAATACCTGGCTGTGAATTGAGGGCCTCTGTCAGATACAATGTCCTGAGGCAGACCATGAATACGGAATACATGGTGTGTGAACAGAGAAGCCAGTTCAGTGGCGGAAGGTAATTTGGGCAAAGGCACAAAGTGAGCCATTTTAGAGAAGCGGTCCACCGTGACCCATACCACAGTCTTGCCTTGCGAAGGCGGGAGTTCCACCATAAAATCAGTAGCAATATGTGTCCAGGGTTCCGTGGGTATAGGCAACGGTTGTAGAAACCCTCTCGGAGGGCCATTAAGGGGTTTCTGCAGGGCGCAAGTGGGGCAAGAATTCACGTAAAGGGAAACATCACGTCGAAGACCAGGCCACCGATAGAAACGATTTATAAGATCCAATGTTCTTAGTCTACCAGCATGTCCCCCGGTCAAGGAGTCATGGCCCCAAGACAAGACTTTCCTCCGAAGCCTCTTAGGAACGGTAGTCTTATTTGAGGAAGCAATGGAAGTGGTAGTTATTTGAACACAGGCAGGATCCAGGATGGTTCGTGGAGAGTCGTCCTCTTCTTCCGGCTGATAGGTACGAGATAGAGCATCGGCTCGAACGTTCTTCTCAGCTGGTCGAAACTTGAGGATGAAATTGAAACGACTGAAGAAGAGTGACCATCTTGCTTGCCGCGAGTTTAGTCGTTGAGCTTGGGCCAAGTACAATAAATTTTTGTGATCAGTGTACACTGTCACCGGATGATTAGCCCCCTCCAGCCATTGCCTCCACTCCTCGAAGGCCAACTTGATGGCTAAGAGTTCTTTGTCTCCGATGCCATAATTACATTCAGCAGGCGAAAACTTTTTAGAGAAGTAAGAACATGGCATCAATTTGCCCGAAGTATCGTGTTGACTGAGCACCGCTCCAACAGCCAGATTCGAGGCATCGACCTCCAGGATGAAGGGTCGTTGTGGATCTGGGTGTCGTAGGCAGGAAGCGTCTAGGAATGCTTGTTTTAAGTCTTCAAAGGCAGCCGAGGCAGTGGTGGACCAATCGTGAGCGTTAACCCCTTTGCGAGTAAGCGCCGTGAGAGGAGCTACCTTCTGGGAGTAATGTGGTATAAAATGCCTGTAAAAATTGGCGAATCCAAGGAATCGCTGTAGCGCCTTCAGGCCAGACGGGCGAGGCCATTTGACAATGGCCGCCACCTTCTCTGGGTCCATCTGGAAACCGGACGAGGAAACAATATATCCCAAGAACGGAAGCGACTCGCGCTCAAACTGACATTTTTCAAATTTAGCGTATAGATGATTGTCTCTTAGAGCCTGTAAGACCTGTTTGACGTGTTGGCGATGGGAGGAGAGATCTTGGGAATAGATCAGTACGTCATCAAGGTACACTATGACGAAAGAATGAAGCATCTCTCGGAGTACCTCATTCATCAGATTCTGGAAGACAGCAGGGGCATTACATAAGCCGAAAGGCATTACTAAGTATTCGTAATGTCCATCTCGCGTGTTGAACGCTGTCTTCCACTCGTCACCGGGACGAATACGAACCAAATTGTATGCCCCACGTAAATCCAATTTGTAAAGATCTTGGCCCCCTGAAGTCTATCGAGCAGTTCTGGGATCAGAGGCAAGGGATAGCGATCTTTCTTAGTGATGGAGTTCAGACCTCGATAGTCTATGCACGGCCGGAGGGAGCCATCTTTTTTGGACACAAAAAAGAATCCTGCTCCTGCAGGAGAGTGCGAAGGGCGAATGAACCCTTTGGCAAGATTCTCCGTAATGTAGTCTGACATTGCATGGGTTTTCTGGCAGAGAAAGAGGGTATACCCTACCCCGCGGGGGAGTGGAACCAGGTAGTAAATCAATGGCACAGTCGAAGGGCCGATGGCATGGAAGCAGTTCAGCTTTTTGTTTGGAGAACACGTCAGCGTAATCCTGGTACGGCAAAGGAAGGTCCAGGGCAGAGTGAGAGAGTAATATCTCCGGTCTAGGAACGGGATCCAGGCAATTCTGGAAACAGGAAGGACTCCATTGCGCAATTTGGAGAGAGTCCCAATGGATCACCGGAGCATGTTGTTGCAACCAAGGGAGTCCCAGGACCACAGGGTGCACCGATTTATCCAGTAGCAAAAAGGAGATTGTCTCAGTGTGAAGCACTCCCGTCCGTAAAGTGAGAGGCATCGTGGTTTCAGAAATGGATCCAGGTAGAGGGGTTCCCCGGATAGAGGTAACCCGTAACGGAGGTATCCGGCGCTTAGTAGGTAGTCCTAATTGATGTACCAGTTCTCTCCAGATAAAGTTCCCTCCGGCTCCGGAATCAATGAAAGCTAGAGTCTGCAAGGAGCCACCTGGATATTCCAGCGTTATAGGAACTGTACATTGAGGAGTAGCATTAACATAGCCTAGGGGAACCTCCTCATCTCTCCCTAGACTCGAGCATTTCCCGGTCTCGCAGGACATTGACCCAGGAAATGACCCTTAGTGCCGCAGTATAAGCACAGGCCCAGAGTGCGGCGTCGTGTCTTCTCCTCCTCGGTTAGCGGTGCCCGTCCAAGCTGCATAAGTTCCTCTGAGGAGCTGTGGGAGGCTGATGGTGTCTTGTGAGGTACAGTCAGAGACCTGGAGAAGGAGGGTGCCAATGAGACAGGCCGACGAGGAACTCGACCCTCCTTAGCTCGTTGCTGCAATCGCCGGTCAATCCTCCCGGCCAAGTCTATCACCCCGTTCAGAGTGAGGGGCAGGTCGCGAGCCATCAGCTCGTCTTTGATACGACCTGCAAGACCTTCCAGGAAAATACCCCGCAAACAGTCATCCTGCCAGCCGAGTTCCATCGCCAGAGTACGAAATTCAATAGCGTACTCCGCCAGAGAGCGGGATCCTTGTCGTAGCTGTAGAATTTCAGTGGTAGCAGTGGTAGCACGAGCTGGCTCATCAAAAGTCTGTTTGAAGTGAGTCACGAAATCCTGCAAGTTGTGCAGCATGGTGTCCTGTTTCTCCCACATGGGAGAGGCCCATAGCATAGCCCTCCCATCGAGCAGAGACAAAATATATGCTACCTTGACGGCATCAGACGGGAACTGCCCTGGTAGCAATGTGAAGCGGATGAAGCACTGATTCAAAAACGCCCTGCACGATCTGGCATCCCCGGAGTATCGAGTAGGCGCTGGAAGCTGAGTCTGTGCGGGAGCTTGAAACCGCCAGTGGAGGCGGGGGTGGTGCCAGCGGTGGAGGATTGGCGTCCAAGCGACTGGCTAGGCGATCCACCGTAGCAGCCAAGACCTCCAGACATTGCTGTTGCTGCTGGATTCTTTGGGCCATGCCAGGGATGGCCTGCATAGGAGCGGAGTGCGCCGAGTCCATGGCCTTTGCAAACTGTTATGTTATGAGTAAAGTCAATAGTGGACCCTTGGGCCGGCTGAGGTGGACAGCGTCCACAGGAGTTAATAAGCCGGGAGGCGGCACTCAGCTGGAGCGGACTGGTGGCGTCTTCACCCTGGAAACCCGAGACCCCCCCAGGAGGAGCCCGTAGGGGTCCGAGTCGCTGGGACTTAGGAGAATCGTGAAGAAGACCAAGGTTCGTGGCTGGCTGAAGACAAAGGAGAATCGTGAAGAAGACCAAGGTTCGTGGCTGGCTGAAGACAAAGGAGAATCGTGAAGAAGACCAAGGTTCGTGGCTGGCTGAAGACAAAGGAGAATCGTGAAGAAGACCAAGGTTCGTGGCTGGCTGAAGACAAAGGAGAATCAGGAACCGGAGCTGGAGTCAGGATATGTAGACAGCAAGTGGAGCCCAGAGCTGGAGCCAAGGCACAGCAGGACCAAACAGAACCTGACCTGGAAGCAAGGCACGGCTGGGACAAGCTGGAACCGGAGCTGGAAGCAAGGCACGGCTGGAACAAGCTGGAACCGGAGCTGGAAGCAAGGCACGGCTGGAACAAGCAGGAACCGGAGCTGGAAGCAAGGCACGGCTGGAACAAGCAGGAACCAGAGCTGGAAGCAAGGCACGGCTGGAACAAGCAGGAACCAGAGCTGGAAGCAAGGCACGGCTGGAACAAGCAGGAACCAGAGCTGGAAGCAAGGCACGGCTGGAACAAGCAGGAACCAAGGCTGAAAGCAACGCTGGGAAGCAACTAAGCACTCAGGAGAGCGACCTCGTTGCAAAGGCAAAGCAAGGAAGTCAGACGATGGTTTAAATAGCCAGCCAGCGTCTGACGTCAGGAACAGGGCGGTTCAGCACTTCCGGGTGCTGGACCTTTAAGAGCCCCCTGCTCACGCGCGCGCGTTGCCTGGCAGTGGGAGGAGTCAGAATCGTCCTTCGGCAGCGTCTCCACGTGGAGAGAGACGCTGCCATGCGGCCCTGCAGGCCCCAGGAGCAACGGATTGCAGCGAGACCGGGGGAGGCAGGAGAAAGGTAAGGACCCGGTCGCTAGCCTAGCGACCGGGACTGCAACAGTACCCCCCCCTTTACGCCCCCTCTTCAGAGGGCTTGGCCTGTCAGGATGGTCCAGATGATATTGCTGCAGAAGAGTCTTGTCCAAGATGTTGCGGGCAGGCTCCCACGTATTGTCTTCGTCTCCACAACCTTCCCAGGCTAGCAAATATTCCCAACGTCTGTTGGCGAAGCGAGCATCCAGGACCTCTCGTACCTGAAACGTAGGATCCTCATCCGTAGTGATGGAAGCGTCCTCAAGAGGCCTGGGGTGGAATCTGGAAAGAATCACTGGTTTTAAGAGGGAGACGTGAAAGACATCATGAATGCGTAAAGTGGTTGGGAGTCGTAGACGGTAAGAGACCAGCCCTACCCTCTCTGCAACGCGGAAAGGACCACAGAACTTGGGTGAGAGCTTCTTGGAAGGTTGCCTCAGATGAATGTTCTTTGTACTAAGCCACACTCGATCGCCTGGGAAAAAAGCGAATGCCGGTTTTCGGTGTCGATCATAGTAGCGTTTAGAAGTGCGTGCGACTTTCTGAAGTCGGTGTTGAGTAGAGGACCAAAGTTTACTCAATTGGTCCGCGGTCAATTGAGCAGCTGGTGAGGAGGTTGGTACTGGTAGAGGTAACGGTGGTTTGAGCTGTTTACCGTACACAATTTGAAAAGGGGATTTCCCCGTCGCCGTATGTATTTGATTATTATAGGCGAATTCTGCCCAAGGCAAAAGCTCCACCCAATTATCTTGTTTGTGGTTAATGAACGCTCGTAGGAACAACTTTAATGAACGATTCATGCGTTCGGTTTGCCCATTACTTTGCGGGTGGAAAGCGGAGGAGAAACTCAGCTGGATCTTAAATTTTTTGCATAAGGCTTTCCAATACCTGGCTGTGAATTGAGGGCCTCTGTCAGATACAATGTCCTGAGGCAGACCATGAATACGGAATACATGGTGTGTGAACAGAGAAGCCAGTTCAGTGGCGGAAGGTAATTTGGGCAAAGGCACAAAGTGAGCCATTTTAGAGAAGCGGTCCACCGTGACCCATACCACAGTCTTGCCTTGCGAAGGCGGGAGTTCCACCATAAAATCAGTAGCAATATGTGTCCAGGGTTCCGTGGGTATAGGCAACGGTTGTAGAAACCCTCTCGGAGGGCCATTAAGGGGTTTCTGCAGGGCGCAAGTGGGGCAAGAATTCACGTAAAGGGAAACATCACGTCGAAGACCAGGCCACCGATAGAAACGATTTATAAGATCCAATGTTCTTAGTCTACCAGCATGTCCCCCGGTCAAGGAGTCATGGCCCCAAGACAAGACTTTCCTCCGAAGCCTCTTAGGAACGGTAGTCTTATTTGAGGAAGCAATGGAAGTGGTAGTTATTTGAACACAGGCAGGATCCAGGATGGTTCGTGGAGAGTCGTCCTCTTCTTCCGGCTGATAGGTACGAGATAGAGCATCGGCTCGAACGTTCTTCTCAGCTGGTCGAAACTTGAGGATGAAATTGAAACGACTGAAGAAGAGTGACCATCTTGCTTGCCGCGAGTTTAGTCGTTGAGCTTGGGCCAAGTACAATAAATTTTTGTGATCAGTGTACACTGTCACCGGATGATTAGCCCCCTCCAGCCATTGCCTCCACTCCTCGAAGGCCAACTTGATGGCTAAGAGTTCTTTGTCTCCGATGCCACAGTTACATTCAGCAGGCGAAAACTTTTTAGAGAAGTAAGAACATGGCATCAATTTGCCCGAAGTATCGTGTTGACTGAGCACCGCTCCAACAGCCAGATTCGAGGCATCGACCTCCAGGATGAAGGGTCGTTGTGGATCTGGGTGTCGTAGGCAGGAAGCGTCTAGGAATGCTTGTTTTAAGTCTTCAAAGGCAGCCGAGGCAGTGGTGGACCAATCGTGAGCGTTAACCCCTTTGCGAGTAAGCGCCGTGAGAGGAGCTACCTTCTGGGAGTAATGTGGTATAAAATGCCTGTAAAAATTGGCGAATCCAAGGAATCGCTGTAGCGCCTTCAGGCCAGACGGGCGAGGCCATTTGACAATGGCCGCCACCTTCTCTGGGTCCATCTGGAAACCGGACGAGGAAACAATATATCCCAAGAACGGAAGCGACTCGCGCTCAAACTGACATTTTTCAAATTTAGCGTATAGATGATTGTCTCTTAGAGCCTGTAAGACCTGTTTGACGTGTTGGCGATGGGAGGAGAGATCTTGGGAATAGATCAGTACGTCATCAAGGTACACTATGACGAAAGAATGAAGCATCTCTCGGAGTACCTCATTCATCAGATTCTGGAAGACAGCAGGGGCATTACATAAGCCGAAAGGCATTACTAAGTATTCGTAATGTCCATCTCGCGTGTTGAACGCTGTCTTCCACTCGTCACCGGGACGAATACGAACCAAATTGTATGCCCCACGTAAATCCAATTTTGTAAAGATCTTGGCCCCCTGAAGTCTATCGAGCAGTTCTGGGATCAGAGGCAAGGGATAGCGATCTTTCTTAGTGATGGAGTTCAGACCTCGATAGTCTATGCACGGCCGGAGGGAGCCATCTTTTTTGGACACAAAAAAGAATCCTGCTCCTGCAGGAGAGTGCGAAGGGCGAATGAACCCTTTGGCAAGATTCTCCGTAATGTAGTCTGACATTGCATGGGTTTCTGGCAGAGAAAGAGGGTATACCCTACCCCGCGGGGGAGTGGAACCAGGTAGTAAATCAATGGCACAGTCGAAGGGCCGATGGCATGGAAGCAGTTCAGCTTTTTGTTTGGAGAACACGTCAGCGTAATCCTGGTACGGCAAAGGAAGGTCCAGGGCAGAGTGAGAGAGTAATATCTCCGGTCTAGGAACGGGATCCAGGCAATTCTGGAAACAGGAAGGACTCCATTGCGCAATTTGGAGAGAGTCCCAATGGATCACCGGAGCATGTTGTTGCAACCAAGGGAGTCCCAGGACCACAGGGTGCACCGATTTATCCAGTAGCAAAAAGGAGATTGTCTCAGTGTGAAGCACTCCCGTCCGTAAAGTGAGAGGCATCGTGGTTTCAGAAATGGATCCAGGTAGAGGGGTTCCCCGGATAGAGGTAACCCGTAACGGAGGTATCCGGCGCTTAGTAGGTAGTCCTAATTGATGTACCAGTTCTCTCCAGATAAAGTTCCCTCCGGCTCCGGAATCAATGAAAGCTAGAGTCTGCAAGGAGCCACCTGGATATTCCAGCGTTATAGGAACTGTACATTGAGGAGTAGCATTAACATAGCCTAGGGGAACCTCCTCATCTCTCCCTAGACTCGAGCATTTCCCGGTCT
Organism: Rhinatrema bivittatum; assembly: GCF_901001135.1. Taxonomy (NCBI): domain Eukaryota; kingdom Metazoa; phylum Chordata; class Amphibia; order Gymnophiona; family Rhinatrematidae; genus Rhinatrema; species Rhinatrema bivittatum. Next base: position 382,148,399 of record NC_042616.1, read on the forward strand.
CGCAGGACATTGACCCAGGAAATGACCCTTAGTGCCGCAGTATAAGCACAGGCCCAGAGTGCGGCGTCGTGTCTTCTCCTCCTCGGTTAGCGGTGCCCGTCCAAGCTGCATAAGTTCCTCTGAGGAGCTGTGGGAGGCTGATGGTGTCTTGTGAGGTACAGTCAGAGACCTGGAGAAGGAGGGTGCCAATGAGACAGGCCGACGAGGAACTCGACCCTCCTTAGCTCGTTGCTGCAATCGCCGGTCAATCCTCCCGGCCAAGTCTATCACCCCGTTCAGAGTGAGGGGCAGGTCGCGAGCCATCAGCTCGTCTTTGATACGACCTGCAAGACCTTCCAGGAAAATACCCCGCAAACAGTCATCCTGCCAGCCGAGTTCCATCGCCAGAGTACGAAATTCAATAGCGTACTCCGCCAGAGAGCGGGATCCTTGTCGTAGCTGTAGAATTTCAGTGGTAGCAGTGGTAGCACGAGCTGGCTCATCAAAAGTCTGTTTGAAGTGAGTCACGAAATCCTGCAAGTTGTGCAGCATGGTGTCCTGTTTCTCCCACATGGGAGAGGCCCATAGCATAGCCCTCCCATCGAGCAGAGACAAAATATATGCTACCTTGACGGCATCAGACGGGAACTGCCCTGGTAGCAACGTGAAGCGGATGAAGCACTGATTCAAAAACGCCCTGCACGATCTGGCATCCCCGGAGTATCGAGTAGGCGCTGGAAGCTGAGTCTGTGCGGGAGCTTGAACCGCCAGTGGAGGCGGGGGTGGTGCCAGCGGTGGAGGATTGGCGTCCAAGCGACTGGCTAGGCGATCCACCGTAGCAGCCAAGACCTCCAGACATTGCTGTTGCTGCTGGATTCTTTGGGCCATGCCAGGGATGGCCTGCATAGGAGCGGAGTGCGCCGAGTCCATGGCCTTTGCAAACTGTTATGTTATGAGTAAAGTCAATAGTGGACCCTTGGGCCGGCTGAGGTGGACAGCGTCCACAGGAGTTAATAAGCCGGGAGGCGGCACTCAGCTGGAGCGGACTGGTGGCGTCTTCACCCTGGAAACCCGAGACCCCCCCAGGAGGAGCCCGTAGGGGTCCGAGTCGCTGGGACTTAGGAGAATCGTGAAGAAGACCAAGGTTCGTGGCTGGCTGAAGACAAAGGAGAATCGTGAAGAAGACCAAGGTTCGTGGCTGGCTGAAGACAAAGGAGAATCGTGAAGAAGACCAAGGTTCGTGGCTGGCTGAAGACAAAGGAGAATCGTGAAGAAGACCAAGGTTCGTGGCTGGCTGAAGACAAAGGAGAATCGTGAAGAAGACCAAGGTTCGTGGCTGGCTGAAGACAAAGGAGAATCAGGAACCGGAGCTGGAGTCAGGATATGTAGACAGCAAGTGGAGCCCAGAGCTGGAGCCAAGGCACAGCAGGACCAAACAGAACCTGACCTGGAAGCAAGGCACGGCTGGGACAAGCTGGAACCGGAGCTGGAAGCAAGGCACGGCTGGAACAAGCTGGAACCGGAGCTGGAAGCAAGGCACGGCTGGAACAAGCAGGAACCAGAGCTGGAAGCAAGGCACGGCTGGAACAAGCAGGAACCAGAGCTGGAAGCAAGGCACGGCTGGAACAAGCAGGAACCAGAGCTGGAAGCAAGGCACGGCTGGAACAAGCAGGAACCAGAGCTGGAAGCAAGGCACGGCTGGAACAAGCAGGAACCAAGGCTGAAAGCAAACGCTGGGAAGCAACTAAGCACTCAGGAGAGCGACCTCGTTGCAAAGGCAAAGCAAGGAAGTCAGACGATGGTTTAAATAGCCAGCCAGCGTCTGACGTCAGGAACAGGGCGGTTCAGCACTTCCGGGTGCTGGACCTTTAAGAGCCCCCTGCTCACGCGCGCAGCGTTGCCTGGCAGTGGGAGGAGTCAGAATCGTCCTTCGGCAGCGTCTCCACGTGGAGAGAGACGCTGCCATGCGGCCCTGCAGGCCCCAGGAGCAACGGATTGCAGCGAGACCGGGGGAGGCAGGAGAAAGGTAAGGACCCGGTCGCTAGCCTAGCGACCGGGACTGCAACAATATGCATGTCCATCCAATTTTATAAATTCGGGGGATGTGCGCATATCTCCATGGGAGAAAAATAGGGCGTGCTGTGGGCTTTCTGGGGCATGGCCAAGATATGTACGTGTAAGTACCATGTAACTTTACTTCTTCTATGGAGGAGGTGTAAGTTAAAAATAAACAAACAAACAGGCATCCCTGAGTGGTTTAAGGGGTTTGGGGTAACTGGGGGGAGTACAGGTTAAAGAACCAGGGGGTTTGGAGAACCTAACTGGGAGAACTGGTGAAACTGGTCATGGCATGGACACGCGCCTGTTACAAAATTCCCCCACTTGCGCAGCTCATACCTGACTTTATGCAGCTGTGTGTGCCTATTTGCAAAATTGGATGCACATGTATGTACTCCTAAGCTATTTTATAACATATGTGTGCATATGTTATAAAATCGCCGCATCTATGGGCTTGCGCCAATGCACATGTGTATATGTGCCTCCACATATCTATTTGAAACTTACCGTCTATGTTAACATTATAACATTTCTGTTTCATTTTCAGTTTTGGCATGGTCCATGATGGAGAAGGAAATATGTGCAAGAAGTCTGAAGGTAACATTATGTCACCGACCTTGGCAGGTCACAATGGGGTCTTCTCTTGGTCTGTCTGCAGTCGTCAGTATCTATACAAGTTTTTGAGGTACATGTCCTTTATGCTCAGATTCTTCTGTAATCTTGTATCATGATTTTGAATATAAGACTCTAAACTTGAAACACATTGAGATGCATTTAGTAGAAAACATTCTATCTTTGGAATCTGGCAAGGCAAAGGTCATACATGGAAAAAGAAATGAAGAGGCTGGTTGATGGCTCAATCGCAAATGGTGCACCAGGCCAGGGTTGGAGATGCTGCAGAAGTAGTGTTCACGCCCCTGTGGAGGACAGAGTCCTGATCTTCATGCAGTGGTGACATCTAGAAGTTGATATACTAAAGCATGAAATAATTTTGTAGAAGGGGGTTTTGTACGAATTATGAAAAATGCTAACATGTCATAATTTTGCTTGTTTTTCCACATAAAACTCTCTTTTTGCAAAATCACTTTTCACCTATCCCTTCACAGACAGTATACTTGTTACGATCCCCCCTGTTTCTGCGCTACAGGTGGTCTCTCACCTTCCACCGGAGGCCGCTCCGAAGCCAGGGCCTCGCCTGTTTTCCTTCCGGGACTTGCTCCAGGGCCTGAGAGGCCTAGCTGTGCCTGTGGCTTGCATGCCAGCGTTTGGACTTCCTGTTTGGGGACGCCCTTCTCCTAGGGGCCAGCCCGCAGCTCTCCTCCTTATTTATAGGGCCAGCGGTGGGCGGTCCTGGCAAACTCCTCCCAGGGAGTTGCCTACAACCTCCAGTATATAAGGACTTTCTTGTCACTTGCAACTGGCCTTCGGATTGAGCATTACAGTCGCCTGTAACCTTGCCGATCCAGGTCCTCCATGTATTGTTGGCTCCTTGTCCTGACCTTGCTTTGATGTCTGTTCCTGACCTTGCTTTGATGTCTGTTCCTGAAGCTGCCTGATCCTGTTCCTGTTCCAGTTCCGGTTGTTCTGCCTTATGTCCTCGTCTGGTTCCTGAGCCTTCTGTCCTGTTGGGTCCTGGAGTGGCCAACAGGAGGGATTCGTCCCCCGGGCTCTTGAGCTTCCCTGCCTGCCAGCCGAAGGGGCTTCGGATGTCAGTATCCCAGCATCGGAGTTCCTGCTCGTCTGGACCTTTCCTGCACCCTCCTTTCCTCAGCGTGGTCCGCGACCAGCCTTCCTGGGCTGTGTAGGGCGCGTCTGGGACGGGGTGGTCCGCGACTCAGTCCCGTGGGTGGGCTGAGTAGGGCGCCCTGTTGGACAGTGCCATGTCTCCTTCCAGCCCTCCTCTTCAACGTCTTGCTTCAGCCTGTCTTGGATGTCTGCTTCAGCCCCCGTCTGACGTCTTCAGTGTAAAGGACTCTGTCTGCCCTCGCCTCTGTCTGGCCTGCTGCCCATTGCCGTTCCCTGCGGCAGGTCCGAAAGGGCCGGGAACAGTCGGAGGACCGTTCATCAGTCAACTTCCCACTGTTGGCTATCATGGGCGTGCAGGTCCGGCTGAGGGTCAGACTCTGTGCCTGCTTCTGTACCTGCCTGGCTCACCATGCCTGCCCAGCTCACCTCCCACGGTGTGGCTGGGGCTCCTCCTTAGCTTTCGCCGTGGCCCAAGGGCTCACCACCAGCTCGAGACGACCGCGCCCGCGCACGCTCGTAACAATACTTTTGTGTTGGTAGTCTACTACATGCAAAAGTTTATTAAAATGTTAAGTTAATGAGCTGCTGTGATGCAATATCATGCAGAACAGCTTATTAACTCAAACTTTTGTGAATTTGGTGCACAAAGATTTATTTGATTTTATTTATTTAGATTTACCTCATGCCTTTTCATTGTTTGTAGGCCAGTTTCCACAAAAAAGACCACTACACCTCAGTAAGGTATAGTGTACTTTGTTCAGCTGTACACGGAGCTCAGGTTCACATGCCAAGTTTTCTACCCAGTTCATTTGCATGGGTAGAAAACTTGTGTATAAAGAAGGCCACTAATCCTTGGGAAGTCCTATGGGTTAGTACATTGGCCCTCTAGTGATGGGACAGGGCCCATGACTGTAGAGTTCAGGCGGGAGCACTGGCACATGATCCCTAGCTGAGGATTCTTATTATATTGATTGGGATAAGTAAGACACGAGGGTAATAGAGATGTGTAATTTTTAAAAAATGAATGTACATCCAAAACAAATGGATCCTATTCCTTTCATTCGTGGGGTTGACAAAATAAATGGGACATCCCATGAATGAAGCATATCCTATTAGTTTCATTTGTTCTGGGCCCATTCATTCCTATGAGTCTATTTCCTCATAGGAATGACTGGGATAGTAGCAGGTACATTTCTTCAATGTATTGACAGTTAAAAAATGTTACTGTAACAGCCAGCCAGTCCATCCCTGTTGGCATAGCAACCAACCCTTCCCTGTGAATCATGCATGATGTCACAGCCTTGTTGGCAAGGAGACCTCAGAGGCAACTTATCTGAGTGAAGCTTTTTTTTTTAATTCCAGCCTATCGCTGCTTTCTTGATCCAGTGATGCTATTCCTTCAGTCTGGGCATGTGTGGGGCGTACAGTACTGTACCATTTCTTCTCAGACTTTCTTCAGTTTGGCTGCCTGGCCTACTGCTTCAGTAGTGCTGCACTGGTGTCATCCACTGTGTAAAGTAGTGTCAGGCTCCCACTGCCAGGCAGGCAGGCACTTTGCTGCTGTGTTTTTTTCTCCTATGGGTGAGGATGCAGCAAGGTCTGTATGTAGGAGAGAAAGAGTGGAGAGAGTGGCAGCAGACCAGCAGTGCCATTTCAAAGTGTTTTTTTTTCCTTTGAGTTGGTGCTGGGTACTGGGTATTGGGCAGTGCTGCACCAGTTCAATCCAGAGAGGTGAACACTAGATGGAGAAGATACAGCAGGCAGCAGTCTCAGCCATGCACACTTGCATTGTCACTTATAGAACAACTGTTATTATTTATTATCCATATCCATAGTACTAGGCAATAATGTCAGGGAAAGAGGGAAAAATGTCCTTTACACAGGAGGCACTAAGACAAGGAGACCCCCAACTAAATTGTAAGGGTACTTGTTCAAATCCAGACTTGAAGGCATGGCAGGCAGCCAGAAGAGACTGAAAGTTGGAGGTGATGTGCCATTGCCAACACCTCCTGTTTTTTGCCCTGTGGTTTTGGAGGCGAGGATAAAGGTGGCAGCAGCAGCTAAGGCAGACAGTAGCAGCAGGGCAGCACAGGTAGCAGAAGTGCAAGACCCATATCCAGCAGCATGGTCGTCCTTTGTTACAACTGATGAGGTAATGCAGAGAGTATGTGTTTCTGAATCTTCTGAAGGTGAATTATACTGTATGGGACTCCCTGAAGAATACATTTCAGAGCTATTGTCTGAAGAAAGTTTAGGAGGATTAGTTATTAGTTGCTAAAAAATCCTGAAGTCCTTCATGGATGCCATGGAGTTGCTGAGTTCCAGAAATGCCACTTTGAGCGATGTCATCCCTATAGTAAATTTTCTGAAGGAAAAGTCGAAGAATTCCCTCAGAACAGAGCATGGAATCAGAGGTGTTGCAGCGGCAGGTGCAAGAGAGACTGAAACAACTGACTAACAATAAACTTGTTACACTACTTGATCCTCGGGTGAAAGGGAATCTCACCCTCAAGTCTAATTGTATCACTCACATGAAGGTGATGCTGGAACATAAAATCTGTCAGGAGGAGCGTGAGAGGCATAGGCAGAGTAGGGATGTAGCAGCACAGGAGGAAACAGTGCCCAGTGCCACCTCAGAGAGTAGTGCAAACAGGAGCAGGGCCCTGACTCAGGCACTTCTTCCCCTACCACAATATGCCAAAGCCACATTGCCTGTAAAGAACCATCTTTCTGGGCATAGGCCAGAGTGAGAGCAGTTGGCATTAAAAAAAAGACTCTCTGCCCACTCAAGCAAAGGAAAGCTTAGCATAAAAGTCTGTGTCATGCTATCCAACTGAGACCATTGAAGAAATGGACACAGATGTGCTGGCATATGAGACACATAAGTCCACCATCTGGCCAGAACCAGTCACAGTGAGACAGCAGTATCTTTACTGCCCACGAACCAGCATGTCCAGTGAGCACATGTTTTCAATGACAGGGGCCATTATGAGCCCTTATCATTAACAGCTAGCACCACACTTGATGGAAAAGCTGGTCTTTCTGAAATGAAACCTACCTTTGCTTGAATTTCCAGTTTTAACATGCGAGTGGCAAGAGGATTGAAAGCACCTTGAAGAACTTGCTGCCACTCTGCTTCCTGCCATGCCCCTATCACCACAGGAGCCTGACTGTTAACGTTCTACCTGCCATTCCCTGATGCCACCACAGGGGCCTGACTGTTTCTGCTCTGCATACTTGCTATGGTCCTGATACTATCACAGGGGGCCTGACGTTTACCACTGCCAGCCTGCCATTCCCCTCATACCGCCACAGGGGCCTGACTGTTTCTGCTCTGCATGCCTGCCATGGCTATAATGTATGAGCATGGACGTTTTTGTGCTTCTATGTTGTTTACTGTTGTTGGTTTTTTTGGTTGTATTGGTTGTTTATTTTTTCCCAGGAAAGAAAAAAAAATCTCCTCTCCCCCTCCACCTATTTTTCTTTTATTCTGACCCCTCTACAATGTTCCTGGCCTGGTTCTCCCACCTGGCTTGTTTCTTGGTTGCACTGGTGTGTTTTGTCCCCAGAATAAAAATGTGAAAAAAGACAAAAAATACAGATTCCTACTACCAGAGCATCTATTCTAAATTACTTCTTTTTCTTCTATCTCTCCACATTCCCAGCCTGGTATTCCCACCCTGTTTGTTTGTTAATTTTACTAGGGAAGATTGTCCATAAAATCCCTCAGTCTGAAAGAAGAAATATAGGAAGAATAGAAAACAGAGGAGAGAAACAATCTCCATGTTTTGAGTGTGGTAAAAAGGCACCGAGAAGTCATGCAAAACCAGAAAATCACAAAATGGAGCAGCCAGAATTTATCTACAGCATATGAGAAAAGCTTTCTAAGGAAGGCAACCCTCACAACTTCCTAGAAAAATCACACTCAGTAGAGAAAACATGTATATGTTCTGAATGCAATAACAGTTTTGCTAAAAAAAACCCATTTCACAAGAAAATCAAAATCCACCTAGCAGCTAATCAAGTTCAAGCTGGGAATGTAAGAAAAGCTTATGCCGAGAAAATGATACTTATCACAGTTCATCTTTTTGTACTGAATCTGACCATTGGTCAGTGTGCTTGCACAGAATGACTGGCATCTCCCATGCCAGTCTGCCTTGCTGCTAAACTCCTCGTGGTTCACCTTGGGGGTCTTTGCACCTCCTTGCTGCCACGCCCAGACTTTATACCTTGGAGTTCGTTCTGCCACTATCCATGCCTTGCTGGCATACCCCACTCTGGACTCATTTAGAAAGCATGACACATGCTTTTCTGCTAAGCTTTCCTTTGCTTGAGTGGGCAGAGAGTCTTTTTTTCATTTGCATATATGCATGTATGTTATAAAATGTCTGCGACCCTAGGCGCAAGCTGGCAAACGTGCACACATGTGCTCCCACCGGCCGGTTTGAAAATTACTTCAAACTGGCATGCCGGCGCACATGTGTGCACGATTGCCGGCTTATGTTCAGGGACACAGCTATTTTATAACATACACGCGTATATACACGTGTGTATATAAAATAGCCTTGTCATGTTCACATGTGTACCCAGTTTTAAGTAGGTGCGCCTGTGTGCGCAAATGCTGCTTCTACCGCGTAAGTGAGGGGATTTTATGAGATATGCACTGACATCATTGCCAGTTTTCCCAGTTCGTTCCCAGTTCACCCAGATAAGGGATATGACTTCCAGACCCCCTAGTTTAATAGCCTTCCCCTCCCCCCCCATTAGACATGACCCTTAAAACCCCGCTGATCTATCTCGATTTTTTGTTTTATAACTTACACATCATCCATAGCAGAAGTAAAGTTACTCGGCAGGGGACCCAGGCGCTTGCCAGTGCACATATGTATTTATGCGCTAATTTCAAGTTATAATTCAGGAATGCCCAGACCACATCATGCCCTTTCTTTGAAACTTTTTATTTGTGCACGTAGCGGGAGATACGTGCATACACGGGCGGCTTTTAAAATCCACGCGGCTCATGCTGGCCCGACTTCTGCGTGTATCTCTGGTTTTTGTGCGCGATGGGCTTTTAAAATTCACCTACTAGAGTACAGTGGATCTAATGGTGACACTGTATATTATGGGCATCTGAAACTAAGGACATAATAATTGATTCTTGTATTATATTTTCAATATATTCTTGCATCCTAATGCAGACATTTTTATATTTAGCTCAAAATATTTGATCCTGTTACTACTTTAAATGTACAGGTCAACTTCAGATTAAATAAGTGACCTCAGATACAGTATATAGGCATGAAATGCTATGCAACAAGATAAGAGTATTTATTTCCTTCTACTTACCATCTTCTTCTTTCTTGACAATGAAGAGAAAAGAACTCATGAAATCAATCAATGGCAGGTTATTTTGATGAAAGGACATTTTTATTGTAAAAATCTCGCAAATCAGTTATGTTTTCTGACAGCATATTATTTTGACAATATGCAAGAAGAGTCAGGGTGTGCACAGCAGAATAGAGGTGGCATGAAACATTTTAGGGTGTTGATTGGAGCCTTAATATAAATACCCTTGAGAAACCAACCTGACTGATTAAAGACTTGTGTTTTAAAAGATCCGTGCTTTGTATGTAACTGTGAGTTTGCCATGTTGCCTCAGTTAGAACTCAACTTTCAGCACCAGCATCCCATTAGATGTATCCTTGTGCATGTATTTCTGTAGGCTGTAGTCCCTCCTATTGCCATAAACAGCATCAACTGGGGCTGCCAAACTATAGCTCTCATCATGCAGAGTGCTGCATTGTACCACCTGGGAGCAAAGCAAAGAGCAGTTGGACTATAGCCAAAGCTGTCAGATCAGAATGGGGCCTCGGGGAAAACAGCAGCAATGGCAAGAAAAGTTCCGGAATATGACACCATAGAGGGAAACAACATGGTGTTTCCATGTGGGAGGTAGCTGTCAGCCCGGGTCTCTCTGCAGGAGGACGTTAAGCAGGAGCACAGTGTGGCTTCGAGGCAAAAAAAAGGAAGTAGAAGTACCTGGAAGGAGAACAATGACTTTTCCACTGGGCCCAGTGAGAGGAGGGAAGGTGCTGTTGCTGCTAAGCACTATTGATATTTGGGATGGATAGAACTGACTGGTGTTAGGCAACAGGTGTGGCAAGAGAGGTTTAGGGGCAGGGGAACTGCTACTGAGCAGCAGGCAGGAGGGAGAGAAGAGGGGTTAAGAGGAAGGAGAAACTGGTGCTGGGTAGACAGGTGAGGAAGAGGGATTTAGAAACAGGGTGAATTGGTATTGGATGGGTGGGGTGAGAGGGATTCAGGCACAGGGGCAACGATGTTGGGCAGAGAGAGAGAGATTTGGGGGAAGGGGAACTGGTGCTAGGCAATGGAGAAGAGAGGGGTGTGTAGTAGGGGAAAAAGAGAAGGGAGGAGTAGAGATAGTGATGAGGGGGAGAGAAAAAGGGGAAAGGTAAGTTAACCACATATATATTAAGCTTTGAGGAGAAGGCAGTAGGGAATTGTACCTGAGTGCTGAAAATGCTGTAAGATACTTGGAAAGGGAAAATCCAAATTTCTCTTTCCAGGGAATGAGAGAAAGAGGAAGAGGCGTGGGGGCACAGAGCTAGTGAGAGAGAGGGAGGAGCATGGAGAAAGGGAGCAAGAGAGAGGAAGGGAGACAGCAAGGGATACTGGTTCTGGGCAGCAGCTGGGTAGAGGAGGAGCGAGGGGATTGGGGGAGAATAAAGAGAGGGTGTTGGAGGCATACTGGTGCTGGGCAGAGCATGGAATGAGAGGTGAGGCAAAGAAGCATGTGGGGGGATGGACATTATGTATGGGCTGTCAGCCCCTGTCGTTGTTCTTGTGGGGGGTGTTAGGTGGGCACCATTCAGCTCCCATGATTTGTGTGTATGTGGATTGGAATGTTTAGAGTCGCTGAGCCGCTTAAGATTTGTGTATGCATGTGAAGTGTGCTTTGTATGTTTTCTGTGGTGAAAGTTTTAAAATAAATGGGTGATCCTTGGTGGCTGCAATTTATGAATGTTTGCATGTGTGTTTGTTTTAGGGATCTTTTTCTCTCCCAACCCATCCCAGCACAACCCCTCCATACAGCAGGAAAGCAGTGCTTCTTACCTGATTCTTTCTCTGCCGGTTTCACCTGGAAATGTGCATTGCACAAGGATCCATAGTCTCGTGGGACCTACAGGATCCCCGCAGTTCAAACTCCAGAGTGAAGCCATCAGAGGAAAGGATCATCATAGATAACATAGTAACATAGTAATGATGATAGATAAAGTCCATATGGTCCATCATCTGCCTCTCTGTCCAATTAATTTTGCATTACTTCCTTAGAGATCCCTTATATTTATCCCATGCTTTCTTGAATCCAGATACTGTTTTGATCTCCACCACATCCACTGGGAGGCTGTACCATGCATCCACCACCCTTTCTGGAAAGAAATATTTACTAAGATTACTCTTGAATCTACTCCCTTTCACCCTCATCTCATGATCATTGTTCTAGAGCCTCCTTTCCATTGAAAAAGGTTCACTTCAAGTGCATGGAAACCTTTGAGATATTTGAATGTCTCTATTATATCTCCCCTATATCACCTTTCCTCTAGGGTATACATGTTTAGATCTTTAAGTCTATCCCCATATGCTTTAGAACAAAGACCACTGACCATTTTAATAGCCACCCTCTGGACCGACTCCATCCAGTTCAACTAGCATCAATCATATTCATTACAATTCTGAACTTATAAGAAGTAATGATAGAATCCCTCCTTTATGATAAATTAATACTATTACTATTACTTCCCTTTTTTCCCTTTTCCTCCCTTTTTCACCCCACCATCTTCCCCTTCCTTCCATTCCCCCCCCCCCATTGTTACTTTTCTGTAACTATGTATCTGTTTTTGTTTGACTTTGTAAACTGTTATGATGGCTGAACCGAATGATGGTATATAAAAATGAATAAATAAATAAATATCCGTTTGCAGTTGAGGCCTCCAGAATTGTACACAGTATTCCAAGTGAGATCTCACCAGGGACCTATACAGGGGCAATAACCTCCCTTTTCTGATGACCATTCCTCTCCCTATGCAGCCAAGCATCTTCCTGACTTGCTTTATCCACTTCTTTGGCTACCTTAAGGCATTGCTCTCTAGATCCCGTATCGGTAAAGTCACAATGCCACTCTATACCGGGTCCCTGTGGCCGCGGAATGTGACCAGGGATAACAAGGGATCCTCTGAGTGGGATGTTACCAGTACAAATATGGCACAGCTGGACAATTTTGTGGCATATTATCCAAATATTTGGGTTCCACCATGCGGATAGAAGTTCCTCGATGAGTTGGGTGGTGGGCCTGTGAGCAGGTAGATGTAAGCTGGTGGCAATGTGTCTGGTAGCCGCCAAGGGCAGACAGGGTTTCCCAGAGGGGTGGTTATACAAAAAAACAATCCTCGCCAGGGTGACTAATGGGTGTGGCTCCAGCACACTGCCACTCCTCTATTTCGGCTCCGGTGGCTTCTTGTTGGAGCTTATAGGCGGATTCAATGGGTGATGGGACGTCTTCCTCCGGGTACCATGGAGAAGTTCCTTCCTCTTCCTGTAGAGGGCTATGGGGGTGGGTATCTTGTGGCTTGGCCATGGAGCGAGTTGTCACCATAATGCGAGGTGGACTGGGCAATTCGTCACTGAGTCATTGTTGTTTGAGATCCTGAAGTTTGCTGTCAACCAGATGGTTGCCATAGGCCTCCCAAGATGACGTGGGTTTCTGATGTCCTTTCACCCAAGTGATGGCGACGTGCTCGCCTCTTTCACCAAATTCTTCGAGGGAGGTAAACAATTTCTGCCATATTCTTATACTGTTGAGGGTGCTCCTGTACTCGTTGTCATCCCTCTCTTTTTCCATTTATGATGGTGCTGATGTACCGACGAGAACACATAATGGGAATCAGTGTAAATGGTCAAAGGAACAAGGAGATAGCGGTATTCTAGCATGAAGTCTAGACCCCATGTGACAGCAATGAGTTCTCCCTCCTGTACTCCTGTATCAGGGGGCAGAGAGAACACGTATTTCTCGATGACAGTGTCCGTAAATGGTAAGAGCCGAAGGGCAGCGAAGCCAGTGGAGGTAAGGAGAGTACCTCCAGCATCAGTGAACCAATATTCACCATCGTCCAGGGAATGGCAGACAAAAGTAGGTTGTCAGTTTCAGGAAGCTGGCGAGTGCAAGTATGCGACAATGTGTCTTGGGGCCCCAGAGCAGACAGAATTTTGTCCAAGGAAGCTGCAGTAGCAGGTACAGACTTACCCCATGGTTACAAAGAAGTGGCCGACGACGCGAGAATGGCCTTGTATTTCCCGGTGCGGGAAGCTGTTAAAGACATTTGGGAAGGGGTGAGGATAAAATGGACGTCGTGACTTGTGTGAAGAACCACAGTGGCATAAGGAATGTAATGGTCTAGTTTCTCGTGTGCAGTAGCGCAAGCGATAACTCCTCTTTCACAAGTAGTTATGCCCAGCTCAACTGGGGAAAATTTGCCAGAAAGGAAAATGACAGCCTCCATCTGGTCCGGTGTGCTGACAGCTGACCAGGTGTGGGTGCCCGCGACTACCCACAGATGTAAAGACTGGGTATGTTGATAGGAGAGCAAGGTGTTGGCTTGCAGGGCTTCCGCAATGAGAGCTTTCAAACGGGAAGTTTCAAGATCAGTGAAAGAAACGGGGTGAGAGCCTTTGACTGATCCTTGAGTATGGGCATACAGGAAAAGGGCTTTCTCACTGAAGGCCAGGATCCAGAGACGGCAAAAGTTGAGCAAACCCAGAACTGCGTGAGCCTGGGTTACCATACAGGGCGGAACAGGGAGAGCCACCACTGATCGTACTAAATCATCATTGATGGAGCGAATACCGTTTTCCAAATGAACGCCCAGAAAGGAAACAGAAGTTTGTGCCAATAGAAATTTCCTACGGTTAACCTTGTAGCCAAGGTGATACAACGTGGTCAAGAGGTCACCTGACAGCTGAATACAAAGATCTTCAGTAGTCGCGGTAAGTAACAAATTGCCAACTTACTGGCACAGACTTGCGTTATCAGGTAAAGTGGCTTCAAATAATTCCAGATCATGGCGTAACTGGTTACTGAATATGGTAAGGCTATCGCGGAATCCTTGAGAAAGCCACGTCCATTGGAAGCTGCGGAGGCCAAACTGGAAAGAAGTAAGAGGACGATAATCGGGATGAAAAGGAATGCAGAAGAATGCGTTGGAGAGTTCGATACAAGTTTTAAAAAGATAAATTGGCGTAGAATGGAGAAGAGTAACGGGGTTAGGGACATTAGGGTATATGGGTATGGTAAGGTCATTCAACAATCTTAGGTCTTGTACTAATCGCCATCTGCCATCCCGTTTGCAGACCGGAAAGAGGGGGTATTAAAAGAGGAAGAGCTGGGCTCCAAAACGTCAGCAGCTAAGAGTGAAGCAATTTCCTGTTCAAGAGAAGAGTGAGCATCGGAAGGCAGGGGATACTGAACCTGGTAAGGGCCACGTGTGGCATCTTTGAGACGAATAATGTGGGGTCGAGCGGATTTAGAGAGGCCAAATTCATTTTTACCTTCAACAGACCACAAGTCATTGGGTAGGGAATCAAGGACAGAGGTCCTACGGGCATTGAAATGGTCAAGCACAGCCATAAGAAGGGATGGCTGGTTACGAGAAAAGTCTATCTGGATCTGGAATTCAGATAAGAGGTCACATCACAGCAAGTTAACAGGGCAGTTGGGAGTGAACACAAAAGAACCTGTGCAGCAGTGGTCGCCGAGTTGTAAGGTGCAGGGACTGGTTCTGCGCAACACACTAGACATACCCGAAGGGCCTACGACTGACTGTGCATCGGGTGACAAAGAGACAGATGGTGGTAATGCACGAAGAACGGAAATAGAGGCACCGGTGTCATCAAGGAAATGTACTGGGTGTCCATCGTTTAGGAGAAGCTCAAGGGTCGGTTCTGTAGAATCCGTGGGAATAGAAAGAGGGACGACAATAGTCGACAGCTTTCGGCGTCATTGCGGCAGGTATTGATTTCGTGAGTCCGCCCATGAACGTGGATTAAAGGTAGGGTACTGAGGGGCTCCCCAATGGTAGCTAGTGGGGAGGGATTGAGGAGGGGTAGCATGACAGTCTTGGGCGTAATGGCCCAATTGTCCGCATTGGTAACACTGTTGACCTGGATTCCTTCTCTGGGGTGTTGGCCAGTCTGGGGCATAGTCCTGGTGCTGCCAATCCCTTGGTCGTTGGTCGCGATTCCAAGGCTGGGATGAGCGTCTCTGGGAAGAACGTCCCCTCTGACCCTGAAAGGAACCTCAAAATGGTGGCCGCAAATCAAATACCTGAAAGAAACATGAATCCTGATCCGGAACTTCATGGGGAGGGTCCTTGGTGGTCGCATGATCTTGGATAAAAAGCGCACTGGCCTTGGTTTGGGTTTTCACAAAGTCCTCTTGGGACTTATCACGAGCCTCAAGGAATTTTTGCACATGGTGCAATATGTTACCATGCATCTGACTCCAGGGCATAGTTTCTAAGGCTACCACGTTGGCTAAGGCCTGATAGATGGTATTGGGTAGAGTTTGGATGAACATGTGACAAAACATTGGGAGAGAGTTGGGATCCAAGTAGGAACTTCCCATCTCTTGAGTGAACATCTCCTAAAAATTATGCAAGTACGTATCAAATGGGGTGAGTTTGGGATCCCAGCGAGCAGAAGTAAGTTTAGAAAAATCACGCTGCTGCGGGAAAAGATGGCACAATGCGTCCCACGTGGCAGAGCGATGGGGTCCAAAGGAGTCACCATCATGCTTATGGGTCTGTAGAACATCAGAGCGTTGGGTGGCAGACCACACTGGCGATTGGTCGAGACCAGGAGTTTGGGCAAAAAGGGCCTTGATATCGCCCACTGCGAGGTGTACACCCATAGTAAGATTCTCCAGCTTGCCATCACTCAAACAGTAACAACTCTACCTATGAAAAGGCAACAGTAGGCCCTAAAACAGCAATACACCTCCTATTAGGAAAACAGAACAAGCCAGGCTGCTATAGACCACAATGTTTTTTTACCACTGTTTTTGATCATCCCAATGTATCAATAATAAGGCTACTCATCTTCAAAATATTTTGGTTATATACTAAAATATTCTATTTATAAGGCTCTCTAGCCCATAATTCTAACCTAGAATGTATCAATGGTTATATGTTAAAATGTACTAATTATGTTTCAACGGTTATATTTATATCGCCTCCTAACCTTTATTTCTAATTTCTAATGAATCAATGTTCGCTGTTTAATGCATAAATAGTAAGGCCACCCATCCTCACATTATTTTGGTTATATACTATAATGTTCTAATTTATAAGGCTCCCTAGCCCATAGTTCCAACCAATAATGTATCAGTGGTTATATGTTAAAATGTTTTAATTAGGTTTCAAAGGTTATATTTATATTGCCTCCTAGCCTTTAGTTCTAATTTCTAATGTATCAATGTCCAGTGTTTATGTTTAATGTATAAATAGTAAGACCCTTCTCTTACTATTATATAGTTATAATGTGAACCGATGTGATATACCCCAATGAATGTCGGTATATAAAAACAATAAAATAAATAAATAAATAAATCCCTACAGAGAAACTACATGCCAACTATTTCTAGCTGATTTACCCCTCCTAAAAATTTATCTTCATCTTGGGCAGTAAACTCCCAATATTGTCACAACTATCCTCAGTAATACTGTTCTTGCTGGCCCTAGGCCCCCTACAGAGGAACAGATATTCCTCCTTTTCCTCTGCCATTCTTGCTATGTCTGATTTTTTTGCTTGTGCGGATTGACTCGTTGTCCCAGATTTGCACATAGGGGTTTCTGGGAAGGCATATGCTTGCATGTGTGCTGTTTTGCACACGTGACTTTAATTTTTACATCTATGACTTTTGAAAATTCATCTTTAAATGGGAAAAAACCTTTAGGTCCCTTAGATTGTAAGCTCTCTGTGGATAAGGAATGCAATCTGCTTTGAAGTGGCAAGAGGTAGAATATAAATCAAATAAATAAATAGAAGTTGGCTACACTGGTCACAAAGGATAAATCTTTTAATCAATTAAATGATGCCAGTAGGATAATGACCACTGTCCTGCTGCCCAAACAATGATGATGTAGGTGTATCAGGGTAGAAACAGAGAAAGTAGTTTGGTCACCCCAGAACTTAGCAGGTATTCACAAGGAAAAGGAAAACATAAAATGTGACGTAAAATAATTCAAAAGAAAGACAGAGAGAAAACTTTTTTAAGGATCTTGAAAGATTTTTTCAATATACAATTTTAGAAATGTCTCCAGGAGTCATTTCTGCATTTGATAAAAGAAAGCTCAATGAAGGGGAATTCTGTCATTATGGCATCACCGATGAGGTAGCCTCTGAGATTCTGGAGGAATGAGGAATTGTACTATCACAGTGCCAGCCATGGTTACCAGAGATTGAACTCTCACTGATACTGAACAGTAAATATGAAATTACAAACCCTATGTTCAGACCCTCATGGCAAAGAGAAGCTCCACAAACCATCAGAAATTCAGCAGTTGTCTGAATATATGGACCTATGGGTTCTGCACTGGCCACAGTAAAAGATATGGACAGCTCCATATGGAAGATGGTTTGAATTTTCTCCATGGAGGAATGAGCTCTGGGGGCCATGGGAAGGGGCGAGCTCTGGGGTCATGGGAGGAGTGAGTTCTGGGATCATGGGAAGGATCTGTGTGGGAGAGATGAGTTCTGGAAGGGTGGGAGAGTGAGCTCTGGGTCATGTGAGGGGTGATGGGGATTAATGAGATGAGACAGGTAAGCTCTGGGGATGTGGGAGGGTTGAGCTCTGGGGTCATGGGAAAGGTGAGCTGTGTGGGAGAGGTGAAGTGTGTAGGGGATGAGCACTGCAGTTCTGGAAAGGTCGGAGAGATGAGCTCTAGAATCATAGGAGAGGTAACATAACCTTTATCAGAAGGCATGTAGGTAACCTGCATGGTGCAGCGGTTACTACCCATAACAGAAGGTATGAGGGTAACTTGCATGGAGTGACAGTTACCACTCTAAAAAAAAATTGCTGGACAGACTGGATGGACCATTTGGGTCTTTTTCTGTCAACATTTACTTTGTTGCTAAGTTATTATGATGCCACTGTATGGAATTTCAAACAGATCACTAGTGACACTGGCTAGGGGTTTTTAGTGGTACAATATACCCAACAGTGTAGACATACACATACAGCAGTCACTTTTCTTATGTAGCAAAGCACAAACTGCTATGCTGTTACTGCTGTGTGCTTGCTGACTTATTCTAAGTGACACACAAAAATGCTGACAGATGAAAGGCTGCTGACCATATATATGTTATATATATATGTTATATATATATATGTTATATATATATATATATATATATATATATATGTTATATATACAGAATTAGTGCACATATATATGTGCACTAATTCTGTATATAGTTTTGATGTAAATAGTTTTGATGTAAGGGCTCCCCCCTAATTTCAATTATATGTTTCCTAGTTCAGTATATTATCTGTTTTATGTAAGGGCCCCGCCCAATGGTTTTGTGTTCACTGTAAACCGATGCGATGTGCGAACGGTCATCGGTATAAAAGAAACGTTAAATAAATAAATAAATAAATAAATAAATATCTTCCTGCCAGTCACAGTGAGCACACTATGCCAAAGAATGCAGATAAAATGCGAAGCAATAAAAAATAAATACAAATATATAAATATGTAAGATTTGAGACAGATTCACACTTACTTCTTAGAAAGCTGTGTTTCCTGCCTTTTGATTGAATTTTCTTCTATTCCTATTAGAGGTTGTGGGCCATAGTGAAATGCACAGATCTGAGATTGCTCCGTAGTACTCAGACCAATGTAGGAATGCATCTGGCAATATATTACTTTGACAACCAGATTTCAAAACTGCCTGCAGTACAGCATTTGCACATATAACTGAGTGCAAGGAGATTTATGCTAATAGTTTATAAACTGTGTGGTGGGAGCTGCACATTTTATAAAATGCTGTATATTTGTGACCCAAAAGTACACATGTATGTTTCAGTAAGCATGTATATTTGTACTGCACGAACATACATACTGTATTTTCTCTAACCATTAAAAAAAATGTGCACATATATTTTATGAGCGTAATAATTGTAACAATTTGCACCTAATAAGCCAAAATTAAATACAGAGATATGTACATTTTAAAGAATGCATTTGTTTACTTTTGAAAATACTTGTGTGCATACTTGAAATCACTAAGTCACTGGTACCTCCACCAGTTCAATCAGACCTTCACCTCACCTAAACCCTCCAGCACTTCACTCTCAGCTTCTACCTGTTTGCCTAGACCTCCCACCCAAGAACTGCAGACAAAAGACAAGTCTAATTTTATTTGCATGAACATAAGAACATAAGATATGCCATACTGGGTCAGACCAAGGGTCCATCAAGCCCAGTATCCTGTTTCCAACAGTGGCCAATCCAAGTCACAAGTACCTGGCAAGTACCCAAACATTAGATAAATTACAAGCTACTATTGCTTATTAATTACCATAATAGCAGTTTATGGATTTTTCCTCTAGGAACTTATCCAAACCTTTTTTAAACCTGGTTACACTAATTTCTGTAACCACATCCTCTGGCAATGAATTCCAGAGCTTTACTATGCACTGAATGGAAAAGAGTTTTCTTCGATTTGTTTTAAATGAGCTACTTGCTAACTTCATGGAGTGCCCCCTGATCCTTCTATTATCTGAGAGAGTAAATAACTGATTTACATTAACTTGTTCAAATCCTTTCATAAGTTTGTAGACTTCTATCATATCCCTCCTCAGTCATCTCTTCTCCAAACTGAACAGCCTTAACTTATTTAGCCTTTCCTTATAGGGCAGCTGTTCCATGCCCCTTATCAGTTTGGTCACCCTTCTCTGCACTTTCTTCAGTGAATCTATATCCTTTTTGAGATGCGGTGACCAGAACTGCACACAGTATTAAGGTGCAGTCTCACCATGGAGCGATAGAGGGGCATTATGACATCCTCTGTTTTATTTTCCATTCCCTTCCTAATAATTCCTAACATTCTGTTTGCTTTTTTGATTGCCAGTGCACACTGAGCCGATGATTTCAATCCACTATGATGACTAGATCTCTTTCCTGGATGGTAACTCCTAAGAAAGAACCTAACATTGTGTAACTACAGTAAGAGCTATTGTTCTCAATATACATCACTTTGCACTTGTCTACGTTAAATTTCATCTGCCATTTGGAAACCCAATCTTCTAGTCTCCCAAGGTCCTCCTGTAATTCATCACAATCCCTGAGGCACTTCACTGTTTACCTCTCTCCACTGAGAAAACTGGTCATTTAATCCTACTCTCTGTTTCCTGTCTTTTAACCAGTTTGCAATCCACAAAAGGACATTGCCTCCTATCCCATGACTTTTTAGTTTTCCCTCTTATGTGGGACTTGGTCAGATGCCTTCTGGAAATCCAAATACACCACATATACCAGTTCACCTTTGTCCACGTGTTTATTCACCCCTTCCAAAAAATTATGGTGATTTGTGAGGCAAGACTTGCCTTGTGTCCCTTCAAACCATGTCTATCTAAATGTTTTGTGATTTTATTCTTCATAAAAGTTTCCATGATTTTTCCTGGCACTGAAGTCAGGTATAAAAGTGTTTGGATAAGTTCAGTAATACTGTATATGCATTAGGGATGTGAATCGTTTTTTGAGGATTTAAACTATCGTCCGATATTTTTTAAATCGTCAAAAATCGTTAAAGAGTGCGATACAATAGAAATTCCCCCGATTTATCGTGAAAAATCGTTAATCGGGTTTGTGTCCACTAATGGGAGTTATTTGGGGGGGGGGGGCGGGAAAACCAGCACACCAAAACAACCCCTAAACCCACCCCGACCCTTTAAAACTAATCCCTTACCTTCCCCCACCCTCCCAAACCCCCCCCCAAAACATTTTAAAATCACCTGGTGGTCCAGTGGAAGCCCCAGGACTGATCGCCCGCTCTCGGGCCGTCGGCTGCCACTAATAAAAATGGCGCCGATGGGCCGATAAAAAAAACCCCACCATTGGCCTGCGCCATTTTTAAAGATGGCGCCGGCCATCCAGTGCTCCTATCATGTGACAGGGGCCAGCCAACGGCACGGATACCCTGTCACATGGTAAGAGCAAAGGGCCATCGGCGCCATTTTTATTAGCGCAGCTGACGGCCGGAGAGTGGGAGATTGCTCCTGCGCCCCCACTGGACCACCAGGTAATTTTAAAATGTTTTTTGGGGGGTCGGGAGGGTGGGGGAGGCTAAGGGGTCAATTTTAAAGGGTCAGGGTGGGTTTTTTGTTTATCGGATCGGGCGCAGCCGATAAACAAAAAAACCAATCAGGCCGGACTATAAAAATGATAAGATTTGAATCGGAACCGAACCGATTCCGGTTCCAATTCACATCTCTAATATGCATATATACTACTTGCAATATAGCAACTTACATGTGTAATTCTGAACCCTGCCCTGGAATGCCCTTAGGTACTATACTGCAAGTACTGTATATGTGCACATTCAAGGTTTATAAAATAGCATATGCTTTTGTACATGCTACTTTTGCACATATAATACACGATATTTTTATACGCACAACCCGTGTGTAACTCTGAGAAAATTCACCCATATATTAGCATTCTGGGCCTCTACTTTCATCATATTTCTCATGTACACTAACATTAATGTATAAAATGTTTTATTTGTCCAATAAAATGTACTACAGCCTACAAAAGTTTCCAAGATTCCCTCAAATGGCTGGCAATACATATTTTGATTCATGGAATACATAATGCATTTTCTTAAAGTCTCCCAATATTACTTGCACAATTTGCACAGTGTGTGGCAGTGGTAAAAAAAAAAACCAAACAGATTGTTAGGAATTATTAGGAAAGGAATGGAGAATAAAATGGTGAACATGATAATACCTCTGTATCGCTCCATGGTCAGTCCACACCTAGAGTAAAATGTGCAATTCTGTTCGCCGCATCTAAAAAATGATACAGTTGAACTGGAAGAGGTAAGAACATAAGAACATGCCATACTGGGTCAGACCAAGGGTCCATCAAGTCCAGCATCCTGTTTCCAACAGTGGCCAATCCAGGCCATAAGAACCTGGCAAGTACCCAAACACCAAGAAGATCCAATGCTACTGATGCAATTAATAGCAGAGGCTATTCCCTAAGAGGTAGATCTTCAAACGATACGCGAGCGCGTACTTTTGTTCGCGCAGCAGGCGCGAACAAAAGTACGCTGGATTTTATAAGATACGCGCGTAGCCGCGCATATCTTATAAAATCCGGGGTTGGCGCGCGCAAGGGGGTGCACATTTGTGCAACCGGCGCGCGCCGACCCCAGCGCGGCCTGCCTGTTCCCTCCGAGGCCGCTCCGATTTCGGAGCGGCCTCGGAGGGAACTTTTCTTCGCCCCTCCCTTCCCCTACCTAACCCACCCCCCCGGCCCTATCTAAACCCCCCCTACCTTTGTCGGTAAAGTTACGCCTGCTTTCAGCAGGCGTAACTTTGCGCGCGTCGGCCGGCAGCCCCGCTCCGTCCTCCGGTCCCGGGGGCTGGTCCGGAGGCCTTGACCACGCCCCTGGGCCGGCACCACGCCCCCAGGCCCACCCCCGAAATGCCGCAGCACGCCCCCGAAACGCCGTGTCATTTCGGGAACGCCCCCAAGACACGCCCCCTCCCTCCCCTTTTCGAAAGCCCCGGGACTTACGCGCGTCCTGGGGCTTTACGCACGTCAGTGGCCTATGCAAAATAGGCACGCCGGCGCGCATGGGCCTTTTAAAATCCGCCCCTAAGTAAACATGATTAATAGCAGTTAATGGTCTTCTCCTCCAAGAACTTATCCAAACCTTTTTTGAACCCTGCTACACTAACTGCACTAACGCAAATTGTGCGTTGAGTGAAAAAGAATTTTCTCCGATTAGTCTTAAATGTGCTACTTGCTAACTTCATGGAATGCCCCCTAGTCTTTCTATTATCCGAAAGAGTAAAAAACTGAGGTACAGAGAAGGGTGATCAAAATGAAAAAGGGGAAGAAACAGCTCCCCAATGACGAAAGGCTAAAGAGGTTAGGGCTGCTTAGCTTGGAGAAGAGACAGCTGAGGGGGGATAATATAGAGGTCTATAAAACCATGAGTGGAATAGAATGGGTAAATGTGAATTGGTTATTTACTCTTTCAAATAATGCAGAAACTAAGGGACATGCCATGAAGTTAATAAGTAGCACATTTAAAATAAATTGGAGTAAATTATTTTTTTACTCTATGTACAGTTAAGCTCTGCAATTCATTGCTTATGAAAGTATTATCTGTATTTCTTAATTTGTGGCTTACATCAAAAATGTCCATCAAATGTTCCTTAGAATCATCTTGTGTGGACCACAAGCAAGTTGATCTCACTGGCTATGGTACAGTCAGGCTACTCCATGTTTGTGCAGGGAGAAGAAATAACACTGGGCTAGAAGAAAGAAAAAGTGGCACCTTACTGCTCTTGCCTGGCAACTTAGTAGAAGGCAGAAATGGAAAGGAATGGGCAGTGGGGAAAGGATGAGGAAGAGTATGGGGTCAGGGAGGGAGGGATAGAGAGTGTAAATGATGGCTTGGGGGAGGAATGCAGAAGGGAATGGAGATGGGGGATTCTAAGGGAAGGGTGAGAAGATAAATTGTGCTTGGGAGACAGAGGGCTGTGGGTGAGGAGAATGGAGGACTGCAGAGTAGGGATGTGAATCGTGCTAACGATTGAAAATATCATACGATATTTTCAAAGTCATCTGAAATCGGTGGCTCCCCGAAACCGATAGGAAAACCCCACAAAATTGTTCGTGGGGTTCTCTTATCGTTTTGGGGGAAGGCGGGAAAAACGGCACACCAAAACAACCCCTAAACCAACCCTGACCCTTTAAAACTGATCCCTTAGCTTCCCCCACCCTCCCAAACCCCCCAAAACTTTTTACAAGTACCTGGTGGTCCAGTGGGAGTCCCGGGAGCGATCTCCCGCTCTCGGGCCGTCGGCTGCCACTAATCAAAATGGCGCCGATGGCCCTTTGCCCTTACCATGTGGTGCGGGCCATCCAGTGCTCCTACCATGTGACAGGGGCCGGTCAATGGCACGGATATCCTGTCACATGGTAAGGGCAAAGGGCCATCGGCGCCATTTTTATTAGTGGTAGCCGACGGCCCGAGAGCGGGAGATCGCTCCCGGGACTCCCACTGGACCACAAGGTAATTGTAAAAAGTTTTTTTTTTGGAGGGGGGGTTCGCGAGGGTAGGGGAAGGGTAGGGGAAGGGTAGGGATCAGTTTTAAAGGGTCGGGGTGGGTTTTTTGTTTATCGGCTCAGGCGCAGCCGATAAACAAAAACGCGATCAGGCCGCACGGAAAAAAATTAACGATGTGAATCGGAACCAGAATCAGAACTGATTCCGGTTCCGATTCACATCTCTACTGCAGAGGGTGGGATAGAAAAGCAAAATTAAAATGCTTGTGTGAGGGAAAGTGTTGAGCTGGGAGAGAATAAAACTGAAGGGGAGGTGTTGAGTAGGGGTATAGGAGAGAAAGAGGCTGAAGGGAATGTTGGTTATGGGTATCAAGTAGCTTAAGGGAGAGATAGAAGGAAAGTTGAAATGAAAAAGTGAACAAGGCAGGAGTCGGGAGCAGACAGACCAAATGAAAGAAAAAAATGAGAGAGTAAG
The DNA here is from genome assembly GCF_901001135.1 of Rhinatrema bivittatum. Lineage (NCBI taxonomy): Eukaryota > Metazoa > Chordata > Amphibia > Gymnophiona > Rhinatrematidae > Rhinatrema > Rhinatrema bivittatum. Next base: position 382,173,041 of record NC_042616.1, read on the forward strand.
AGCACAATACAAGGAATCCTTTTTTCTTTTCTTTCCTTTTTAAAATTCTGATTACCTACTCTCTGTTTATCCTTCACTTATCTCTATTCATGTGTTATCAGTTCTCATTAGATATGTGACAATGTAACATTCTCTATTGGAGGGGATGGTGGGAATATGGGGCCTGAGACACAGCGGTGAATACTGCAGTTTCTTTAACTACCAAATACTAATGGCCATATTTAGTAATCTAGATGTATGTATCAATCCAAATAATTGTTTATTTTTATATAAATGGGTATGGGCCCTCAAAGAAACCCAAAATAATTAAATTGACCTTTTGCCAAAAAAGGTTAGAGACTCTTGACTTAAATGCTTCAGAACAGTTCACTTGAAATTAGATAGGCTTCATGCAATAATGATTTTATTAGCAGCAGCAGCAGCAGCTCCTCTGGAGGAGTTGACATATTTCCTTTAGCACTTTACTTATAGACCTGGAAGTCATCCCAGTTAGTCATATTAGGTGCATGTGCCATTATTTCAGTCAGTTTACCTCGTTAACCCCTTCACTATCACTATTTTTGTAACCTCCCTGGGCACTTGGAACCTATAGTATTAGGCCTAATATAAAGTATATTGGGTGTTAGGTGTGGGGTTTGACTCTCAGAAAACCAAGAGCAAATTGAATTACAATTACAATATGGTAATCAAAATATTACTAACTGCCAGTACTCAAACAATAATAATTTCTTATGAAAAAGCAGCACTGCAAATATTACACAAAGCCCTAAAAACACCAGTACACCTCCTATAAGGAAAACAGAACAAGCCAGACTGCTATAGACTCATTAACTGGAAACGTTTGATTTACAGTCACCCTAAGATTGTAGGGAGAGAAAGAGGCTGCAAACAAAATTGATCTTCTCTCTTTTTCATATATACACACTCTCTAACACAAGTATGTTCATTCTCAAACACATACACTCACTCACACTGTCTCACATACTCACATACACACATACACTCTTCTTCCCCGCTAGAATGTGCAAGCCACAACAATTTTCATATTCGGTCCCCGATGGGACTATTCTTCTTTCCTCTTGGTGTATGGGCCAATTCTGCTCCTATTCCTTTCTTCTGGCCAAATGGGCTAACACTGTTTCTGCCCCTTCTAACTGCAGTAATTGTGCTCCCCTCTTCCCACCCATGCAAGCCCAAGAAACACAACTTTCTCTTCCAAATTCTTGCAGGTAGGAAGAATAAGGAGTCAACATCATTACAGTCCTCCCACTGGTGTGCCTCCCTCAAAAGAGGTGTGCTTAGGTGGCTGTCTAGAACTTGCACCAGTTCTTCACTCTCTCCCACTCATCCTTCCCTCTCCCACATTCTTGCTTCCTTTTTACTTCCCACATTTTCCCCTCTTTTCATCCCACTATCCCTTCCACCTTACTCATATCCTTTCCTTCCCTCTCACTCACCCCTCCTTCCCTACCCTTTCATCACTCCCTTTCGCTCACTCTCCTTCCCTCTCATTCACCTCCCTTTTTACTCACTTCCCCTTTCCTCTCCTCTCATTTACGTATCCTCATTCCCACTCAGTCATCCCCTTCCCTTTCCTTCCCTTTCCTTCACTCAACCTTCCCTTTTCTGCCCTCTCACACACACCTCCCATCATTCCCTTGCCTTCCACCCACATATCACATGTTCCTCCTTTCCCTTCCCTCCCTTTGAACTCACATCCCCACCCTTCCCTTCCCTTCACTTACCCTCTTCCCTTCTCACTCACCCACTTCCTATCCCTTCCATTTCACTCACTCAGCTCCCATCTCTTTCCCTTGCTTCCCTTCTCACTCACCCTTTTCTTTTTTTGCTTTCCCTCTCACTCCCCCAACTCCAAACTGGGTCTTCTGTGGACTCTTCCTCCTGCCTGCAGAGTGTGAGAACTCCATGTGGCACATCATCTTCCAGTGCCACAGCTGCATCACATTTCCTTTCTTCCTGCCTGTGGGGTGTGGGAATTCAGCAAGCATGCCATCATTGGGAAACACTGCTGTGCCACTGTTCTTTTAATCCTGCCCACTAGGGATGTGAATCATTTTTTGACGATTTAAAACAATCGTCAGATATATTTTAAATCATCAAAAATCGTTAGAGCCGCGATACAATAGCAATTCCCCCGATTTATCATCAAAAAATCGTAAATCGGGGGAGGGGGAGGGCGGGAAAACCGGCACACCAAAACAACCCTAAAACCCACCCCGACCCTTTAAAACAAATCCCCCACTCTCCCGAACCCCCCCCCCAAATGTTTTAAATTATCTGTGGTCCAGTGGGGGGGTCCCGGTGCGATCTCCCGCTCTCGGGCCACGGCTGCGTTAATAGAAATGGCGCCGGTGGCCCTTTGCCCTTACCATATGACAGGGCAAAGGTAGCGCCAGCGCCATTTTGGTTCCTGGCACCCGACGTCACGAGTGCAGGAGATCGCTCCTGGACCCTCGCTGGACTCCCAGGGACTTTTGGCCAGCTTTGGGGGGGCCTCCTGACCCCCACAAGACTTGCCAAAAGTCCAGCGGGGGTCCAGGAGCGACCTCCTGCACGCAGGCCGGCGCCATTTGAATATTGGCAATACGGCCTGCGGCCAGGCGTAGGCTGTGCGCGCCAGCGACGGCTGGCCCGTGATCCCGGTCTGAGCACCAAATGGCCGCTGTGCCTGGAGGCTCCAGCTCTGCCCACGCGCCACTCCCGTACTGCCCCGCCCCACCCCTTTTTCAAGTCTCCGGGACTTACACACGTCCCGGGGCTTTACGCCCACCCCTGGGCCTTTTGAAAATAGGCCTGGCGCGTGTAACCCCCCCCCCCTCCCCCACACGCATAAATCCACCTCCCCCGATTTACGATTTTTGACGATAAATTGGGGGAATTCCTATTGTATCGTACCTCTAACGATTTTTGACGATTTAAAATATATCGATTTAAAATATATCGGATGATTTTTTAAATCGTCAAAAAACGATTCACATCCCTTCTATATATCGCCTACTAGAAGAATGGCACTCTCAACTCAGAGTGGATTTTGGGGGAGGCGTGTTACATTAGTCTGTCTAGGGCTGAAAGGTCTGTAGACCCTTGTAACACTGCCCCCCTCAAAACCCACCCTGAGTTATCTCTCTCTCTCTCCCCCCCCCCCCACCAATATGGTCACTTATGCAATCATGTTATTAAAATGTGCACTTAAAGGCTGCTCACATACGTGCGGCAGGGATATTTTAAATGAGGCGTTTGTACTTGCACACATGATATAAAATTAAGTGTTTTTCTGCTCACATGCCAGTACATGCAATTATAAATGCTCGCATGCTCCTTTTAAAATTTACTTGTTACTCTAGGAATGTAAAGAGCACATTTAATAAAACGCAGAGCGCTAATTAATAAAACAAAAAAAGACTATTTTCAAAGAAAATTCATAACATGAAATCTAATCCACAAATACTGTTTTCTACAATCAAAAATGTAATAAAAAAACAATTCAATTCAGCAAAATGAGGAACTAGAGTCCACACAAAAGAAATGCCATGAATTTGCATTTTTCTTTAATGATAAAATTAAATTACTAACAAAAGATTTTATACAAACACAAAATCAAAATATTATTCTACAATCTCAAGACAATGACTTATGGTCAGCGTTTGAAAACACATCTGATTTAGAAATTCAGCACATAAAAAATATGAATCCAGCCATCCACCCGATAGATGCTCTTCCGATGAAGTCATTAAAAAAAATGTCAGGTCATCTCCCTATGTATCACAAAAATAGTAAATCTATCTTTAACAGATGGTGAGATTCCATCAGCATTAAAATGCGCCTCTGTAAGATCAATCTTAAAAAACAAAAGTACTGATATCAACAATCTTAATAATGTCAGACCCATCTCTACTTTGCTTTTTATAGCAAAAATAATTGAGAAAGTGATACTTAATCAACTAGTTGAATATATTGACTCAACAATTATTCTATTTTCAATTCTGTTCCAGAGAAAATTACAGAGATGTTACTTTTAGCTTTAATGGATGCTGTTCTTATGTGGCTTTGATACAGGCAAATCATACCTACTTGTAGAGATGTGAATCGTGTCCTCGATCGTCTTAACGATCGATTTCGGCTGGGAGGGGGAGGGAATCGTATTGTTGCCGTTTGGGGGGGGGTAAAATATCGTGAAAAATCGTGAAAAATCGTGAAAAATCGTAAAATCGCAAAACCGGCACATTAAAACCCCCTAAAACCCACCCCCGACCCTTTAAATTAAATCCCCCACCCCCCCAAATGACTTAAATAACCTGGGGGTCCAGCGGCGGTCCGGAACGGCAGCGGTCCGGAACGGGCTCCTGGTTCTGAATCTTGTTGTCTTCAGCCGGCGCCATTTTCCAAAATGGCGGCGGCCATAGACGAACACGATTGGACGACAGGAGGTCCTTCCGGACCCCCGCTGGACTTTTGGCAAGTCTTGTGGGGGTCAGGAGGACCCCCCCAAGCTGGCCAAAAGTTCTTGGAGGTCCAGCGGGGGTCAGGGAGCGATTTCCCGCCGCGAATCGTTTTCCGTACGGAAAATGGCGCCGGCAGGAGATCGACTGCAGGAGGTCGTTCAGCGAGGTGCCGGCTGAAGACAACAAGATTCAGTAGCAGGAGCCCGTTCCGGACTGCTGCCGTTCCGGACCGCCGCTGGACCCCCAGGTTATTTAAGTCATTTGGGGGGGGGTTCGGGAGGGTGGGGGATTTAATTTAAAGGGTCGGGGGTGGGTTTTAGGGGGTTTTAGTGTGCCGGCTCACGATTCTAACGATTTATAACGATAAATCGTTAGAATCTCTATTGTATTGTGTTCCATAACGGTTTAAGACGATATTAAAATTATCGGACGATAATTTTAATCGTCCTAAAACGATTCACATCCCTACCTACTTGTATTATTGGATTTGTCTGCCACATTTGATACTGTAGATTGTGGAATTATGATTCGGAGACTATTAGAAATCAGAATGGCTGACAAAATATTGAAATGGTTTGCCTCCTTCTTATCAAACCGCTCTTTTCAAGGAAGAATCGGCAATATTTCCTCAAATACAGTGCAAATGGATTCAGGAGTAGAGATGTGAATCGGAACCGGTATCGGTTCTGATTCCAGTTCCGATTCACATCGTGAAATTTTTATCTTGCAGTCAGATCGGGTTTTTTTTTATCGGCTGCGCCCGAGCCGATAACCAAAAAATACAGCCAACTCTTTAAAATGAGTTTGTTAGTATCCCCCCACCCTCCGGACCCCCCCCCCAAATTTTTTTAAATACCTGGTGGTCCAGTGGGGGTCCCGGGAGCATTCTCCCATGCTCGGGCTGTCGGCTGCCAGTAAACAAAATGGCGCCGATGGCCCTTTGCCCTTAGCATGTGACAGGGTATCCGTGCCATTGGCCAGTCCCTGTCACATGGTAGGAACAATGGACAGCCGGCGCCATCTTTAAAAATGGCGCGGGCCATCCAGTTCACTTTCCATGTGAAAGGGGCCGACCAATGGCACCGATAGCCCCTGTCACATGGTAAGAGCAAAGGGCATTCGGCGCCATTTTGATTAGTGGCAGCCGACAGCCCGAGCATGGGAGAATGCTTCCGGGACCCCCGCTGGACCACCAGGTATTTAAACATTTTTGGGGGGGTCCGGAGGGTGGTGGGATACTAACAAACTCATTTTAAAGGGTCAGGTTGTGTTTTTAGGTTGTGTCCTTTCTTCCCCCCCCCCCCCCATAACGATAAGAAAACCCACTAAATTAATCGTGGAGTTTCCTATCGCTATCGGGACCCCCCCGATATCTGACGATATTGAAAATATCGGATGATATTTTCACTCATCAGATAAATGATTCACATCCCTATTCAGGAGAACCACAGGGATCTGCTTCATCAGCAACACTTTTTAATATCTATATGTTCCCCCTCTGTAGACTACTCTCTGGACTTGGAATAAACGATTGCATCTATGCCAATGATGTACATTTTCTAGTACCCATAGAAATATCTATTGAACATTCTCTAAAGCTACTAGAAGTATATTTTACAGCTATACAACAATTATTAGTTCACATGAAACTGGTGCTCAGTAAACAAAAAACTGAAATATTATTAAAAACAAAAATTCCTGATAATATGTTAAATCATTTCATAATAGATTCTACACAAATAGACCTAACTGATCAAGCCTGTGATTTAGGAGTAGTAATCAATAGTAACCTTACCATGAAGAAGCAGATCAATAAGTGTTATGCTCAGGCTTGTGAACCCTTGGGCCGATGGGAGGATGGTATACCTTAGGAGATGGATCCATAGGTTCTCCCGTTGGGTGGCGAGGCTGAACAGAAGATGCGACCAGCTGAACCTCGGCACTGGAGACTGAGGCGGCTGTGGAGACCGACGAAGAGTGACGTCAAGGAGAGAAACTGTGTCTTCACCACTGGAAGCCCGCGGTCCCCTCAGGAGGAGCCCGTAGGGACCTGGGCCGCTGGGACTTAGGTGGGCCCTTGGAGATGAGGGTCCAGAAGAAGTCCAAGGTCAAGTGACAGAGGGTCGTCGCTTACCAGTCCGAGGTCACACACCAAAGGATCACCACTTGCCAGTCCGAAGTCACACACAAGGAATCACCGCTTGCCAATCCGAAGTCAGGAACCAGGAATCACTGAGACGAGACAGGAACCAAGGAGCAAGGATCCAAAGTACAAGAACTCACCGAAGCAAGCAGACCTGACTATGTGGAACGTTACCAAGTCAAGGAATGAGCAGAGGAAGCCTCCTTTTATAATTCCTCTGCTCTGGCTCATTGAAAGCAGCTGTAGGTAGTTAAAGGGCTCAGGTCCCTTTAAATCTAGTGAGGAGGCGCAACCTCTCGCCTAAGATGGCGGCGGCCATCTTGGATTCCCGGCCTGCGGTGGAAGCCATCTGACGCTGCGAGGAGGGAGCAGGGACGGCTCCCAAGCCTGGAGATCCTCGCGGATGCCCGCGCTGGCGCGCGGAGGCCCACAAGCCTCAGTACCCGCGACTTACCCGACACTGCCGCAGCGGCCTGCCGGCCCAAGTCAGGTAGTCTCGGCCGTCCGTGGCCGCGGAACACAACAATAAGATAATAAGGGGTGGTTATAACAAACTACATGTGTTGAGATGCTTGAAACCACAACTACACCACAATGATTTTTGGACAGTTCTCCAAATGCTAATATTTACTAATATAGTTTACTGTAAAGTGCTCCTGTTAGGATTACCAGCTAATACATTGAGATCTTTACAATTCCTGCAAAATGCTACTGCACAGAGTTTAACAGGTAATAAAACTTACGATCATATTACCCAGATCCTGATCTTACTACATTGGTTGCCCATCAAATTCAGAATTCAATGTAAAGTAGTATGTATAATACATAAAATTATTAATTCAAAAAATTCAGATTGGCTAAATGCTTCACTGCACCTTTACACTTCGCAAAGGGATCTATGATTAGCAAATAAAGGCCTTTTAAATGTTCCATCATTAATATCTGCGCATCTGAGTGAGGTATGAGAGAAGGCCATTTTTGTGGCTGGGCCAAAATTGTGGAACTCAATATCATACAAGTTGAGTCTACAGAAAGATCTGAGGTCGTTTAAGAAAGAACTTAAAACTTGGCTCTTCAAGCCGGCTTATGATAGCAGCAATTAAACACAATAAGTGTGGGCTAGCAGCTTATTAGTAACTATTAAAGAGTGAAATGGTAATAAACAAGATGCAAATGTTAGATTTTTTAGTAAGATACAATGATTTGATGTATTTTATATGTTGGGTTTTTTTTTTGTTTAGTTACTAAAATTATGATGATGTATTTTTTAATGCTATTGTGAACTGCCACCATTGTATACAGAGTGACGGCATATAAGTAAAATAAATAAAAAATAAAATAAATTTCTTATATGTATTGCACCAGTTTTTGATATACATTGTTATCTTGTGAAAGTCCTAGGCACTTGGATTCACTGGGAGGACCAATTAGCACCATAGGCCTCCTGACCTACTGGAGTTTCTGGACAGGGTAAAAAGCTGAATATTGTATTAATAACCCTAATTCTCGTGTAAGCATTGAGACTTTTTCAGCTCCTTTGATAAACTCTACAATTAAACACTCTGTATAACTATGGGAAAAGCATAATAGACTGATGGCTTAGAAAAGAATGTGTAACCAGGAATATTTTCTGTATTATGTAGCCGCAGTCTATGTATGCACATAGAAACTACTCGAACCCACTTTCCTGTTATCCCCTCACCCCCGCCCCACATAGAATAAAGTAGGCTGATATCTTATTCTCCAGTTCTCTTCATCTAGATCCAATAAGCCAGTAAGCAACCCTTTTCAAGAATCACACCATTTATTGTGTCCTGTCTTTCTTGCTTATCATGCTTGTGCTTGATAAGTGTTTCCAGGATATATATCTGTATCACAACAATGCTTTCTATTCAGTTAGTGGTGTACTAGGAGGTGAGGTGATATATGGGGGATTGTGGAGCAGTTCTCATAGCCATAAAGGAAGGTGGTCTGAGTGTGAAGACAAATACCCATAGGGGCCGATTTTAAATATTACTTGCGCGGGGTACATTTGTGCGCGCTACGCGGCGCGCACAAATGCACACCCGATTTAATAACATGCGCGCGCTTCCACGCGCATGTTATAAAATCCGGAGTCGGTGCAAGCAAGGGGGTGTACACATGTGCACCTTGTGCGCGCCAAGCCCAAGGGGAGCCCTGATGGGTTTCCCCGTTCCCTCCAAGGCTGCTCCGAAATTGGAGGGGCCTTGGAAGGAGCTTTTCTTTCGGCACCCCCCCCACCTTCCCCTCCCTTCCCCTATCTAACCCACCCCCCAGCCCTAACTAAATCCCCCCCCCCACCTTTGTTTCAAAAGTTACGCCTGCCTTGGGCAGGTGTAACTTGTGTGCGCCGGCCAGCTGCCGGCGTGCGAACCTCCGGTACAGCCGCTGTGCCGGAGGACTCAGGAACACCCCCAGCCCTGCCCCCGGACTGCTGTCACACCCCCAGACCGCCCCCGGATTGCCACCATGCCCCCGGCCCTGCCCCCAGACCACCCATTTTTGAAAGCCCCGGGACATATGCGCATCCTGGGGCTTGCGCGCGCCGCCGAGCCTATGCAAAATAGGCTTGGTGCGTGCAGGGGTAGGGTTTCAGGGGTTACACGTGTACCCCTTTGAAAATCTACCCCATATTGTTTATATATTTAAAATATGTACATTTTCAATGTTATAAGGAAGCAACCTGGCAATGACTTAAATGGGCCAGGGCCAAGGGGCCACTGAAGGGCCAGACAATGCTTATGGGTGCTGCCTGCCACCTCTGAAGAGGACATGGATGTGTAAGAGGGGACAGCAGAGGAACAGCAACAGCCCGAGGAGGAGAAGGAGACCCAGTGGACTGCTCCTCTTTCACAGTCACATGATCATGGACAACTTGCAGATGACAAGCAGGAGGGCAGCTCAGCAGAGGAGGAGCTTGTCTCTCCTTCAAAAGAGGTGGTCACTCCTGATGAGAAGCAACTCATGCACATCAGTGCCAGAGTGGTGAAGGAGACAGAGGGATTCCGCATGGAAATGCATGGCCTCCAGCATACTGTGAGAGGAAATTCAGGGCCTCATGGATGTTGTGCTTCAGGAGGATGTGGGGCATTTATGAGGCAATAGACATCCAGACTGCAGTGTGGAGGGAGAATCGGCATAGGATGCAGCCACCACCACCATTTTCTAGCACCAGATACCTGGTTGGCCCTTCCCCAGGCCAAAGTTCCACCTGAGCCATTGCCTGTTCCCTGTACGTACAGGATCAGTCCAGACGGTGGGTTATGTCCCCCGTCCAGCAGATGGAGTCAGAGTAAAACTTCGAGGGTGCTGGTATATAAACTGGTGCACCCTCCTAGATCCTCAGTATCTCTCTGACTCCAGCAGATGTGAGAGGGGATCTCGTTGTTTCCCCAACTTAGGGTTTATTACTCTACATATATCTATATTATTATTCTCTCTTTCACTGATGGATCAAGTTATTTAAAAAAAAAAAACAAAAAAAAAAAAAAAAAAACTTTTGTTCCTGTCAGAAGGGAGCCGGGGTTCTTGGCTCCCCTGATCAGCCTGCCATAAGGACTGCCTCTTACCTCATTTATCTCTTCCTGTGATCTTCAGGGGTAAGCTTGGGGGTAGTTTTCTCAGTTTGTGTTATTTTTTCCTTTCAGCGCAGGTTTTGGACACCTTCGGAGGTGGATGCTGGTGGGGCCAGCCTCTCCCCTCCTTTCCGTTGCGGCGGCTCACCTCCCCCGCGGCCCTGCGACGCTTCATTCCCCAGGGCTGCAGGCGGCACGGAGGTCCCATTCCCCTGCCGTCCCCGGGGTTGAGAGTGTTTGGGCGAGTGTCCAAGGGCACGGCGAGCCCGCTCTTCCCGCGCCGCGATCTTAGGCTTTCCCGAGGAGGGGGCTCCTCCCGGCGTGCTACACCCGACTTAGCCCTCGCGCGATGCAACGCGCGCGCTGCCCGTCCTGCGGCGGCCCGGGCCAGGGCGCTTCGAGGGACGGTCCATGCGGGCGTTGTCTCCCCGGGGGGGAGACGAGCGCTGCCCCGCCGACAATTTCGCCGCCGCGCCCGGAGCGCCGCGGGCCTCGAGGGCTAGCCCCGCCCCCGTCTTTGGCGGGAGCGGCGGCCATCTTAGACCTGGAATGCAGCGCGGACTCGGACGCGGAGGAGCCCACTGAAGATGTTTTGCCGTCCGCCCCCCCGACCTCAGATTCGGGGCCTCTGCCTTCCACATCCGGACTCCCCAGGGACCTCCTGCCCCCTCCCTCGGCGGGTCCGCTCAGTTTTTCAGCGGACTTTGTGGTGCTGATGCACCAGGCGTATTTACAGAGCCTGAGCTCTCAGGGGGGGGCAGCTCTCGCTCCTCCTCCCGCCAAGGTTCCCAGGCCCTCGGGGGTTACGGCTGCGGTACCGGGGACCGGAGGGGGCGGCGCCAGGTTGCCCCTGAGTATACCACTCTCCCTGGGGGGCCCGTCACCCTCGCCGAACCTCGGGGGCGACCCACTGTTACAGGTGGATGACGATTTGCCCTTATCAGCGCATCTGGAATGTGATGATCCGAGGGTCCTTCGCATCTTCCGCCAGGATGAATTGGCGGATCTTCTCCCACACGTTCTCAAGGAATTGGACCTCGACCCTCCCGTGGCACCCCCAGGGCCCCCGGCTCCCTCCGTGGCTTCGGCTACCTCCAAGGGTGACCCTGTATTGGCGGGTCTGCGTCCCATAGCGAAGACATTTCCCATTCATGATTCATTTCTCCATCTTCTGGTGCGGGAATGGAATAACCCGGAGGCGTCCCTTCGGGTCGGCAGGGCGATGGACAAGCTCTATCCGCTTCCGGGGGACTTTCTGGACCTGCTCCGGGTCCCCAAGGTTGATTCAGCGGTGTCTGCCGTCACCAAGAGAACTACCATCCCAGTCACAGGAGGCACCGCACTGCGAGATGTTTCGGATAGAAAGCTGGAGGTCGCCCTCAAGAAGATCTTCGAAGTCTCGGCGCTGGGGGTCCGGGCGGCCATCTGCGGTTCGCTGACCCAGAGAGCCGGGCTTCGATGGGTCCAACAGCTCCTCACCTCTCAGCAGTTACCGCCTGAGGAGGCGGCTCAGGCTGACCGTCTGGAGGCGGTCATTGCTTACGGGGCGGATTCCCTGCACGACCTGCTGAGGGTCCTGGCCAGGACCATGGCTTCGGCCGTCTCTGCCAGAAGACTTCTGTGGCTCAGGAATTGGGCGGCGGACGCCTCCTCCAAGGCGAGCCTGGGAGCTCTGCCCTTCAAGGGCAGGTTTCTCTTTGGAGAAGACCTCGATGAGATCATCAAGACCCTGGGGGAAAATTCGGTCCACAGGTTGCCTGAGGACCGGCAGCGTGGTTTTCGATCATACTCTGGGAATGCCAGGAATCGTTACCGCGCCCAGAGGCGGTACCGAGGCTCCAGGACACAGAGCCCTAGGACGCCTTCCACCAGGTCGCAGACGTGGACGCGGCCCTTTCGAGGGCGCAGACCGGCCAGGGACTCCTCTTCCCAGGGAGCCTCCGGCAAGCCTTCACAATGATGTCAGGCCAGTCCACTCCTCGCTGCCCCGGATTGGAGGTCGCATCGCTTTGTTTCGCGAGGAATGGACCGACATCACCACGGACCGGTGGGTCCTGGATATTGTAAGAGACGGTTACGCGTTGGAATTTGTGCGGCCTCCCAAGGATCGATTCGTCTTCTCCCCCTGCGGGTCAAGTCTCAAGCGACAGGGAGTGCAACACACGCTGGACAGGCTGCTGACCCTGGGAGCCATCTCGCCCGTCCCCTTAGGAGAGGTGGGCTCGGGGCATTATTCCATTTACTTCGTGGTTCCCAAAAAGGACGGAGCCTTTCGTCCCATTCTGGACCTCAAGGAAATCAACAAGGTGCTCCGGGTCTCCAAGTTTCGTATGGAAACACTCCGCTCTGTCATTGCGGCGGTGCATCAAGGGGAGTTCCTAGCTTCCCTCGACCTCACAGAGGCCTATCTACATATCCCTATTCATCCGGCTCATCACAGATTCCTTCGTTTCAAGATCTTGGGTCGACATTTTCAGTTCCAGGCGCTACCATTCGGCCTGGCAACCGCGCCCAGAACCTTCACAAAGATCATGGTGGTGGTAGCGGCCGCACTCCGGAAGGAAGGCATTCTGGTTCACCCTTACTTGGACGACTGGCTCATTCGCGCGAAATCCCTGTCTCAGGGACAGGCGGCGGTCGACAGGGTGGTGTCTTTCCTTCAGTCACTCGGCTGGGTGGTGAACTTCAGCAAGAGCAGTCTGCGGCCAGCCCAACAGCTGGATTTTCTGGGGGCGCGGTTCGACACGGCTCTGGGCAAGGTCTTCCTGCGTCCGGACAAGGCTCAAGCGCTGCGGGATCAAATCACCCGGTTTGCGTCTCTCCCGACACACACGGCGAGAGACTATCTTCAAGTCCTGGGTTCCATGGCGTTTGCGATCAGCCTGGTTCCCTGGGCTTTTGCACACCTGCGGCCCCTGCAAATGGCCCTACTCTCGAGATGGAAACCAGTCTCCCAGGATTACCAGGCGATTCTCCCACTTCCCCAGACTGCTCGGTCCAGCCTGGAGTGGTGGCTGGACCCCAGGAACCTAGCTCAAGGATGTTCCCTGGAAACGCCGGACTGGGTAGTGGTCACTACCGATGCAAGTCTGTCCGGTTGGGGAGCAGTGTGTCTCCGAAGCTCGGCTCAAGGCACGTGGACGGGGGATCAGTCTACCTGGTCAATCAACCGCCTGGAGACGAGGGCGGTTCGCCTAGCCCTGGTGCAGTTTCTGCCGCTGCTCAAGGGGCGCGCGGTTCGAGTTCTCTCAGACAATGCGACGACGGTGGCCTACATCAACCGTCAGGGGGGCACCAGGAGCCAACTGGTCGCGTGGGAGGCCGCGCGCCTGATGGCGTGGGCAGAGCGTTTCTTGAATCAGCTGGCGGCATCTCACATTGCCGGGGTGGACAACATTCAAGCAGACTTCCTGAGTCGTCAAGCGTTGGACCCGGGGGAGTGGTCACTCTCCGACGAAGCGATGTCGCTGATCTCCAGTCGGTGGGGGACACCGGCGATGGATCTCATGGCGTCCGCCGCCAATGCAAAAGCTCCTCGGTTCTTCAGCCGCAGAAGGGAGCGCGGCGCGGAAGGTGTCGATGCTCTGGCTCTCCCCTGGCCCACTCAGATCCTACTTTATGTCTTTCCCCCCTGGCCACTGGTGGGAAAGGTGATTCGGAGGGTGGAACGGCACCACGGTCAGGTCATCATTGTGGCTCCAGAATGGCCACGGCGCCCGTGGTTTGCGGACCTGCTCGGCGTGTCGGTGGACGGCCCACTCAGACTCGCGCACCTTCCACGGCTTCTGCATCAGGGTCCAGTATTTTTGGAGCAGGCGGAACCCTTCTGTCTTGCGGCGTGGCTTTTGAGAGGAGGGCACTCCTGAACAGGGGCTACGCTATTCCCGTGGTGGACACACTTCTCAGGGCGCGTAAGACGTCCACGTCGGTCGCCTACGTGAGGGTCTGGAAGGTATTTGAAGTTTGGTGCTCGGCGCGGGGGACCCCCGCGACCGCAGCTTCCCGCCATCACATCTTGGCGTTCTTGCAGGATGGGCTGGAAAAGGGCCTTTCCTACAATTCGCTCCGAGTGCAGATGTCAGCCCTCGCATCCTTGGCTCGCGCCTCAGGTAGGCCGGATCCGTCGTCTCATCCGGATATCTCCCGGTTCCTCAGAGGAGTTAAACACTTGCGGCCGCCGGTGCGACCTCTTTGTCCTTCCTGGAATCTCAACTTGGTGTTGAGGGCCCTGGGGGAGCTACCCTTCGAGCCCTTACGTCACGCTACCATCAAGGACGTTACCCTAAAGACGGTTTTCCTGGTTGCTATAGCCTCGGCAAGGCGTATCTCCGAACTACAGGCGTTGTCATGTAGGGAGCCCTTCCTGCGGTTCACGGACTCCGGGGTTTCCCTGCGGACGGTTCCTTCGTTCTTGCCTAAGGTGGTCTCCTCGTTTCACATGAACCAGGTGGTGGAACTTCCAGCCTTCTCAGGAGACGCCCCTGCGATGCTTCGGTGCCTGGACGTCAAACGAGCGCTTCTTCGCTATCTGGAGGTGACGAATGACTTTCGACTCTCCGACCATCTCTTTGTACTTTGGTCTGGTGCTAGAAAGGGCCGGCAGGCGTCCAAGACTACCATCGCTCGCTGGCTCAAGGAGGCGGTGGCTGCTGCTTACATTGGTTCCGGGAAGGTTCCTCCGGTGGGTATCAAGGCGCATTCGTTGCGAGCCCAGGCCACTTCCCATGCAGAGTCTCAGCTGGTCTCCATACAAGAAATCTGCCGGGCGGCAACTTGGAAGTCTCTCCACACTTTTGCCAGACACTACCGACTCCATGTACCGGGGACGGAGTCTGGTTCATTTGGGGACAGGGTACTTCGAGCAGGGTTCTCAGGGACCCACCCGGTGTAGGGAAGCTTTGGTACATCCCACCGTCTGGACTGATCCTGTACGTACAGGGAAAAGAAAATTACTTCTTACCTGCTAATTTTCGTTCCTGTAGTACTAGGATCAGTCCAGACGCCCACCCGGTATGAACCTGCTCGACTATTCTCTACTGTCCTTCTGTTCGCTGTTCCTTCCCTCTCGGGGGGTAGGGGTTTTTGTGTGTTGTTATGTTTGACAGTTCTCATTGCATGTTGCATAAATTTGTTCACAGTTTCAATCTTTTGGTTGAGTTCATGCTTGATCCATCATCCTTGGTCTGTCCAGTTTTTTCTGGCTTGGCTTTGATATTCTCGATACTGAGGATCTAGGAGGGTGCACCAGTTTATATACCAGCACCCTCGAAGTTTTACTCTGACTCCATCTGCTGGACGGGGGACATAACCCACCGTCTGGACTGATCCTAGTACTACAGGAACGAAAATTAGCAGGTAAGAAGTAATTTTCTTATTCCACCTATTCCTCCACCACTGCCCATCATGCTACCACCTCTTGTAATAATGACCTCACCATCACCACTCATGCAGCCTGCAGCACCACACTGCCACAAAAAGAGAAAGATGATCCCACCTCTCCAAGGGAACAGATGGCAGAAGAGACAAGGATCACCACAGCTGCCGGGCTATCTTCTCAACTCACTTGAAGCCCCGGGCCGTCCAGCAGCTAAGATGGTGTGCTACTGCCTCCGAGGGCAGCAACAGTAGTGACAGAACTCTGCTGTGGAAGAGCTCCAGAATTGGGCAAGCAAAGGCAGTAGAGTTTCCCCCACACCCAAAAAGAGAGTGGCCAAGGAAACACTAACTTTATGTTATCTATTAGTCATCACATAGAGCACAGCATGTAAATACATGCACGTTCACATTCAAAAATGTCTTTGTATCAGAATGTTCCTTTCCTCTGTATCCTTCTATGACTCATGATGTACCTCCTGCAATACCTCCTGACTCAACTCTTCTTCTTCCTCCTCTTCATCCAGATTATCTTCCAGTCCTTCTGGAGAAGGAATGTGTCTGGCATATAGCAGACTAAAATGATCTCACAGACTTTAGGTGGGTTGTAGAGAAAGTATCCCCAGATCTGTCCAAAAGCAGAAACTGTGTTTTGAGTAAGCCAAAGGTTTTCTTGATGACTGCCCTGGTTTACTTGTGGGCCCTGTTGTAGCAAGGTTCTAGAGCTGTCTATTGGTTAGCTATTGGGATCATGAATCAAGTTTTGAGTGGATAGCCTCTGTTACCTGTAGGGAAAAAATTAGAGAAGAACAGAATTAGATATACCTTATGGATATGTAGCAGGCAGTTCACGGGTCAAGGTTAGAGCAGTCTTTCTGGGCCGAAGCTGACAGCCCACCCAGATGTGACAGAGACAATAAAAGAGGATAGTTGGTATATGTTGGTAGTGTTAAGTACATTCTGACCTAGAAGCCAGCCCCCAGTGATGCTGCTTTTCTGGAAGCAGTCATGAATCCCTGACTGTGAGAGGATATAGGCATCAAATGTGAGCACAATGTCCAGGATGAGGCCCTTGCTGTCACAGAACACTTGCATATTGAAGGAGTGGAAGCCCTTGCGATTGTGGTAGGTGGCCTCATCTTCCCCCTGGTCTCCTTATAGGGATGATAGTGCAATCGATAACCCCCATGACAAAAGGAAAACTTACTATTTGATAGAAGTCTGTCATTATTTGATGTTTTTGCTGTCTTCTCCAAGAGAACAATATATAGTATGGCATTTTCCTGAGCAATGCAGCCAGGATCTAATCTATACACATAGAGTTGATAGAATGGCAGATTGCAGCCATGACCCCTAGAGGTGTCTGGAAGGTAGGGATGTGAATCGTTTTTCTGATGATTTGAAATATCGTACGATATTTCAAAATTCGTCAGATTTCAGAGGCCCCCCCCTCCCCCCGAAACTGATAGGAAACTCCACGAATGGTTCGTGTGGTTTTCTTATCGTTTTGGGGGTAGGGGAGAAAGGGAACACATCCAAACCCCCCAAACTCACCCCGACCCTTTAAATATAATTCTTTAGAAACCCCCACCCTGCCGACCCCCCCCAAAACTTTCTTAAAATACCTGGTGATCCAGCAGGGTTCCCGGGAGCGATCTCCCACTCTCAGGCCATCGGCTGCCAATAAACAAAATGGCGCCGATGGCCCTTTGCCCTTACCATGTGACAGGGGCTACCAGTACCATTGGTTGGCTCCTGTCACATGGTAGGAGCAATGGACGGTCGGCGCCACCTTTAAACATGGCACGGGCCATGCATCATCCAGTGTTTGATGGCATTGGTTCAGGTTGGCATAGTGTTGACAGTCTCATTCCAAGACGACGACAGAAGGATAAAAAACTGGATATCATTTGCGTACAATCTGTATCCTGCCCATAATCCTGATAGCAACCTACTTATGGATGCTATGTAAATATTAAATAGAAGCACCAAGAGTGCTGATTCTTGAGGCACTCATGAGCAATACTTGTTGATTCTAACCTGTGGTTATCTTCCAGGTAGGTAAGACCCAAACTGATCAAGAACAATTCTGGAGATGCCACATTCTCTCAGTCTATAAAGAAGGACCAATAATCAAGTGTGTCAAAAGCTGCTGCGATGTTTAATAATATGAACAGATATTGACGCCTGCCATCAAGGCTTCTTCCGATGGTATCCAGACTTGAGAAAAGGAGAATCTCTGTACTAAGAGTTTTACAAAAACCAAATTGGAATTGGTCCAGAATCTGATAGCTCTCCACAAAATCACTTAGCTGTTGTAAGACAAGCGCTTCCATCACTTTTGACATGCATGACAGTGTCATAATAGGATGATAATTTGCTGGATCACATAGATCTAGTCCTGACTTTTTAAAAAATCATCTCACAGAGGCATGCTTAAGGGTAGCTGGAACATACCCTTCCTCCCTATACTATTTATTTATTTATTTATTTATTTATTTATTTATTTATTTATTTATTGTTTTTGTTATACCGAGTTTCATGACAGGCATCACATCAACCCGGTTTACAATTAACAAAGTGTATAAAACATAACATAACGTAAAACAATGTTCTCAAAAAGAACCTTGAACTTTAAATATCGTGAATCAGATAAAGGAATTGAGAAAGTTACAATAAATCAGGGAAATCAACTTGGAACTGGAAAAGGGGAGAAATTGCACTGAGCAATATTTACATTTCAGTCTATTAATGTAATAGAGTAGCATAGTGAGTAAATAAGAATATGTGAGAAACTGTGGCAATACCTCACTATGGAACGGAACATAAATAACCAAATGCATAAATACGACAGTGGTATGATAAAAGTTCAGCAGGTATTGATGATTGTCAATTAAGGTTGATTGAATTGTATTTGGTCCAGTTCTTGGATAAGAGTTTGTGCTGTTTAATGGATATGAATACTATGAACTCAATTTACAGCATGTATTGCTACTTATACAGTTTTGCATTGTTCAGTTCCATTTCATTTTCTAACTTCCCATCCCTCCACTTACAGACATACAAGTCTCAATATTCAAAAATAATTGTTTATGTAAGCTAGCCGGATAAGATTTATTCGGCTAGCTTACATGGGATATTCAACAGCATGGCTATATACAAATCATTACTTAGCCAGATAAGTCTTATCTGGCAAAGGTAACAGGATAAGTAGCACGCCACATTACGCCCATTGTCCACCACTGAGTTATCCGGTTATCTGTTTAGCCAGATAAGTGACTTATCCGGCTAAGAGCTGACTGCTGAATATAGCCAGATATTTAGTGACCACCACTTAACTAGATAAATCTTACTCATACAGCTATATAGCTTTTAAATATCAGCTCCCAATATCTACTGCAATTCAAATCTTTCTTTGTATTACATGTGCCTTTCCTAGGAAACAGCATAATAATAAATGAAAAGAACTAAATCAATAAACTGCAGAAAGTACCCATCCTAATCTTTTCATTCCATTTTCATTTTGTAGTAACTGCAAAAAAAATATTCTAACATAATTATGAGCTAGAAATCTTATTTACGATGTAGGGTATGGGTAAAAAAATGCTTTTGATCTAAACAGTTTTCTCTTGTAACCAATGAGTTTTGATAGCAATCAGAAAGGTGGGATATAAAGACCTGCGTATCCTAATCTGGGCTTTCAGGTTGCCAGACTCTAGCAGTAAGATTAAAAACAGAGGATAGAGTCTCAATAGACTACAATATCAGCATGTTTAGAAAGAGATAAGACCCATGTCCTATCAGGTCTGAGTCAATATGGTTTTAATAATTTGAGTGTTAATGCCACTACTCGTATTGAAAATGATGGCAGATAAGAACCACAAGGTCCATATAGTTTGCTCACTCCTGATGCTTGAAGAATATGATTGATCAGATACACAATATTAGGAAGGAAAAATACCCAGACACCTCTGCTGTACTGTGGCCTGTCAGAGGTGAATGAACTCTGAGTGCCTTTCTGAGCATGACTTGCAGAATGTCCCTGAGGTAGACCTGCTGGCACGAACATATTCAATGGCAACATTTACTTCATAATACAATGAAGCTGGGTTTGCATGAAACCAGGATGCAAGCTTTTGTCTTACAAATGCATATCTCAACGGACAGAAACCAGGTGAAAAGAAGATCCTTTGAGGTTACAGTTTTAATTAAATCCTGGTGCTAACAAACGGAATTCAGGCCTATCTCCTATTCAAACCACAGACTTGCTATCTGTTTACACAACAAAGAAGAACAACAGGATACCAGGAGGAACAAAGTGCATCTAAGCCATGGTGATAAAGGAACTTTTATGGTGGAAGGGTGGTTTCAGGGAAGACAAGTAAAGAATATGATTTTTACAAATGAATGAAGGGTGTCCTCACAAGCATTTCCTATACATGATAGATTGTCATGACAACAGCATGATGTATCTCTGTGGATGAGGCTTTTGAGCAGTTGCACCATTCTGGAAACTTCTGCAAGGCTGTAGGTTTTGACTATAAAGGAGAGCCACGTCTGTTATTCTGGGAGATGCTAGTTATTACAGATAGAGGGCATATAGCATCTCCCAGGAACACTTGTCTTTGACTCTTCTTTAAAAAGCCAAATAAACTAAATTTTAAACCTCTTGCTGAGTCGAAATGTTCTTGTTGCCCTGGCCCTGAGTACAGAAATTATGTACATGCTGTATTTATTTATGTATTTAAGCATTTTATATACTGTCATTCCAATACAAGATCACAACAGTTTACAAAAAAAGCATTCACAATATAAGTCAACAAAATACTTAACTTAGCTTTACCCTCATATCCAAGGATCCTCTGTGCTTATTCCATGCTTTCATGAATTCTATTACATTTTTGGCCTCCATCACCTCCAATGGAAGACTGTTCCCTGCATCTACCACCCTTTGTATGAATAAATATTTTCTTCTGTTATTCTTAAGTCTACCTTTTCTCACCACATAGTAATTCATTGTTCCCGAGGTAATTGAATTCGGCTTAATGAAATGCCTTTGCCCCTACTCTCTACCTGAGTAGGAATCTGTAGTTGATAATTCTGAACATTAATATAAACCCTGAATCCCATATTTCATCAGAGATAGAGAGTGATATAACTGCTGGTTATGCATGTAGAAGCATGTCTGATGATATGGCATTTATTAGCACTGCCTTTCTCCCATCTCATGTTACCCCAGAAAGGCAAAACAGTAACAGGCCCAGCGCAACCGGCTGTGCATATCGCGCATTTGCATGGAGTGGCACACCTGGGGAGGAGGCGGACTGGCGGCAGCAGGAGAGGCTGTGGGCTGCCAGCGGAGCCTAACCAGTCAGTGGCCGAAGAAGGAGAGAGTGCCAGCGATTGAAGGAGAGGCCCCTCTTCCGGGTATGAGCATGCGTACGCGCATGCCCGTGCACAGCTTCAGCTTCCTCTCCCCAAGCAGGAAGATGTGGGCTGTACAGCCTGAATATAGCAGGAGGCCCTAGGGGCCATGATGGAGCTCATTCCACCACTGCCTGAAGACAAAAGGATAGGAGGCCTGCAGGACCGTAATGGAGCTCATCCCACCACGGCTCGATGATAACAGGAGACCATGTGTGTGAGCTTGCATGTATGTGTGAATGAGTGAGAACCTGTGTGTGTATGTGTGTGTGTGTGTGTGTGACTATATAAGGGTCTATGTGTGTGCCTGAGAATGTGTCTGTGTGAGAGCTTGTGTGTTTGTGTATATTTTGTGCCTGTGAGAGCCTATTTGTCACATATAGGCTCTCACAGGCATGCACACACACACACACACACACACACACACAGGGGCGGATTTTAAGAGCCCTGCTCGGCGTTTCGGGGGTGGGCCCGGGGGCGTGGTTTCGGCCCGGGGCGGTCCGGGGCATGGCCACGCCCTCTGGAACCGCCCCCGGGTTGCGTCTAGGTGCGCCAGTGGCCCGCTGGCGCGCGGGGATTTACTTCTCCCTCTGGGAGGCATAAATCCCCCAACAAAGGTAGGGGGGGGGGTTTAGACAGGGCCGGGGGGTGGGTTAGGTAGAGAAAGGGAGGGGAAGGTGAGGGGAGGGCGTTAGCGTATTCCCTCCGAGGCCGCTAATCGGAGCAGCCTCGAAGGGAACGGAGGCAGGCTGCGCGGCTCGGCGCGCGCCGGCTACACGAAATTGGTAGCCTTGCGGGCGCCGATCCAGGATTTTAGCGGATACGCGCGGCTATGCGCGTATCTACTAAAATCCCGCGTACTTTTGTTGGCGCCTGGAGCGCCAACAAAAGTACGCCAACGCGCCGTTTTTGAAAATCTACCCCACAGTGTATCTGTGAGGGTGAGGGAGAGGCAGCCTGTGTATGTTAGAGAGAGGGAGTGTGTGAGAGAGAAGATAAGGTTTGTGTGGCCCTACCTCCCCCAATCCATGACAATCTCAGGGTGACTGGAAATCAGATCCAAGATCTGGAGAGCAGATTTTTAAATCCTTATTTGTTTCAATTATTGGGGATAATTTGATGATTCTGCTCTTTTGAAGTATATTTTTGGGGGAGAATAGAACATTTTTAATAATATTTTTTATTCATCAGATTTTGGAAGTTTTTTTCGTATTTGGGAAATTTTTGATATTCTATTCATTAACTGGTTTGAAATATTCTTTTTATGAATATGACTGCTATTATGATTAATGCTTTATATTTCTTGATTTTATTTAATGTTTTATGAAGAATGGTAATGTTTCTCTTTTTCCATTGTTGCTCTGCATATAGAGGCTGGCTTGTTGTGGGTTCTAGTTCAGTTCTTCTCAGCATGTTTCTGTTTATACTTTCTGATCTCTTTAATCTGTATTTGGTCAGGGTCTCTCTGTGTTCTGCATAAGTGACAAAGGTGAGGTATTTTGCTGGCATGTAATTTCTGTGTAGGGATTTATAGCAGCCTGGTTTCCTAATAAGAGCTTTTATTTGTGTTCTAGGGCCTGGTGTAATCTGTGCAGTGTTGTCTTTTCATTGATAAGGTTCTTAGGGTTGTTTTGGTATGGAAAGTTTATTATATTTTAATGGTAATTCTACTTGTTCATGGCTTTCTGAGAGCCAAGCTCACATTCAATACGCTTTACATAACATCTAATTCCATAGGAGTTCCAAGTGTCTTTTTTGTAGTTTTCTGGTTGGCACCACAGGAGTGCATGGAAATATAATATGCATGTTGTGATATTTTTGCCTCAGATGTTTATACTCTTGAATGTTCTTTTTCATGTAAAATTTTGTTATAAATGCATAATTTAATTGTGTGTGTCTGTAAAGGGTGTGGGAGTATGTGTGTGTGTGTGTGTGGGGGGGGGTGTGCTGGTGATGTCAGTGCCGGTGCAAGGGTGTTAGATACCCTAGGCAAACTTCTGCCTTGTGCACTCTCCCCCCTCTCATCGCACTGACTCCCCAAGACTCGCTCAAAGTCCCTGGTGGTCCAGCGAGGGGCTCGGGAGCGATCTCCCGTTCTCGGCCCGTCAGCTGCCAGTAATCAAAATGGTACTGGTGGCCTTTTGCCCTTACCATGTGACAGGGGGCTATCATGCCATTGGCCAGCCCCTGTCACATGGTAGGGGCAATGGATGACCCCCCTACCATGTGACAGGAGCTTGCTCTCAGACTCCCGCTGGACCACTAGGGACTTTGGGTGAGTGTTGGTGGGGGGCTTTATACTTAATTACGTTTGAAGAGTTGGCGGGGGGGGGGGGTTTAGGGGGGGGGGGTTTAAAGCAAAATTAATGGGAAAAAAATTCGGACCAGGGGTGGTCTGAAATGGCACACCCCAATCCAAAAATGAAAGGGGCACAAAAAAAACCCCAAACTATGTATGTTAGTGCTCACCCACCCCAACTTGAGCAGGTAGTCAGGTCAGGTGAGGATGGACGGGTCGCTCGTCGGTCAGCAACAAGAGAGAAGAGACAGCCATAGCAGCGGCTGTCTCTTCTCTCTTGCTGCTGCCCCTGGAACCCTGGTGCCCTAGACCCCTGCCTAGTTAACCTAGTGCTTCCGCCGGCCTTGGGTGGCATGTGTGCAAGACTGTAAGGTTTGCCTAGGGAACCTAACACACTTCCTTATCCATGGTTTCTTGGCGGGGGGCCTTGTCAGTATTTAAAAATATAGATTGAAGGACAGAGCTGGGCTTTATTTCATAGGCCCAGGACCGGCACTGAATGAATCGTGGCGGGGGGGCAGCACAGTAATTTTTCACACAGGGAAGCAAAAAATGTAGCACCAGCCCTGAAAACATATTACAGTATTTATAACTGGAATTCTCAGCATTGGCTGTTATAAGACTTCCCTCTATATCTCTGAAGCAATGAACATTAGCATGAAATTTTTTTTAAGAATGATATTTAATTTTCTGAAGCTGTATTCTACCTAGAATGTTTTTACCTGATAGTTGAAACTGGTGCTTGGCTGAGACTCCAGTGACTGTTTATGTTGTGTCTCCTGCAGCACTGCACAGGCCGTCTGCCTTGCTGATGACCCCAAGCCTGTGAAGGAATACAAGTATCCGGAAGAGCTGCCAGGCGAGCTCTACGATGCCAACACTCAATGCAAATGGCAATTTGGGGAGAAGGCCAAACTGTGCCTGCTTGACTTTAAAAAGGCAAGTGCCACAATCACCCATAAAGTGTTAAAAAAGTTTTATTTTTTTAAATAAAGATTTTCCTCATAGACAGTGGAGATTTAAAAAGAAAAAAAAATTAATTAGCTAGGGCTAGTGACAGCCTCCACCTTCCTTTCCAGCTGCAGTGGGAAGTAATTTTCCACAGTTCATAAAGGTTCCAGGTTGGTGACCTTGCAAAAAAAATCAGAAAAAAAACATTAATATATCTTACTGTGCTAATTAGAGCATTTTAATTCTTTAGTATATTTTTAGTGTTCATTGTACGTTGTTTAAACAGAACATCAATCTTTCTTATTCATTGCCAACTTGGAAGTTTTGTGATCTGTCTAGGAAGGTCATAGGGGAAGTGGGGTCTTGGGGTGATGTAGTAATTTCTAGCAACAGTATCCATGTGGCTTAGAAGATCAAATATCCATACAGCTCCAGCAGTTTACATGCCAAACACCAGGTCAAACTCTGGAGAAAAGTGTGTTGAGAGACCAGGATAAGTATTAGATAAATATTCAAAGTGCCACTGGTAGCTATGGAGGTAATTTTCAAAAGTATTTATGTGCATAAAACTGAGTTTTATGCCCGTAAATAAACTTTTGAAAATTGCTATTTTTATGTGTGTAACTCCTTTGAAAATTCACTCCTAAATGTTTAGTTTAGGGCAGAGGCTGTCACTCAAATCTGATACATTAATATATTTCACTCTTCCACAGGGTTATATATTCTGGAGGGGAGGGGATTGTCCTAAAGGAAATGTCTTAATTTAAAGGTGAATTTTAAATGTGCTATGCACCCCAAAGCCAGGAGATACACACATGTCTTGGGCCGGCGCACACTATGCGGATTTAAAGAAGCGCCCGAGTACGTACGTATCTCCCGGTGCATGCACAAATCGAAAAGGCAAAAAAGGGGTGGGGAATGACCAGGGTCTAGTTGGTACGTATACCTCTGTTATTAAATACAACCATACAATATGTAACAGAGGATTCGGCACAAATATAATGCCAATAAATATTCAAATAATTTTATTGAGAAAAGAATTTTTTCACCTTTAATTAGAACCAACATGTGCTGAAAGACATTACTTATTAAAACTATCAACGACGCATCATCATTCTATCATCATACATCCCATCCATACATACACCCATACTCTAATACACTAAAATTATGCCAGTAACCCTTAAATATACCAATACCATACAGTGTTGACAAGCCCAACATATAGCTTTTTTTTGTAATGTAACATGTATATTATACAAAATATTATAACGTGGCTGTGGCCTACATACAAGATGTTATTAATTGTACAATCATTTACTATATATAAGTATATATTAGTATATATTATCGTTGTTATGCACCCAGGGTGCACCCAGGGTGCATAACAACGATAATGGTTGCATTCTATCAATTGATGTTGTGCTCAGGGGTGGACCCTTGTCCTGGAGCAGTAGAGAACGGCTCCCTAGTAGGGACCATGAAGCACCTGCCCCCAAGGGGTGGAGCACTGGAGGAGACAGAGGCTAGGATGAGCTTCACCACTGGAAGCCCGAGGTCCCCCCGGGAGGAGCCCATAGGGACCCAGGCTGCTAGGACTTAGGTGGGCCTCACAGGGTCTCCTGGAGAGGTAGTAGACAGGTGTGCCCACAGACAGCAGGGGAGCGCAGTCGGACTCGAGGTTGTAGGTCTGATGGAGCAAGGAAGACCAGAACAGCGTAGGCGATTACAAGGCAAGGGACAGAGCCAGAATCAGGATGCATGGTCAATCAGGCAGAGGTCAGAATCCGGGAGACAGTCCGAGGAGTAGTCAACGAGGCAGAGGTCAGGTTCTGGAGGTCAGACGAGATCACAAGGCAGGCAGAGGTCAGGAGGCAGGCAGCAGGCAGAGAGGTCAAGGAACAGGCCGAGGTCAGTACCAGAGAGACAGTCCGAGGGTACTACCTAGGAGACGGACGGACAGACGCAGAAACAGAGGGACACTGGAACAGTAGAATGCAGGAACAAGGCTGGAATGGTAGAATCCTGGAACAAGACTGGAACAAAACTGAGACAAGGCTTAGAATGCAGTGACAATCTAGCACACAATACAATGCCAACCCAGTTGCCAAGGCAAGGAAGTGGAGGCAGCGACTTCCTTAAGTAGTTCCTTCAATCAGGGCACGCCGTGAAGCTAGGACCTGCCCCTGGCCCTACAAGAGGCCGGGCGGTCCACGCACGCACGCGTAGGAGCATGGCCAACGCCATGGAAGACGCCGAACTTCGACGTGAGGCCTGATGCACAGTGGAAGGCCCGGCGACCGCCGCCGCAGGACGCAGAGGCCTGGAAGAGCTCACAGCTGCCACTGGGAAGGCCGACCCAGGACCTGCAGAAGAGCCAGAGAGGTGAGCAGGCTCATGCGCAGGCCGGGCGCGAACGGGGCGCACATCAATTGAGAAATTATATTAAAACACTTCTTATAAATAGTGGGTGTGTTTATTCTTCTGAGCCTTTCCACTGGCTACTGCATATTTATATAAAGGGGCTCATTTCAATCTCTTAAATCTGTAAATTCTTACATCCCATTACTCAAACACTAAAAATACTGGTTGATGTTTGGAGAAAGGATCTACAAGTGAATTTGTTTGAGGATGATATTTCTGAGTGCAATGTCTCGATTACAAACGTAGCAGACAGTGCAACTTT
Source organism: Rhinatrema bivittatum (assembly GCF_901001135.1). Taxonomy (NCBI): domain Eukaryota; kingdom Metazoa; phylum Chordata; class Amphibia; order Gymnophiona; family Rhinatrematidae; genus Rhinatrema; species Rhinatrema bivittatum. Next base: position 382,199,976 of record NC_042616.1, read on the forward strand.
GAGAGGATTATATTATAAAGTGCTAAATAGAATGGGTTTTTTTGGCTGATTAAAGGTTTTAAAGCCAAAATTGCAATCTCACATAATTGCTTAAAGTAGACTCAAATGGGAGCCTCTCTGATTCATTGTCTTTGGGCTCTTCCTGTGATTTTGATTTAATCATTTTGTCAGAGTAACTTACATTTTGTAATGATTATAACAAAAAGGAAGTGCCTTGAAACTATTACTTTTTGTATTTTGAGGCATGTAACGAAGGCAACTTAAATATTTATTAATTAATTATTAATTAATAAATATTTCTGGTCTTTATGCAAATATTTCGGGTCTTTAATAATAATTAATTTATTAATTCTTTTGGCACAGAAAGCATGTTTTACATGTATAAATTTTGGTTATAGGTCCCGGTGTCAAAATTACAACTACTACCCATATACTGACACAAATACTGGAAACTTTACTCCACCTTTGACCAGAAGTAAAATTTCCAGTGGGGGCTAATAATTAATGCCTTTATTTGCATGGGATTTCTATGCGAGGGCGCTAATCAGGATGCACAGTTTTGCACGCACATTTTGTGCGCAGAATTCCTTGCTGCATTGGGAGTAACATTTGCATACAAAAAATGTACATATAACTGAGGCAAAAACTGTTCTCTCTGTTGAAAGCACCTTATTGCATCGGCCCCTAAGTTTGGGCCTGGCTAGTACCTGGATAGGACACCAGGTGCTGAGAACTGAAGAAGGTAGTAGCAGATCACTGCAGTATTCAATACCATCAAAAACATCATGGTTATCTTGGTGAGCTGTGATTGCCTAAGTCTATAAAAGAAAAGGTATTTTCCTCTACTACCACCATCTTCTGAAATCATTTTGAAGGGCAATATGTTAAATGTCATGAAATTTTACTTCAGTAGTCACTTTTCATAAAAATATAGGGCTAGATTTTATAAAAAACCCACATCCTCAACGACTTTTTATAAAAAAAACCCACATCCTCAACAACTATCTATTGGACTCAAAACCTGACATTTGCGCAATCACGGAAACTTGGCTGAAACCCACAGACATAGCTCTAACCAACCAGCTACCTCTACAGCTCTATGATCTATTCTCAATCCCTAGACTCAAAATAAGAGGCGGCGGCCTCCTATTAGCTGCCAAAAAATAGCTAAGATTAACTCCCCAGAATATAAAACCAGCCTCTAAACTCGAAATTGCTTTCTTCAACTCAAAACAACTTCAAATTTGTCTAATCTACGCCCCTCCGGGGCTCCTAGATTCAGACCCATCTCCCTCCCTGAACGTATTGCCAAACACATCAACACGGATGTCCCCGCCATCATCATGGGAGACTTCAACCTACATGTCAATTCCACTTCTCAATCCTCCAACTGCAAAACTCTACTATCCTCCCTCACTGCCATGGGCTTCAAACAAATCATTAACAGTCCCACGCACAAAGCAGGCCATACCCTGGATCTCATCTTCATAAATGCAGGCCTTACCCTGACCTCCACGTCTCTATGTTCCCCAGTCCCATGGTCCGACCATTGGATGATCACTACAGACCTAGCGATTACGGAGAACCCAGCTCCCCCTCCCCAAAACTACAATTCACTTCAGGAAACCCTGCTCCACGGACAACCTCAGCTCTCATCTCTCTAGAGAATTAGTTCATCTTGATCTCTCTGACGCAGTCTCGGCCATTGCCTCCTGGTTCAATATCACTAACAATGTAGCAGAAAAAATATGCCCCAGAACAATGAAAGAATTAAACCCCACTCTCGAGAACAGAAAACCCTGGTTCACACCGGAACTGAAAAAACTCAAACAAGAAGTAAGACACAGAGAACACATATGGTGCAAGGAACCCTCCGCAGCCACATTGTCTGCCTACAAATCCCACATGCACAGTTATAGGAACTCCATCCTCCGTACAAAGAGAGATTTCTTCACCCGTAAAATCCATAACTTCCTCTTTGACCCAAAGGCCCTGTTTTCTTACGTCTCTGATCTCACAAAACCTTCCCCACCTACTATCCCCGATGACCAAGCCCAACTCAAATCTACAGAAATTGCTAATATACTTTGAGAAAACAATTACCAAGCTTATAGCCCTGCTTATCTCCTCTAATCTCCAGCCCCCACCCCTCTACAACCCTACCAACCACCGGACAACAAACTTTGAGTCATTCAAACCCACTTCTTCCCTCAAAATTGAAGCCATACTCAAGAACATGAAACCCTCCTCTCACCCTATGGACCCTATCCCTTCAAAACTACTGCTCTCATCCCAAAAACTATCTCTAAGCCACTAGCAGAAATTATCAACTGCTCTTTATCACAAGGATTAGTACCAGACTCTCTGAAACTTGCCACTCTCAAACCATTATTAAAGAAACCTAACCTGAATCCAGTGACCCCTCCAACTTCCGCCCTATTGCCAACCTACCTTTTATCGCCAAACTCATGGAGAAAATCAACAACCAACTCTCAGAATACCTTGACTAACACAAGATTCTAGCCCCCGCCCAGTTTGGATTCCGTAAATCTCTCAATACTGAATCCCTCCTAATCTCGCTCATGGACAGCATCCTCATGGGCCTAGAAAAAAGGCAACCATATCTTCTGGCACTACTAGATATCTCAGCTGCATTCAACACCTTGAACCACTCCATGCTCATAGACCGTCTCTCAGACATCGGCATCACTGGAACAGCACTCAGCTGTTTCAAGTCATTCCTCAGCAATAGGAACTTCAAGGTCAGAATCAACAACAAAGAATCTCACCCGGTCAGCTCAACACTGGGAGTCCCACAAGGATCCTCTCTCTCCCCTACGCTTTTCAACATTTATCTCCTCCCACTTTGCCAACTACTCACAAATCTTAAGTTAACTCATTTTATCTACGCCGAAGACGTGTAAATCCTCATTTCGATCCCTGAATCCATTTCCAAAACCCTCAGTTTCTGGAATAGTTGTCTACAGTCTATCAACCATCTCCTCTCCAGCCTCTACTTAGTTCTCAACACAACCAAAACAGAGATCCTGCTTATCACACAGGATGACAATACCTGGCAGTCAACAACCTCCCTTTGTCCCAAATGACCTCCACCACCCATGTGAGAGACCTCGGTGTAATTCTGGACAACTGTCTGAACCTGAAAAAAATTTGTCAATAACACCACAAAAGAAGGTTTCTACAAATTACAAATCCTAAAAAAGCTGAGACCCCTCCTCCACTTACAGGACTTCCGCACGGTGCTTCAATCCATCATTTTCTCAAAAATTGACTATTGCAACTCCCTCCTTCTCGGTCTCCCAGCAAACAACACCAGACCTCTACAGATGCTTCAGAACACCGTCGCAAGGATCCTGACCAACACCAGCAAAGGAGAGCATATTACACCCATCCTTCAGAATTTACATTGGCTCCCCATCAAATTCAGAATCCTCCATAAAGTCCTCACTATGATACACAAAACCATTTACAATCAGACCTCACTTGAGCTAAATATCCCTCTTCGACTGCACATGTCCACCAGACCAATAAGAACAGCATACAAAGGTACTCTGTATACTCCTCCCGCCAAGCTCTCGCTAAGGAAACGCGCCCTCTCTACAGCTGGTCCCCCCCCCCAATGGAATGCTTTCCCCCCCAGATCTCCGCCAGGAACCCTGCCCATTGACCTACAAAAAAAAGCTTAAGACGTGGCTTTTCAGACAAGCATTTCCCTAAAGAACGGATGCTCTCATACTGACCCTTGATGGGGCCCAACTACTGTTTAAATCTCAAACTTTACCATTCCTTTCTCGTGGTCCCGCCTTTTTATCTCTTGCTATAGCCAATCAATTTGTTAGGGATTAAGCCGCGTCTTAGGCACTATTGTCACCTTCTCGTTAAATTCTCATATGTAATCCGTACTTCTCAGGTACCAGATCTTTATCCTTTTACTGTTATATAAGTATCTCAGCTAAAGTGATGGTTTATTTTCTGTTCACCCCTTCTGCTATATTATTTAAGTAGTATTTTATAGAGATGTGAATCATGTCCTCGATCGTCTTAACGATCGATTTCGGCTGGGAGGGGGAGGGAATCGTATTGTTGCCGTTTGGGTGTGTAAACTATCGTGAAAATCGTTAAAATCATGAGCCAACACACTAAAACCCCCTAAAACCCACCCCCGACCCTTTAAATTAAATCCCCCACCCTCCCGAACCCCCCCCCCCCAAATGCTTTAAATTACCTGGGGATCCAGCGGTGGTCCAGAACGGCGGCGGTCCGGAACGGCCCCCTCAATTGAATCCTGTTGTCTTCAGCCGGCGCCATTTTGCAAAATGGCCACCGCAAAATGGCGGCGGCCATAGACAAAAACGATTCGACGCAGGAGGTCATTCCGGACCCCCGCTGGACTTTTGGAAAGTCTTGTGGGGGTCAGGAGGCCCCCCCAAGCTGGCCAAAAGTTCCTGGGAGTCCAGCGGGGTTCAGGAAGCGATTTCTTGCCGCAAATCGTTTTCCGTATGGAAAATGGCGCCGGCAGGAGATCGACTGCAGGAGGTCGTTCAGCGGGGGTTCCGGACCGCCGCTGAACGACAACAGGATTCAATTGAGGGGGCCGTTCCGGACCGCTGCCGTTCTGGACCACCGCTGGATCCCCAGGTAATTTAAAGCATTTGGGGGGGGTTCGGGAGGGTGGGGGATTTAATTTAAAGGGTCGGGGGTGGGTTTTAGGGGGTTTTAGTGTGCCGGTTTTCCTGCCCTCCCCCTTCCCCCGATTTACGATTTTTTAACGATAAATCGGGGTAATTGGTATTGTATCGTGGCCCTAACGATTTTTGACGATTTAAAATATATCGGACGATATTTTAAATCGTCAAAAAACGATTCACATCCCTAGTATTTTACCAGTATTATTTAAGTATCCCTGGTCCCAGTTCGATGTAACCCCTGTTCAATGTAATGTTTTGCTCAATTTGGTTCAATGTAAACCGATGTGATATGTCTTTTCATGAACGTCGGTATAGAAAAGTTTCAAAGAAATAAATAAACAAATAAATAAATAATGTGCGTGCACACAAATGGATGCGCCAATTTTATAATATGCGCACACCGGCATGCACATGTTATAAAATCCGAGGGCCATGCGCACCTGTTCGCTGGATTTTATAATCCGCGTGCATGGATTTTATAATCCGTGCGCATATCTGCGGGTGGTGCTCACAAGGAGGGGAGATATTCTGCAACCTCTGGGCCTTATTTTCTGTTAGCGCAAGCCTGTGATAGCTAGCCAAGGTAGTGCACGCCTGCGCTACCTACATCGGGGCGGAGTCGGCCCCGGAAGAGGAGGGGTCGGGGCGTCACCGGGGCCGACTCTGCGAAGACGGCGCGGACAGCAAAAAATGTAAGGAGCCTTTTCACTGCCTATTTTGCGCCCAATAACTATACCTTCTATGGTATAGTTATTGGGTGCGATGCCGGCAGCGATCACACTGCGGAGGTGCGATCACTGCCGGCTAGTGCAGGACCGCCCCCCCGTTTCGTCCCCCTGCCCCTCATTACCGCATTTTTCTAAAGTACCGCAGGCCTGCGATACTTTAGAAAATGAGGCCCTCTGTGCGGCGACGAGATCGGGCCTCTCCCAGTTCCCTCCTAGTCCACTCCAATTAAGGAGTGAACTGGGAGGGCACTTTTCAACCCACTTAACTCACCTTCCTCCCTCTTCCCTGCCCCCTATCCCTATCATATCTAACCTCAAATTTTTTATTTTACTTCTTGCTCCTCTTCAGGAGCAGCAGCAACTTGTGCGCGCCGGCAGGCTGCCGATGTGCGCTTCCCTGGCACAGCGGCAAAAGACCGCTGAACTGGCCGCCTCCAGATCTGCCCTTCCCCATCCTTGGGGTTATGCGCATGCCTGGACCTCTTTGAAAATGTGCACGGCACGCGCAAGACCTGGCCATACATGTATCCATTTTTTACGCGCGTGGCCCTTTTAAAATTCGGCAGATAACTTGCGGTGTTCTCTAGTCAAATGTCTAGCAAATGCTTCTATTCTGTTATTGAAAATTAAGTTAATCCTGTAGTATTTTTTGTTTTCGGTGGGGGGGGGGCAGCATCCTGTATCATGATTGTATTATGTTGAAACATAATATTGTGTAAGTCAGTGTTAAGCTTGCAAGACATATACTGGACCACTGAAAGCTTGATGCATAGTGAAAGTAGAATATTGCATTCCTGCTACCCATCATCAATTGATTTGTTGTAAGGAATAATAATAAAGAACATACTGTTTCAAAGTGGAAGTTTATATTTATAAAAGAAAATATTTTATAGTTGAGAATAAATGATGCTATAAACTTAAAACATAAGAACTTAAGATATACCAATGTAAGTCAGTCCAAAAGTGCATTGAGCCCAGCATCCTGCCACCAACAGTGGGCAATCCATGGGCAATCTGGGTCACTAGGGAGGCCCAGAAGATCCCAAAGAGTGAATCCAATTTCTTGTTGTTCACTCACAGGGATAAGCGCTGGCTTTTCCCAAGTCTATCTGGCTAATAATTGTTTATGGACTTTAGGGATGTGAATCGTTTTCCATATCGTCTTAACGATAGAAATCGTGTGGCAGGGCAAGAAAATCGTCTTAGGCACGATTTTTTAGTTAAAAAATCGTTAAAAATCGTTTTTTTCCGATTAGTGCGCACTAACTCGAGTTAGTGCGCACTAACGGGAGTTAGTGCGCACTAACTGGGAGTTAGTGCGCACTAACTGAAAATGATACAATTTGACACTTTTCAGGTCAGTTAAGGTCAGTTTAGGAATGAATATGTATTCCTATTGGCTGCCCTCTTATTTATTCATGTTACCAAGTTTCCTACTGACAGTATATGGGGGATGGGAAATGGAAACAGTTGGTAGCTTGACAAAACAAGTAATGTGATCAGTCAATGTGACTAGAACTTGTGCCCTAACCCTGATACCAGGGGTATTGTGATCTTCCTGCACACAGTGCCCTATCCCTATTAATACCAGGAGTGTTGTGATCTTCCTGCACACAGTGCCCTATCCCTAATACCAGGGGTGTTGTGATCTTCCTGCACACAGTGCCCTATTCCTGATACTGGGGGTGTTGTGATCTTCCTGCACACAGTGCCCTATTCCTGATACCGGGGGTGTTGTGATCTTCTTGCACACATCCCGGTATCAGGGATAGGGCACTGCATGCAGGAAGATCACAACACTCCTGGTATTAATAGGGATAGGGCACTGCATGCAGGAAGATCACAACACTCCTGGTATTAATAGGGATAGGGCACTGCATGCAGGAAGATCACAACACCCCTGGTATCAGGGATAGGGCACTGTGTGCAGGAAGATCACAATACCCCGGAGGAGTGAGGGTCAGGCAGCTCCCCCCTGTCTGTGAAGCCAGCCTCTCACTAGTAATGCAGGGAGAGAGCTGTCTCAGACTTCACCATCCTCCCCCCCCCCCTCACCCACACACCATTCACTAGCTGGGACATGGGGGAAGTCAGGAGTGAGGGTCAGGCAGCTCCCCCCTGTCTGTGAAGCCAGCCTCTCACTAGTAATGCAGGGAGGGAGCTGTCTCAGACTTCACCATCCTCCCCCCCCCCCCCTCACCCACACACCACTAGCTGGGACATGGGGGAAGTCAGGAGTGAGGGTCAGGCAGCTCCCCCCTGTCTGTGAAGCCAGCCTCTCACTAGTAATGCAGGGAGGGAGCTGTCTCAGACTTCACCATCCTCCCCCCCCCCCTCACCCACACACCATTCACTAGCTGGGACATGGGGGAAGTCAGGAGTGAGGGTCAGGCAGCTCCCCCCTGTCTGTGAAGCCAGCCTCTCACTAGTAATGCAGGGAGGGAGCTGTCTCAGACTGGTATCAGGGTTAGGGCACTGTGTGCAGGAAGATCACAACACTCCTGGTATTAATAGGGCACTGGTATTAATAGGGCACTGTAAGAGATGACTGTAGTAGATTGAATAAAGATCTGATGTTTCTGCTCTCCTCACACCAAACAAAAACAACACACAAGCAGAGAAGCCCTTCTTACAAAGCTGAGCTAGTGAGTTAAGTAGGAGGAAAAGTAAACATACTTGTGCCAGTGTGGCTACTTAAAAAATACACTTACCAACAATCAATTACATATATTTGAACTGTGTACAGTTCCAGCCAGGACCACCTTTCTAAAATGCACAGTGATTGGCAAATTCAACATGCACTAGCATTTCAGGTGCCTGCTAACAAAAATAATAAACAAACAAGTTCTAGTCACGTGAGTGCTGATCATTACATTACTTTTTTTGTCAAGCTTCCAACTGTTTCCATTTCACATCCCCCCAACCATTACCTCAGTATTAGCCTTGGTAACATCAATAGATAAGAGCACAGCCAGCCAATAGGAATACATACATACATATTCATTCCTAAGTGACCTTTACTGACCTGGGAAGTGTGAACACTTTGTTTCATTTTCTGTTGGTGTTCGTTAGTTTCCAGTTCCATTTCCCATCCCCCCCAACCATCACCTCAGTGGTAACCTTGGTAACATCAATAGATAAGAGGGCAGCCAGCCAATAGGAACACATATTCATTCCTAACTGACCTTCAGTGACCTGGAAAGTGTTTATTTGTATCATTTTCAGTTAGTGCGCACTAAATCGAGTTAGTGCGCACTAACTCGAGTTAGTGCGCACTAACACGATTTAACGATTTTTAACGATAAATCGTTAGAATTTCTATTGTATCGTGTTCTATAATGATTTAAGACGATATAAACATTATCGGACGATAATTTTAATCGTTGAAAAACGATTCACATCCCTAATGGACTTTTCATTCAGGGACTTATCTAAACATATTTTTAAGCCCAACTATGCTGTATGCCTTGGTCATGTCCTCTGGCCACAAATTCCTCAACATGGCTGTGCATTGAGTAGAAAAAATACTGTTTCCAATTTGTTTTAAATTTGCTGTCTGTTAGTCTCATGCAGTGTCCCCTAGTCTTCGTACTATTTGAACAAGTAAATAACCATCCCATATTTGCTTGCTTCACCCCACTCATTATTTTATAAACATATATTACTCGTAGTTGCCTCTTTTCCAAGCTGAAGAGCTCTAACATGTTGGAACAAAAATTCTAAATTCTGTAATCTGTTTAATTTCTGGTATGTTTTTTGTTTTTATTACTGAACATCAATGACAAAAAAGATGATACAAAGACCACAAACCATGCTGTACATCATATAGTACTATAGTATTAATGACAGAGCCTGGGTTGACAATACTGGGAAAGTATGTGTAGGGAGGAGGGGCGGGAATAGAGAAGACAATTTCTACAGCTATTAATAACAGACAAGAAATATTCTGCCTATATTGACACCAATGAATTTTGTGTTTGTGTTGTCAAATACCTAGTCTACAAACAGAACATATTCAGGATGATCCAATATACTGCGCTCAGCCGAGTGCATGCACAGCCCCTTATTCTATAAGGGGATTAGCATGTCCAAAATGAGCTTCCAACCCCCTGCAAAAGTAATAGCATACATCACATGCAAATGCATGTTGATGAGGCTATTAGCTATCCTCCCCTAATTTAAAAACGTCATACCTTGACTTACATATCTTCAATAATGTACACTTTGTATATAGTTTTATAATCATATATGCTATTTCCTCCCCAATGCATCCATTGTAAATAGTTCCTTGCAATCTATGCAACTCCTCCTTTCCCTCCCCCATGCAACCCTTTCAACTTTTCATTCCCCTCCCTATATGCAATATACAACCCCTATCCCCTCTATACACTCCGTCCATCTTCATCCCCCCTCTACCCCCTTTCTTTCTTCACCCCCACTCCATCCCCCAATCATTTCTCTCAATACTATCTCAGTTATCCAACAACCTCTATTTAAGTCTCTCTATTTAAGCTTCGTTCATTGTATAGTTTATTTAATTTTATTTTATTCACTGTTTTCCTATAAGTTCTATGTAAAGCCTCTGTTTTGCTGATTTTGAAGTTATAATGTAAACCGAACTGATGTTATCCTACGAAGTCCGGTATATAAAAACCACAAATAAATAAATAAATAATAATAAATAAAAAAAATTGCACCCAACCTGCACATTTTTACACTCAGAAATTAGCGCCTACCCAGAGAAGGCGTTAATTTCTGAGCAGCCCTAAAATTTGTACAGAAAAGCAGAAAATACTGCTTTTCTGTACTTCCTCCAGCTTAATATCATGGTTAGAAAATGGACGCTCATAAAATTCAGCATCTGTTTTCCTAACCCGCTGACAGCCAACCTCTCCTGGGCACCCAATGCCAAGCAGGCGCTAGTGGTGCACATTTGTCCCTAATGCCTCCTTGGTAGCATGACTCCTCATTTAAATATTTGATCGCACGCCCAGCAGAGGTGGCTGGGCGCGCATTAAGAAAGAGGGTTTTCAGTACTGAGCACCCTTTTTTTGTGCTGCTTTATTGGATTGGCCTGATTTTGCCTGTACTGTACTAGTCCAAATAAAAATATCTGCATTATATGGGATAACTAAAGGGTATTCCTAAACATGATATTTTTGCAGCATTTTAGACATCCTTTTATTGTTTCCCAACACAGACAAAATATAAAATGTAAATAAGTTGTATAAAGGTGTAATACCAATCCTGCTGCTTATATCCTGTGCACAACCCTCATTCCTGAACATTTATGTACCTCTACTGATTCCTCTTTGGAGCAGTGCTACTAGGAACTTAAACACTGTTCATAAAAATTGTGGATAAATAAAGTGCTAATAGAGATTCATTTCTTGGAAACTATCTGCAGTTCTATTTAAAATCATTCCAACTTGGCTATTTATTTGGCAGTCTATCTCTGTCTCTTCAGTTGTTTAGCTTTTGTAAGGACAGAAATTCAAGTAACTTGATCAAATATATGCATTGCGGTCTGTTATACAAGATTCCACTAGTGAGACAAAGATATTTGTTGAGATGTTTGGGTACTGGTGGGAATATAAATATTTGCATCCCCGAGTGTAAAAATAGGATTGCAGAGCTGCCATTGATCTCATCACTTTCATTTAAATGGTATTTGTATGACTTGCAAGCTCTTCCTCTTTTCTACATAGTAACATACATAGTAACATTGATGATGGTAGAACAAGACCAATTAGCCCATCAGGTCTGACTAGTTATTCGTTTCCACACTGCTAAACATTGAAGCTTGAACGTTTATGACATTGCTTCTTATCCAAGTTAATGTTTGTTGCCTTCCTCTTTAGTTTTCCACCATCCTGGGTGGTGATCATGCCAGTTCCCAGACTAATTCCAATGCCTATCTCCCCATATCTTACCACTACACTTTGAAATATTCTAAACAGCGACCAAAACTAGAGAGGCAGCCACCAAGAACATGTAGCCACCTAGGTTCTCATAGTTTTGGTGGATCGTATCTGGTTCTTCCTCAGCAAACAACCTGCCAGCACTGACTTGGTTTGTTTTTGAGGAGTTGTAGACTTCTGGTACAAGCATAGGGGTAGATTTTAAAAGCTGCATTCGCGTCCATGTATGCGCAGTTCTCGGCGTACACACAGATGCGCCGATTTTATAATGTGCGCATGCTGGCACGCGCATGTTATAAAATCGTTGGGGCTGCGCGCACATGCGTGCTGGATTTTGTAATCAGCTGGCTCATGTGTGCACGGCACCCGCAAGGGGGGAGGTTTAGATTTCTGCAAGTTTGCGCAGCAATGCATCGCGGCCTTCTCCAGTTCCCTACCACCTACCCTAACCTCCCTTCCCCTTCTCCTCTCCTCCCCACCCTCTAAACTGTTTTTCCTACCTGTAGATTTTTTTATTTTGTTGCTTACTGCTCCAATGGCAAATAGCCGCTGTATAGGCCACCTCCAGCCCTGCCCCTCCCCACCCTCCCAAACCGCCCCTTTAATTGGGCCTGGCACTTCAGCGTGTAACATGGGTTACGCGCTTAGCTGGTCCCCTTTGAAGATGCGCGCAGTACGCACAAGGCCCAGCCACACACTTAACCCCTAATTTTTGCATGCGCGGAGGATTTAAAATTTGGCCAATATCTTATGCATGATCTACAGTGTCTCTAGGTTGAGCTTCTTTCATCTACCCCTCTTTTTCTCCTTATCACCTTGCCACCACTGATCTGGTTGGTTTCTGGAGAGTTATAGTCCACTGGTTCCAATCCAGTTCTAAAATAATAGTTGTTGGTAGATAATCACTATTTGGTTCACTCAGATGGCCCTGTCAAGTAGGTTTACAGAGACCCTAGGCAATCTCTAGTCATTTTCCTTCCAAATCCTTTCCATTATTCTATGTGTATATCCTAAGCACAGATTCAAAGCCCTTGACCATGCAGGAATTATTTTTCCATCACATCTGGTGGGATTATTTTATTAAATAATTTTGTATTATAGGAAGACCTTACAGTTATATCACAATGTAAGTTGTGATGTTCCATACTTATATCTCCATTGAATTTGCACCCTGCTCCGGATCTCGAATGACTGATTCACTTTACGATGCTAAGCATGGTTCCGAAGGCTGACATCAGCATGTCCAGTTCTAAGCACTAACATCAGCATATGCAATGCTGGCCTCTAACGCTAAACCTGCAGGAGTCGACAGGCTGACATCAGCTTGTTAAAACCTGGCTTCTGTTGGGGAAGAAGTGATGTCAGCTATTAAAATGGCAGCCTGAGAATGGAGTGCTCCACTTTTGAAAATACTCCCAATTTCAGTGTATTTTTGATTGTCGACTCTCTAAATTGAATATTTTATTTCAGTTTGAGCCTATTCATATCCACAAGGTGTAAGACAGTAGGTTTAAAATGTTTTTTAACTCGGGGTGTGGCACTTCTGTCAAGAATCAAAAGAACATAGCTATGGACAGTCAGGTGGAGGGAAAAGGAGTATGTTCTGAGAAAAGAATGTTTCTCATGCTGAAATTAAGTCCTGGTTTCAAGATTTAAAAAGGACATTGTGGCAGTGAAGGAAGAGATTCCTGTAATGGTAAATGATCTGAGATGTGACATTACAGAGATTGGTAAATAGGTCAAGGAGGCTAAATTAAAAATGGAGGAACAAGCTGAAATTGTAACACACTTGCAAAAATCAATTCAAGATTTGGAAAAAAACTAATGCTGAATTTCACAACTCGAAGAAAATAGATCCTGTAGAACAATTTAAGAATAAGAGGGATCCCAGATTCAGACAAATATTTAAACAGATCAGCAAAGCAATTTTGTCTGCTAGTGAACACAAAGATATCAAAGTAATGATTGATCATGCATATCAAGCATTGGGGGCTCCTATAAAGAACATTTCTAGAGACATTTTATCTTATTTTCCATGATTTCCCAGTCAAACAATCTGTTATGCAGCAAGCTAGATCCTTGGGGTCACTTAATTGAGAAGGATATGTTATAGAAATTTATAATGATATATATCTCTCTATATATTTTTATATATATATATTCCACCTTACAAACACTTCAAAGTGGATTACATTCAGGTACTGCAGATAGTCTCTGTCCCTATGGGGGTCACAATCTATGTTGGCACCTGAGGCAAAGGAGGGTGATGTGACTTGCCCAAGGTCACAAGGAGCCGAAAATCCCTCTGCATCTTCTTCTTTATCAAATGAGGTATCATCAGAAACATGACAAAAGGTCAGAATCAAGACACACCAAACAGAAAACCTTCCATACCAAGAAGCCATTCCCTGGCTAGCAGCTTTATTTTCAGTGTTTGCCATATCAGAGGAGGACAAACAGAAACAAACAAACCCTGGACAGCAGAAACTCCAGAGGAGACAGAGAGAGAGAGAGAGAAAGAGAGACAGAACAGAGACCCTATCAGGCAAAGGTCTATAATCATAGCAAGTGCTATACACAAAAGTTGAAGTTTGTCAGGGCTCTTGAAATCCTCTCAGCAGGTCACTCCTGCAGTTTTACAAATGCATACTGTTGCAAGGATGCGACATGCTACAGACTTTATTATACAAACAGCGGGTTCCAACCAAGACAAGGCAGATATAAGCTAATCTGAATGTGTACTGATTTGTAATTTTTTAGCTAGGCTATATTAAGACAACTATGTTATGATAGTTTTACACATTTATCACATTAACATTTCACTTGCAGAACTTGGATCTGGGTCTGCTCTGCTGTTCATTGTTCTGTACCCCCACTCCACCTCACTCCTCTCCCACTTCCAATTCCACAATCTTGTACCAGTATGTGGATTTTGCCGCAGTTAATTTCCCCATCCTCTTCCCTATGAGGGAATGATTTTGGATTATTCTGTAAGATACATGTCATATTCTAGGCATTACAGCTGAACTGGTGGAGGAAATAGTTTGAATCAGGCTCTAATAGGCCGATGCAATACCGTGTGCTCAGGCTAGCGCACAGGTTAACCCACAGTTGGAGGCGTGTTTTGGACGCGCATCCATAACCCCTGATGCAATAAGGGGATCAGCGTATCCAAAACAAATGTCCAAACCAGCGCATAGCTAATAGTGCTCATCACATGTAAATGCCATATGGATGAGGCTATTAGCTAGTACCCACGATGTAAAAATAACTGTGCGCCCAACATGTACATATTAATCCTCAAAAATTAATGCCAGTCTTGGAGTTGGTGTTAAGTCTTGAGAAGCCCCAAATGTTTAACAGTAAAGCAGAAAATACTGCTTTTCTTTGGTTCCTCCAACTTAATATCGTCGCGATATTAAGTTGGAGGAACCACAGAAAGCAGCAACATGGAAAATTTTTTTTTAAAAAAAAAGTCTTGACTGCAGTCAGGATCAGAAAAAGGGCGCTCAGTTTATGAGCGTCCATTTTCCTAAACCATGGCTGTGCACAGGTTAAGAAAATGGACACTTGTAAAATTGAGCGTCTGTTTTCCTAACCTGTACACAGCCACTTCTTCTGAGCGCCTAATGCCGAGGAGGCGCTAGGGATGCACAGTTTCCCCTAGTGCCTCCTTTTTAACGCAGCAGCTCATTAGCATACTGCATCGTGTATCCGGTAGAGTTGGATGGGCACATGTTAGGACAGTGGGCGCTCAATTATGAATGCTCATTTTTCACACATCCATGTTGCATTGGCCTGTAAGTCTGAGCAATGACTGAAACAGTTAAAAAATAAAACTTCAAACAGAGTAGACTTGATTTGTTAGGCTAAGGGGTGACTCACTGCTCTGTAGAAGGGAAGAACCTACAACTTTGCTAAATGAGGGTTTGACGTATCCAAAAACACTATGAAAACGGAGAGAGTTTAAAGAAATTACAATTTTATTGGCTTTTTATCTGGTGTTAAGTCACCAGATGAAGCTGCTACAATTTTGTGTGCAGCTGCAGGCCCAGTGCAATCGGGTGTGCAAACCGTGCAATTGCACGGAGTGGCACACTCGGGGAAGCAGCGGGCCGGCCGGTTGGCAGGTCAGCAGCAGTGGCGCCCTCTCCTTCTTCAGGCCCTGGAAGAGGATATGAGCTCATATTTTCTTCCAGCGGCCGAAGAAACAGAGGGCCGCCCACGCCACCGCAAGGGGGGATGGCATTGGGACAGCACAGGGGGGAGGTGCAGCGGTGTGGGGGTGGCAGTGGGGATTCTTTGCACAGGGTAGCACAGAAGCTAGTGCTGGCCCTGAGCAGCTGGGATAGTTTTCAAAATTCCTTCAGTGATTTTTGCAGCGCTTCCCAAAAGGGATCCAACTAAGTGGTAGTGGGTCATCAAGGGGATGAGATGCCTTCATTGGAATTCAAGTGGATCTGCATCTCCTAAGGAGAGTATGACCTGAACTGCTAGATGGCTGACTCTTAAGGAGTATGTGATTGGAACCTTCTGGATGATCCTTGAAAAAATAGACTTTTACTAGTGCACTGTTTAATTGACAGAATTTTTTTTGTAATGAGGATGGAAGTGATGGGCAAGAGTGGAAAGGATTATTTGTTATAGGAGGGTGATAAAGTTTAGTGTTGTTGATATGAATATTTGTCTTTAATATAATTAATTCTATTGACGTTGGATGAGGGGTTAAACTTTATAATATATATACAGTATTAGGGGGATGTTGATCAGAGATGTCATGCCTCAGGGCTGTGGGTTTGTGATGGTGTTGGAAGTACAGACCTTGTGTATAGGGGAGGGGTTGTTGGATGAGGTAGGGATAGTTGGGTTTTAAGGGTTAAGGGATATATATAATGGGATTTTTTTGTGAAGGGGAGATATCCTTTTCTGACGTGGATTTGTAGACATTATATGGTTCTAGTGATAGTTTGATTAGTTTGTGGTTTGTTAATACATGAGATGCAAACATTTCTCTAATTACTGGGGTTTAGAGATGTCAACTGTTAGAATTGTTTCTTTACATGTAAAATGTCTCAACTTGTTGATAAAAAGGCAAGAAACACATCTAAAAAAGGGATGAACGATTATTAAAGAGTAAATGTTTTCTAGCCATTTACTTTGCATCAAATACAGTACTATAAAAAATAGACATGGAATAGTAGAAATTTTAATTTCTAAGGATCTGAATGTGGATATTTGAGAAACTAGGAGGAATGGTGAGGGCAGATATATCTGGCTAAGTATATCTGGCTAACTTAGTCATGATATTCAGAGACGTAGCCACACCATAGAATATACCTAGATACATTTGAGTTAGCTGGATATGTTTATCTGGCTAACTTTACACTTGCTCAAGAGCAGGTCTAACTTATCTGGCTAATTTAGAGCTGGATTTTCTAAGGTCGCAAACCTTAGAGAATCCGGCGGTAACGGAGGGGCAGGCCTGCGAAAGCGGTGGGCGGACCTGCGAAAGCCAGCAGCCATTGCACCACTGCGGTGCGCTGGCTGCCTGTTTTCGCACCGAATGACTACACCATAAAAGGTGTAGTTAATCGCCATGAAACTGGTGGCGATAAGGGTCCTTACCTTTCGCTGCCAGCGATGTCTGCGCAGCGTCAGCCCCGGTGCCGCCCCGACTCCTCCTCTTCCGGGGCCGACTCCGCCACGACTCTGCCCCCATTTAGTGATCGCATGCGAAAAGCGCTTTTGAAAATGACCCCCTTAGTTAGATATTTCTAATTATTGCCACTTATTTGGCTAAATTAGTTGACTAAGTAGCTCCTTCTTGGAACACCTCCATCGTGCCCACCACTTAGTGGATAACTATTTACCAAGATAGTTTACTGCCTAAGTGGTGGCCACTTAACATGGACAGTTATTGAAACACTACCACTTAGCTGGGTAAGACCCAATTTATCCAGCTAAGTGGCCCTGAATGATTAAAATGAAGATTAATTCTGAAATATAAACAGTTGTGAATGTATATGCCCCAAATTGCAATTGGGTTTTGATTTATTATATGAGTCCATTATTATATTATTGAGGGCCATATGATATTGGGGAAGTGATTTCAACATTACTAAATCTCCTCCATTAGATAACTCTTCAGGGATTAGATGCAAGGAATCATAGAGTTAAACTTAAAAACTTGTTGGCCAAGTTGGAGTTGGTAATGTATGGAGGGTGATTAATCCATCTTGTAACTACAAATCTTTTCTAAAACCCACAACTCTTATTCTAGAATTGATTATTTTCTGGCTGATAAATATTTTGTATCTGGAATGGTGGATAAGGAAATAGGTAATATAACTTGGTCTAACCAGGCACCTATTTGGATAAGAGTTTCATCCTACACAAAATGATAGAAGGAGATAATTTTGGAATATGGCCCACTTTTATTACTCAGGTATGTAAAACAAATGCAGTACTTGTAGCATGAATCAAAGTAAATGGAGCATAATCGGATAGTTTTAAAGTAAGCAGGGGTATGCGGCAAGATTGCCTTTTGTCACCTCTTTTATTAGGTGAGAAAATAAGATGGAACTTAGGTATCAGGGGTATAAGGACAGGTTTAGTGGAATACAAAATTTTACTTTTTGCAAATGACCTTATGTTTACTTTTGAGGACTCGAGAACGTCCCTTCCTACTTTGACAAAGGAAATGTAAGATTTTGGCAAGTTTTCAGGATTTAAGGTGCATATGGATAAATCAGAGATTTTAAATATTAATCTTTTGAACTGGATGGTTACTTACTTGAGAGAAAAGTATTTTTTCAAATGGGCTAATGATCATCTCATATATATAGGTGTTAAAATTGGGATAGATTCTGATAAACTCTTTCAGTTGAATTATACATCACTAATAACATCACAAGAACTGATGACAGTATCAACTATCTTGGTTAAGGAAAATAGCGGCAATGAAAATGTTTTGGTTACCACAACTGTGTTATCTCTTCCAGACTCTACCAATTAAGATCTCAGATAATGTTCTCACAACTTTGCAGAGAAAGACTTTGAGTTTTATGTGGAGGTGTAGATTCCCAAAGGTGGCAAGATCAGTTTTGTATCAATTAAATGCATGTGGAGGGTTGAGAATTCCTAATATTAAAAAATATTATATGACCTTTCAGCTATGTGTTCTTATAGACTGGCATGGCAAACTTAAACTTAAGCAGTGGGTTCAATTGGAACAAATTCTTTTGGATTCAACCTCATTAAAGGCCTCGGAAAGTCATAAGCTGTCCTTATACAGCTCTAACTATGAGAGAAGAATTCTTGGAAACCATATGTGATTGGTAAGAAGGATTATTCTTCCCTTACCCCAATTGATTATAATAGACATTTTTTTTACTGGAAATAGCTGCTAGCACTTTCAGATACAGGGAATGTTGGGGTGCTTAGTTATTAAGAGCAAAGAACTCAGCTTAGATGTTGCATCAGAGCATGTCCATGAGCTGCTGGCATCACATTCAGAAGAATTTACTAATGAGGACCTCATTGAATTGGAAAAACAAAAAGTGGCAGATGACAGAGAAGATGGACCCATTGTTCAAGAGAACTGAACTTCTAAAGTTTTGACAGCTCAGGTGCTGGCAGAGGCTTTTTATCATTTGGAATCTGCTATGTCCCTGTTTGAAGAAAATGACCCCAATTGTTGATAGAGTCGCGTTTGATTATTGTGGGTAACTCGCATCTGTGCTGGATATAGGAGGCCATATTTCGCACCAACACGCTGGAGCCTCGGACGCATTGCTAGAAAGGCCTTCCGACGCGCTGCGGTAACTTTAGCCAAGTCAGGTACAAATAATATATTGCGGCTTTGATATTGAACAGGCGCTTGAGTTCTGGCAGCCACCAGAATTTGCAGGACTTGAGGATAGCGCAGTAATTTGAATATAATTGGCCTTGGATATTTGAGATTAGAAGGTGGCTTGGAGGGCACTCTGTGTGCTCGTTCGATTTCCAGGGGGTATTGAAACTCCAAGCGGAGGCTGGTGGTAATTAGCTTAACAATGAAACCATTGATATCATTGCCTTCTTCCCCTTCTAAGATGCCAAGTACTCGGATATTATTTCGTCTGTTTCTATTAGATAAGTCCTCCATATTATTTTGAATGCATTCCATCTCCTTTGTTATATGAGGGACGGAAGCTGTAGTTAACAATAATGAAGAGACTTGAGATTCCACATCATCTAATCGGGTTTGGTAGGATTCCAGTTTAGCCGAAACCGTTAATAATTCACCCCGAATTGCATTAGTGGCGTCGATATTTACATTAATTAGGTCTTTTAGTTGCCGTAGTTCGGTAAGAACAACATCGGCAGACGCCATTACCTTTGTTGGCGGGGCCTTGTCAGGCGAAGGAGGGTCGGCCTTGGACCTTTTGGTGCCCGCCGACGCCGCAAATGCCGCTTCAATCTTCCCAGTTTTACTGGATGCCATCGGGAGCTTTGACGTTTGCGGAGCTGGATCGTTGAAAAAAGAAAGCTGGGGATTCACAAAAAGTAGTGTTTCCTTCCTTTATTGAAAAAACTCGAGCGGAGCTACACGCTCAGGCGGCCATTTTGATCGCTGCGCGAGAGCGCCCCCCCAATGACCCCAATTGTTAATAGGGTTATCTCCAGCGTTTACAGCTGCTATAGAGAAATTTACAATGGAAAAAAAAAGGAAAAA
This sequence comes from Rhinatrema bivittatum, assembly GCF_901001135.1. Lineage (NCBI taxonomy): Eukaryota > Metazoa > Chordata > Amphibia > Gymnophiona > Rhinatrematidae > Rhinatrema > Rhinatrema bivittatum. The sequence continues at coordinate 382,220,050 of NC_042616.1, forward strand.
AAAAGAGAACAGCATTCCAAACTTCACTGGATATCTTCTTTAAAAAAACACACTAGGCAATTCAGTAGCCATCATCATATGACTATGGCAAACACTCATGTCATGTATTTTTATGTTTTAAATATATTTTCAGTAATAATTTCTGTCATTTTTGGTTGAAAGTGGGGTCATGGCCTTGGTTTTGGAATCAGTCCCCTATGCATAACATTGTTTTCTATAGGAAAATCAGTTTTGACTTATGATGCTACTTATGACATGGTTTCCAGAAAACAATTGTGACTTAAGTTTGAGAGCTTCATGTATTTGAAACAGGCATATTTTCTTCAAGTCCTTCTGCAATGTCATACTTAGAAACATTGAAAAGTACTTGCCACAGCATCAAGCCTGGATATCCCAGTGATCATGTTGTCTTTATCAGAGTTGTCTCTGTTTATCACCATTCTCTGATTTCTGTTGATTAACCCAGGGGCAGTGTAACATCTTTTTGGTTGCATCACTACAGGGTGGCAAGTGCCACCCCCTCAAAAATGGCTTGCTAATCCATTGGATTGGATCAGGATCAGGGTATCCCAAAGTCCCACCCAATGTGATCCTATATGGTGTATTGCTGCGCTCTAAACTCTGCATTCTGCATTTAAGGTGTGTCATCTCCTGTTGCTGCAGGAAATGAATACCTTAAATGCTGCTCTTGCTGCCAGCTTCAGGGGACAAGAAGGACTGTGAGTCAATCATTGGAGCTGGAATCTGCTTACCTCCAAGCAAAGAGTAAAGGAGGTAGGAGAGAGGCAGCATGGGTGGGATTGATTCAGAGTTGGTCAGAACAAAGTGGGCTGATCTTCCCCTCCCCCTTCTCATTGAAGAGAAGTGTGGAAATGATATGGGAGAATAGATATGGGAAGTGGATGAGTAAAGTGGGTGGCAAAGGAGGGCTAAGGAATGGGTGAAGGACAAAAGGAGAATAAGAGGCTCGGGAAGGAGAGACGGGAGGTGGGAGGAGTAGGAATGGGATGAGAATGGGATAGGCTTGGTGGCTCACAGGACAGTCCCGTGAGCCACCGCACTCACTCCAACGCCACAGGCAGGCACTGACTCTGACATGGCATGGACACCGCCAAGCATGGCACTGCACACCACCATGCCACCACTGCCCTGGCTCCTCCTAAGGCGCATGCGTGCACACAGTCTCTCCTTTTAAAGGGCCCACAGAGGGAAGACAGCCGCAGCACCCTCTGATGACTTCACTGGCTCCACTCTTTAGGCTCCTCCAGAGGACATTCAGATGCCTCAGCAATAGGTCTCCTGCATTCACAGTATGTGTTGCTCCTGTGTTCTTGGTTTATCTGGTTCTTGTTGTACCTGTGTGTTCCTAGTTCCTGATTTGTCTTCTCCAGCCTTGCCTCATTCAACCCTGCCTTCTTCTGCTTGTCTCATCCAGCTTTGTCTTGTCCAGTTTGTTTTGTCCAGCCTCGACACTTTCTCCTTGTCTCATTCAGTGCCTTCATGTTTCTTCGTCTGTTCTGGCTTGATCTCCTGGTATTGACTTCTTGCTTGGACTTGACTATACTACCTGCCGCCTAGGCTTGACCTCTCACTTGGACCTGACCACGTTTGCCCGATGCCTGCCTTGACCCTTGGCCTATCTCCGAATCTCCAGCATGCTGCCTGTCCTGACCCCGATATGCCCTTGGACTTTTGTTGTCTCTACTGTCTTAGGGACCAGCCTAAGTGCTACCAGCTGCCAGAAGCTAAGGGCTCAACCTGTGGGGAAGGCAGATAGTATAGGTGAAGCTCCAGAATGTCCCACTACAGGATGCATTTGCCAGCTGCCAGCATAGGCCTTGGAGTTCCACTACTAGGCTGCATCAACTATGCCGCAGCACAAAGGGCTCACTCTCCCGCCAATTATTACAGAAAAGGAGACTGAAAGCTTTCAGGTAGGTGACAGGTGAAAAGATAATGTAGGCTGAAAGATGAGGGAAGTGTTAAATGAGGTGTAAAATCTAACTATGAATGGATAGAGAAGCAGAAAAGAGAGAAATTGAGAAAAATATAAAAGGGAAAGGCCAATTTCAAAGACAAATGTACAGAAGGGAAGAAAACAGGAGAGAAAAGACATGCAAAATGGATAGGAAATCCTGGAAGAGAAATTAGGAGACCAACAATAGGAAAGTGAAAAAGAGATACCAGGATAAACTTAATTAGAAAAAAATGCCCAGACTAAAAAGGTAGAAAAAAAAAATTAATTTCAGTTTAAAGAGATTGGAATGTATCAGCTTTGGGAAATGCATGTCTACCATCTGCTGGAGATGGATAATACTGGTGGGCTGATATTGGGCCGGGACTATATATCCGTAACATCAGCTTTTGCTCCATCTCCATCTGCTGGCAGCAGTGCCTAACCCACTGGTGGGGATTGGCCTGCCTGAATGCAAAGGAATGTTTATTTCATTAAAAAAAATGAAATAAACATTTAACCCCCCCCCCCCCCCCCATAAACGAAAAAAAAAAAAGAAACAGGGCCTCCAATCCCACTACCTATCCCTCCCACCCACAAATGTCCCAGGGCCCGGATCTTCTCCGGCCCCCAGGGCTACCCGGTGCAAGGCTGAAGCCTCGGCCTTGCTTAGGCCTAGGCCGCAATAAGTCACCGCGACCTCAGCCTAGCTCTATGCAAGGCCCAGGCTTGAAGGCCTGGTCTGGAGGCCAGGTTTTGATGCCGGTGCTTTGGCCTGGATCTAGGCCCAATGCTCTGTTTCTTCTGTTCCCCAGCACTCAACATTTTTTCTTGTGTATTCTTATGCTTAGTGGGCAATCTTTGTAGAAGTCAAGATTATTTTTGTTCATGCAAAAACATCCCTCCGTCATCCTGTACATTTGTATCCAGTTTCATCTCCAATCAAAATGTATAGGCACAATTTCCAAACTACATTTTTTCACAGCATTGAACATATGTGCATGTGTAACATGCATGGATCTATGAGCATGATGTAATATGAATGAGTATAAACACTATTACTTTCTTCATATAATTGTGTGTAGTTCATGTGTTCAGTGGTGCTGTGATTAGTGAGTGAAATACAGAGGCAAATCATTTCTCAAAACTCCCTAATATTTATTGGTTTGCTTTTATTTCTTTCCTGTTTAAATGTTCTATGCTGCTAAGATTACATTTCTAGATCTTTATATACATATTTCATTTTCTTTTTGTCTCTAGGATATTTGTAAAGCACTGTGGTGCCATCGAGTTGGCAGGAAATGTGAGACTAAATTTATGCCGGCTGCTGAAGGAACTATTTGTGGTCATGACATGGTAAGCCTTGACTCTCAGACAGAGAAAGACTTTAAACTATGTCACAGAAACTTTGCACATGATATTTGCCTAGGGTTACCAGAAGGCTTTGGGTGATCAAGAACAGGCTGAGCCATTCCTGGTTTTTGCCTGATTGCATACTCTGAATACTAATTGTGATTTCCCTCTGTCATTGTTTCTCGCCCTATTTTATATTGTGGCATATTTTCAAGTTTGCTCAATTCTCATGGCACAACAAACACATTTTGTAGGATTCTCACCCTCTCTCCCCCCCTTCTACCAGTAGGAAGAGAGTAGCACTTTTTATCTGTGTGTGCTTCGCTCTGCAGGCTTCAGTCTGACATCTCAATATATGGAACCTGTTAGATTACATGGCTGCTCACATATAATATAGATAGCCAGGATTGACTTTTCTCTCAGCAGCCACCCTCTCACAAGTCAATAACAAGCAATGCAATCAATAACATCAACGAGACTTAGACAAGAGTGGTATCAAACAGGCCGCAACTTTATTGTACAACAATCAGATGCCTGAGCCAGGAATTTACATATGCTTCCCTGCGCACCTGCCACCCGCCAGCAAGGTCCGCAGATCCAGTTTGAACCATTAACATTGCACTATATCCACAACCTGCACCACCATCCAGCAAGGGGTTGTGACTACCAGCTCCCGCCACCTACAGCAAGGAGCCTCCCGCAGGACAACTGCACCCAATTTCCTGCCATCACCACATTGCATCTCAATCGGCTCGGGCAACCCGCCACCGACACAGGATGGACCTATCCTGTGACCCCCCAAAGATGTGGCCTAAATCCCTACCACAGCAATGCTTCCAAGGCATCTTGAAATTAATTTAGGAACAAGTCCTGTCCTACAAAGGATAGATGTACCCCGTCAGGGCGAAATAGCCCTTTCCCTCATTCACATGACCACTCGTGACGAATGTGACAACCCCCTAATAATGTAAGCCAGGAACCAATTTGACTGTTTGCCTTGGCCCGACAGTGTTGCCAAATCCTTCTATTCATTTCAGCAGGCCTTGGAATAATGGCGGACCAACATATTACTGTAGTCGGTAGCAAGACCGTGGCAGATATCAAGTCATTCCATACCATAGCAATAAACTGGCGTCCAGACATCGAACCCCGATCATTACCACCTAGGTGCATAATCAGAATCTGTGGTTGCCTAAATCGCACAACGCTCCTTTGAAGGCAGGGAAGCAATTCGTCCTAGCCCATGCCCCTGCGTCCCAGCCAACAGATTGTTGCGTTAAACTGCGTTAAGTGTAGGGATGCTCCTGGGCATGCTTGAAAGCCCACGTGATGAAGGAGTGTCCCACAATCCATATTTGCTGCCCCCGACTTCTAGGACCTGAAAAGAGAGAACTGTTAGTATATTGCATTAGTTATTGATGTCCCGGGCATATGTAACCTTTGAAGGCACCCGATTTCCAGCACCCGATCTGCTGAATTACACCTCCCGATAATCCAGCTTGAGCGGCGGAGGTAGCTGCACCTATTCGGAAAGAATGTGTTCCGAAATGGGACAAGTCCAACCCGAGGTACGTTAAGCACTTGAGTAGCACCGCACCGAATTGAAATTTGGTGAGCGGTCTGCCGTCTGAGTGAACCAAAAATCTGGATCCCACAGAGTGGTGAAATTCCACGAAAGCCCTGTAGTTAGCCAAAGGACAAGTTCTGCAGTTGGGGATGGCGCGTAGGACTATGTATGAACATTTTCCCATCTGATCTGTTTTAGAACATGGTATAAACAAAATGATGGAATCTGCCACCTGGGTGACGTACTGGGAGCGCAAACTGGAAGACTCCCAACCTTTGGTGGTCCTAGCTACTAGCTGGCTGACCCAAATATCTCCAAAAAATGCAAAAACGAAAGCTACTTGAAACAAGTGTGTTTCGTATTCGGAACTACATATGTTTGTTAAACTGCCTCATAATTTCTGTGGGTATCATGAGTAATCAGATGTTTCCCCTCTATCGCTCATGTCCCCTCTACTGCTCGTGCCCCTTCTTTTGCCCAACCCAACAATACACGACGTATCAAAAATTGTCTGCATGGGAAACCCCAACCATGAGTCCTCATAAAGAAGGAAAAGCCCGTTAGTTGTCTTTCAATTGCCGCCCTTGATGTCCCTTTGGCTTTTGCCACCTCTATGTATCACATTATGCTCCACTCCGAAACTGGTCCCCACTCCATCCCCATTTGGAGAAAAAGGAGACCACCTTCTCAGCCCCTTTCACATATGCAGACCATGTGGAAGGGACTAGTGACATTTGTAGCAACCTCCAGGTTTCTGGATACCAAACTGCCACAGGAAAGCAGGCACTGAAGATCCCTGTGGATCCGCTTATGTCATGAGTTTCCGGAACGTGTCCCACTTTGAACGAGAAAGAGAATCAGCCAAAGTGTTAGAATCACCCGGCACATGCCATGCCCATGCAGTCACATTTAATTCCATGCATCGAAGGATGAATTTGCGCAGTAAATCCGAGACTAACGTTTTTTGCTGCTCTCTTGTTGATAACCTTAACTACACCGTGGTTATTGCACCAGACAATCACTTTTTTGGTCCTGATCCGCTCGCCCCATAGTACCACCGCTACTACGATGGGGAAAAGCTCTAGGAAGATGATATTCCTGGTGGTGCCGGAGTGCACCCAATCCTCAGGCACTGAGGCGCACACCATGCTCCTTGAAAATACGCACCGAACCCAACCGATCCTGCCGCGTCAGTAAACAGTTCTAACTCATAATTTGAGACCGCTTCAGACTGCCACAACAACGTTCCATTGAAGTTGGACAGAAATCTAGTCCAGATAAACAAATTCTCACGAATTCCCTTTGAGTTGCGGATATGGTGGAAACTTTTCTTGACTCCGGACAGTGCATCTGACAGCCGCCGCAGGAAGGCTCTTCCTATAGGGATAACCCTACAAGCAAAGTTTAGGCTACCCACTAGTGATTGGACCTGCTTTAGCGTAAATTTTTTCACGCTCTGTGCTTGCGAGATCAGTCGTTTTAATGTGTTCACTTTTTCTTCTGGTAACCATGAAAGCATGGATATCGAGTCTATTTCGATGCCCAAGAAAGATAGATGTGTAGAGGGCCCTACTGTTTTGTTTTCTGAAATGGGTATACCAAACTTGTCGGCAACCTGGTGAAAGCAATGCAAGAGGTCTTTGCATTCTCTCGCATGTGGATGACCCACAAATAAGAAGTCGTCTAAGTAATGCACTATGTTTGATGATCCGGATACTTGTTCAATCACCCAATGTAGAAAAGAGTTGAAAGCTTCGAAAAAGGTGCATGTGATAGAGCAACCCATCGGTAGGCATTTGTCCACGAATAACTTCACTCGAATTGATGAAATGTCCACCTTTGCCATCAACGCTCCCTGACCGCATATCTACACTAGCCGAACTGCTGAGCTGAATAACTGGTATCTTACCACGCAGAGCTCGTGAGGGATGAAGTCATTAACCGATCTTCCCTCAGGGAAGGACAAATTGTGGATGAGTCTAAACTTTCCTGTCTCTTTTTTAGGGATTACTGCAAGAGGGGATAGTACCAAGTCCGGAATGGTTGGCTCGTGGAAAGGTCCCGCTATGTGCCCTAACGCAATCTCCACAGACAGTTTATCCTTGACAATCCTGGACATGCTGCACGCCGAGGGACAATTTGCACCGCCCCTGACTCCAGCGGGGCCCATGAATGGGATAACAAAACATTCCGAGAATCCTCTCAACAAGAACAATGAGGACTCCGTATTCGGGTACATAAGCAACCACGGCTTTAATGTTGCAACTTGATACGGCATTGGCGCTAGGCCGAGGTCCTAATTTCTGGGTACCTTTTGGCGCCCTTCCCAAGGCAGACGCTGCACCTATACCCCCTTCTCCTGAGCACTTTCTGCATTTGGAAGCTGGATGATCTGCTCCACAGTTGAGACAGCTGTGGCGGAATTTACACTTTGGATAGTTGCAAGCAGTGCGGTTGAACCAGCAGCAGACATCTGACAGACCTGCTCCGACTCTTCCGGTACCGCCCGTAGTGGCACCAGTATGAAAGGAACACCCGTCAGTCCCCATGTTAGCACCTGCTGAATCACTTGGCGCATAGGAAGGAATCTTTGCATTCATCTGTGTTAGCCATAATCCCACATCCCTCGTGCAACAGGATAGAAATGTATTCTCTTCCATACGATCTCGGAAGCACTCGTCATAATTAAGCCAGGACCAGCCTTCGTAGTCCTTGCTGGCTGCCAATATTGTATCTGCGTATGCTAAGATCGGGCCATACTGGGAGCTATCATGACGGCCTATTACTCTCGCCAGTCGCAGGAATGAATGGGTCCAATTTAATATGTTCCTAGCTATTGTTTTCTTCTGTGTGCCTGGGAAGCACTCGACTCCTCTCTTTTTTAACTCTTTTTCCCTGCCTCTCCTACCTTCAAGTAGACGAAAGAGGTCAATATATTTCCTCTGTCTAATTTTCTTGCGCATCGACTTGAGCATATCCTCCCAAAGTTCTGAAAATGTAACTGACACTGGCGCACCTCTGTCTTGCCCCTTGTCCCCTTTTTCTGTGTCTTCACTAGAGAACGAACCCGAAGAGCATGAGCTTGAGGAGGAAGAGGATGCTGAGGAATCTGAAGACCTAGTGTGCTTGCACTTATGTTTGGCCTTGTCCTACTTCCTAGCTTTCTTGTTTGTGACCTGCTCTATTCTCACCATGTTCCCCTCGGGCTGCGCAGTACATGCATTTGATATATTAGCAGAAAAGTCAGGCTGCGCAGTACCATCATTTAATATATTAGCAAGTATGTTGTGCCACCCTGACCCAGTACCCATCTCACCTGAGTTTAAGACCTCTCTGTTTATGGAGCAGCTGCCAAAGCCGAATGTCTGGAAGTACCCTCTGCCATACGCACTTCGTTCCGCTCGTGTTCGATGTCATAAAGTCACCCATCCTATGTGGTTGGAATCTGTGAAGAGAAAGAGACAGCAGACGCCACAAGACCTAGCGTATCTGACATGCTGGTATTGCCCACATATGAGAGAGAGAGACATCCCTATAGGGACTGCGACATGGCTGTGATCCTGGGGGTCTCCCTACTCCAGAGGGCGGGTAACCGTACAGGAATCCCTCGTACCCTGTTGGCCAATAGCAGGGTGGGTCATCCAACCCACTCATCGGCGATGGCAGTCCGCCCTTTTGGACTGCCATCGCTGATGGCAGTCCGCCCATCGGCGATGGCAGTCCAAAAGGACCATTCCGTGTCCCATGCACGAGTCGGGGTAACGGTCCCTTAAGATTGTAATTCTCTTTTCAGTACGGGGATGTTCAAGACCGGGCCCCACTTACCCGAGTGGCCTGCGGTCGAAGCGTTGTCTCTGCTCTGCCACTGTCTCGCCTGTCTGCTGGCTGGGGATCTGAGGTCGATCGCCTCCATCACTGTCGCAGTCCTGCAGCCCTCACTGTACTTTCCCATCCTTGTGGTACCTTCTACTCACGATGAAGCAGCCGCTCCTATGTTATCTGTCATAGGGCCAAGGCATACAGTACTTTGGCCGAAGAAAGCACCTGTGGGATGTTTGGTCAGCCCGCTTGCTACCATATCTACGGCGTATGTTTCTTCTCTCTGCAGCGTTTGCGTGGCACCCTCTGTCTCTTAGAATCCTGTATGTAGTGCTTCCAAGCTGCATGGGGAGCCTGGCGCATGCCCTGCATTGGATGGGGCTACCGGCGAAGATGATCCTCGATCTGTCTTCCCAAGCGTACGATGTCTTCCTCTTTTTGGGGCAGTCGGTTCCGAGGTGTGCGGCGTTGTTGCTCGAGCGGAACCCCTCCCAACTTCTGATCAACGAGGTCTGGCCTGGCGTCCACTACCGGAAATCACTTGGACTGCATGTGGCTCGCCCATTGGCTCTCCAGGTGCCACTGTGGCTTCCTCGGACTCTATCTCACGCAGGCAGATATTAGGAGGCGTGCGTGACTTGCCAGGGGAACGATGATAATTATTCCTTTCCGTCTGGAAGGGCTGAGGCAATGGGGCCTCCATCTGTCGGAATTGTGGCGCTGGGACCCACATCTGGTGTAGCTGAGGCGCTGGGACCCCCATCTGGTGGAGATGAGGCGCAGGGACCTCCATCCAGCGGAGCTGAGGAACTGTTTTTTTATTATTATTATTATTATTATTATATTTTTTTAGGGGATCGAAGAAGTGGCCGGGAGCACGTGGAGAAGGCCCGGGTCGGGGGGCAAAGCTTGGGGAGGCAGCAGCGGCTCGCAAGGCAGCAGCCAGCACAAAGGAACGGGGGGGTGGAGCTCAGGCGGCAGCAAGAGGCTTGGTCCAAAGGCCGGAGCTGGGCCTAGGAGCAGGCTGGAAAAAGGTACACGTGGGCGGGGGCCAGGAACATGGAGGGCAAAGGGCTGAGTAGAGCTGGGGGGAGCAAGAGGCACCAAACTACACGTGGGCAGAAGGGAGGCTTGAGACTGGGCTCCCGGGGCCGGATAAGGTATTCATGCAGCGGGGAGGCTTGCCTGCAGCAGGTGGAGTGGGGCCTCGGCAAATGTCCGGAGTGGAGGAAGGTCTGAAGTATCCGGGGAAGTCGGCAAATGTCCAGGGTGGACGAAGGCCCAAAGAGTCCGGGCAAGTCCGATGCAAGTCTGGGGAGCATTGGCAGGCAAAGAGGGAGCTGCCAGCGCTTCCTGGGAACTTAATCAGCTGGGTTCCAGCCGATTGGTTCCCCTCTCCCTGGGGAACCAATTGCGGATCCCGGCCCGCCTCCCTGAGGACCGGATTTGTCCTCGGGGACGGCGGCCAATGAGCAGGTATGCTGGCGCAAGCACGCACACGCAGCGGCCCACTCTCCCCGCTCCTTCCCCTACCTCCCCCCCCCCCCCCGGTGCTGGCACGGCAGGTGCCTGGCACCCACATTATGCCCGGGCACCCCGATACTTCGTAGGGGTGCCCTTCACCAAACATCAGATTGAAGCTGGCTGTGGAGGAACACCAGGTAAAAATGCTGCTGTCCTCCTGCCAGTGATAAGGAGGAAGGGAAGGGAAAATTCCCAGAGTTCTAATGGGTGAATCTGGGATACTTGTTCCCTCTAGTGAATGAGCATTTCATTTTGATGGAAGGGAAGAAGGCTGGTGAACTGTTCCCATGGATAGCTATAGTAATCTACTCTCAAAATATGCCTAATGGCACATTCTTTAAGTTTTGTTACCACAAAATATTTTTTGGCCCAAAACAAAATCCTCCATGCTGATTGGTATGTCCTGCATGTAAGAGAATTAATTATACATCAGAAAAAAATCAAATTTATCCAACAAAATCCAATTATTCCTAACATACAGGCCGATACAGTAAGGAGTGGTAGAAAGGTGCGTTAGTGCCGGGTGCACCTGCATTTGCCGCATGCACAGTCTGCATCACCTACCACTCGATACTGTACTTAAATTGCATTCAAATGCAAGCCGCGTCCAACACGCGTCCATGAAGCACAATCCATTTTACTGTATAGGCGCTATACAGCGCCTATACAGTATCCTGGGTGTGCTGGTACCTGTCATTTCAAATGACATTTGAAATGACAGGTACCAGGAAGTGGATGCCCAGCAGCGAAAGCAGCGAAAGCGGCCCCCTCCGGCGAAGATGGATGCCCGTAGTGCACGGGCCCCCAAGCCAGCGAAAGCGTATGAACGTATGCCGTAACGTCACTATGGGCATCCATCTTCGCCGGCGGGGGCCGCTTTCGCCGCTTTCGCCGCCGGCTGCCCCCGGGAGGCAGGGGAGCTGCGGTGCGCGTCTCCGGAGGAGGGCAGAGAGGGCTGCAAGAAAAGTAAGTTAACTTTGGTTTCACTTTACATGTCAAGTCGCTTTTCGCCTGCACCTTGCTTCGGGAGGAGGGGATTTTAGGTTTTCTTTTGGTTAAAGTTACTTTGGGAGGAGGGTAGAGAGGGTAGAGAGGACTGGGGCTGCCCCGGAGACCGGCAAGCATGGATGCGGCCAGGGCAGGTGAGCGGGGGCTGGGGGAAAGTTTGCCGCCTACCCTTACTCCTGCCTCTATTGCAGGGGTAAGGGTAGGTGGTAAGTTAGCAGGTTAAACGCGCGGCAAAACTGCAGGTTTAAAAAGTGATAATCGGGGCGCGCGTTACTGTATGGGAGGGAATAGCTAATCCGATCGTTTACATCTCATATACATGCCACGGGCGGAAAGGGTTACCCGTTGATTTAAAGAGGCGGTAAGGATGGGTTAAAAGGGATAGTGGATCACGGGTTGGTCTAACGCGGCCAAATTGTGAGTAGAAAGCGGGTTAGAAGCAGAGTAATTGCGGCCGCACTTTACTGTATTGGCCTGATAGAAAATCTATCATGAGCCCAGGGAGGAAGTACATGCTGAGGCTGCCAGCAGTGTAGCCCATGTTGTCAATTCAGCAGTGTTGTCACTAGATTTGGTGACGTTTTGAACCCAGTGGACATTTTAGAACTGTGAATGTGATGGAAAGCTAATTTAGGGATTTTTTTAAACAATTTAGCTATAAATATAGTTCTCACAGCTCTAAAATGTCCATTGGATTTGTAACCGTCTCTTTTTAGTCAGTAAGGAGGTCCAGACAACTGATCCGTAAAGATAGACTTTTATTGCCAGCAAGATGCAGCTAAGACAAAGGCTCAGTACAACTGCATGCCCCTCCCCTTCAGGAGCAGACTCTTATGCACTTTACAGTTCTTATCTTTTACACATGCGTTCTAAGCATTGCTGAGCAAGCATATTCCGGCTGAAGGGGCTACTGACCCCCTCCCTAGACACCCTGGAACTTTCGTGAAACTTCTCCCATGTTCTGCAGGAGAGGCTGCTGGGACTTGCAGTTCTGGAAAGGAATTTGCGAGTCTGCAGTAATACAGCCCATCACATAATACATCCATTGTTCTAATCTAGGTTACAGCAGTGAAAGCTTATCAGAGAATAAGAACAGCGAAGCCAAAAAAAAATGAAAATGTGCAATGTGCTGACAGAGTTTCTCAATGTCCTAATTACAGCTGTATTGCAGACTGTAAGTAAACCCGTCATGAAGCAGGGAATTCTGGTACATGAAGTCCTTTGTCAGGTTGAAGCGTTCAGACCCCTTCATTCCCCCCTTTGATACTTATCATTCTTTATGAAAAGTATCACACCATCACAACGCAACTGTGGAGCTGAAAGAAACAGAAACAAGAAAAATTAGCAATTTGAGTTCTCAGGGGGCCCTAATTTCCCAAACAGTTCGATGGTTTCTTCACGGGTTTGAGACGGATGGGCCCTATTGGCTCCACCCCCCTTTGTAGCCCGAACTTGTCATGTATGGGAAGATGGCCCAGGATAAAACATGAGGATGGTTAAACAGGTTCTATAGGCTCAGAGGAATACATGTACAGTGACAGAAGCTGCGTGGCTGTTTTGCGTTCAGCAATGTCCTTCATCACCCGACGAAGGCGGTTTGAGCAAGAAAGGAATAATTCAGGGTCCTAAAAAACAAAACAGAATTAAACTGGCTGGGATAACAAACAAGCTCTTAAATCCACCGATCATGGAAAACCAACCACGGAATCCATTGGTCCAGTCCCAAGCACTATTCCATTGCTGGACAGGGACGTGTGCCATCTTGACCATGCGATCAGTGATGTCTTGGATAACCTTGTTTTGGTCATCTACCTGTAAACAACAATTGGAGAGGTTAAATGTTCCACAAACCCTCCTTCCTGGGCCAGAGGGTAATCTAAAACCAATCTATTCTGGTACACTGCAGTCATAATTTTGGTATTTTGTTTTGCCCAGAGTTTAAGAGCGAAAGCAGTTGTTGGTGATGAGCTCCAGGACTGCCTGAAGCCTGATGATTCGATGCAATTAATACTGCTTGGAAGGGTTCCCGAGTTGCCCCTTTTTGCTGCTTCATCTGCTCTCTGATTTCCTTGACAATAGGGTTTGATGTCCTGGTGTGTGCTTTGCAATGCATTACAGCCACCTTGCGAGGTAGCCAAACTGCGTCTAGTAATTCACGTACTTCTGATGCACTGTTCAATTGTTTTCCCTCTATAATGCTCCATGCACTTGAATTGTAAGGAAGGCATATTTAGAGTCTGTATAGATATTTACAGTTTGTCCTTCTGCCAACTGCAGAGCTCGAGTAAGGGCAATTAGTTCAGCTTTTTGTGCAGACGTTCCTGGGGGAAGAGGTTGAGCCTCAATGATTTCATCTTCGGATACAACAGCATATCCAGCAGAACGTATCTCATGAATGATTTGGCTGCTCCCATCAGTGAATAAAGTTCAAGCTCCTTGCCAGGGTTGATCCCTCAGGTCTGGTCTACTGGAATGTATTGTAGTCATGACTTCTTCACAGTCATGGGCAACTGGTTCAGGTGCCGGCATAAGAGTGGCCGGGTTCAAGTTTTTGCTGTCTTGTATTTGAATTTCAGGAGTTTCACATAACAGAGCTTGATACTTTACAAGACGTGAATTAGTCATCCATTTTGGCCCATGAGTTTCTAGTAGTCCTTGGATAGTATGAGGAGTTGTTACTTGTAAAGTTTGTCCAAATGTTAGCTTAACAGCTTCGGGTATCAGTAGACATGCAGCAGCAATGCTTCGGAGGCATCCCGACCATCCTTTTGACACATTGTCCATTCCTTTTGACAGATATGCAACAGGTCGTTCCCATGAGCCTAAGGTTTGAGTCAATACCCCTATGGCCATGCCTTTTTTTCTCGTCGACGAATAGATGGAATGGTTTCATCACATCTGGCAATCCTAAAGCAGGTGGTTCAATTAAGGCTTCTTTTAATTGACGTAAGCTTGCTAGCTCGTGTCCTTCCCATTGGAAGGGTTGAGATTCTGCCTCTTTACCCCGCAGTTTGTCGTACAGGGGTTGGGCAATAACTGCATAGTTAGCAATCCACAGCCTACAGTATCCTGCAGCTCCAAGGAACGCCCGGAGCTCTTTCTTGCAAGTGGGTACAGGTTGATCTCTTATAGAACTGGTGCGAGAAATCCCCAGACATCGGGTTCCTCCACGTATTTGGAAGCCTAAATACTCTACTTCCAATTTACAGATTTGCGCTTTCTTTTTACTTGCACGATACCCTTTTGAGTACAACGTCTTTAGCAGCTGAAGAGTGGATACCGCACATTCGAGGTACGTCTCTCGAAACAACAGAAGGTCATCCACGTATTGTATGACTGGCCCATACTTTACTTGATACATCTTTAAATCTTTTGCCAGTTGCTCACCGAACAGCGTAGGTGAGTGCCTAAACCCTTGAGGCAACCGAGTCCATGTGTACTGCTGCTTTACTCCAGTATCTGCATCTTCCCATGTGAAAGCAAAAATCTTTTGACATTCCTCCGCCACCGGGACGGAGAAGAAGGCATCTTTGAGATCAATGACACTGTACCACTTTGATGCAGGAGAGACTTGAGCCAGGATTGAGTACGGATTTGGGACGAGGGCTACTAGATCTGCTACTTGACTATTCACTTTTCTTAAGTCTTGTACTGGTCGATAGTCATTTGATCCAGGCTTCTTTACTGGCAACAGAGGGGTGTTCCAAGCAGATCGGATTCGCCGGAGAATGCCCAAATCATACAGTCTCTGCAGATGTATCTGGATTCCTTGCCTGGCCATATATGGAATGGGGTATTGAGGTTGATTAATCACCTGTGCATTCTGTTTCATCTCTATCCATATGGGGGTAGCGTCGATAGCTATTCCTCCCGGGTTCTGTTCGAACCATACTTGGGGTACACTATCCATCAGTTGTCTTCGTTTTTGTTGAGGGGGGTGTTGTTTTCATATCGATGTTCGATGGTTCGTTCGACTATGGGAAGATGTAGTCTCCATTCTTCTTGGAGGGGACAGATGAGTATCACTGGATGGTCCCCGAAGGAGGCTTTAACTTCCCCTGTTGGTTGAAATCTCAATGTGGTCTGAGGCTTACACAGCAGGTTCCATCCGATAAGGGATACCATGGTCCCGCCTACTTGTATACTTCATTCTTTCTGCAGAGGGGCAGTGAGTACCTGACCTGAGGCACCCACTATAGAAACAGTCTCTTTCGTCGGGGGGGCCGATTGGTGCAGTCATGACAGATCGTTGGCCTCTGAGTCCAACAGGCCCCTGATTTTTGTTGTGTTACCTCGTGGATCTCCACCAGAGGGTCAGTGGGGATTCTTCCCTCCCGGTCTCTTCAGGCTGTATGCTCCTTGTCGCCTCCCCCGCCATCTGCCAGTGGGGGTTGTCCGATCTCCTTCCTCCTCGGCCCCTTTGTGTCGGTGCAGGTCCATTTTTGTCGTTAGTATTCACTGCAGGGCTCCCGTATTTCTTTTGCCATTCTTCACAGTCTCTCTTCCAATGGCCTTCATTTTTGCAGTAGGCACACTGATTCTTTCCCAAAGTAGGGGGTCTTGTTCCCCCTCCTCTTCGCGGTCTGCCATTGTCTTGGCTCCTTCCCGTCCGCGTGTCCTCGAGAGCGGCGGCTAACAGTCACTTTCTCCTTCATGTCTCTACTTGCTTCTCTCTTTTCTCTTCCACTTCTCTATTTCCACATACTTGGTCTGCTATAGCTTTTAACTGGCTGAGGCTCATGCCCTCAAAGCCTTCGGCCTTCTGCAGCTTCTTTCGGATGTCGGGTCTCTATTATTAAGTTCCTGGTTGCAGGGACGGGCCCTTTTCTTCTCTTCCTGATCCCTGTTCCAATACACCTCAAAATATGATGAAAAGATCACAGTCCATCTGGAAATTGAATAGGTGACCTGCGCCTGGAGGCAAATCAGTTCTGACGAGGCTGAGAAGCTGCAAAACATTGCTTCCTTCATACTTGTAAGTTTGGCATTGGGTTAATTCAATAAAGTAAACCTGGATCTGCAGGCAAGGATCCAGGGGGGGCGCTTTAGGTGTGCAGGAGTGATGATCAAACCCTTGGAAGCCTTGTATCAATTACATTGCAAACACTAAGAACATATGGTAATAGCCAGAGCCCAGCCCCCACCAGTGGTCAAAGAACATAATTGCAATATATATATATATATATATATGGGTGTGTGTGTGTGTGGGCCACTACTTTATCATTTGGGCCGACTCATATTTGCTCTTGTTCCTAATCTTGCATAGTGGCCCCTTCTCTTGCTCACAACTTCCAATAATCCTTATCTTGCGCCTGCCACTGAATCAAAATTTTTAATATTAAGTCTTTGTTTTCTCCGGTTTTTTTTTTTTGTTTTTTTTTACAAATGGCATCCTGTAATTCTCACAGTCAGCGCTGCACATGCTTGGCTGTCTTATCTTGCCAGTTCCTTAAAACAGGGAGTAGCTCTGCATATTTAACTACTGCTAGCCAAAGAAGCAACAAGAAAAACTTTAACAAAGAACCCATTCTTAATCATTTCTCTAAATTTCCCAGAGACAGCTTCAAAATAAACTGCGTCAGCAAAAGAGAGTTCATACTTTATCATGCGTTCCAATGTAACTTTTAAATAACAGATAATATATAGGAGACAAGTAAGAACAATAATTAACATGGTATTAGAGAATAGAAAGATAAGCATAGGGAGGACACTGGGATAGAAGATATGAGAAAACTGGAAGCTTCTGATTAACGTCAGCATTGAAACGCACAGCCATATTGAATGCACTACGCACTGGCTCAACGTCTTTTTTTTTTTTTTTCTGGCTCGATTCCCTCCTCTCTCCTGTAATTATCTCTGCCGTTAACCCTTAACTGCCATCAAGTTCTAAACTTCAACACCAGTAAATGCATTCTCCAGTAATCAAATCAGTATTTTAACTTAACACTGTACATTAATTTGTTGTATAGTAGTCTTGTGCAGCATCTGTAAACCAAAATCTCTTCTTATTAGGGTTTAAAACAATTAAAACAATTAAAAAAATCCCTGGTACATGTGCTTGCAATTCACAGATAGCAGTTACATACATTACAACCCTTAATAATGGGGACTTCCAGTTCCCCATTTTGTGCGCCTGAGCCACCATTACGAGGGCGGCTCCCTCCACTAACTTCTTTGCCCACGACGGAGGATTTTCAATAACTGCAATCCAAGCAGTTATGTACGGTATATCCTCAGGGCAACCCGGATTCCCTTCTCGTATAACTATATTCTGGACCCTTGTGGCCGTTTGGAAATCGAAAGTTCCTACCGGAGGCCAATTTACACACAAACTGGGCCACCTATGGGTGCATCGTTGAATCATTCCGGGTTTAGTACATTTATGTCTATCGAACACTTCCCTATAGTGTTCCGTCATGACTTTTAATGGAGTCGAACCGCCCCCTCCCATCAGGATAGAATTCACAGACAAAGGAGGGAAGGGAAGACGGATAGGTAAGGGGTCCGTACCCGTCAGACACAAAAGGGTCACAATCGCCCCGACTAGGACGCGGTCAGCCCGGCCTAGAACTGCGAGGCCATTCACTCTCTTTCACACAACAAGAAACCTATTCCCACTATCGTATGCGTTACTTCTTTTTCCTCTTTTTATGCGCGTGGCTTTCGGAATGCAATTCCTACCAAACCACCGCTTGGGGTGTGATCAAAGCCCCCTCGGTCCCCTCACGGATGGACCGGTCATTTGCTACTCTTTTAGCTATTCTTCACTTTTCCCATCATTCCCATAATACTCGCCTGCAGGGTTCTTCCGATCGTCACGAAAGCCTTCTTCCCAGATCACCAGCCCAAAGGTCTCAGAGGATCTCCGTGGAATGACCCCCTCAGATACCTGATCACTGAACTCAGCGGTGGCCACTCACCAGGCAAGTCTGGGGGATCACTCCGCCACAAAATCCCCTGGACCAACTGGGGGGCTAAAATAGCGTGTCCGGTACCTCCTGGCTGAGGCTCGCCAAATGTAACCGTCTCTTTTTAGTCAGTAAGGAGGTCCAGACAACTGATCCGTAAAGATAGACTTTTATTGCCAGCAAGATGCAGCTAAGACAAAGGCTCAGTACAACTGCATGCCCCTCCCCTTCAGGAGCAGACTCTTATGCACTTTACAGTTCTTATCTTTTACACATGCGTTCTAAGCATTGCTGAGCAAGCATATTCCGGCTGAAGGGGCTACTGACCCCCTCCCTAGACACCCTGGAACTTTCGTGAAACTTCTCCCATGTTCTGCAGGAGAGGCTGCTGGGACTTGCAGTTCTGGAAAGGAATTTGCGAGTCTGCAGTAATACAGCCCATCACATAATACATCCATTGTTCTAATCTAGGTTACAGCAGTGAAAGCTTATCAGAGAATAAGAACAGCGAAGCCAAAAAAAATGAAAATGTGCAATGTGCTGACAGAGTTTCTCAATGTCCTAATTACAGCTGTATTGCAGACTGTAAGTAAACCCGTCATGAAGCAGGGAATTCTGGTACATGAAGTCCTTTGTCAGGTTGAAGCGTTCAGACCCCTTCAGATTCCTTACTTATGGAGCATGTCTAGCAGAAAGAAAGTGCAAGAAAGTGAGTTCTCCTCTTTTTAGCATGCTCTGCTGGCTGGTCCCGCCCCCCTTCTCCTGCTGCAGGCCCTCACTCCCCAAAACAAGCTCTGCTACTTCAGTCTCTCTCTCTCCCCCACCAGCCTGGAATCTGATGATGCCATAGCTAAGCTCTCTCTGCCAGAAGGAGAAAGAACCAATCACAGCCAGTCAAAAAAAAAACCAAAACCCCACAAGAGCTGCAACTTTATTATCACCCTTGTAGTATGACAGATTAACATCAGCATGCATCCTGGCGATGCTTCTGTGTGAGGCACAGACCCAGTATGGAGAGGAAACCAAGCCACGCTGGTAAATGTTCAGGGAGGATGAGGCTGCTGCAGCCTAGGGAAGGGCTGGCAGTAAGCACAAGATTGTTAGCCAGTCTGGTGGGGGAGTTATTGGCTTAGAAAGCACATGAGCAGCAACAGCACAACTGCACAAGAGTGCATGTATATCAGAATGAGAGTGAGTGTATGGGTGTGAGAGAGAATGTGTGTGTGCCAATAAAATTTCCTAAATCTGAAACAGAGAATATGAGTTTGTGGAAATAATGTTTTCTAAACCTGAAAAACATTATGTGTGTATGCCAATAACATTCCCTTAATATGAAAATCTGACAATTTTATAGTACGTGCATAGGTTTTTATTGTATGATATGCAATGAATCAAAAATAAACTAAACTGTGTGTGTGACAGAGAGCGAGAGAGAGAGAGAGTGTGTGTGTGTGAGTGTATGCATATCTGTCACAGCAAGTGAGAATGTGTGCATTTGACTCTCAGAGAGAGCTAAAGTGTGTTACTTCATTCATCTTGCAGTCTATACCAATCCAGGATGACCAGATCTAAAAAATTCCCAGCTATGCTGGAGCCACTAAGTAACAGCATGGCTCTAACTGCTTTTTTAATCAATCTGGAGACTTTTCACAGTGGATCTAGTGACTTTCTTCAGGTGGAAGTTTCCAACACTGACGATAGCACAGGAAGGACTTTCCCAGGGCACACCAGTATGCCGAGGCACACTAGCTGAGAAGCACTGCCCTAAGTAAACTTCTTTGAAAACCTGGATTTTCTCCAAACAGAATTGAATGTTTGTTTAAGCTTATTAGGCAGAGAAATCTCAATTACATATAGTCAGATATAGTAAAAAGGTAGCATATTTTACTTTGTGAGCATTATTCATTAGTGTATTGAAAGAAACACAAGAAAATCTATATAATTTGGCAATTTAATTATGAAGTTTCTTGGCAGAGCTGCTGAATAATCAAGTGGGTAACTCACTATTCCAGGAAAATTGTTATTCAGGCCTTTCTTTCCAGACATTGACTGCAACACAATGCATTCTGGTTTCTTTTGCTTGTCTGTTTTCATTTAGATTACATTTTGTTTGCTTTGCTTCAGAGAAAAACATAAGAAATGCCATACTGGGTCAGATCAAAGGTCCATTAAGCCCAGCATCCTGTCTGTGACAGTGGTCAATTCAGGTCACAAGCACCCAGCAGGATCCCTAGGAATAGATCGTCTTTCTTGCTCATTACTAGGGTTAAGCAGTGGCTCTTTCAAGTCTACATGGCTAATAATGGATTATGGACTTTTCCTCTAGGAACTTCTCTAAACTCTTCTGAAACCCAAATACATTAACTGCTTTCACCACAACCTTTGGCAGCAAACTACACAGTTTAATTGTGCATTGAGTGAAAAAATACTTTATCTGATTTGTTTTACATGTGCTACCAATTAGCATCATGGCATATCCCCTAGTACTAGTTGAAAAAATGAATTGCCATTCTTTTTTTACCTCTTTTACTACAATAATGTTTTTATAGATCTCTGTCATATATTTTCTCTGCCATCTCTTCTCTAGGCTGAAGAGCCCTAACCTGTTTAGTCTTTCCTCATATGGGAGTTGTTCCATCCCCTTTATCGTACTAGTCGCCCTTCTTTAAATCTTTTCTAGTTCTGCTATATCTTTTTGAGATCTGATGACCGGTATTGCCCACAGTATTCTGTTGCATCATGGAGTGAATCAAAGGTATTTTGATAGTCTGTTTTATTCTCCATTCCTTTCTTAATAATTCCTAACATTCTGTTTGTTTTTTGACTGCTGCCACACACTGAGCCAAGGATTTCAAAGCATTATCCAAAATGATGCCTAGATGCTTTTCCTAGTTGTTGACTCCTAATATGGCACCTTATATGGTGTAACTATAGTGTGGGTTACTTTTCTCTATGTGCATCACTTTGCACTTGGCCACATTAAATGTCATCTGCAATTTGGATGTCCAGTGTCCCAGTCTTGTAAGGTCCTCATGCAATTTCTCGCAATCTGGGAACCATAAGGGGTCAGCATTGATCTGCCAGAGTATTCATGTAATGCACATTCCCTGTACGTACCCAGATCAATCCAGACTCCTGGGTTTTGCCTCTCTGCCAGCAGATGGAGACAAAGGAAGTTTCATTGACACTGTACATAACCCAGTGTTCCACCTGCAGTCCCTTGGTATTTCTCTGTCTCTAGCAGATGGTAGATGGTGTAAAACCTGCAATCTGCAGAGAAAGAAAAAAAAGATTAAAAGACAAAATTTCTGGATCATCCCAGTGGGTTGTGAGGCCCTGGTGGGGCCATTGCCCCTGGTTTGAGGCAGATGAGCATGGAGTTGATGACCCTTTTGATAGTTTGGTCCAGGGGTCCGTGGGTAGACATCTGGTGGTCCAGATCTCTCATCCCCCATGAGACAGTGGTGGAATCTGCTGGCAGTTCTGCACTGCAAGCCCAGTGGTGCAGGGAAGTATCCCTTTTTTATGGTTTGTCCTGGGCTGGGTCACTAAAGTTTGGCAAAAAGAGATGGATATATCCAATGGCCTGGCTCTTTTCTGATCTGCCATGCAGCCTGTGCTCCTGGAACATGAACCTCTGCACTAAAGGAAAGGATTGGTTTCTAAGTATCTTTATTTGTTCTCAGAGAGTAAAAAAAAAAAAAAAAGAGAGACAAGGAACTAGTTAGAGGAATCTATGCAGCAGCATGGTTCTAGGGAGGAAGCTACTTTAGCAGCTTTGGTAGCTCAGCGATAAGGTTTTTCAGCAGCTTCTCTTCCTGCGGAGGAAAATGGGTGTTGGCTCCATGGCGCTGAGGGACTATTCCCCTGCTTGCTGTTGAGGTGCTGGATGTCCCACAGGTGTGGGAAGGAACAGCATGTGCGTACGGAAAAAGCGGCATGGTGTTCAGGGGTCTGTGTCAAGCATGACTGCACCAGTAGAACAAGCCTTGCGGGTGACAGGGTCTAGCACCTAGGCTTTCCCTGTCAGGACAGAAACGGCGGCCATTTTCGATTCCCTAGCAGTGTCGGCAGGAGAGGCAGGGGAATCCCCTGCCTCAATTGTCACTGGTGGTTCCCTGTCTCACAGAGGTGCAGAGGAGGAGTTTCTGGTTCTGGTAGAGGTCTCCTGCTGGTTTTAATTTGCTTATGCGCAAAGCGTGTTTAGTGGTATGCTGGCTCTTGGCCCCAGTCTCCATGCTTTTTTAGCCAGTGAAGAGGCCTAAGCTATTGAGTAGCTGTTCAGGCCGATGATTTTCGGTGCCGGATGTTAAATGATTCCGGGCCTCAATGTGCTGAAGTTGCAGGCAGGCTTTGTTTAGCCGTCTGTTATTTGTTTTATTTATTTATTTAACAGCTTTTAATATACCGGTGTTCGTGCGAGCACATCACGCCGGTTTACAATAAAACTTGAGAAAGGAGGAAATTACAAAAAACAGGGGGTGGGAGATGGAGCAGGAGCGAAAAAAGGGGGGGAGAGAGGGGGAGAGGTAAAGGAGGAAAGATAGCAGCTGAGAAGGTAAAAGGAACGTAGCGGTATTTACATGAGAGACTAATTAACGAGGGTTAAACATTGTCGCTAAATTACAGCGGTTAATAAAGGATATATAGATCATATAGAGGATATATATGGTAGCTTATTTACAGCAGTTAAGGCAGGTTATAAAAGATAACTTATTTAACATTAAAAAACAGATATATATAATAGCTTAATTACAGCAGTTATGGCAGGTAATAAAAATAACTAATTTTAACTTTTAACGCACAGGTTGTACAGGTTGTATGGTAACTAGGGTGCGATGAGGTGTATGGTGGGTGGGGGGGTGTATAGGGTGGGTGTAGGGTGGGGGGGAGGGGGGTAAAGGGTGGGTAGATGTTAGCCCACGGGAGGGGGGGTAAAGGGTGGGTAGATGTTAGCCCACGGCAGCGTTTCTTTCCCCACATGCGTAGGCATGTGCACGCATTCTCGCCATGTGGCGGTTGCATGTGCAGGGACCTATGGGCATAAGGCCATGACCTAGATTTAAGCGCGTACGTCTGCAACCTAGACTTCAACACATATTTGTGCAGGTACTTGAGCGCGTATTTGGACCTAGTCTTGAGTGCGTATTTGTGTGAGTCCTGGAGGGGTATGCATTAAGCCCAGGTGACATTGGTGTGTGCACAGGAGGCTGCCTAGAGCTGAAGTTCAGGAGAGCTAGGCGCTAGGGACAAATTGGTCCAAGAGCCTTGCTATCTGTGAGGCTTGCCATCTGATAGCAATTCAGTCCTCACACTCTCTCCATTTGTGTCAATGCTGTTTAGAAGCTCAAAGCAATTTGAATACTACAGCTTTTGCCCATGTTGGGACATCCCCTTGGCCTATGGTGTCTCTGGAGGGGAGTGGAGTGGGAGGCTAGGCAATGGTCAGTTCTCCTCCTCTCTTGTTCCCGAGAGCAGAAGCTTCCCTGAGAGAGAAAGTTTGGAGAGAGCAAGTTTGGGCCTCTGGGCTCTGGTATAGATCCATCCTCCTCTTGGTGGAATGTTTTCAGAGCCTGCAGACGTTTCTTCAGGGGCGCCCAGCAAAGGTGAAGCAACATGCTATGTAGGGATCGTGTGCTCGGACCTCTCAGTCATGACGGGCAAATGCTGCAGGGAGGCTGTCCCTGGTAATGTTTAAGGGGGTGTGAATCATGAGACTTCGGAATGATTTCGATGGGGAATTGGCTTTCCCACCTCTAAAAGAGGGAGAAATTGCTTATCATTGAGAGCCGCTTCAACGTATCAGGTCAGAGCACCAGAGATTCTGGAGTTTCATGGTCCTAAGGGAAAATTTTCGGTTTCGAGCTCTTCCCTTTGGCTGGCGATGACTCCATGTACATTCAACAAGGTAATGGTGTTGGAGGCGGCCGCATTGTAAAAGGAGAGTGTGTTGGTGTATCTGTATCTTGATAACTGGCTCATTCATGCAAAACCAGATGACCTCTGTCGACAATCAGTACAAAAGGTTCTGATACACTTGATGTATCTAGGATGATTGGTGAACCTAGCAATGAGCCATTTAGTTCTCTTACAAACTCTGGAGTATCTGGGAGCTCAGTTTGATACACTGGTAGAGAGAGTGTTTCTCAGTGAGAGAGGTTGCTGAAATTGTAGAGTCAGATTAGGCTTCTATTAGAGCTTTCAGTGCCCAGGGTCTGGGCCTATTTACAGGTTCTATGGCATCGATCATTGGAATTAATGCATTGGGCGTTCGCACATATGCAGGTTCTGCAAGGGGCTCTTCTCTCCTGCTGGAATCCGTTATTGGAAGAGTTTCATCTTCCTCTTCCATTAGATAGGGAAGCCAGGGACAGTTTTTTGTGGTGTCTTACTCACACCAATCTCGAGTGTGGTGTGGAATTGGAGATTCCGAATTGGCTAATAGACACCACCAATGTAAGCCTCTCCAGATCAGTCGGCGCAAGGCCAGTGGTTGAAACAGGAGGCCTCATGGCCTATCAATCGGTTTGAGACGAGAGCAGTGCATTTCACATTGCTTGCCTGTCTGCCAAGGTTATGTGGCCATCCAGTATAGATCCTATCGGACAATGCAGTGACGATGGACTACATCAACCATCAAGGCAGAATCAAGAATTAGGCAGTGGTTCGAGAGACCCCGGAGTCGATACTCTGGGCAGAGCAGCACTTGGAATGGCTGGCCGCATCTCACATCGTTGGAGTGAACAACATTCAGGCAGATTTTTCAGTCAGATAAAGTAGACCCTCAAGGGAGCTGTCAGAGGGGAGCCGTCAGAAGCAGCGATGTGTCTCATTCGCAGAAGATGGGTATATCCTGACCAAAGAGAACACCAAGGTGTTCCAGCTTTACAGCCACTGAACAGTGGTATAAAGAATTGGAGCTCTGGTTCTGCCATGGATTTGAGGGATTCTTCTTTGTCTTCCCTCCCATGGCCTCTGGTGGACAAGGGAATATGGTGGATAGAGAAACATCCAGGCAACATGATCCTGGTAGCTCCAGAATGACCACATCGACCATGCTTCCCAGATCTGATCAATATTGCCATAGATAGGCCCCTGAGGTTCAGACATTGGTCGACTGTTTTCCACCAGGGCCCAATATTTTTGGGTCAGGTGGCTCACTTCTTTCTCATGGCTTCGCTTCTGAAAGGAGACATCTGAGATGGAGGGGATATTCCGAAGTGGTTATTTTTACCTTATTGCAGGCTAGGCGATCTGGATCTTCGAGTCCTGCTCTGCTGTTAACAGAGTGCAGCCTCAGTCTGTTCAAGTTATGGTGTCGCATATTTTGGCTTTTCTACAGAAAGTTTCTGGTCAAGGGACTGGCCTTTAATTCTCTGAGAGTCCAGGTAGTGACACTGGGTTGTCTTTGGGATAAGGTGCAAGGGTATCCTCTGTCCGCACATCCAGATGTTGTATGGTTCCTTCAGGGAGATAAGAACTTGTGTCATTGGATGTGGAACATTTGTCAATCTTGGAATCTGAATCTAGTCCTTAGAGGATTGTGTGAGGCTCGGTTTGAACCACTAGAGAGAGCTACGGTTAAAGGCTTGATTCTTAAAGTGGTTTTCTTGGTGGCTATTTGTTCAACCAGGAGAATTTAGGAGCTCCAGGCACTAGGGATGTCAATTGCGCTTCGGACGATTGAAAATATCGTCGATATTTTCAAAATCGTCAGAAATCGGGGGCTCTCCCAAAACAATAGGAAAACCCCACGATATTGATCGTGGGGCTTCCCTTATCGTTTTGGGGGAGGGCGGGAAAAACGGCACACAAAAATAACCCCTAAACCCACCCCGACCCTTTAAAAGTAACCCCTTAGCATCCCCCACCCTCCCGACCCCCCCCCCAAAACCTTTTTACAGGTACCTGGTGGTTTAGTGGGGGTCCCGGGAGCGATCTCCCGCTCCGGGCCGTCCTCCAGCTACCGGGCCGTCTTTTGCCCTTACCTTGTGACAGGGTATCCGTGCCATTGGCCGGATCCTGTCACATGGTAGGAGCACTCGATGGCCGGCGCCACCTTGTGCTCCTACTATGTGACAGGGGCTGACCAATGGCACCGGTAGCCCCTGCACCTGATCCGATAAACAAAAATCCCACCCTGACCCTTTAAAACTGACCCCTTAGCCTCCCCCACCCTCTTGACCCCCAAAAAACATTTTAAAATTACCTGGTGGTCCAGTGGGGGCGCGGGGAGCGATCTCCGGCTCTCGGGCTGTCGGCTGCGCTAATAAAAATGGCACCGATGGCCCTTTGCCCTTACCATGTGAGAGGGTATCCGTGCCATTGGCCGGCCCCTGTCTCATGGTAGGAGCACTGGATGGCTGGCGCCATCTTTAAAAATGGTGCGGGCAAACGTTTTTTGGGGGGTTGGGAGGGTGGGGGAGGCTAAGGGGTCAGTTTTAAAGGGTCGGGGTGGGGTTTTTTTTTATCTGGCCATTGGCGCCATTTTTATTAGTGGCAGCCGATGGCCCGAGAGTGGGCGATCGGTCCCGGGGCTTCACTGGACCACCAGGTGATTTTAAAATGTTTTTGGGGGGGGGGGGGGTTTGAGAGGGTGGGGGAAGGTAAGGGATTAGTTTTAAAGGGTTGGGGTGGGTTTAGGGGTTGTTTTGGTGTGCTGGTTTTCCCGCTCTCCCCCCAAATAACTCCCGTTAGTGGACACAAACCTGATTAACGATTTTTCACAATAAATCGGGGGAATTTCTATTGTATCACACTCTTTAACGATTTTTGACGATTTAAAAAATATCGGACGATATTTTAAATCGTCAAAAAACGATTCACATCCCTACCCAAGTCTACCTGGCTAGTTTACAGATTTTTCCTCTGAGAGCTTGCCGAAACCCTTTTGAAACCCAGTTATACTAGATGCCTTGACCACATTCTTTGACAATAAATTTCACAGCTTGATTGAGCATTGCATGAAAACTACTTTTTCCAATTTATTTTAAATCTGCTACCTCAGTTTCATGGCGTGTCTCCTAGTCATAGTACTATTTAAAAGGATAAGTAGCCATTCCCTATTAATCAGTTCCTCCTCAGTTGAATCTATATGGGTAGAAATTAGGGATGTGAATCGTGTCCTCGATCGTCTTAACGATCGATTTCGGCTGGGAGGGGGAGGGAATCGTATTGTTGCCGTTTGGGGGGGTAAAATATCGTGAAAAATCGTGAAAAATCATGAAAAATCGAAAAATCGCAAAACCGGCACATTAAAACCCCCTAAAACCCACCCCCGACCCTTTAAATTAAATCCCCCACCCTCCCGAACCCCCCCCAAATGACTTAAATAACCTGCGGGTCCAGCGGCGGTCCGGAACGGCAGCGGTCCGGAACGGGCTCCTGCTCCTGAATCTTGTTGTCTTCAGCCGGCGCCATTTTCCAAAATGGCGCCGAAAAATGGCGGCGGCCATAGACGAACATGATTGGACGGCAGGAGGTCCTTCCGGACCCCCGCTGGACTTTTGGCAAGTCTCATGGGGGTCAGGAGGCCCCCCACAAGCTGGCCAAAAGTTCCTGGAGGTCCAGCGGGGGTCAGGGAGCGATTTCCCGCCGCGAATCGTTTTCGTACGGAAAATGGCACCGGCAGGAGATCGACTGCAGGAGGTCGTTCAGCGAGGGTTCCGGCGCCTCGCTGAACAACCTCCTGCAGTCGATCTCCTGCCGGCGCCATTTTCCGTACGAAAACGATTCGCGGCGGGAAATCGCTCCCTGACCCCCGCTGGACCTCCAGGAACTTTTGGCCAGCTTGTGGGGGGCCTCCTGACCCCCACGAGACTTGCCAAAAGTCCAGCGGGGGTCCGGAAGGACCTCCTGCCGTCCAATCGTGTTCGTCTATGGCCGCCGCCATTTTTCGGCGCCATTTTGGAAAATGGCGCCGGCTGAAGACAACAAGATTCAGGAGCAGGAGCCCGTTCCGGACCGCTGCCGTTCCGGACCGCTGCTGGACCCGCAGGTTATTTAAGTCATTTGGGGGGGGTTCGGGAGGGTGGGGGATTTAATTTAAAGGGTCGGGGGTGGGTTTTAGGGGGTTTTAGTGTGCCGGCTCACGATTCTAACGATTTATAACGATAAATCGTTAGAATCTCTATTGTATTGTGTTCCATAACGGTTTAAGACGATATTAAAATTATCGGACGATAATTTTAATCGTCCTAAAACGATTCACATCCCTAGTAGAAATCCCATGTGTGTTGGGTAAGAGTATAGTGATAGGAGTATACTACCGTCCACCTGGACAAAATGGTCAGACAGATGATGAAATGCTAAGAGAAATCAGGGAAGCTAACCAATTTGGAGGTGCTATAATAATGGGAGATTTCAATTACCAAATTTATATTAAGGAGAGTCAACACAGTAACCCAATAGGAAAACTGTAAAAACAGGGGGAAACTGATCTTTAATTCAAAATATTGCCTATAGTGACGGTGTCATCAAGCCAGACATTGTGATTCAAACCCAAATCCAACCGGACTTCTAATCATTCACCATCACTTGAAGAACTCTTTAATTATTTTTATATGAAAACTATTTTTATATATTTTTCTTTTTCTTTAAAAATTAGTCAAAAGGACTTCTATATTTCACTCCATTGATAACGTGAAGATAAGTAGCTGGCATTCTCTCAATGCATTGTATAAATAGCGCCCAACATGGCCGATGTTTCGCTTAGTAAAGCTTCCTCAGGGGCATCTAGATAACACCAACATAGGAGTATTTGCCTGAAAATTGAAAGAAACAGTCTTAGCGACTTCCTATAAGGTAAATAGAAAACAGTACTTATCTGACCGCCATAGGCTACCAATTCCATTTTTTTACAGATTTCAATTACCCCAATATTAACTGGGTAAATGTAACATCAGGACTTGCTAGAGACATAAAGTTACTGGATGTAATAAATGACTGCTTCATGGAGCAATTGGTTCAGGAACCAACGAGAGGGAGCTATTTTAGATTTAATTCTTAGTGGATCGCAGGATTTGGTGAGAGAGGTAACGGTGGTGGGGCCACTTGGCAGCAGTGATCATAACATGATTAAATTTAAACTAATAACTGGAATGGGGACAATAAGTAAATCTGCAGCTCTAACACTAAACTTTCAAAAGGGA
Source organism: Rhinatrema bivittatum (assembly GCF_901001135.1). Classification (NCBI taxonomy): domain Eukaryota; kingdom Metazoa; phylum Chordata; class Amphibia; order Gymnophiona; family Rhinatrematidae; genus Rhinatrema; species Rhinatrema bivittatum. The sequence continues at coordinate 382,249,333 of NC_042616.1, forward strand.
AAGTTTGATAAAATGAGGAAAATAGTTAGAAAAAACTGAAAGGTGCAGCTGTAAAGGTTAAACGTGTTCAACAGGCATGGACATTGTTTAAAAATACAATCCTAGAGGCGCAGTCCATATGTATTCCACACATTAAGAAAGGTGGAAGGAAGGCAAAACAATTACCGTCATGGTTAAAAGGTGAGGTGAAAGAGGCTATTTTAGCCAAAAAAAACATCCTTCAAAAATTGGAAGAAGGATCCATCTGAAAAAATAGGATAGATCATAAGCATTGCCAAGTTAAGTGTAAAACATTGATAAGACATGCAAAGAGAGAATTTGAAATGAAGTTGGCCATAGAGGCAAAAACTCATAATAAAAACGTTTTAAAAAATATCTGAAGCAAGAAACCTATGAGGGAGTCGGTTGGACCATTAGATGACCGAGGGGTAATAAAGGGGCTCATAGGGAAGATAAGGCCATTGCAGAAAGACTAAATGTATTCTTTGCTTCCGTGTTTACTAATGAGGATCTTGGGTAGATACCAGTTCTTGAGATGGTTTTCAGGGGTGATGAGTCAGACGAACTGAACAAAATCCCAGTGCACCTGGAAAATGTAGTAGGCCAGATTGACAAACAAAACAGTGGCAAATCACCTGGACTAGATGGTATGCATCCTAGGATACTGAAGGAACTAAAAAATGAAATTTCTGATCTATTAGTTAAAATTTGTAACCTATCATTAAAAGCATCCATTGTACCTGAAGACTGGAGGGTGGCCAATGTAACCCCAATATTTAAAAAAGGCAACAGGGACGATCCAGGTAACTATAGACCAGTGAACCTGACTTCAGTGCCAGGAAAAATAGTGGAAACTATTCTCAAGATCAAAATCGTAGAGCATATAGAAAGACATGGTTTAATGGAACACAGTCAACATGGATTTACCCATGGGAAGTCTTGCCTAACAAATTGGCTTCATTTTTTTGAAGGGGTTAATAAACATGTGGATAAAGGTGAACCGGTAGATGTAGTGTATTTGGATTTTCAGAAGGCATTTGAGAAAGTCCCTCATGAGAGGCTTCTAATAAAACTAAAAAGTCATGGGATAGGAGGCGATGTCCTTTCGTGGATTACAAACTGGTTAAAAGACAGGAAATAGAGAGTAGGATTAAATGGTCAATTTTCTCAGTGGAAAAGGGTAAACAGTGGAGTGCCTCAGGGATCTGTACTTGGACCGGTGCTGTTCAATATGGGGTAGATTTTCAGACCGCACGAATAGGCGTACTTTTGCTGGCGCATCAGGCGCAAGCAAAAGTACGCGGGATTTTAGTAGATATGCGCGTAGCCGCGCGTATCCGCTAAAATCCTGGATCGGCGCGCGCAAGGCTATCGATTCTGTATAGCCGGCGCGCGCCGAGCCGCGCAGCCTACCCCCATTCCCTCCGAGGCCGCTCCGAAATCGGAGCGGCCTCGGAGGCAATCCTCTAATGCCCTCCCCTCACCTTCCCCTCCCTTCCTCTACCTAACCCACCCGCCCGGCCCTGTCTAAACCCCCTCCTTATCTTTGTCGGGGGATTTACGCCTCTCTGCGGGAGGCGTAAATCCCCGCGTGCCAGCGGGCCGCTAGCGCACCGGGACGCAACCTGAAGGCGGGTCCAGAGGGCGCGGCCACGCCCCTGGACCGCCCCGGGCCGTAACCACGCTTCCGGGCCCGGCCCCAAAACGCCGTCACGCCCCCAAAACGCCGCGCCGACCGGGCCCGCCCCGACACGCCCCCGACATGCCCCGACACGCCCCCCTCGCCAAACCCGGGGTCTGCGCGCGCCGGTAGGCCTATTGAACATAGGCGCACCGGCGTGCAGGGCCCTGATCGCCTAAAGCCGCCCGGATTTAGGCGGATTTAGGCGAGCAGGGCTCTGAAAATCCGCCCCTATATATATAAATGATCTGGAAAAGAATACGACGAGTGAGGTTATCAAATTTCCGGATGATACAAAATTATTCAGAATAGTTAAATCACAAGTGGATTGTGATACACTACAGGAGGATCTTGCAAGACTGGAAGATTGGGCATCGAAATGGCAGATGAAATGTAATGTGGACAAGTGCAAGGTGTTGCATATAGGGAAAAATAACCCTTGCTGTAGTTACACGATGTTAGGTTCCATAGTAGGAACTACCACCCAGGAAAAAGATCTAGGCATCATAGTGGATAATACTTTAAAATCATCGGCTCAATGTGCTGCAGCAGCCAAAAAAGCAAAAGGAATGTTAGGAATTATTAGGAAGGGAATGGTTAATAAAACGGAAAATGTCATAATGCCTCTATATCCCTCCATGGTGAGACCGCACCTTGAATACTGTGTACAATTCTGGTTGCCACATCTCAAAAACAATATAGTTGCAATGGAGAAGGTACAGAGAAGGGCAACCAAAATAATAAAGGGGATGGACAGCTCCCCTATGAGGAAAGGCTGAAGAGGTTAGGGCTGTTCAGCTTGGAGAAGAGACGGCTGAGGGGGGATATGATAGAGGTCTTTAAGATCATGAGAGGTCTTGAACGATTAGATGTGAATCAGTTATTTACACTTTCGAATAATAGAAGGACTAGGGGGCATTCCATGAAGTAGGCAAGTAACACATTTAAGATTAATCGGAGAAATTTTTTTTTCAATCAATACACAATAAAGCTCTGGAATTTGTTGCCAGAGGATGTGGTTAGTGCAGTTAGTGTAGCTGGGTTCAAAAAAGGTTTTGATAAGTTCTTGGAGGAGAAGTCCATTAACTGCTATTAATCAAGTTTACTTACGGGCGGATTTTCAGCGCCCTGCTCGCCTAAATCCGCCCAAAACCGGGCGGATTTAGGCGAGCAGGGCCCTGCGCGCCGGTAAGCCTATTTTACATAGGCCTACCGGCGCGCGCAGACCCCGGGACTCGCGTACGTCCCGGGGTTTTCGGAGGGGGGCGTGTCGGGGGCGTGTCGGGGGGCGGGCCCGGTCGACGCGGCGTTTCGGGGGCGTGTCGGCCGCGTTTTGGGGGCGGGTACGGGGCGTGGCTATGGCCCGGGGGCGTGGCCGCGCCCTCCGTACCCGCCCCCAGGTCACGGCCCGGTGCGCAGCAGGCCCGCTGGCGCGCGGGGATTTACGTCTCCCTCCGGGAGGCGTAAATCCCCCGACAAAGGTAAGGGGGGGGTGTAGACAGGGCCGGGTGGGTGGGTTAGGTAGGGGAAGGGAGGGTAAGGTGAGGGGAGGGCAAAGGAAAGTTCCCTCCGAGGCCGCTCCGATTTCGGAGCGGCCTTGGAGGGAACGGGGGGAGGCAGCGCGGCTCGGCGCGCGCAGGCTATACAAAATCGATAGCCTTGCGCGCGCCGATCCAGGATTTTAGTGGATACGCGCGGCTCCGCGCATATCTACTAAAATCCAGCGTACTTTTGCTTGAGTCTGATGCGCAAGCAAAAGTAGGCTGTTCGCGCGCCTCTTAAAATCTACCCCTTAGGGAATAGCCACTGCTATTAATTGCATCAGTAGCATGGGATCTTCTTAGTTTTTGGGTAATTGCCAGGTTCTTGTGGCCTGGTTTGGCCTCTGTTGGATACAGGATGCTGGGCTTGATGGACCCTTGGTCTGACCCAGTATGGCGATTTCTTATGTTCTTATGTTCTTATTATATAAACCTTTGTCATATAGTTTCTCAGTTGCCTTGTCTCCATGCTGAAGAACCCTAACCTCTTTAGCCTTTCTTCATAGGGGAATTGTTCCATCCCCTTTATCATCTTGGTTGCCCTTTTCTGTGCCTTTTCTAGTTCCACTTTATCTTTTTTGAGATGAGATGACCACATCTGCACACAATACTCAAGGTAAAGTAATACCATGGATAGATACAGAGGCATTATGATATTCTCAGTTTTATTCACCATTCCTTTCCGAATCATTCCTAACATTCTATTTGTTTTTTAATCACTGCTGCATACTGAACTGAAGATTTAATATATATGATGCCAAAATCCTTTTCGTAGTGACTCTTAAAATAGATGCTTCTGTCCTCTCTCCAGTGATTATGTCAAATTTGATTGCATTTTGATCACAATTACAAAGCAGTCCCACCATCATTACTTCTTGCACCAGGTCCTGCATTCCATTGAGGATATTTATTTGGTTCTAAGACCCACCTGCTCTATGAAACAATCATGTATGACATCTTGAAACTTTATCTGTCTATCATGGCCAGATGGTCGATAGTATACACACACTGCTATACTTTTCCTTGTCACACATGGAATTTTTATCCATAAAGATTCCACAGTGCATTTTTTTTCCTGCAGAACTTTTATTCTGCTTCAGTCTTTCATCCTTAACATATAGTGTCTGTTACGAGCGCGGCCTCTGGCGGCTGTTATGAACCAAGTGTTTGGAGGCCCTCGGCTATTGTCATGAGCTCGGAGGCATGGTCATCTCTAAAGTGGGTGTTGTGAGCCCTTGGGCCATGGCATGAGTCAGGGAGGATCCCCAAGACACACCACAGGAGGTGAGCTGGTGCGAGCACGGGTAACGAGGAACTGAACAAGGCTGAAGTGAAGATAAGGAGACAAGGCCGCAGGATGACCAACAACGCAATGTTGATCGATGAACAGTCCTCCGACCGTTCCAAGCCCTTTCGGACCTGCCGCTGGGTATGGCAAGAGGCGGCAGGCTGGACAGAGGACGAGGGCAGACGGAGTCCTTAGAACTCAGAAGACTTTGGATGAAGACTGAAGCAAGGACACTGTAGACGAGGGCTGAATCGAGGACACTGTAGACGAAGGCGGAAGCGAGAACACTGTAGACGAGGGCTGAAGCAATGATCAAGAGCTGGGTCGAGACTGCGACGCAGCACACCCTACACAGTCCACCCATGGGACTGGTCGTGGACCTCGCTGGGCTTGAAGCAGACTCCAGGAGGGATAGTGGAAACTGATACCGGAACATGATGAAGGAATTGAAGAGGCCTGCACTGGGGCGTGCCCTACACAGCCCCCCGTGGGACTGGTCGTGGACCACGCAGTACTCAGAGCAGGATCGAACAGAAACTTGACATGGACGGACACAGGTTGAAATAGGCTCTGAAGACTGGGACATGACTGAAGCAGGATTCGATTCTCAAGGATTAAAAACAACGGACTGAAGCAGGAAGTCTTCCAGAGGGTTGTGCTGCGGAGATGAGGATGGCCTTGTACCGTGAGGCACCCTACACATCCCACCTGTGGGACTGGTCACGGTCCACGACAGCGGTACGCCAAGAAGGTAGATATCTGGGAACCAAGGCATGGAGGCAGAGATGAAGGCAAGGACATCAGGAACATCGAGACAACAGAAGACCAGAACATCAGACACCAGGAACACGAAGGCATCTGAAGACAGGGACAGAGGACATCAGGAACCTGAAGACATCTGAAGCACGGACAAAGGGCATCAGGAATATGAAGACAACTGAAGACCTGGACGAAGGACATCTGGAACATGGAGACAAAGCCGTCAAAGCAGAAGAAGACCACAGAGGACCTGGACTGGTCAGAAGATACAGACGACTGTGGAACCCGATCTGAAGGCGATGAGAAACTGAAGAGAAATCCCTTTTATAGGGCTGAAGCAGGAAGTTGTCATCAGGTGGAGCCAGCAACACTTCCTGTCGCTGGCCCATTAAATATTGTGAAGAGGTGCGCCGGCGCCTAAGGGAAGGCCCTGAGGAAGCAGCACCATGGACAGCGATTAGCTGCGCGCAGGAGCAGAGAGGAGCCGGCAGGCTTCGGAGCAACGACCAGGCCTCAATGATGTCGGAGCAGCAGCAGGCTTTCCTTGCCACTCGAAGAGGATCCAGGGCGGCAGCTTCCTGCCACGAGGGCAGTGATTCGGCGGCAATGCAGGCCGCAAGAAGAAGGTGCAGGTGGGCGTGGCCTCCAGGCCGCATACCGATGGCGTTCCGGCGGTGGCCTAGACAGGGCCATGAAGATGGAGGCTCCCAACGGCATCGGCAGAGGCGGCTGCTCGGCGGGGCCGGCCCTGCCGAGCAGGGCAGGAGCTACTGCGGCCTCTGGACCGCAGGGGATGGCGGCAGCAGCGGCCTGCTGCAAAACTGAGCCGGTAAGTGGGGAGTCTGCCCGCAGCATGCAGGCAGATTCACAACAGTGTCATTCTCCACCAATTCAGTCTGCCCTGTCATATTGATATAATTTGTATTCTGGTATCATGGTGTCCTATTGATTATTCTCCTTTCACCAGGTCTCTGAGATATCTGTATCTTCATTTAGTGCTGTACTGCCCACAGCTCTTGTTCTCCTAGTTTGAGTGCCTATGCAGTCAGTTAAACATTTTTCCTTTCCCAGCTTCAAATATCACAAATTCTTGAAAACCAAATAATATTTATTAGAAAGTTGAACAGTTCAAACTCACTGTGGATTTCAAGGTATGAAGGATAGCCACATAGACTGCAGAGCCCAGTGCAGCTGGTGAGATTCTGAAAGTCCAGAATTCAGGGGAGAGACAACTACAACTGTGGTAGAAGCTGTAGATACTAATGAGAAGTAGCAGGATAGGAATAAACAGGTGAAAAAATGATACTTTAAGGAGCCTGTAGAGGAAAACAGGGAGAGCTGCTTGCTTGCCAGGAACCTCTTGTAACTGAAAGTCTTTGCAGGAAATAAACAGTCCCATGCTTTCCTTGGGGCAAGGAACCAATGAGAGCAGACACAAAACATAGAGAGAGACAAAGTAAAATAGGAAAGGAGCTCAGAATCTTTCAAAAGATAGCCAGTCAGGCAGGAGAGCTCTACAACATGTAGAGAACAAAAACTGTGCAATATCACTGAGATGACACAGAATAGTAGCAAAACAAGGAAACATATATACATGTATTTAAATATACTGCAAAGGCAGAACAAGTGCCATAGAGATACTAACTCTCAAATCTTAAAGATAAATTTAGCTGGACATGTGCCGAAATCGGGAGTTGGGCACGCATCTAGCACTTATGCGTGTCCACCCAATTTTATAAAGCAGCCAGATGCTTCAATAACCAAAAAGGGGAAGGGAGGAGCGTGGGTGAGGCATGGATATTTCAGGGCATGGCCAAGAGATGTGTGCCCATGTAGCTGCGTGTCTGGACACAGATCCAGGTCCAGTTCCACGTAACTTTATTTCTGCTATGAATGAAGTGTAAGTTAGAAAAATAAAATTTACTGGCATCTGTGAAGTATTTGAGGGGTCTGGAGTAACTGGGAGGAGTGCAGGCTAATGAACCAGGGGGAGTTCAGAGAACCTAGTTGAATACTGGGCTAACTGGTGGACGCACTGGTGAAATTGGTCATCGGCTGAACACATTCGTTATAAAATATCCTCACTTGAGATTCTATAAGCCAACTTACGCTGTAGGGCATCCACAAGATTAAAATTAGGTGCACATATATGTGCACCTAGGCCATGTTATAACATGCATGTATGTGTGCGCATGTATAAAATTGCTACATAGCGTGTGCCCCAACACTCATGTATGTTTGCCCACATGCCAGTTTAAAAGTTACTGTCTTAATTTTTAGCCTTCTGGCATTCACATACAGACAATTTAGGATATGTTTTTATTTGTATTATCACTGCTTATTTATTTATTATATTTTGAAAATATAAATCAATCTTAAATATTGACATATAAAGAAAAAGGTAGCACTTAACAAGAGAATAAATTAATATAAGAAATAAATTCAATCTAACAATGATGAAAACTTAAGATTACATTCTTTTCAGCTATTGCCAATAGAAAGGAGGTGAGGAGGACCAAAGAAAAGAAGGGAAAATTATGATCCTGGCTTATGCCAAATTAAAGATGAAATTATAGGTGGGAAGATTAACTGCAATCCCCAAATATGCAATTAAGTATACATGATGCTAACCAAAAGAGGGAGTTTAGCTAGGGGGGTAGGGAAGTTCCCTCCCAGTCTGCTCCTGCATGGACGTGCGCTCCTTTTAAAATCTACCCCTTAGTGTTCCTTAAACCGCATATTTGATCACATAAATGTATCAGTATTCCTTATTTGAATAACCAGCATGATAATGGACTATTTGAATGAAACTTCAAATGTTAATTTGAATTGGGCATCTCTACATTATTTATGGGTTATTTATGCAAATCTGTTTTGGAGTGTTTTGTTTTTTTTGGCTCAAGATGATTACATTTTGAATTATTGCCACTTGCATTAAAGACAAAGTTTGGAATGACTCAGCTTTTTTCATTCCAATTTATATAAATTTGTTTCAGTTTAGTACTAGTGTAGACATGATTATAATTCAGGTAGCTTTTATTTTTATATTTTTTTTAGAGTTTTTTTTATGTCTTATGTTATGATTTGCAGTTAGTCTGTGTTTTTACACCTGTTTTAATGTTATATGGCAAGTTTAATGTCATAATGTATTTATGCACAGTTATACCTCACCTAGGAATAGGCAAGTTATAAATATTATATTATTATAAATAAATTATTTATGTAATCAAATATGCAGTTTTAGAACACATAGATAATATAATTTAAAAAATTTGTAGCAGAATTCATTTTATATTTGGTAGGGTTATTCTTTATAGATTGTGGGTTCTCATGTATTAATCTCTTTCTGTCAGGGCACAAGGTGCCGGTTAGGGGTAACCCCCGGAGCAGGAGCAGAACAGGACTCAGGAACAGATGGCTCTTCTGCCTGGACCAGCCATCTCTCCCTAGGGTTGAACACTCAGCTTCTGGTAGCTGGCACAACTTAGCAGGAGATGCACTCAAGGAAGTACAGGGGGGCACCCATTAGGACTGAACTAGTCTAATACCTAAGACATGAAACAGAAAGGTGCCCGCAAACAGATACAAAACAGGGAGTGCATCACAAACAAGACAAAACCAAAATCAGGAGTAGATTAGTACAGGAACAGAACAACAAACAGAAAAGAATCAACGGATTGCACACTAAGCCAATACAGAATAGGCTAAAGCTAAAGCAAGGAACAGCACAGGAACAAACAAGACAGGACATTTGGCTACTAAACTAGAACCAAATAAATAGCAAGAGAATGGGCTAGGACTCAATTACTTGAACTAATGGAGGCACAGGAGACTCCAAGCTGAGGCAAGATGTAATATATGAGGCAGGCTTTTAAGTGTATGGCAGTGCAGCAATCATAGCCCAGCAGGATCTCCAAGGTGTTATGATTTGTGACCCATGGGTTGTCCCATGGGCCGTCGCTCCTACCTCCAGGCCCAGTCCTGCACACATGGCAGGATGCCGCTAGCGATCCCAGCCTAGCTGGCTACTCTTCAACGCTGTGAGATGATGCCAATGCACCTCAGCCACCGCCGTTCTTGTACTTCTCCGTACACGCTTGCACACACGACACAGGTTAATTTAAAGGGCCCACAGCTGGAAAAGCCCTATGATGCCCTTGGATGATGTTGGACATGCTGGCCTATAAAAGACCTTACTAGCCCTGCCTTAATGTTTCGGCAACAAATCTCCTACAGTCTTTATAGTGTGAGTTGCCTCAGTGTTCCCTGCCTGCGTTCTATAGATCTCCAGTTCCTGGTCTTCTTTCCTGTCTTCAGTTCCTGGTCTTCATCTCAGCCTTCTAGTCTTCGTTGTCATTTCTCTTCAGTTCTTTTGGTCAGTTCTTTAGTTCTTCTGTGTTCCACATCTGCTTGTCTGCTCACCTGTTCTGCTCCTCACCTCCCTGCCCTGCCTGTCAGTCCCACCTTTCCTTGGACAGATACCCAGTATTGACCTCAACTTGCTTTCTGGATGTTCCTTGATCACTGCCTGCCTCTTGGTCATTCCTTAATGCCGCCCACCATTGACCCGAGCCTGCCTCTGACTTCGCTTGTATGTCTCAGCTTCTTTAATGGATTTTCTGACCATCAGCAGAGGCCCCCATCTCAGACCTGCTGGTCCTGACATCCAAAGGCTCAACCTGAGGGGGACATGGGCTGGTATAGGTGAAGCTCCAGCAGGGCCCTGTGCCTCATCAATTCCACCTCAGTCTAAGGGTCCATGCCCACAGCACAAGCCATAGGGCTTGGAGAAATGCGGAGCAGGGAATTTGGCTCAGGAGGGCCCCTGCTTTGAGGAGGTGAGCTCTGCACACAGATCCCTTACACCTTCTTTAAAATATACATTTTTTTAAGAACATAAGAACATAAGAACATAAGAAATTGCCATGCTGGGTCAGACCAAGGGTCCATCAAGCCCAGCATCCTGTTTCCAACAGAGGCCAAACCAGGCCACAAGAACCTGGCAATTACCCAAACACCTAGAAGATCCCATGCTACTGATGCAATTAATAGCAGTGACTATTCCCTAAGTAAACTTGATTAATAGCAGTTAATGGACTTCTCTTCCAAGAACTTATCCAAACCTTTTTTGAACCCAGCTACACTAACTGCACTAACCACATCCTCTGGCAACAAATTCCAGAGATTTATTGTGCGTTGAGTGAAAAAGAATTTTCTCCGATTAGTCTTAAATGTGCTACTTGCTAACTTCATGGAATGCCCCCTAGTCCTTCTATTATTCGAAAGTGTAAATAACCGAGTCACATCTACTCGTTCAAGACCTCTCATGATCTTAAAGACCTCTATGATATCCCCCCTCAGCCGTCTCTTCTCCAAGCTGAACAGCCCTAACCTCTTCAGCCTTTCCTCATAGGGGAGCTGTTCCATCCCCTTTATCATTTTGGTTGCCCTTCTCTGTACCTTCTCCATTGCAACTATATCTTTTTTGAGATACGGCGAACAGAATTGTACACAGTATTCAAGGTGTGGTCTCACCATGGAGCGATATAGAGGCATTATGACATTTTCCGTTTTATTAACCATTCCCTTCCTAATAATTCCTAACATTTTATTTGCTTTTTTGACTGCTGCAGCACACTGAGCTGACGATTTCAATGTATTATCTACTATGACACCTAGATCTCTTTCTTGGGTGGTAGCTCCTAATATGGAACCTAACATCGTGTAACTACAGCTAGGGTTATTTTTCCCTATATGCAACACCTTGCACTTGTCCACATTAAATTTCATCTGCCATTTGGATGCCCAATCTTCCAGTCTTGCAAGGTCCTCCTGTAATGTATCACAGTCTGCTTGTGATTTAACTACTCTGAATAATTTTGTATCATCTGCAAATTTGATAACGTCACTCATCGTATTCCTTTCCAGATCATTGATATATATATTGAAAAGCACCGGTCCAAGTACAGATCCCTGAGGCACTCCACTGTTACCCTTTTCCACTGAGAAAATTGACCATTTTAGTCCTACTCTCTGTTTCCTGTCTTTAACCAGTTTTGTAATCCACGAAAGGACATCGCCTCCTATCCCATGACTTTTTAGTTTTCGTAGAAGCCTCTCATGAGGGACTTTGTCAAACGCCTTCTGAAAAATCCAAATACACTACATCTACCGGTTCACCTTTATCCACATGTTTATTAACCCCTTCAAAAAAATGAAGCAGGTTTGTTAGGCAAGACTTCCCTTGGGTAAATCCATGTTGACTGTGTCCCATTAAATCATGTCTTTCTATATGCTCTACAATTTTGATCTTGAGGATAGTTTCCACTATTTTTCCTTTGCCTTTGGTGACCCGCTAAAAATGCTCCCACTGAAATCAGTATTGTATTAGTGCCTGCAAGCTGCAACACCATTTTAAAATTACTGGCATTGTACACTAATGGTGTACATTACTTTATCTATTGTTGGTATGGAATTTTTGATTGATTGAATTGATGATTGTCAAGTGAACTCAGTGTGTGTATGTGTAATGGTTCTCAGGAATAGATTTATGTCAATTTATTACACTAAGAGCAGTTATCTTCAGATCAGTTGAGACAGGAACAGCTGCCTGTAAACAATCTTTTTCAGATCTAGGTTTTTAGGGCATTATACATAACATATTTCAGGGTGAATGCAGACAGGTAGGATTTAACATTTCAACATCAAAGCCAACATATGCTTTTTAGGTTTAATGGTTTTAATCTTGGTTGACAGATGGAAAGCGTGTGGTAATATATGTATGTCCAAATACATAGAATAAATTACTCTAAAGTAGATTAACTTCCATGTCATGCATACAAATTTTTGCTAGCAAGTTTTTAGCCCATCTGCTAACCAAAGTGATGCAGAAATTGTTTCGTCAAAATTTTGATTGTGTTTCAAGCGAGCTCCTTTTATTTGTCAATAGCAAATCAGTGAAATATTTAACAGTATAAATTGTCATATCTATATAAATAAAAATGTTAAATAGTTTGTACGTTGTTGCTAATCTCGCCAACCGCTTAACCGAATGCGTTCAAAATTTGCACACAACATTCACTTCCCATACGGGAAGGATCTTATACACTTACATTACATATAGGTCACACCTGTGACAGGTAATATAAGTTTTAAAAATTGCTTACACAAAACAGCGACATCTGGTAGCCGTCAGCGCAAGCACAACCTCTTACACCTTTCACACCACCACACACACCACACCACACCCCCCACACAGGGCTATTGTCTTTCATTCACACTCTCTCATAACACACAGAAATCCACACTCATCTCACCACACACCCCCACAACACACGCCTGCCAATGTCACTTCCTTCACCCACCCTCCCAAAACACACCTAAACACGAATTCCTGGCTGCTACATTGGGAAGCCACACCCCTCCGAATTTAATTTAAAACTACCCTCTTCCACCCACCCACACACTGCACTCCGATCACACACTACACACCTCAAACAAGTCCATGCTTCTCCGCCGGAACCACAGGAACAATCCGGGACACATCGCATTCAGTAGGGCCGTCGGATGCCAGCAACCAAAATGGCGCCGGCGGACCTTGCCCTTACTATGCTATACGGAGACAACAATGACGTCGGTACACCATGTGACATAGTAAGGGCAACAGCCTGTCGGCGCCATATCTCAGCGGACATTTGCCCTTACTAGGTCAGGAATCATGACGCACCACTTTCACCGGTGAAGTTTTGCAACATGGCAGCCGGCGGAAACAAACCCTAGCACACACCCTCGCCACCGGCTGGCAGTTTACACAGGTAGCTGGGGAGGAGCACGGTGGGGGACCGTTCTTATTTTCCGCCACGTGTTTTTCACAGGGGGGCACTCATTCTCCACATCTCCCGAGAGGGGGACTGTAGCGTGGGTTTGCTCTATTTCGCCGGGTTGGGGTGGGGGGCCAGGAAGGTTTGCTTGCATATTTAAGCTATTATTTGCTGGTGCTGTTCATTTGGGGTGAAAAATAAAAAAAACCCACACAAACTGTAACCTTTACTAATCGAGGATGAGTGACTGAGCTAAATGAGCAAGGGGAAGGGTCAGGGAGGGCAAAGATTCTGATTCAGCCACTGCAACACGATGGCACGGCTCCGCTAGTAAAAGGTATAAAAAAGGGATTATTTTCTCAAACATTTGCAAGCAATTAATACTGAAAATTGCAGTGTAGACATCTAATACATTTTCAGATAGCAGGAAATAGACGGCTAAATGTCAGTGTCTGGAAAAGTTGGTCATCATGAGGTGAAAGTTACTGTTGGATACTAGGGCATGCAGGAGTATTTTTTTCATTTCCTTCATTTACAGGTGAGTTTTTTGGGAGAAGGTTTTGCCATTGTTTTTCTTTCATCTCATTTTACAATAGCATGCACTGAACCCAAACGCAGGAGACAATGCAGAACTCGCACTTTTTGCCATCTGTGTATGATAAAATGGTGGCACCATTATGAGAAATGGCAGCTGTGGGGCAGAAGCAAATGGGGATTGCCCCTGCCCTTGTGGAGAGTTACCTGCTTTCAAGGTATGTGTTAAGGGGGTGGACTGTGAGGGCACACAGGGGGGGGTGAGGAAGGAAAGAGCCAGGATGATAGGATTCCCGGCTGCGGTTTCCTTACCTCCACCGGGAGGCTTCCAGGCCCGGCTCTTCCCCATTGCCACTCGCCTCTACCAACACCAACCACACTGTTGCGGCCTGCGCTCGTGGCTCAGCCACTCCGCTTTCCCAGCCTCTGCGCCCACCTCCCTAGGCGCGCACGCATGCCGTTGCTCCCAATTTGAAGGCCGTGAAGATGACGTTCATGCAGGGTGGATATATATACCCGGCCCTGACTCCAGCACTTTGTCTCAGCAATGGGTCCTGCTCTGCTTCAGAGTGCGAGTTCTGCATTGTCTCCTGATCCTGCATTCCAGCCTTGACTCCTGATCCTGTGTGCCAGCCTTGATTCCTGATTCTGTGTTCCTGCCTTGACTCCTGATCCTGCGTTCCAGCCTTGATTCCTGATCCTGCATTCCTACCTTGTCTCCTGTTCCGTGCCTTCCTGCTCCTTGCCCCTCCGGACGGACCTCCTGATTTTGAACCCGCCTGTTAATCCGACTCTGCCTGATCTCCGCCTGCCTGACCTCCAGCCTGTTTCTCCATCTTCACTGCCCCCCTTGACCTCTGGCCTGTTCCTGTATCCGTCTGTCTGCTGCCTGCCTCAACTTCTGCCTGCCCGATGCCACTTCAGCCTCCTGCTCTGGTTCCACGCCTTGAGAGACCCCCTGCCTAAGTCCTGTTGGCTCCGACACCCATGGGCTCAACCTTGTCTCGGCTCAAGGGTCCACATCCTTAACAGGTTGCTGAGGCGATGGACCCAGCGGACCTGAGCGGCCTTCGGGCAATCCCCGGATTGGCTCAGAGGCTGCAGCAGCAACAATAGTGCCTAGATGTGCTAGCCGCTACCATGGAGCACCTGGCGAACTGCCTGGACACTACTCCGATGCCCAGTGCTCCTCCACCCATGCCAGTGACAGCTCCTAGCTCCACTGTGGCCCTTCACCTTCTGGCACCTCCTTACTATGCTGTAGACCCGAGACAGTGGGATGGATTCCTAAAGCACTGCTTCATGCACTTTTCTCTACAACCAGCCCAATTTGCCAGTGATCAGATCAAGACCACCTTCATTTTGTCGGTCCTGGACAGCAAAGCTCTGGCCTGAACCTCCCCCTTGTGGGAGCATGGAGATCCTCTGCTTTAGGTTCTTCACCGCTTCATGCTACCTTAAAACAGGTATTCGACGAGGCAGGGTGACAGTCCATGGCTGCCTCCAATCTTCTCCATCTCCTTTTGGCGGAGTACGCTATAGAGTTCCGTACCCTAGCCTCTGAACTGGGGTGGCGTGAGGACAGTCTCAGGAGCATTTTTCTGGAAGGTCTGTCCCCGAGGATCAAAGATGAACTGACTGCTCAAGAGTTACCAGAGGACTTGGAGGCTCTCATAGTCCTCTCTGGACATATCGATCGCCATCAACAACAATGCCTGTGGGAGCTGAAACCGGGCCATAAGCCAGTCCCCCTGGTGCCATCCTTCTCCCGGCCTTTGGCTCCATCCCCACCAACCAAACCTGCCCAGTCTCGAGGAGAGGAGCCTATGCAACTCGGCTGGAGCCATCTCACCCCAG
This sequence comes from Rhinatrema bivittatum, assembly GCF_901001135.1. Lineage (NCBI taxonomy): Eukaryota > Metazoa > Chordata > Amphibia > Gymnophiona > Rhinatrematidae > Rhinatrema > Rhinatrema bivittatum. The sequence goes on from NC_042616.1 coordinate 382,264,813, forward strand.
AAGAGAAGCTACGATAGCGGACCTTAGGCTTATGCCTCTACTGCGCTGGCAAGGGGCACATGCTGGATCAATGTCCCGAAAGGCCAGGAAACTCTAGATCCTAGGTGTAACTGGGGAGATGACCCTAGGCTATACTAATCCTGCTCCCCAATGCACCACTCCCCTGACTATTACCCATTCTGAGGATACCTTCTCCACTCAGGCATTGATCGACTCCAGAGCTGGAGGGAAATTTATCCTATCGGATTTGGTCAGACAAATGTACAAGCATGTGGATCATCGTGGGTGGCGATTAACACCATGATAGAGCTGCATTGAGAGGATCTCTATTAGGTGTACAGTCTATTTCATGGACAGGCTACATTGTCTCAGCATCTGTTATCTCTCCTGGTGAGGATGAGAGACAGAGTCACCATGCTCAGAAACAAGTGCTAGGACATAGCTTCTGCTACACTGAACAGGATCCTCTGCTAGAGTCTGCTCTAAAGAAATAAGAACATAAGAAATTGCCATGCTGGGTCAGACCAAGGGTCCATCAAGCCCAGCATCCTGTTTCCAACAGAGGCCAAACCAGGCCACAAGAACCTGGCAATTACCCAAACAGTAAGAAGATCCCATGCCACTGATGCAATTAATAGCAGTGGCTATTTCCTAAGTAAATTTGATTAATAGCCGTTAATGGACTTCTCCTCCAAGAACTTATCCAAACGTTTTTGAACCCAGCTACACTAACTGCACTAACCACATACTCTGGCAACAAATTCCAGAGCTATATTGTGTGTTGAGTGAAAAAGAATTTTCTCAGATTAGTCTTAAATGTGCTACTTGCTAACTTCATGGAATGCCCCCTAGTCCTTCTATTATTTGAAAGTGTAAATAACCGATTCACATCTACTCATTCAAGACCTCTCATGATCTTAAAGATCTCTATTATATGCCCCCTCAGCCGTCTCTTCTCCAAGCTGAACAGCCCTAACCTCTTCAGCCTTTCCTCATAGGGGAGCTGTTCCATCCCCTTTATCATTTTGGTTGCCCTTCTCTGTACCTTCTCCATCGCAACTATATCTTTTTTGAAATGCGGCAACCAGAATTGTACACAGTATTCCAGGTGCGGTCTCACCATGGAGCGATATAGAGGCATTATGACATTTTCCGTTTTATTAACCATTCCCTTCCTAATAATTCCTAACATTCTATTTGCTTTTTTGACTGCTGCAGCACACTGAGCCGACGATTTTAAAGTATTATCCACTATGATGCCTATATCTTTTTCCTGGGTGGTAGCTCCTCATATGGAACCTAACATATAAAAAGATATTCTTCAGTTCCTCCAGGTAAAGATCCACTAACATTGGATCTTTTGCTTTCTGCTCACATCTGTTCATACCAACATTTTATATAGTATGTACAACATATGAATTTTGTTCTTAGCTTTCTGGATAACAAAGAGAGAGGCAGATTACTACAAATATGGAGGCACCTACAAAAAATGAAAAATACATTGATATTCTTTTCAAAATCAACAGAAGCAATAGACATAGTCTCAAAATAACGGGGAAATTTGCATGTGCACATGAGTACCATATACAGTATAAATTTGCACTGATGATCCATAACCTACTACATGATTTGCAATATTCTCAAGATATATGTCCACACAAGAACCCTTCGTTCAGCCTCCCAATCTTTACTGCGGATTCCATCCTTCGGTGGCTGATAAAATAAAAGATAAAAGACAGCAATTAAGAAATATAAAAGATCCCAAAGGGAGGATCACAAGGAAGAATATCTGGTAAAACTGAGGGAGACGAAGAAAGAAATCAAGAAAGCGAAGTCAAGCGGAAGAAAAGATTGCCAAAGAGGTAAAGTGAGGTGACAAAAAATTTTTCAGATACATCAGTGAAAGGAGAAAAGTCCAAAGTGATATAGTGAAATTGAAAGGTGAAAAAGATCAATGGGTGGAACAGATGAAGAACTGGCAAAAATATTAAATGAATACTTCAGTTCAGTGTTCACTAAAGAAGACCTCGGAGAAGGACTGTCGCTAGTTAACAAGAAACTGGAGGGGAGTGGAAAGGATGAAACTCCGTTTACGGAAGAGAATATATGGGAAGAGCTAGGAAAACTGAAAGTGGACAAAGCCATGGAGTCTGATGAGGTTCATCCCAGGGTACCGAGGGAGCTCAGAGATGTGCTGCTGGCTTCGCTGCGTGACCTGTTCAATAGATCTCTGGAAACGGGAGTGGTGCCGAGTGGCTGGAGAAGAGCGGCAGTGGTCCCTCTTCACAAGAGTGGGAGCAGAGAGGAGGCTGGAAACTACAGGCCGGTTAGCCTCACCTTGGTGGTGGGAAAAGTATTGAAGTCGCTGCTGAAGGAAAGAATAGTGAACTATCTACAAGCAGCAGAATTGCTGGACCAGAGGCAGCATTGTTTCACCAAGGGAAGGTCCTCTCAGACGATCTTTTATTGTTATTTCGTTAAGGCCCCTGTATTCTATACATGGACATAATGTACCATCTTTTTTGCCCACAAAGAAAAAGCCTGTACCAGCAGGGGACTTGGATGGTCTTATGGAGCCTTTTTGGAGATTTTCCTGAATATATTCGGACATGGCTTTATTTTCTGCCACGGACAGGGGGTACACTCTACCCTTGGGTGGCTCCGTATTAGGCTTCAGATTAATAGCGCAGTCATAAGGTCTGTGAGGCGGAAGTACATCTGCAGCTTCTTTTGAAAAGACATCTTGGAAAGATGCATATTGAGGAGCAACCCCAGCATCACTGAGGTAGTAGGCATAGGGTAATGGAGCTACCTCCATCAGGCATTTGTCATGGCAGTCTGGACCCCATCTTGACGGTTCTAGTGTAGCCCAATTGAATTGAGGCATATACTGCTGCAGCCAAGGTAATACCAGTACTATAGGGTGCATGGCCTTCTCTAACACAAAGAAGGAGATGGTCTCCAAATGGAGGGCACCGGTCCATAGACATTCTGGTTTGGTGCATAGTGTTACTTCACCTGGTAAGGGCTCTCCATGGATGGACGAAAGAAGTAGTGGAGACTTCATAGTGGAAGTGGGGATCCATAGGTGCTCCACTAAACGTTGTAGAATGAAATTGCCTCCTGCTCCGGAGTCCACTAGGGCAAGAGTCTGGTACTCTAAAGTTCTGCAGATCAAGGATACAGGAAGAGAGAGCAGAGAAGAAGGAGTGGTGCGACCTAAGAGGAGTCCTCCCGCAGGACTTAGATCTACCAGTTTCCTGGACATATAGGGCAATTTTGGACAGCATGACCGACTTGTCCACAGTACATACACAGCCCCAATTACTTCCGCGTTCTTCTCTCTTTTGAAGTCAGATGGCTGCGGCCTAACTGCATAGGTTCTTCTTTGCTGGCTGCTGGGACCGGAGGAAAAGGCCTGGGAGTGGACTTGACTCGAACTTCACTCAGAAAGGGTCTCCTGGGAGTCTTGGTCTCTTGAACCTTGTCGCGAAGTCGACGATCAATCCTTGTTGCCAATTTCACTAGTTCAGCCAAGGTCTCAGGCATCTCACGCGCGGCGAGTTCGTCTTTCAGATGGGAGTTCAGTCCTTCAAAGAAGAGGGTCTTCAGGCATCTTGGGTCCCAGGACAATTCATACGCCAGAGTCTTGAATTTGATAGCGAAGTCAGCTAGTGGTTTGTTCCCTTGCTTCAGGTGAACAAAAGAAGATCCTGCAATGGTATACCGGGCTGGATCATCGAAAACTGTCTTAAACAGTTGGAGAAATCCTTTAAGGTCATGAAGAATCGGATCCTCGCACTCCCACAGCGAAGAGGCCCAAGACAATGCTCGCCATCTAGATATGACAGGATATAGGTAGTCTTGGCATAGGCTGTGGGAAAGTGGCCAGTTGTAATGCAAAGTGCATGCAGCACTGGTTAATGAAGTCTCTGCATCTCTACACTTCTCCCGAGAAGTGGGTGGGAGCTGCTAGAGGCACAGTAGTCTTGACCGTCACCTCAGACGGTTTAGCTTCTTTACCTGAGGTGGAAGGCGAGTTCATCTGTGTGTGCAGTAGATTAAATGCAGCGGTCAGTCCTTCCAGCGCAGTCTGCTGTTCGGAGATCCGCTGGGCCAGGCCTGGAATGGCCTGCAACGCAGTGAGCTGAGCCGGATCCATGGAGTTAACAATCTGTTATGGTTACGTGTGTTTTAGTGGATCTTTGGGTGCTGTGGAGATGACCACACCCACAGGGAGGTGCCCCGAGAGGAGCCACAGCACCGGGCTAGACTTCTACTACACAAAACACAAGATATTTATTTTATTAGACAGCTTGAGGAGAGCCACCATAGGTGGCAATAGTGAGGCAGTCTGTAGCTGCAGTCTCAGTGCCCTCGGCAGAGGGAGCCCTTCTCTCCTAGATGACGTCAGGAGGTTCCACAGCAGGTCTCCCAGCGAGGAGATACTGTGGTTGAGATAGACTGAGAGTTAGAGTACTTACTAGGTGTTTGCTGTTGATATGCGATTCCACCAGGTATATTGTAGAAGGCACAGGCACCAAGGCAGGGAGAGCAGGCCCTCGAGGAGCGAGTACCTGTTCCCTGTAATGCACCTGAAATAAAGCAGAGGGCCCTTGAGGAGCGGGTACTCAGGTTAGCAGTTACAGGTTAGCAGTTACCCCGAAGGGCAGAGAGAGAGAGAACTTCCTGTGGCAGCACGGAAGTGGAAGATTAGCGTAGACAGGAACGGATTTGAGTCCTTGCTAACTCAACGAGCTTGAAAATTAGTGAAGGTAATATACCCGGATGGCGTGACATCAGCATGAGGGAACGCCCTCGAGGTTCGCGCCAAGGGTGGTACAAAGACATGAGTTGCGCGCGCACCCTAGTAGGTATCTGGGAGGAGCAATGGCAGGAGGCTGCACCATAGCCGTTCTGGGGATGCCAGAGAGGTCGGCTTGTAGATGCGGCGGTAGCCATCTTTCCCAGGTAAGCGAGAGGAGCCGTGAATAAGGCGAGGCAAATGGGGCGAAGACTGACGGACGCAACACAGGTGTCCTCAGTATTACTCTCTGGGAGCAATTCATCCCTTTTTATTGTCCGTGGAGCCAGGGTCCCAGCTGGGAAGGGAAACCTATTAAGTGGAGTCCTCTAAATCCCCAAAAAAGTCTCATACCTGCAGTCCAACAGAGTCCCAGATGTTCCCAGTTGTGTCCTGCATTCTCCGGGATGGAGATCTGGTTGGAGTCTCCAATTTGATCTTGAAACTCGTCTCTTCTGGCCTCTTTCTTTATTTTGTCCTCTTAGGGGACAAGGTATTTTTCTGGACACCAGCAGACTTTTATAACCCAGCTAAACAGTGAGGAGGGGTGGATCAAAAAACCTTCTCACTTAAAATGCAACTCTCAAAAATCCAAAACTTCACCAATGAATGAGGAGTCACTGTTGTCCTCTCACTGGCTGGAAAGGAATAATCAAGTCTTCTATGTCCTGTTCTTTGGTTACGGGGGTTCCTCACCAACAGGAACAGGATTCACCTATGCACAAACACATTTAGAAAATCTTCTTACTAAAGTATTTTCTACACTTACAAGCCAATACAGTACAGTGCGCTCCAGCAGAGTGCACTGTTAACTTGCATTTGGACAAGCATTTTCGACGCGCTAGCTTTATCCCTTATTCAGTAAGGGGTAATAGCTCGTCGAAAACGCGTGGCCAACCCCCCGAACTAATGGCGCCCGCAACATGCAAATGCATGTTGATGGCCCTATTAGTTATTCCCGTGCGATTCAGTAAGTAAAATGTGCAGCCAAGCCGCACATTTTACTTTCAGAAATTAGTGCCTACCCAAAGGTAGGCACTAATTTCTGCCGGCACTGGGAAAGTGTACAGAAAAGCAGTAAAAACTGCTTTTTCTGTACACCCTCCGACTTAATATTACGGCGATATTAAGTCGGAGCTCCCAAAAGTAAAAATAATTAAATATAAAAAATAAAAAAAATTTAAAATCAGCCCGCAGCTCGCAGGTTGAAAACCGGACGCTAAATTTTGCCGGTGTCCGGTTTTCGAACCCATGGCTGTCAGCGGGTTTGAGAACTGATGCTGGCAAAATTGAGCATCGGCTGTCAAACTCGCTGACAGCCGCCGCTCCTGTCAAAAAAGAGGCACTAGGGACGTGCTAGTGTCCCTAGCGCCTCTTTTTACCGCTGGCCCTCATTTGAATACTAAATCGCACGCACAGGATAGTGGCCTGTGTGCGCACTGGGAGAGCGGGCTCTAGCCCGCTGACCCGAGACTTTTACTGTATTGGCCTGTCAGGAAGGGATAGCCCCTACTAGGCAAGGGGTACACTGGAATTGGGCAGTCTCCCAACCAAACACAGCCCAGGAGCAAAAACCAGCATGTCTCTCAACAAAACCCAAACTATACTGGACAAAATGACTGAACCATTGCGCGCATCCTCCAGGGAAAGTGTTGCAGGAAATGGTCTGTCCCTCCTAGTTGTTGGCTAACAGGCAGGGATTTATGGCCAGCTAAAGGGAGACCAAGGGTCCCCCACATATGCAATTTGGTAGGGAGGAAGCAGGGTCAGCAAGATTTGGACCTACTTTCGCATTGCCTAGAATTAGTCAGGCAAATTAGGAAACTAGTGCTGAAAATCAGTGATAGCCACCTAACTTTCTCCCTCACCCCCTACCCCACCTCCAATCTAATTCCTGCTCCAGGCCTAATCAGAAACTGTTACATGTATATAGGGAATCATCAAAAACTTATTATCCAATTTTACTATAGAATGTAAAGGCAAATTATTGTGATACTTCACTTTAGCACAACATTACATCATAGTGTTTCATAACTTATTATTTTTATTCATTTATACAGTATCAAAAACCACATGTGCAAAATACAGAAGTCCATATAATACATTTTCAATCAATTTCTAACATCTTTATATCATGGCCATACCAAAAATATTCAGAAGCAATATCCTAAAACACCCCACATACACTCATTCACATTCATACCTCATACAATCCCCCACCCTTTATAAAAACCTAAAGTGCTAGTGTTTAACAATCCCAGGAGAGCCACTCTACAATATTATCCTTTTACCCCTATATTTCCAATTTTATTGTATCATCTGTTTTCACATTGGGCCCTTCCCATGTGCCCAGTTGTCAGTAATCCCACACAGGGTCCTTCCAATTGGGTGTTTTAGGATATTGCTTCTGAATATTTTTGGTATGTCTATATTTTTGGTATGTCCATGATATAAAGATGTTAGAAATTGATTGAAAATGTATTATATAGACTTTTATATTTTTCACATGTGTTTTTGATACTATATGAATGAATAAAAATAATAAGTTGTGAAATACTATGATGTAATGTTGTGCTAAAGTGAAGTATCACAGTAATTTGCATTTACATTCTATAGTACAATTGGATAAAAGTTTTTCATGATTCCCTATATACATATAAGGGTTGTCAAGGATTAGGGAATCTTAATTCTCTCCATATTTGAACACCTAATCAGAAATTGATCAGTTTAATTTAGCTTCCTATTTATTTATTTAACAGTTTTATATACCGAAGTTCTGGTAACAAAGCTACTAATCACTTCGGTTCACATTACAACAATAGATTGACAGTATAAAGAATAATGTCTTACAATGAACAGGGTAAATAGAACTTGGAAAAAATAAATAATAATAACTTAATAGGAGTAATTATATACAAAGTAGTGGACTGTCCTGGAGATCAAAGCTTAGATATTGAGTTTAAGTTTAAGAGAATGCTTGGTTAAACAACCAGGTCTTTAGTCTTTTTTTAAAGGTGGGAGTCGATTGTTCAATTCTAAGGTCTGGTGGGAGTGAGTTCCAAAGATTAGGACCGGCAGTGGAAATAGCTCTTTTGCTAAGTGAAGTCTTGAGAGGATGGGCTCTTAGCGTGCCTTTCTGAGCTTGTCTAGTCGGACGAGAGGTGGAGTGAAGCTGTAAAGGGATGGTGAGGTCCATTGGAATGGAGTTATAGATGGCTTTGTGGATTATTGATAGGGATTTGTAGAGGATTCTGTGTTTGATAGGGAGCCAGTGAAGGTTCTTTAAAATAGGAGTAATGTGGTCCCTTTTATTAGATTTAGTTAGGATCCTTGCAGTGGCATTTTGTAACATTTGCAGAGGTTTCAGAGTGTTTGAGGGTAAACCAAGCAGCAAAGAATTACAATAGTCTATCTTCGAGAAAATGATTGCTTGTAATACATATCTGAAGTCTTGGAAGTATAAGAGTGGTATTAGCCTCTTTAATACTTGAAGTTTAAAGAAGCAATCTTTTATGGTGTTGTTAATGAAGCTTTTGTAGTTCAGCTGATTATCCATGGTGACCCCAAGGTTTCTGACCTGAGTGGAAAAGGCCGGAGGAGATAAGTTGTGTGAGTAGGGAGCGGTGTAGTTACCATTAGGGGTGATGAGCAGGAATTCTGACTTGTTGGAATTGAGAATCAAATTAAGATTTGTTAGGAGGTTATTGATGGATAGAAGACAGGAATTCCAGAATTGTAAGGTGTTTTGCAATGAATCTTTAATCGGGATAAGGATTTGGACGTCATCTGCATAAACATAGTGAATAAGGTTAAATTTGGAGAGGAGCTGACATAGAGGGAGAAGATAAATGTTGAATAATGTTGGGGATAGAGAAGAACCTTGCGGGACTCCCATAGTGGATCTGAAAGGTGGTGATTCTTTGCTGTTTATCTTGACTTTATAGAATCTATTCTGGAGGAAAGATGAGAACCAATTGAGTGCGGTGTTTTTTTGCCAATCTCTGTTAGACGATCTAAGAGGATATCATGGTTCACTGTGTCAAAAGCTGCTGATAAGTCGAGTAGAATGAGGAGGGAGGATTGTTTTTTTTCTAGGTTCAAGAGAATTTTATCTGAAAGTGATGAAAGGAGGGATTCGGTGCTTCTAGATTTTCGGAAACCAAATTGAGAAGAAGAGAGGATGTTGTTGTTTTCTAAGTATTCGGCGAGTTGTTTGTTAACTAATTTTTCCATGATTTTGGAGATAATTGGGAGATTGGCTATAGGGCGGAAGTTGGCTGGATTGTCTGGGGAAAGATTTGGTTTTTTTAGTAATGGTTTAAGGATGGCGAGTTTGAGTGGAGTGGGGACGAGTCCTTGTAATAAAGAGGAATTGATGATCTGTGATATAGGGTAAGAGATGTCTTTGGCAATTGAAATAAGGAGGTTGGCTGGAATAGCATCTAGTGGGTGTGATGAAGGTTTAAGTCTTTTTAGAATGTTTTCAATTTCCAAAGTAGAGACTGGTTCAAAGATTTCAAGGCTTGCTGTGATATGTGGAGGGGAGGGGAGTAGATGAGGTGGGGAGTTGACTTTCATTTTCTTGATAGGGTCCAGGAGGTTAGGAATTTTGTTCCTAGTGAAATATAGGGCCTAAATTTAGCTAGTTACTAGGAAAAATTTCAAAGAATTTTACCTTGCCAGCTAACCCCCAGATTCATCAAAATGCTATAATATCACATGGACAGCGCTCAAAGATACGATTTCTATAATGTTCTCTCACCCTAGCTTGATGGACTCTATAATAGGATTCTATAACAGAGAACATAGTTGAAATCTCAACTTTGTGAGACTTTCCTCACTCTAAATGACATTAAATCTTCACTGAGGTGTACAGTGGTGTTCGTACGTCTCTGCATGTAAAAATGGCCCCTAAACCCTAAACCACCACCTCACCTCAAGCCACTAGCTGGCCCTCCTATAGTGATATAAATAGTTGAATACTGTGAAGGCTTCCCCAGAGGCTCTATCTTTCCTCCTCCCCAGCCCAGAAATGGCCGAAATGCAATTTGCAAACTTTAATATAGTGTTAAAACTGTGCAATATTACCCCTCATTTTAATTAATCCTGAGGCAATGAAGGGTAAAGTGATTTGCCAAAGGTCACAAGGAGCAATAGTGGAACTTGAACGCTGGTCTCCTGGTTCATAGCCGGCAGCTCTAACCACTAGGCTACTCCTCCAGTCCTAATGTCTATAGTAAGAACATAAGAACATGCCATACTGGGTCAGACCAAGGGTCCATCAAGTCCAGCATCCTGTTTCCAACAATGGCCAATCCAGGCCATAAGAACCTGGCAAGTACCCAAAAACGAAGTCTATTCCATGTTACCGTTGCTAGTAATAGCAGTGCCTATTTTCTAAGTCAGCTCAATTAATAGCAGGTAATGGACTTCTCCTCCAAGAACTTATCCAATCCTTTTTTAAACACAGCTATACTAACTGCACTAACCACAATTGCTTGGTGGCTGAAGGAGGCCATTCGGTCGGTGTACCTTTTGCAGGGTAGGCCGTTGCCCGCTGGGTTGCGAGCTCATTCTACTCATGCTCAGGCCGCATCATGGGCGGAATGCCATCACATTCCTACAGAGGAGATCTGTAGAGTGGCCACATGGAAGTCGGTCCACACGTTTGCACGACACTATCGTTTGGATGTTCACGCTCCAGGGTCGACGGGGTTTGGAGAAGGGGTGCTTAGAGCAGGCCTCTCCGGCTCCCGACCCAAGTAAGGTAAGCTCTGGTACATCCCAGGAGTCTGGACTGATCCCGGTACGTACAGGGAAAAGAAAATTAGGTCCTTACCTTTTGCTAATTTTCGTTCCTTTAGTACCGAGGATCAGTCCAGAGTTCCGCCCAGGTTTCCGGTTGTTGCTGGAGGGCCTGTCTAGTCTGTATTTGTTCATTCCTGATAGGTTACTGTTCATACCTCGAGTTCGGTTCCCCAGTTGGGGGGGTTAACGTTGCGGTTGAGGTGAATTGTTATGGAGTTACGTGGATTTTGGCGGTGTTTTCTGCTTTGACATTAAGTAATACTGCCAGATTGTAGGTGGCACCAGCCTAGATATAGGCGGAGTCTGGTTTGTAAACTTCTGTCTCCATCTGCTAGAGGGGGGGGCAAAACCCAGGAGTCTGGACTGATCCTCGGTACTACAGGAACGAAAATTAGCAAAAGGTAAGGACCTAATTTTCTTTTTCCCCAGACTCAGATTTACAGGAGATGAACTTTCTCCCCTCCAAAGACTCAGATTGTTTTTTGTGCAGTAAATGGCCTAATGCTGGTAGTAAATGAGCCCCTTAGTTCGTTTATTTTATTTGATAAAACTACCTTTCTTCCCTTCAGGAACCAAGGTGATATACAATAGAATATCATAAACATTAAAAATAAAATTAATATATATAAAAACTATCAGCTAATAAACAAAACAAAATGAACAAAACAATGAAATAAAACAAAAGTAATATAAACTATAATACAGCATCAGACTAATATATAATATAAATTGGGTAGAGGAACACAAGGTCTAAATAAAAGATAATTGAAATTGATTTAAACAAATTCAAATAGAGTCAATTAAATTGTCTTAGTATATCATGGTTAGGAAGAAGAATTAATCTTCAAAGAGCTTATTAAAAAAATATGTTTTAAAGCCTTTCCTAAATTTATAGTAGCCCTTTTCCAGTCTTAGTGCAAGGGGGAATGTGTTCCAAAATGGTGGAGCCAGAAAAGAAAAAGCTATTTCCTTTGTGTATTCTAATCTAATTTCCCTGAAAGTAGGTACTTTCAGTAGCTCTTGTTGAAAGGACTGTAAACTATGGCTGGGAACATAAGGGATTAGAATATTAGCAAGATAGATGGAACTATGCCATCAAATGGCCTTATATGTAGCAACCAATCTTAAATTGGGTTTGTAAAGAGACAGGCAACCAGTGAAAGTTCTTGAGTATTTTGGACTACTTGAAGTTAATACAAAGCAAGAGATGAAAGAGAATGGTACAAGGTAGTGCAATAATTCAGTCTACTAATTACAAATGAATGAGTCAATGTCTTCAAATTTGCTGTACTCAATAAAAGTTACAATCGCCAAATAAATCATAGAAAATAATAGGCCTTGAGCCTCAAAGATGAGCTGAGAATCAAGCTTGATGCCCTGAGTAGTCACAATGCTTTTTTACTTGACCTGGAGAATCAACAATCAATGGAGATGGAAAATTAGAAGTATCAGTATTTCTAGCAAACCAAAAGGTCTCAGACATTTAAGGGTTTAATTTAAGCTTCCAAACCACATGAGCCCACATGATGTTTATCTCTTGTTTTGGCCCACATGGGCTAATTTAGACCGGGATTTTCCATTCTCACAGAGAATGGTGAATCCTGGCATTAACGGGGGGCAGTGGGGCAAAGGGGGGGATGGGCCTGCAAAATCCGGCACCAATCGCACCACCGCGGTGTTATCGCTGCCAGCTTTCGCACCACGGTATTTCACCCAATAACACCACGAAAGGTGGTGTTATTGGGTGAAATACTGGCGGCAATAACGTGTCTTACCTTATTGCCGCCAGCGAAGATAGCGCCATGTCCGCCTCCTCACCGCCCCGACTTCGCCCCCGGCAAGCTATCGCATGCGAAAAGTCCCTTTTCGCGTGTGATAGCCTTAGAAAATAACCCCCTTAGTTAGCACCAGCAGCACTTGGAGCTCTCCTGTATTTCAGTGGAGACTTAGCTATTCATTAAGAACCTTGGAGTCTTCAAGTGAAATCCAGAAAGTTGCCACGTATGTGCCACTGCCAACAAGTGAGATCAGACAAATAATTCAACAGCTGTCACAGCAGAGAGAGAGAGAGAGAGCCTAGTGCAGAGGGAACAAGGCTTCACAGCTGCTAATCTGAGGCCCAGGGAAAGAAAGAGAGACAAAGCTGTGTGTGTGTGTTTGTGGGAGGGTGGGGAGAACAGAGCAAGACAGGCAACATTGTAGGATAGGAATGTGTATTTGTTTTAAAGAAATGGCATATCTGAACCAAAAATGGTCTTGCCTGAAAACACTCGAAAATGTTTGGGTATTTTAAATTCATTTAGTAAAAAAAATGGCCTTCCTGTTGCGGTCTCCACCGCTCTCCCCCTTATTGGCTGTAATCAGGGCTCACCTCCGAGGCCGGGAACGCCGCCGCCTCCGCGGCTCTGCTGAGTATTCGGGGCGTCCGCCATTGTTGGGCCGTCTCGCTGCCGCCCCGCGCGCATGCGGGGACGCGCGTTATGGACGTACGCTCACCGTAAGCCTGACCCCGCCTGAGCTGGCCACGCCACGCCCCAAGCTCGATATAACCGGCGTTCTTCAGTCCTCTCATTGCCTTGCAACGAGGGTCGCTACAGTGTGTAGTTCTTAGTTGCACTTCCGTTGTACTGCTTCTGCCTGCCGCCAGCCACCGACCTCTGCTCGTTCCTGACTCTGCTTCTGCCTGTCGCCAGCCACCGACCTCTGCTCGTTCCTGACTCTGCTTCTGCCTGCCGCCAGCCACTGACCTCTGCTCGTTCCTGACTCTGCTTCTGCCTGCCGCCAGCCACCGACCTCTGCTCGTTCCTGTCTCTGCTCCTGCCTGCCGCCTGCCTCAGTCCTTGGCTTCTCAGCCGCAGCTGCTGTGCTCCTGTCCACCGGACAGTGTCCTACGCAGGTCTGGACTGGAACTGTTTTCTCTACTGCCAGACTGTCTTGGGTCTTGTTACCTTCTACTTCCTGCCAGGCTCAGGCCTACTCGCTGCTGGCTCCCATTTTGCACCCTGCAAGTTACCATACAAGATATTACTGACTCTGACCCTGCTCCCGCTGGCTCTGTGCTCCCTGGCCTATTGGCCCTTGCTGCTGGACTCTGTGCCTACTCCTTGCCCAGGCCTTTCTATAGAGACTGACACTGTGCATAAGTCCCAAGGGACTGGGACCCTACGGGCTCCTCCTGGGGGGTTCCGGTTCCCGGGTGAAGAGCTTATCTGTACTCTCAAGTCCCAAGGTTCTGGGACCCTACGGGCTCCTCCTGGGGGGTTCCCAGTTCCCGGGTGAAGACCCATACGTGTGTCTTCTAAGCCCCAAGGCTCCAGGACCCTACGGGCTCCTCCTGGGGGGTTCCTGGTTCCCGGGTGAAGATCTGTGCCTGTGGCTCCGCCTCCCGAGCTACTCTACCCAGGGTGGTTCAGCTCAAGGGTCCACTCTCGAAATACAGCATCCCAGACTGCAACACTTCCGGGCCCCTTGACCCCCCTCTGCTGCTACCAGAAGTGTTACCAGAGCCTACACAGGCCCCTCTGAGCCCTAACCTGCTCCCCCCAAGAAACCTACAGTGCCTGTGTCTATCAAACTGGACTGAGCTAAGCCTAACCAGGACCTCCCCTCAAGAATTGGGCCAGGGATTTCTCTGGCTTCCACTTCCTCTTCCATCGGGGTCCTGGTGCAAGAAAGGAAAAATCACAATGCCTCCTTGCTCTGGTCCTGCCACACATCTTTTTAAAAATGGTGCCAGCTGGCCCTGAAACCAGCACCATGTAACGTCAAAATGGTGCTATGCTATGGGCCAGCCAGTACCATTTTCTTGTATGGCTATATTCCGAGTACATTTCTCAGGGGGGCACAGCAGGGTCTGAGGAGCCCAGCAAGGCCCCAGCTGAGCTTGGTTCAGCCCAGCTGGTAGGCCTGAGAATCACAGATTTCTTGGGGGCAAGGGATGGGATCATTTTAATGTTTTGTTTTTGGGGGTTTAAAACATTTATTTAAAACATAAATGTTAAACTAACTGATTTTTTTTTTTAATTACATTTTTTGGCTTGCACATTCCTATCGTAGGAGTGAAGAGATAGAAAGGAAGAGACTGATCTGTCACACCACTTATTATATGGTCCATTGATTGTACTTATGCAAGAATAGCATGGAATAAAGGCTCTTAGTCTATTACAGTACACCAAAACAGCCAGTCTCCAGCTACCTATATCTAAATAAGAACAGTATTAAACTGTTCATATCTGAAATGCACATTTCAGTTATGAATGCAGTGGAATTGTGATTTAATGAGCAATAAGTTGTAATGATCATTGAGCCCTGCCGATTCATATTTTCCTTGATCCCTTCTGACATCGCAATCATTTAGTCTTTGTTAAAAAATTAATAATCCATGCTCATAACTTTTAAAATCTAAATGAAATAAATTGAATAATTGTTCCTTATATGTACAAATGCCAATTCAGATTTGATTTGTACTGTGAGTTGTTTTGAATGCATTGCTATAGCATAGCATAGCGATCTTTGAACTGTTAAATGTGTTTTTGCTAGTGTTAAATAGTGATAATCTAACATTGTAAGATAAAAAAGAAAGAAATATAAAAATATGGAATATTAAAATGTAACACATTGGGCCTGATTTACTAAGCTTTTTTTGTTTAGAACAGAATGGGAAAAAGTCTAACATGAATTTTCAAAGAGTTACTCATGTAAATGTAATATACTGTCTTAACAATTTTCAAAAAGTTATTTATCATGTAAGTGCAATTAATGCATGTAAATCCTATGGACAATTCAATGGCATCATCTTTGTAGCAATTTTCAAAAACCACTTAACACAGAGTAAAGTATCCTTACATCATGTAAAACCCAGTATTAAGCATGTAAATGCTTTGAAAATCAGGCCCATAGCGAATTAGATCCATTTTGCTTATTTTGACTCATGCTCTGGTAACTGTGAAAGAATGATGTTTATTGAGATCTTATCTATCCTATTTCCTGAAGCAGGGCAGGGGTGTAAGAAGTAGAGAGAAAAGAAATTCCATCTAGAATTTTTTGTCTCCTGAAAAACTATGCCTGACCCCCAACTGCGTAGAATGCTTATAATTCAGCGATCTGAAACTCCTCGGAGTGCTTTCAGAACAAAGGATAAAGTTGTTGGATCGTAATTACCTGGTGCTGAGATGCAATTTAAAAAATATTCACATTTAGGTTGGAGGAATGGTTTGTGTCTTTCCCTGAATCTGGTGAATGTTAAAATCCTTACAACTTCTTAGCCTTATTGTACGCTTAGCAGGAAAATCTTTCCTCTGCATGTTCCAGGTCAGAAGCACACATTTGAAATGCATTGATATATTTAAGTTTTAACCAAGACACTTAAAACTAATCTCAAATCATGTTGCAGTGGTGTCGTCGTGGGGCAATGTGTAAAATATGGCGATGATGAAGGACATAGACCTATGCATGGTCAGTGGTCCGACTGGTCCAGTTGGTCTCCTTGTTTCAAGGACTTGTGGAGGAGGCGTAATCACAGAAGGAGCGTCAGTGCAATATCCACGGTACCTAATTGTTTTCTCTGTCTTGATTCTTAACCAATAAAATCTCCCTATTACTCATGATTTTTTTTAATAGAATTTAACTTACAAACGCACAATAAACTTTGTCAAGGAAGAACAATCAGAAATTGAAAAATAGCATTATAAAAGTAGGCAACATTAAAGAAAATCTAGATCTCTCACATTATCTTTCAGTTTAGCACAGGGGGTGAGAAAGTACTATAAATAAACTCAGTAATGGAAATCTAAGGAGGCCATTTTAAAGGTGAAGCCCTAAAAGTTAGCACACTTTTATTTAACAGCTTTTCTATACTGAAATTAGAATGCACATACATGGAGTAGATAGTAGGTAGTGGCATAATCGCTATTTATAAAAGTCCAAAAGTATGTGAATATGCTCAGTGAGCACATATTCAAACCAGGCAATATACCATACCAGACCTGAATCTCTTCAGCCATCTCGTTCCTTTCTTGCCCACCCACCCCTGGGTTCCTCCCATAATCCCTGTGATCCCCCCTCTGTGCCCCCCCCTAGTCCCTTCTCTATAATATTCACATTTACAAAGAGCTCTCTGTAAAAATATGTAGGGATGTGAATCTTATTCTGGACGATTGAAAATAGCTACGATATTTTCAAAGTCGTCAGAAATCGGGGGCTCCCCGAAACCGATAGGGAAAACCCCATGAAATGTTTGTGGGGTTCTCTTATCATTTTGGGGGAGGGTGAGAAAAACGGCACACAAAAAACAATCCCTAAACCCACCCCGACACTTCAAAAACAGCTCCTTTAGCTTCCCCCACCCTCCCCAACCCCCCCAAAAACATTTAAATTACCTGGTAGTCCAGTGGTGGTCCCGGGAGCGATCTCCCGCTCTCGGGCCATCGGCTGCCACTAATAAAAATGGTGCCGATGGCCCTTTGCCCTTACCATGTGACAGGGTAATCCGTGCCATTGGCTGGCTCCTGTCAAATGGTAGGAGTAAGGGACGTCCGGTGGCCATCTTTAAAAATGGCGCGGGCCATCCAGTGCCCGCGCCAGTATAAAATAGTGTAAAATGCTGTAAAATAAGCTCTTGTTCCCCATTTTAAGTTTAGTTCATGTTACATTTAGTTCATTTACACTCAGTTCATTTTACTCGTATATATGAAGAGTTATATGTAAAGCATTTTAAGATAAGTTTTTGTTTCAATGTAAACCGATGTGATACTCACAGTGTATGTCGGTATATAAAATTGCTAAATAAAATAAATAAATATAGGTGTGTAAAAAGGGAGAGTCTAGGGGTATTTGGGGATGGGGTCAACAGTCACATGCATATAATTTGATATTCTAAAAGACACGCATGTTCATTTGGCAACTTGCTTGTGTAATTTTATAGCTGCTAATTATCTGCATAATTGATTTCAGACTTGTTTATTGTGCATTATTGGCTGGGTGGGAAGACAAAGTGAACTGAGGGGGAATGCAGGCTGAAGAACTTGGAGGATCTCAGTGACCTGGAGATGGACTGGGTGAATGGTTGGAGTAATTGGTTAACTGGTTAATTTCAATTAAGCATGCATGTTTTAAAATATGCTGACTAATGTGTGTAAATTGGGTTTTATGCGAGTAAGTCCTGCTTTATTTTCACATGTAAAATATACTCATGTCTATTTTTAAAATAAGTAGGAAAAGTATGTGCATTCAATGCATTGCATGTATTTGTGTAGCTATATTTTATAATATGTGCATATATGATACACAGGGGTTTATAAAATACTATTGTAGATATATGCGCAACCATATGTGAATATAGTTAATTGAAAATTTAACCTCTAAGAGATCACTCTGGAGGTAAAACAGTGAACTTTTGTAAGACAAGGGCAGCCCTTGCAGGTGTCAGGAGGGTTAATCCTCTGGCCACTCCTAAGCCCTTTCAGACTGACTATAGGTGATGTGGAGCCCTGTGTTGTAAGGCACCCGAAGGGCCACACAGGAGAAGACTCAAGTGTCTACCTTGACCATAGGCAAAGAGACTGAATGGAACAGGCAGCGATCAGCAGAGTCCAACAGAAGATCCAGGGTCTGAGCAGGCAGCAGGAAATTGATAGCCAACACAGACCAGGGTTGAGGCAGGCAACAGCAGGCAATAATCCAGAATGGTCCAAGGTCAAGGTGGGTAGCAAGCAAGCAGAGATCCAGAATGGTTCAGGGTCGAGCAGGCAGTAAGCAGGCAAGCAGAGACTGCATCCAGAACCAGGCACACAGCAAGCAAGGCGGAGATCAGAAACAGGTCAGGTCCAGGCAGGCTAAGTAGTCCTTGAGAGTGTGACCATCATCATCAGGGTGACTACCCAACTCTCCCATCAGAGTGTGCAGAATCATGTCGCACAGATGCTCAAGCATGACCTATGCGTCCCTTCACTGGGTCCTAATAACACGTCCGTCAGAATGTACAATGGCGGAACCCTACAGTGCAGGTGAGTGTCCAAAGCTGATGAGTCTTGGAAGGCCCCTGAATTGGTAATAACCTTTTAGCACCCAGGAAAGAACTTTATATCTGATCTGAGGAAAAGAATGCATACTTTATACCCACAATATTTAACCAAACTTGTACAGGGATAACTTAACATAAAAGAATGCCCCCAAGAGCACAAAGTCTCTTATTGCATTGCCAGGGCAGGCAGTGAGCAGAGGGCAGTTGTGATCCATAGCAGAGGTCAGTACAAGGTGGCAGGCTAGAGAAAGGTCCAGGTCTGTAGTAGAGGTCAGTACCAGGAGATTGGTTGGACAGACAGGACAAGAATGGACACAGGGACAAAACCAGAGCAAGGCAAGAGGCAAGGCAGAGGGACATGGCAGTAGCAACACAATACTACAACACAAGGCAAGGAACCTGTTTGTTTAGGTGTGGAGAGGAGCACACAGGGGCTTTAAATAACTATTGCATGATGTCATCAGGAGGCACCCCAATTTGGGCTTTTTCTAAACCGCAATGCCTTCAAAATGCGACATGCGCGACTAGGGCCTGGACCAACGGGAGCATAGAATAGTGATGTTCAAGCCGTGGTAAAGTTTGGCAACATGCCCAGTGAGCCAGCCAACATTACACAGGGAGATGAGCCATGAACGATCGAGAGGTGGAGCCAGGGCTTCAGAGGGATAAACTCTTACTTCCCCTTTTTTTTAGTTGGCATAGTGGAAGAAACAGATATGTAGAAAGAAATAATTCCAAAATCAAGCAGAAGACTTTCGCTCACAGCCTCTCATGCCACCATCAAAAATTATGGTTTTGAAGGAGAATTTTAATACAGCAAGTAGGATTTTCTCAAGAAATTCTGTAATCCTGTATAGTAAAAGCCAGTTCTGGGTTACACTTTCATAAAAGAAATGTGACCAATCAAATATTTGCTACTACCACCAAGACATAGTTCATCATCTTTCAGGTCCTAGCACGCGTGTTAGACTCCTTGGTCTGTGTTTCAAGACGGGTCGGAAGGACAGGTACGCCCCGCTTGATAGTCGTGCCGGAAGCAGGAGGCCCTCTCTTCCTTCCCCCCACCCCACCCCCCTTGCAAGGGGGAGGGGGTTCTGGAGGAGGGTGCGGCAGCGGTCATCTCTCTGTGCTTGCCGTCTTGTCCATATCAAACACCAGAGGGACCTGACCTCTACCACCACTGTGCCTGCCTGTCATGCACCTATCAACACCAGAGGGACCTTGACTCTACCTCCAACTGTGCCTGCCTGTCTTGCCCCTATCATTAAAGGTCTAATGAAGTGGTTGGGAAAGAAAAAGAGGTGCATGGTTCGGGAAGCAATGAAATTATGTAAATAGAAAACGTTGTTTAAAGTTGAAGGAGAACCCCCTGAAGCGAAGTTGCTATCGAAACATGGCCATGTCGGGGTTATGATCAAGGTGGACACTTAAGATAAGTTATAAAGGTTTTTTTTGCTCTCTCGATGACTTTTTGAAGTAAAGATTTATGCTGATAACCTGTAATGGGACCTTCATGGTGATGGGACCTTATTTTTAAAGAAATGAAAAAATGAACGTTAAAGAAGAATAAAATAAAAGTAAAAATGGACCAAAGGGCCACACAGCTTGTTGATCTTTCAAGCTGTATACATGAAGGTCCAACAAATTTAATAGTGAATTAATTGAAAGTATTAAAAACTATACTGGGGAATATTGTGGGTGGTTTTTTGGACATTTGGGGGCAGATCTTACAACACATATGCGCAGGCGTAGATTTGTTCGCGCAATCTGGCGCAAACAAATCTACGCCCGATTTTATAACATGCGCGCGCTGCTGCACGCATGTTATAAAATATGGGGTCGGCGCGCACAAGGGGGCGCACACATGTGCACCTTGCGCGCGCCAAGCCCGAGGGGAGCCCCGATGGCTTTCCCCATTCCCTTCGAAATCGGAGCAGCCTTGAATGGAACTTTTTTTTCGGCCCCCCTGGCTTCCCCTCCCTTCCCCTATCTAACCCACCCCCCATCCCTAACTAACCCCCACCCCCTATCTTTGTCGAAAAAGTTACGTTTGCCTGAGGCAGGCATAACTTGCGCACTCCGGCTGGCTGCCAGTGCGCCATTACCTGGCCCAGGGGCTGCTTCGGAGGCCTCGGCCATGCCCCCGGAATGCCCCCTGGCCGACACCATGCCCACGGCCCCACCCCCGGAACGCCTCTGAATGATGCGCTGCCCCCGACACGCCCCCCAAGCAAAGCCCCGGGACTCACACGCGTCCCGGTGCTTTGCGCGCACCGGTGCCTATGCAACATAGGCGCGCTGGCACGCAAGTCCCCTGAGCACATAAATCTGGCTGGATTTACACGCGCAGGGCTTTTAAAATTTACCCCTTGGTGTATTTTTCTCAGATTTCTGAGGTAGTGGGGCTTTTTTTGGTTTTTGCCCCTATCAACACCAGAAGGACCTGACTATACCGCCACTGTGCCTGCCTTTCTTGCCCCTATAAAAACCAGAGGGACCTGTCTCTACCTCCACTGTGCCTGCCTGTCTTGCCCTTAACAACACCAGAGGAACCTGACTACCTCCATTTGCCTGCCTGTCTTGCCCCTATCAACTTTCTGACACTCTGCCTTGCTACTATACACCAGACGTCAGACGACTCTACTCCTTGTTGTGTTCTTATCACTATCATGGTTCCTCAGTGTGTTGGTGCTAGTTTTTCTGCTGCTTTGTCCCTTTATTGGCACCTTGGGTTTTTTTTGTTTTTGACACCTTTTCTTCTTGCTATCTTCCCCCTTCATTGTGCTGTAGGATGTGGATGCCACTTGTTCCATTTTGCCTCTCGTGCTGCCTTCGAGGGTTCATGCAACTGTTATCGGTGCTCTCTTTTGAAGCTGTGGGGTGTTTTTGACACTCTCGCTGCTGCTTTGCACCTCTGTTAAAGCACTCTTGCCACTTCTGGTACCCTTTTGTCCCTTTACGGTGCCTTAGGCTATTCATGCCACTTTGGTGCCACTTTGCCACAGTCTAAGTACTTTGGAGCTCTTTTGCCCTTCTGATGATTGCTTCCCAGACGTTTTGTCCAAATTCATAGGAAAACCCCAATTCTGCAGCCAAAAATAGGCTGTAATATTTCCCCCATTGACTTTAATGGCAAACGAAAAATGAATCAAACCAATAAACGAATATTTTTTTTTTTGCTTTGAAACTAATGAAATGAATTAGGGTCCCAACAAAATGAATAAATGAACCAAAATGAATTTTTTTCTTCTGCACATCCCTGGAAACCAGCAATGAACTATGAGTTAAAACAAGTAAATCCACGTTTCTAGAATGTAATATATAGTGATGGTCAATATCAGGGAACAAACACTTTCTCATACTCATATCTGAATAATGGCAGTCTGCCATAACCAGTCTCCCAATGGACATATAAGACATGCTAAATTACAAAATTTAATGTTCTGGAAACCCCAGACCCCCTAGGTTTTTTCGCTCTCCATATAAAACTAGAAAGATTCTATTGATTTTTGTAATATCCATTTTTCTTAGCCAGATCGGGAACATTTGTAAAATGTACAATAGCTATGGCAACAGAACCATCTTTATAAGCACCAATTGCCCAGTTAAGGAGATGGGACAATTCAT
Source organism: Rhinatrema bivittatum (assembly GCF_901001135.1). Taxonomy (NCBI): domain Eukaryota; kingdom Metazoa; phylum Chordata; class Amphibia; order Gymnophiona; family Rhinatrematidae; genus Rhinatrema; species Rhinatrema bivittatum. The sequence continues at coordinate 382,287,072 of NC_042616.1, forward strand.
CCAACTTTGTCTTTTCTGCTTAAAGATCTGGATCAACTTAGGGATATTAGATTGATAACATTTGTCTGGAGACCTATGGATATATACTCCCAGATATTTTATCATATCCCCCGCCCAATGCAAAGGAAAGTTGACCAATTGACCTTCAGTGTACCCATGTGATCAAAAGCTTCAGACTTCTCCAGGTTCAGATTTAAACCTGAAAAGCTCCCATAGATATTAAAAAGAGAGAGAATGTCTTCAAGATGATTTCTTTCATCTGGGAGGAACAATATGTCATCTGCAAAAAGCATAGCTTTAGATAGGACAGGGCATTGTATCTGTACAGAACTCTCCAACCATTCTTCCAAGTTGATAATTATAGGTTCTAAAGTTAAAATAAGAGCAGAGGTGACAGCGGGCATCCTTGTCTGGTAACATTTGTTTCATTGAATGAACGTTTGCTTATAATTATTCTGGACAGCGCATATGTTATAAATTTTGTGTAGTTTGATTATGGTTACACTGTCTCACAAAAGAACACCAGTTTTCAATTTTTTGGAAACAATATTGAAAGCTTTTTAATTCACTTGAACACGCTTTAAAAAAATATCAAACATAAGGCCAGCGTTGGATAGTTTATGATTATAAAACCTTAAACACGTTACCGATTGGTAGTGGCTATAGAATCATATAAGAAACTTTCCACACCTTCCAAAATATTTTTTTTTTCTGGTTTCAAATTTTTCTGTTTATTTTTTAGCACTCATTGAAAAAATATATAAATCATTTTGATGATAGTCAAATTGAATTTAACAAGTATAAATTAAAGAAAAATCATTTAAAGGAGGTGATAATAATTTTGGGCTGGATATTAAGAATTACGCGCTGGCATAGATTTGTGCGCATAACCCAATGCGCACAAATCTATGCCCAATTTTATAACATGAGCGCCCCCTTGCTTGCGCCGAGCCCTAGGGGAGTCCCGATGGCTTTCCCCATTCCATCCAAAATTGGAGCAGCTCAAAAGGAACTTTCCTTCTGCCCCACCCCCTTCCCCTATCTAACCCACCCCCCCACCTTTATTTTTTTATTTACGCCTGCCTCCGGGCAGGGTGTAGGTTGCGCACACCGGCTGAGTGCCAGCGTGCGATCCCCCAGCATGGTCTTTGTGCCGGAGGCCTTGGTCCCGCCCCGCCCCACCCCTGGACTGCCTCGCCCACTCCCCACCCCTTTTTTCAAGCCCCGAGACATACGCGCGTCCCGAGGCTTGCGCGCGTCCCCGGGCCTCTGCAAAATAGGCTCGGCACGCGCAGGAGAGGGTTTTAAAGGGCTACGCGCGTATTATTACGCACATAACTCTTTTAAAATCTGCCCCTTTGTGATTTGAATATCATATGTTGTAGATCCCTCTATAATATTTTTTGTGTATTTTTGGATTACATAAACTGGGCATTTTCTGATAATGCAAATTAAAAATTCAAGCAGCACAAATGCAAACTCAAAAACAATCAGACAACTTTGACTTTTTTTCATCCTGCTGAGTTTTATAAACTCTGCAAAAAATGTTTCGCATCTGCAGGGGTATCGCAGAAATGGGTGGATTTATCATACCATATTTTAAGTCATGCTGGAAACAACACAGCAAACCTCACATTCAGCCAGACTAATTCTGAGCATGTAGCCACAATCTACTTTCTTTGGAGACCAACACATTGTGAGTAATCCTGGAAAATCAAAACTTTCCTTTTTTGGAATTGGATGTCTCTGTTCTTTTGATAGGTCTTATAATTTTCATCTTGTGAACATAATCCAAGATTTTAGCAATAACAACATGTGGATGTTCTGAATCTGAAAGCTTCACTCCTAATTGATGAGCCCGCTCTATTGCCAGCTTTCCTTGCAAATCAGGCAATTTTAATTCTGTTATTATCCAACTTTCCAACAATTCCACCAACTCCAAATCAGAGATGGATTCAGTATGCCCATAAACCTAAGATTACCTCTTCTAGATCGATTTTCTAGATCATCTGACTTAAGGTCACTTTCTTTCACTTTTTTTTCTAGAGACCTATTCTTTTCCTGCAGGCCTATAATATCCTCCTCCGAGGTACTGATTCGGGCCTCAGCAACATCTAATCTCGTGCCAATGTCCACCAACAATTATTTGACTTCTGTGACCTGAGCTAAAATATTATCCAGCTTAGAGTCAAGTTTATTTTCCAGAGCTGCTACTACCTCGGCAGTCAGCTCACTTATCGTTGTATCATTCAACGCCTGTGCCAACTCCGGAGCCATTGTGGAAGCCATCTTTTTTTCCGGCAATTTCGGTTTCTCCTTTTCGCCACACTGCAGTTTCGCTGACATGCCAGCCACCAGTGCAATATTTCAATAATAGAAGTCCATGCTTTTCAATCGTATATATTTCTGGCACAATTAAACTGGTAGATTGCCTGAATTTAAGGAACGGTGGGGGATGGCACCTGGAGCTCAGCCGATCAGTGTCCTGCTAGCTCACTGTATCATGTGACCTTTTCCAAGTGGCTTTTTTGTAAAGTTTTGTTTTACGTCACACAGTGGCTGGCAGAGGAGGGAGTTTGTATTGCTTTTACTGAGGTGACTCCAGAATTTACCTTATTTTTCCTGTCTAAGCACTGTTGGTGCCATCACTCCCTCACCCCTACCCTTGAAAGATTCAACAACAAAGTGACGTCTGGGGGCCTCTATAGGATGGGAAAGAGCCCTAGTATAAATCCTGAACTTTGCATCCTATTTTCATACACTGGATCTGGCTCCTGAAACAATGAGTGCAGAGTACAAGTAGTAGGCTTCCCCTTACACTCAACCTAGGAGTGGTGAAAACCTAAAAGTATCTCTAAAGGAGCAGGATCAGGTAGGGATTGTGCTGAGTGGGAGAGGGGAAGAGACATCCCTGAAGATGCTGCAGGTGGTAGTGCAAGTGAAGCGAGTACATTTATTGTGAAATGGAGGCACCAATTTCAGTTTTCACACAAGGTGCCAGTTTAATCTAAGGCCAGCCCTAACTAGCTTCCACTTTAAGCTCTATTAGCATCCTCTTCACTCCTGTTTCACCCAGTTCTACTGACTTAGCTGCATTACCCCTACTCCATTCCATTTCTTTACTGAAAGAATGTAGGGTTTTATTTAAATACTCTAGTAACATGGTTTCAGAATTTGTTCTTGAGCATGAACCTCACAGGAGCATCAGTCTGTCCAACTTGGGAACTAGATAGGGTCTCCTGCTGCCTGCTGGTTGCTTACTCTAGTACACACCTGTGATTCACAGTTTCTCTATTTTATTCCTCTCTCTTCGCATTCTTTCCCTGGAATGCTTCCTTTTGTTTTTTCTTCTGCTTCCTCACTATTCATTCTGCCTGCTTGCAGAATACTGTGGGTTCTACCAGAAGGCCTTCACAACATTCACAGGGTTTCCTAGACTATATTTCAAGGGCTTCTGACACAGATGTCTCTCATACCACTATGCAGGGTCTACATATACACACCACACACACACAAATGATCTGATGCTGGATGTAGGCTGCTAAAGGAGGGAATTGATGCTGGAGGGGGGTTGTCAACCCATTCTACTGAGATAACAGAATGAACTGTTGAGAGGAGAGATTGAGACAGAGAATGGGAGACTAAATTAAGGTTAGAGTAAATTGAGATGGGAGATGACTGAGGCTGTTGGTATATCATCTATATCAACAATCCATCTACAATCAACTCAACCAACCAAACCCAGGCACGAAAGAAAAAGTATCTACAACTAGCATCAACCATATTCATTACAATTTGGAACTTATAAGAAGTAATGATAGAATCCCTCCTTTATTAATACTATTACTGTTACTTCCCTTTTTTCCCTTTTCCTCCCTTTTTCACCCCACCATCTTCCCCTTCCTTCCATTCCCCCCCCCCATTGTTACTTTTTTGTAACTGTATAATTTATCTGTTTTTGTTTGACTTTGTAAACCATTATGATGGCTGAACCGAATGACGGTATATAAAAATGAATAAATAAATAAATACCAATATACTGGTATATTGAGGCTTATGAGGGAGAGTTGGACTGAGTGGGGCATAGGAGAAAGCAATTAGGATTGACTATGGGCTTGGGGAAAAAGAAAGGTAGGAGATTAAGCAAATACACACACCCAATATAAAGAATGGCTTTGGTAAATTATGTGTACTCCTTGGAGTATATCTTTCCAGTCTTGAGAAAGAATGGACTGCACGTGTATTATTCTGTGAATTATTCAAGCTCTCAAATTCTGTTATTTATGATGGACATTCTTCTAGTTTATTAATAAAATGCTCTTGCACTAAAATGCTCTTGCACTAGACTAAGATGGCTGCTTGAGAATTAGCTCCGAGAAATCACATTGCTTTGCTAGGGGAAATCAGCAATTCAGGTGAACTTTTCATATCTGCTGTCTGGTAATCTTTTTCTTGTCATGGCTGCCAATAAAGCGGGGAAAATAGAGGCTGCATTCGTGGCTTCTGCCGGGAGCAAGAGACCGAAACAGGATCCGTCTACTCCTAACAAGGCCTCTCCACCCAAAAGTATGGCGTCAGCGGACTTGGTACTCGCCAAACTAAAACAATTAAAAGACATGCTTCAATCCAACATGGATAACCCCACGGCGATTCGATCAGATCTGCAGCTGATGTCCTCCCAAATTGAGAATCTTAAAATGCGCCTAGATGATACGGACACCCAGGTTTCCTCCTTGTTACTCACTACTGCGCCGCTTCCAAGCTTAGTTAAGGAGGTGGAAGCATTGCACCATGATAACATGTCACTAACATCGGACAGTTAAGACAGCCTCAACACCAGGCGTCGCGCGCCAAAGGCGCGCGACAAAAGTGCTCTCCCCTTTATGCACCCCTTCGTGCAAACCTTTGTGTATATGTAAAAATTTATTTTTATGTTTCCTTTGTTAACTAAGCTGTTTCATTGTATTCGACTAAGGAATTTTTTCCTGCTTTTTCTGTTTCACTGTAAACCGGCATGATTTGCATTTAATGCAAGAATGTCGGTATATAAAAGTTAAAAATAAATAAATAAATAATGATGTGGAGGACTTATCAAATCGGAACCATCGCAATAATGTCCGGCTCCTAGGCGTTCCCGAGGGCACGGAAGGTAATGACATACTGCAATTTCTCACTGAAATGATTCCTACCATATTGCAGATTAAATTTGATCTCCCGTTCGAACTAGAACGGGCTCATCGCATTCCTTCGCGGGTTCCCCGGAACGCTAAATATCCAAGGCCCATCATATTTAAGGTCCTCCGTTATCAACAAATATTGCAAATTTTTGACACAGCCAGAACCAAATCGCCTCTCAATTATAAAGGGGCATCGATTTTATTTGTTCCTGACTTAGCAAAAACAATGGCAGCAAGGCGTAAAGCCTTCTTAGCGATGCAACCCCGACTACATTCTCTGGGTGCGAAATTTGGACCGTTATACCCTGCCATGATGCGTGTTACCTGCCACGACCAAACTAAGCTTTTCCATTCTCCTACTGATTTGGAGGACTTCCTGCTTTCATTTGAAAAGACGCAAGAGATGGTTACCTGAGTCTTGCTCAAAGGATAATTCCTCTCTTATCCACTATATTTGGTCATCTCCATTCATACGCCTCTCATCTTTCACCTTAATTTACATTCCATCTAAGGTGTATGGATTGACCCCAGTTCGCCTGCATCTCGTACTTCCTTCAGAAAACTATTTCTACCTAATAGGTTTAGGAAGGATGTCTTAGTTCTTACTTCCATTCTATGTATATTTGATTGTACCTGTTTTGCATTTTACAGTATCTCCCCCATGTTTTGCTTTTTTCATTTTTTATCAGCAAGTCTTGTGAGTGAATCTCGGGATGCTTTTGGTCAGCCTTGGGACCCTTTACTTGATACATGGTCTGCTGGCGACGAGTCCCGGTGCAGACTACGTATTGCAGGTTTCTCTTTCGTGCTTACTCTAATTTGTTGTCTTTTCCTTCCACACTGCCTCTTTTTTCTGACATATGCCACGGTGGCTTCCCTTCTTTTTGTTTTTTTCCCATGGATCCTACAAATCTAGAATACGAACTTATTTCACTATGTGACCTACATGACTAGGCTAGCTTCTACTCCTGCTGGTATATTCTTAAGATGGTGTCCACCGTAGATTCATTCACGATCATCTCACTGAATGTTAATGGTTTATCACATCCTATTAAACGCAAGAAAGTATTGACTTATCTGCATTCACTTCAAGCAGACATTGCTTTGTTACAGGAAACTCACCTCTCTCCAACAGAAACTCTCAAACTTAAGCAACATTGGGTTGGTCAGGTTTTCTTCGGTCCAGCAGTGCGTAAAAGAGGGGTACTGCGATTTTACTACACAAACGTTTACATGCCGCTGTGGCTCATCAAGCTGCTGATATAGATGGTAGATGGAATCTTAATATCCATAAAGATCTGTACATTATTCTCAACATATATGCGCCCAATGCAGATCTCCCATCTTTCTTTCATGACACCTTCGCACAATTACTGTCGGTAGACTCCTTTCAGTGCATTATAGGCAGTGATTTCAACCAGCCGCTGGATCCTCTTCTAGATAAGAAAAAAGAAGTACGATACACCAAATCAAAGGCCACTCACGCACTACATCTTATGTGTCAATTTGGATTATTTGACCCTTGGTGCTTACAGCATCCCACAGCAAAGGGCTACACCTTTTATTCTTATCCTCACTCTTCTCACTCACGTATAGACTTCTTTTTGACTTCCCACAATTTAGTGCCTCACATCGCAGCAACGCAGATCTGCCCTATACTGATCTCTGACCATGCTGCAATACTTCTCAAGTGCACTATACGATCGCCTATCTCGGTGGATATGCAATGGAGATTCAACTCTTCGCTACTCTCGGACCCTAGCTTCCTGGACTTGATAATTAACAAAATAGCAGAATACTTTCAACTTAATTCCACTGCAGATGTTACAGCAATCACTCTATGGGAAGCTGTTAAAGTTACAATTTGGGGAACTATTATTAGCTACTCTATCCAATATCATCGATCTCAAGCAGCAGAATTGCTTGCACTCCAACAAACTATTGGAACATTGGAATAGGATCACATCGCTCGTCCCACAACCTCATCATTACTCTCACTACAGAAAGCGAGATATCAATATAACCAGCTCCTCAGTTCTCAATCCCAGATTCATCTTTTCCATTTGAAGACACAATATTATGCCAGAAGTAATAAGTGTGTTGACTTTTTAGCTTCATATCTTAAGAAAATATATGACCGGAAACTTATTGTTAAACTTATCTCTTCCACTGGTCAGGCAGCCACCACCGATTCCCGCCATATTGCACATATTTAAGGAGTTTTATGCTTCCCTATATCAGTCGGAAGTTAGTCCAACTCAGGAATAGATGCAGACCTTTTTCTCTGGCCTTTCTCACCCAATACTATTGACTGAACAGATGAACCTTCTGGATGGTACGATCACCGAGGAAGAGGTCAAGGTTGCCATTTCGTCTCTCGCCTCTGGGAAGGCACCCGAACTGGATGGATTCAATACAGACTTTTACCACTCCTTTAAAAAATCTCTCTCACCTCATTTACTGACTTACTTCTTCTCTAGTCTCTTAACAAATCATTCTTCTCCTACCTTTACGGAGGCTTGCATAGTGGTGATTCCAAAGCCAGGTAGAGATGACACAAATCCCGTTAATTATCACCCGATCTCTCTTTTAAATGCTGATTAAAAAATATTTACAAAGGTCCTAGCTACCAGATTATCTACGTTTATGGGTACATTGATACATCCTGATCAATCAGGATTTATTAAACATTGTCTCATTGCTAATAATACACATGTATTCCTACATATTCATGAGTCTCTTATCTCCTCTTCCACTCCTGCTGCTGCTATCTCTTTAGATGCAGAAAAAGCCTTTCACCGGGTTGAATGGTCTTTTCTGTTAGCCACACTCCGCTGGTTCAGAATTGAGCCTAATTTTATAGCCTGTATACAATTTTTATACCATTTTTGTTACACTCTGGTGTTTTAGTGTGCCCTTGGGCCTTGGCCCGAGCCCAGACCTTCAGGGCTGAGCTGAGGGTTGATGGCGTGTCTCAGCGTGGCTGACTGTCTGACCCTCTGCCAGGCATGCAAGCTCCCAAGGCCAACACAGGATGATGTTGGAAGTTGAATGGTCCTCCGACCATTCCGAGCCCTTTCGGACCTGCTGCGAGGAACAGCATGGAGCAGCAGGCCTGACCTGAGGTTGAAGGCAGATGGGCCTTGACACGTAGACAGGACTATGGTCGATGCGACGGCATCGCAGACGAAGACACTTGAGTTGATGCGACAGCATCACAGATGAAGACACTTGGTTGATGCAACGGCATCACAGACAAAGACACTTGGTTGACGTGACGGCATCACAGATGAAGACACTTGATTGATGTGACGGCACCACGGACGAAGACACTTGGACATGACAACAGCTGGAAGGAAGGACATTTGCACTGTCTCTCAGGGTGCCCTATTCAGGCCACCTGCGGGACTGAGTCGCCATCCACCCTGTCCCACTACGCGCCCTACACAGCCCTTGGAGGCTGGTCACGGACCACGAGGAGAGCGGGACAAGCGCAGGGAAGACCCAGGCAAGGAGGAACTCCAATGACGGAATCGATGCCACCCGAAGCTCTATCTATGGCTGGCGGGAACAGAGGCTCCGGTGCACAGGGACCAATCCTACCTGCAGACTGCTCCATTCTCGGACATACACCATCCGAGAGCCACAGCTCTACAGGAACAGAAGGCTCCGGAACACCAGATGAAGACGCAGGGAAGAACATCTGGAAAGGCAGGCACATCAGGATGTGGAAGATCATGATGAGACATCAGAACATGGACCGGGACCTCAGGCAAGACATCAAGACACGAAGACGTGGTAGAAGGCAGAGAAGACGAGGAGCTTCACGAAGAACAGAAGACCTTACAAAACTCTGGCAGGCAGGAGCCTCCAGAGGGGATGACACTCCGATGCAAGGCAACGAACAGACTGATGGAGCAGCCCTTTAAAGGGCTAAAGCAGGAAGTCCACTCCCTAGGTGGGGCCAGCACACTTCCTGTGCCTGGCCCTTTAAATCATGAAGAGAGGCACGCGCCGGTGCCTAAGGAGCAGGAAGCAGGGCTGTGCAGGACCGCGGACAGCGGCCTGCACAGCATCTGTGCGTACAGACGCAGGCTGGGCCTGAGGAGCAGGTCCTGATGTTGGCAGCAGCTCCAGCCGCTGCGGGGAGCCCCGGGGGCAGCTCCAGCCGCTGGATGGGACCGGGGCTTGCGGCCTAGCGCCGCAAAGATGGCAATGGCATCGGGGGTGGCTTGGTCTGGTGTTCCCTCGGTCTCGTGTTCCCTCGGTCTCATCTGCTCTTGGTCTTGTGCTCTTTGGTCTCTCGTCGTGTCTCCTGTGTTTTTGTGGTTTCCCGTTGCTTGTTCTGTTTCATGCTGTCCCCGGAGTTACCAGCTTCCATTTTTTGGACCCTCGAATACCTCCATCCGGTATGGGCTGATAGCCTTATCCTCGAACTGTTGATAGGAGGTTTGAGGAGGGGGACTTTGAGGAGAGGGTACTGTTATGAACTGTGCTGCCCGCGGGTTCCCCCGCGAGCAGACTCACTTACCACGTTGCTGTTTCCCCGACGCGGCATGGACGCCGCCTTCGGGCCTCTCCCACGTGGCTGGAGCCGCGGTCTCGCCTGGCTCACGCAGCCCGGAGGCCACCCGGATTCGTCCTCTTCTTTCAAGACCCGAATTCTTTCAAGACCCGAATGTGACAGTCTCCCATTGTGAAGCTTCTATTCTTCAACAGGTGTGTGACATCACTTTACAGTAGTATCCACTGCATCTTACTTGGTGGGGGAGATTAGAATCAATTAAAATGGTATTGGCCCCCAAAATTACCTACATTTTATCCATGATTCCCATATTTTTCTCTAGAGAGTTATATCAGCAAGTGGACAGACTTTTAACTCAGTTCTTATGGAACAATAGAACACCTAGAATTGCCTTGTCCAAATTGAAAGGTACAAAATCGGAGGGAGGTGTTAACTTTCCTGATTTTTACACTTACCACCAGGCTTTCATACTACAACAGGGCTTCTGCCTTTTCACTCTGGATAATTCCCCTATGGAGAAGCCCTGTTGGGCCCTTATAGAAGAATATCGTATCGCCCCTATATCTATCCACTGTTCCCCAGGTATGCCTCTTACTCCTACTCTCATGACCAACCAAATCCTGTGGTCACTCCATAGAGCTTTGCAAGAATTTGATGCGCTTAATCCTCCTCATATCCCTTCATGGCAGAATTCACAACTCACTCCAATATGGCATAACCCCAGAATAAAAATGGATGGCCACCCAATAAATTGGGCTCAATGGCAGGATAAAGGAATTTGGTTGCTTTCCTCTATTATGCCTGAAGACAGTATATTACCCTTTCAACAAATTAAGGAGAGTTTTCACCTTCCTCATACTCAGTTTTATGCCTGGTTGCAATTGCGCAATGTTTTGCATGGTCTGAAGGGGTCAATGCAGTTAATTCAAACACCGCCTTACCTGATCACAGTTTACCTAGAGCAAGGCCCTAAAGATCATTTAACGTCTCAGTTATATAAAATTGTTAAAAGCCTCTCGCTGCGTCCTACCTCCAAGAAATTACATTCCAAATGGTCCTCTGAGCTTCAGTTCAATCCCTCGGATAAGTTGTGGTTATACCTATGGGCCTCTTCTATTCGTATATCCCTATCCACTAGTATCACACAAACATCCTATTTTTTTTTGTTGGAAATATCTTTATTATTATCATCAACCAAGGCTTCAAAGTAGCCAACCAACATGTAACATGAAACAGAAGAGAAATGAACTGCCACGCTAACAAAGGCAATCTAAGAGCACCATAACGTTCGGGTACAACAGGATGACCCCTAAACACGGAGTATCATTATAACCGTATACATACAGTCCATATCTAGCTGAGATCATGTATGTTTACAGAGCTCAAAATAAAGAAACCTTGACTAACAAGTTTTTGCATCGAAACTGCAGCCCCCTCCCCCCCCCTTCCCCCCACCCGTATAGGATAGTCACCCTCCGCAGAAGGCACATAAGAGGATTAATCAGCGTGAAAGGCTTAGTCTGTTATTATCCCCGTACAGATGCCCAGGGCGTAATATCTAGTCAAGGCTAGGACATAAAAAGAAAAAGAAAAAGATAGAAAGATACAGTAGTTCACTTAGTAATGTTCAATTACAGACTGTGCAGCAAATCCCATCAAACAAGTGCATTATCCATATTCAGTCCCTCTCATACTGTATAAATACAATGTTTGGGTACATTGCAAATCTGTTTGGAGTTATGGTCTCGCCCGACCAATAGAAGTCCTTTCCTCTGTCAGGCTCGGTAAGAAAGCCGACACTGCGCTTGGTAAGCGATTCACATAGTCCTTCCATATACTTGTCGTCCCTTTCCTGTATTTTGGCGGTCGCTGTTTAGCCGTCCGATATTCCATGTAGAGCAAGCCAGTAAGCTTTTTGTCCCAAATAGACAGGTATTTCGGTGACGGTTCCAACCATTGAGCCAAGATTGATACTTTCGCCAGCAACAATATCTTATGAAAGAAACCACTCTGAAAACAGTCCAATATACAGGTCCTATCAGTCCCCACTCCGAAAAGCCAGATCTGTGGTTCAAGTGGTAGAAGGGTTCCCCATAAGTCAAACAGAAACCTCTGCAAAGAAGTCCAAAAAGACTGCACCAAAGGGCACTCCCACAATGCATGATAAAAGTTTGGTATGGGGTGTTGACATTTAATACAGAGTTTAGAGGATGTCCCTCCTATATGATAGGCCACTTGTTGAGAGTAAAATGCCTGGAAATAGATTTGATAAAGTTTGTCCCGTAGAAGTACATTCTCCACCGTCTGCGAGATATTCCTTAAACTCCCAAGACAATCCGTTGCTGTTAATTGTACAGGTAGGAATCTATTCCATTTTTTCAAAAGCAACTCAGTGGGTGATGGATGAAGGAGTGGCACTACTGCCCCATAGTATTGGGCGCAGCGGTTACGTTTACCATCTTGTCCCAGTATAATTGTTATTAGTGTCTGAGAAGAAATGAAGTGTGGCTGGCTTTGTAATTGTTCAGTGATAAAGTGTCTGATTTGTAGATAACAGTAGAAGTCCGTATGTAAGAGTCCATACTGTTCTTTCAGTTCCTGAAAACTCAAAATGGTTAGAGGCTGAACAGACAACTTAAGAAACTGATACACATTTACAAGACCATTATGCGTCCATCTTTTAAAAGGTTCATGTTGCATACCTGGTATAAATAAAGGGCAGCCCAGTATAGGTAGGCATACTGTGCGCTCCGGCACCACCCCTACAATCTGACAGAGCCTTCGCCACATCTGCCGAAAGGGCTGAATGGTGACGCTGGACACCACAGCACTAGGCAACATGTCAACCGGGGCTTGAACCACCCCACTAATCGATAGGGGGGCAACCCACTTATTATAATGGTCCGTCGGGGAGCAATAATGTGTATTCGCAACCCAATCTCTAATATGTCTAAGCAAACTGGCATAGTTGTAAGCTCTTAGGTCCGGGCAACCCAGCCCACCGTCCAACTTTGATCTCATAAGTATGGACAAAGGAATACGCGCCCGTTTTCCCCTCCACAAGAAAAGACTCAAAGCCCTTCTAATTTCCTGGATATCCCGTTGTTTTAACCACACTGGGAGCATAGCAAATAAATATAGCCATTTGGAAATTTCCATCATCTTAACCAGTAGTATCTTTCCAGATATGGAAAGAGGGAGCTGTTCCCATGAATGTAGTTTGTTGATGAATTTAGTTTCAAGTGGGAGAACATTCAAGGCATATAGTCTCTTCGGGTCCGCTGGAATATAAATACCCAGGTACTTTAGAGACTGTTCTACCCAGCGCAAGGGAAAAGTACCCTGCCAACCATGGTGTAGGGTGCCTAGGACATCCAGAGCCTCCGATTTATCAACATTGATTTTCAAACCAGCAAAGGCACCGAATTCTCTTTGCAACCGTAGAACATGTGGTAACGCTTCAGCTGGGTTGCTGAGGATAACCAGCATATCGTCCGCAAAAGCAGCAACTCTAAACTCTGTTCCCTTTAACTGTACACCCTGTAACTCTGGCGCTTGTAAGAGTTTACGTAATAGGGGGTCCAAAGCCAGAATATATAACAGTGGGGAAAGAGGGCAGCCTTGCTGCACTCCACGCTGTATGTAGATTTCTCCCGAAAGAGTATCATTTGCCAAGATATGAGAGATAGGGCGTACATATAGGAGGGCAATGGCCTGAATAAGTCCAGTTGGAACACCATATCGAGACAACACAGAAAACATATAGTCCCAGGAAACCCTATCAAACGCTTTTTCTGAGTCAAACCCAATGACCATGGCCGGCAGGTGTTGTCGACGTGATGTTTCAATGGCTGTAAGTAAACGTATCACATGCGCCCCTGCACTGCGTCCCCCCACAAAACCCACTTGGGAGGGTGATATTATAGTGGGTAAGACTCTATTCATTCGGAGAGCCAAAATTCTGGCATATATCTTTAAATCATAATTTAAAAGCGATATGGGACGGTAAGAAGCCGCCATGAGGGGATCTTTTCCAGGCTTTGGCAACACCGTAATGAACGCCCTCGTAAACGAGGACGGGAAAGCTCCCTGCTGCCAAGCCCTATTGTAAAAGTTAGTCAAGGGGCCAACGATCTGCTCCAGTAATATCCTATAGTATTCCACAGGGAATCCATCCGGCCCAGGGGATTTTTGCCCCTTCCCCGTTCTTATAACCCCGCGGAGCTCCGCTTCACTTATGGGTCTACTAAGGAATTCTGTGAAAGTGGCTGGTACTTGTGGCAGAGTCAGATCCTGGAAGAAACGATCTTCCTCCAATACCCCTCCCCTCCGATCTTCCTGATATAAGCTTTCATAAAAAGACCTCAATGTTTCCAGTATCTCTTTCGAGGAGGTGACATATTGTCCGGAGCTGGTACGAAGCCCATTAATATACGATTTTTTCCGTTTGACCGCTACCAATCTTGCCAAAAGTTTGCTAGACTTATTACCAAATCTAAAGAAATGAAGAGCCGAAGCCGCCATCATGTTTTGGGCTCTTAAATGTAACTGGGCATTAAGGGCTTGTAAGCAGTTTCGGTAAACCTCCCTGTGCAGGGGAGAGGGGCAGCTCGCTAATTCTCGCTTTGCGTTCTGCAATTGAGCTTCCAAGCGGAGGATCTCCGCATTCAGCCGTTTGCTTTTGCTAATGGTATAGGCAATGACCTCCCCTCTGAGGACCGCTTTGCTAGCCTCCCAAAATAAAATGGGATCCTGAACATGCTCCTGATTATGGGAGGCATAGTCCTCCCATTTCCCTTGAAGATAACGGTGGAAATCAACATCTTTTTGCAGATGCCCCGGGAGTCTCCAAGGTTTCTTTTGTGTTCTATCAGTCTGAAACCTTACGTCCACCCATACTGGCGCATGGTCTGACACAGCAATCGACCCTATCTCAGCCGTGGCTACGCGGGAAAACATGTGCTCAGCTATTAAAATATAATCGATTCTAGAGAGGGTATAGTGGGCCTTAGAAACATGCGTGTAATCACGCTCCTCGGGGTGTAATACACGCCACGCATCCAATAACCCCAGTCGTTGGCAAATTTGGCCTACTCCCGAAGACCTCTGTGGACGGTAGCCCGGGGGCATCTGGGATTTATCAAGTTTGCCATCCATCACGCTATTCAAGTCCCCAGCAATCATAAGGTCCCCGTGTATCTGAGTTAGGAGATTGTTAGTCAGATTAAGAAAGAATGCTGGGTCCGGCGTATTGGGGGCATATATGTTACACAATGTGATTGGTCTACCAGCAAGAGTACCAACGATTATAATGTATCTGCCTTTATCATCATGAAATTCCTGGGTCACCGTGAGAGGGGTGTTTTTATTCACCAGAATCGCCACTCCCCCTTTCTTACCATTAGCTGGTGTATAGTAACAATCGGACACCCATTCCCTACAGAGCTTCGCACTCTCTTTGGCAGAGAGGTGCGTTTCCTGAATACAGGCCACATTTACTTTTAATCTACTTAAGTATTGGAGAACCTTCTTTCTTTTTATAGGCGAACCTAGCCCATTAACATTCCAGGAAATTACTCGATATTTATCCCCCATCTCCCTGTTTGAAAATGCAAGAATTACGGTACCTAAGAATCTGCAGGAGAGGGTTAAGCTCCCAGCCAAACCCAACCCTCAAAACAATGTCGCTTCCCTGTATAGCTAAAGCATTACACCCACAAAACTGATAAACCTGGGAACACATCCACGCTTCCCCCCTGTTCCATTCTAATAGAATCCCTACATCCGGGTGACCATCCCCATTCCCCATCCCCCCTTCCCATCCCATAGTACGTTCCCAATCCACAAGCCTCCCAATTACCGGAAGCCTTGATCCCAACCCTTCTGATGAATACCTCGCAGTATTAACTCCTTCGGAGTAAGGAAACGTGCAATATGTGGGGAGACACCGCGCTACCCCACCCACACTCATAAACATATTCCATTCATACACTAACGTTCAGTATAACTATAAAAGTTCAACTTGGAACATTTACACTGTTATCCTGGTAACCAGTCCAGTAGTAACCTTGCATTTGAATGTCCATCTTCATAGAAACAGAGAGCTGATCCTCTGCCAACACGCATTAGCCACTGTAATGTGTGTTTATAAATGCCTGCGCCTCTGTGGGGTCTTCAAAAAGCTTAATTTGCCCCTCATGCCATATGCGTAGTTTCGCCGGATAGCCGAGTGCAAACTTCACCTTTTTTGCAAATAGCAGGGAGCATGCAGGCGTGAACGCTTTCCGAAGGGCTGCCACCCTGGTCGAGTAATCCTGTACTATTTGGATTTTATGAGACTGGTACAAAATTTCCGGGGTAATCCGTGCCGCCTGTGCTATGCGCGCCTTATGTGCAACGTTAAGTAATTTTGCAATTACAATTCGGGGACGCACCTCCGCGGCCCTTTTGGGACCCAGTCTATGAGCTCTTTCTATGGCAATTACACCTTTCAGCTCTGGAAGAGAAAGTACCTCTGGCAGCCATGTTTCGAGGGTGTGCTCCAGCTGGTTATCCGCTAGCGATTCAGGAAATCCGATGAACCGTAGGTTTGAACGCCTTGCACGGTTCTCAAGATCGTCTATCTTGTCCGCTTGTTCTAGCACCGTTTTTTCTAAAGCCTGCAATTTGGACGTTTGCGCGTAGTGGTCATCTTCCAGGGTAGAAATCCGCCCCTCCACATGGTCTACTCGCGGGCCTAGCTCCGTTAACACTGCTTTTACCTCTTCCAGCTGAGTGCCGATTCCCGCCAGCTTTTCATCCAAAGCCGTATGAATAATTGCTTTTATGTCGCCTAAAAGCTGGTCGTTCCGAAGGCATTCCTGCAACGGAGGGTCCTTAGACGGCGTGAGCACAGTCGCCATCTTGTCCGAGCTCGGCTTGCTTTTTTCTTTTTCCTTCCGACACCCTCTGATCGGTTTTGCTGGAGTCGTTTTTTGCATAAAATTTACTATCGACATGTGCGCTAAGCTACTGAGGCTTTTTAAGAAAGTAGGTTCCAAAGTTCAAGGTTTTCGTGTGGGTAGAAGCAGCGCGGCATCCAGAGCTAAGCAAGACACGTCTAGCTCAGTCTATCCACATCACGTGACCAAACATCCTATTTTATTACTCATAGAGCTATCTGGACTCCATGGAAGTTGCACAAAGCTGGACTCCTCCCTACACATAGCTGTTGGTCCTGTTCCGCCAGTAAAGCAGATATAGGTCACATGCTTTTTTACTGCCCATTTGTACAGACATTCTGGCAACAACTATGGTCCACAGTCTCTAAAATATTGGCCTTTCAAACACTGATTACTTATTCTCTCATAATTTTAAAAGAGGCCCATCCCGATGTAAAACTCCCTCTATTTCCTAAGCGATTATTAAATTTCTTTCTAATCATAGCTTTGCATAATATTATGTCAAATTGGAAATACAGCGATTTGCTTTCTGAACATCTATGGTGGAACTCAGTGTGCCTATATAGCAAATATGAGAAACAAATGGCAGTTAAAACTAGGGATGTGAATCGTGTCCTCAATCGTCTTAACGATCGATTTCGGCTGGGAGGGGGAGGGAATCGTATTGTTGCCGTTTGGGGGGTAAAATATCGTGAAAAATCGTTAAAAATCGTTAAAAATCGAAAAATCGAAAAATCGAAAAACCGGCACATTAAAACCCCCTAAAACCCACCCCCGACCCTTTAAATTAAATCCCCCACCCAATAACTTAAATAACCTGCGGGTCCAGCGGCGGTCCGGAACGGCAGCGGTCCGGAACGGGCTCCTGCTCCTGAATCTTGTCGTCTTCAGCCGGCGCCATTTTCCAAAATGGCGCCGAAAAATGGCGACGGCCATAGACAAAAAAGATTGGACGGCAGGAGGTCCTTCCGGACCCCCGCTGGACTTTTGGCAAGTCTCGTGGGGGTCAGGAGGCCCCCCACAAGCTGGCCAAAAGTTCCTGGAGGTCCAGCAAGGGTCAGGGAGCGATTTCCCGCCGCGAATCGTTTTCGTACGGAAAATGGCGCCGGCAGGAGATCGACTGCAGGAGGTCGTTCAGCGAGGCGCCGGAACCCTCGCTGAACGACCTCCTGCAGTCGATCTCCTGCCGGCGCCATTTTCCGTACGGAAAATGGCGCCGGCCATACGCGTATGGCCGGCGCCATTTTCCGTACGAAAACGATTCGCGGCGGGAAATCGCTCCCTGACCCCCGCTGGACCTCCAGGAACTTTTGGCCAGCTTGTGGGGGGCCTCCTGACCCCCACGAGACTTGCCAAAAGTCCAGCGGGGGTCCGGAAGGACCTCCTGCCGTCCAATCTTTTTCGTCTATGGCCGCCGCCATTTTTCGGCGCCATTTTGGAAAATGGCGCCGGCTGAAGACGACAAGATTCAGGAGCAGGAGCCCGTTCCGGACCGCTGCCGTTCCGGACCGCCGCTGGACCCGCAGGTTATTTAAGTTATTGGGGGGGGGGGGGGGTTCGGGAGGGTGGGGGATTTAATTTAAAGGGTCGGGGGTGGGTTTTAGGGGGTTTTAGTGTGCCGGCTCACGATTCTAACGATTTATAACGATAAATCGTTAGAATCTGTATTGTATTGTGTTCCATAACGGTTTAAGACGATATTAAAATTATCGGACGATAATTTTAATCGTCCTAAAACGATTCACATCCCTAGTTAAAACTAATAGACTTGCTTCATGGTCTAGGATGTGGAAACCACTGGAACAATACATAACATCATGAGGTTACCCTCATTACTAGTCATGGCTGATAAATGACCTAGATGCTGATTTTGTTCCCTGAGGCGATAGGATCCTTCCCTCCCCCTCCTCCTCCTCGCTCATTATTTTTCTCATCTCCCCCTTTTTCCCACCTTCCCTTATTTAGCTCTTTCTTTTTCTCTTCCTCCTCCGTCTTTTCCCCTTTCTTTCTTTTCTATCCCTCGCTGTCTCTTCTTAAGTATTAAACACGAAGTTTATGTTTTCATGGAGTGCTTATGCCTGTAATATGTTATTACTCCTCTATCATTCTGTTTATAGGAGCATGTTATTGTAACTCCGTGTTTGTCATTTGGAAACTAATACAAAGATTTAAACATTAAAAAAATGAAATGCTCTCATTGATGCACATCTTCACTAGCTGTTTCTATCCAGTATCATTAATAATATCTCCAACAACTTAAATTTCTAAAATCATGAAAAAGTCAGTTTTATGTGAGATGTACAAAAATTCTAGAAGGGTGTCTGAAAACACCAAATGATTTTCAGCATTAACACTGCATAAAGGTTTGTACCCTGGTTCTCAAAGGGAAAAATCCAGTATCTATCTATCTATCTATCTATCTACCTTATAAATGGCCTGTGACCGACGGCCCGCAAATGCGCAGTAGAGCGCAGCTCTACTGCGCATGTGCGGGCAAGGATGTCGATCAGAAAAAAAAAATGGCGGTGGGGCCGCAGGAGCGGGAGGAGAAGCAGCGGCACCGCGCGCGCGCGGTGCCGCTACTTCTCCTCCCCAGATCTGCCGGCAGATCTCGGGGGGGTCACTGCCGCGCGCGCGGGAGTGACCCCCCCCCGAGATCTGCCGGCAGGAGCGGGAGGGAGTTAATGGAGCCGGGTGAGGGTTGCGGGAAGTCGCGCTTACGGCGCCGGGAGGAAATGGAGGTGGGTGAAGGGAGGGAGAGGGGGACTGAGTGAGTGGGAGGGAGAGGGGGACTGAGTGAGTGGGAGGGAGGGAGGGAGAGGGGGACTGAGTGAGTGGGAGGGAGGGAGAGGGGGGACTGAGTGGGAGGGAGTGAGGGAGAGGGGGGACTGAGTGAGAGGAGAGGGAGGGTGGAGAGGAGTGGGTGGGGGAGGGGGGTGGTGAAGAGTGAGGGGAGAGAGAATGAGGGGGAGGTGAGAGACAGAGGGATGTAGCCCGTTTTAACGGGCTTTACGGCTTGTATCTATATAAAAGGCTTGTGAAGGTTACACTGTCATGTCTGTCTGGCTATTAGGTGGTGCCCTAAACAGTGGAAGTTGCACTGTGCAAAGACAATATACTTAGCAAAGCCCTGTCTCTCATTCACATACACACACAGGCTCTTCTATTAATTTGTTAATATATTAAAAGAATATTTCCCTTTTCCACTTTTGTTTGGCTTTGAAAATGTGCATAAGTTGTGAACCAGACAACCCAAGCAATGCCAGGTACTTTACACACACACACACACACACACACACACACACACAGGGCATCTTCTTCAGGTGCTGCCAGGCCCCTTCTTCAGCTGCTGCAAGATGGAGTTTGCAGCAGCTCCTCTTCTCTGGCTGCTGTGAGATGAGACCCGTGGTGGCCATTCTGCAGGCCTCTTCCTTTGGTGTCAGGCAGCGCTGATTGTGTGAGCCTGAGCCGTTAGTGGGTGAGTTATGGTCCCCCAGGCCCTCCCCCCATGTCCATGCCCTGTTGTGGATTGTGAACTTGTTAAAAGATAGGAAACAGAGAGGAAGACTAATTGGCCAATGGACAGTAAATAGTGCAGTGCCCCAGGAATCTGTACTGGAGCCGGTGCTTTTTAATGTTCGTCTGTAACAATTTCTATTTACTGCTCTCAACAGTTAGGCAATGAGAAATGTCTAATATGCTGTCAATATAGTTTATAGAGAAGTTCCCTAACTGGTCAATTTTAAAAGCCCTTTGCACGCCAAAGCCGGGAGATACACACATGACTCAGCCTGATGCACGCTGCACAGATTTTAAAACCAGCACGAGTACGCATCCATGTCACGGTAGGCACATAAACATTTTTCTCACCAAAAGGGGAGTGGTGTGGGTGTGCTCTGGGTAGAGCATGGGCGGGACATGGTTGGACCGAGTCTGTAGCATGAATCCAGTGCGTAAGTATTTACGCATGTAAGTAACCGTAGGGGTCCCTTACCACGTAATTTTGCTTCTGCTGTGGACGGCATGTAAATCATATAAAAGAAAATATGCTAGTTAGCGGGGTTTTAAGGATCGGGGTAATAGGGTGAAAGGGAGGCAAGTTAGCTAGGGGATTTAGGAAGTCCTCTCCTTTACTGGGTTGAACTGGGAGCAAACTGGGAAAAAGGCCTATTGCGTCAGCACTATACCTACTAAAATTCTCCCCACTTCCGCGCTCGGCAATTGCATACACTTGTGCGCATCAATATAAAATCATGCGCGCATGTATTCGCAGATAGTTTTATAACACATATGTGCATATGTTATAAAATTGGCGCATCTATGTATGTGCGCCAGCAAAAGCACACGTCTTAAATTTTACCTCTAAGTATCTACCGAATATGCTTTCTGTTAATTACTTAATACAATATTTATTTATTTTATTTATTTATTTAAAGGCTTTTATATGCCGATGTTCATGTACTGGTACATATCACGTCGGTTTACATAGAACCAAAGTTGGAAATTACATCGAACAAGAGGTTACAAATAACAGGGCAAATAACAGGGCTAACTTGTAAGAGATTATAGAAAAGGTGAACATAAGAACATAAGAACATAAGAAAATGCCATACTGGGTCAGACCAAGGGTCCATCAAGCCCAGCATCCTGTTTCCAACAGTGGCCAATCCAGGCCATAAGAACGATTTAAAATTATTATTACAAAAAACACATAGTAAATAACAGTCAAGCTCGGATTAACGAAAGCCTTCTTAAGCCAGGGTGCATATTTTAGTCCAATTAACCGGCGAAATTATGGTTATGGCATCATATATCTGGCGTGGAGTAAGAAAAGCGTGAATCGGAGACCTTTAAGTGAATGCCTTTGTGAATAGCCAAGTTTTGAGCTTCTTTTTGAACGTTCGACAACAAGTTTCAAGACCAAGGTCTGTGGGGAGAGTATTCCAGTGAGAGGGGCTGGCAGTCGAGAATGCTCGTTTCTTGAGCAGTGACTTGGCTGGAGGTGCATATAAGGTGCCTAAGTAGCTGGTTCTGATAGGTCTCAGTGAAGCGTGAGGACGGAGTGGGTCGCTTAGATCTAGCGAAATTTGGGAATAAATGGTCTTGTGGGTTATGGTTAGTACTTTGAAAATGTGCGTATCTTATAAAATCCGTGGTCGGTGCGTGCAATGGGGTGCACATTTGTGCAACTTGCGCGCGCCGAGCCCTGCGCGCGCTGCCCGATCCCTCCGAGGCTGCACCGAAATCGGAGCGGCCTCGGAGGAAACTTTCCTTCTACCCCCCTGCACCTTCCCCTCCCTTCCCCTACCTAACCCACCCACCCCGGCCCTATCTAACCCTTCCCCCTACCTTTGTTGGCAAAGTTATGCAGGCCAGAGGCAGGTGTAACTCTGCGCACAGCAGAGGGCTACTGGCACGCCATCACCCGACCCGGGGGCTGGTCCGGAAACCTCGACCATGCCCCTGGGCCGGTGCCACACCCCCGACATGCCCCCCGGAAAGCCCCGAAAATCGTGCTGCCCACCCGGCACGCCCCCGACACGCCCCCCTTGTGAAGCCCCGGGACTTACGCGCATCCCAGGGCTTGCGCGCGCCGCCGAGCCTATGCAAAATAGGCTCGGCGTGCGCAGGGGTTTTTAAAAGGGTTGCGCGCATAACTTATGCGCGTAACCCTTTTAAAATCTGGCCCATAGGGTCTGATTCAAAAAGGCTTTTTTTAAAAATCATTCTTTGTCTATGGGAAAAAGTTTAGATGGTAATTTTAAAACGAGCACGCGTGCACCCATGTACACATTTATCAGAGCACAAGCTGGAATTTTTAATCGTGCATACATTTGCGTGCGTATATTTTAAAAATGTACAGCATGCATAAGTATGCTTCTAATTTCGAGAGGGAACTTGAGCAGTTAGCATGCGTGTCTTCCCTAGAATTTTAAAACATGCTCGCACGAAGCTCATTACCAGTTTCCCAGTTAGTCCACTGATTTGTCCAGTTAATAGTGAGATATGTCTGATCTTCTGGTTCTTCATCCTGCACACTGCCCCATTGACCCAGACCCCTCACCCTATCCTCTAAGCCATATAACTTGAGATCTACAGACTTGCTCCACATCAGGAGGAGCAGTGAAGTTAGGTGGATGGATATATCTTGTATGTGCGCTGCGGTTTTTGGTTTTAAAATTTGGATTTTATGCACATAAATGTTGGCCCTGACCTGGAATGTCCATGCCCCATCCATGCCCCCCCCCCCCCCCACCTTTTCTGTCCCCTTATTTCTCATGTGTGCATGAGTACATTCACACTTGTTTTTCTGCTTTTTAAAATACACATTGCTCGTGCATAGCCCATATGTGCGTATGTGGGCATTTTTGCTCAAGCAATGTTTTTAAAACTGACCTTTTAGTGAATCAGGCCAATAGCATTGCATTGAATTTTAAACCAATGAGGCTAGCAAGGCAACCTTTTGACATGCGTACTGAAACTAAAACTTTAACCATTAGCCTGTAATCAGTTAATATTTTCTGCCTTGTGGCTGATTGTGAATCAAGTATCTTGGACTTGGATACAATTTTTTTTTGTTTTGTTACATATGTTTACAATTTTTTTTACAAACTTATTTTATAACTAACTGAGGCCACCAGAATTCCAAGGATAATTCAAATTGCAACACTTCTATTTTTTTTTGTCA
Organism: Rhinatrema bivittatum; assembly: GCF_901001135.1. Classification (NCBI taxonomy): domain Eukaryota; kingdom Metazoa; phylum Chordata; class Amphibia; order Gymnophiona; family Rhinatrematidae; genus Rhinatrema; species Rhinatrema bivittatum. The sequence goes on from NC_042616.1 coordinate 382,310,403, forward strand.
GCGTGCAGGACTTTTAGCTCATTTTGATTCACAGATTTGACAGAAATTGCAGATTTTGCTAACAAATTCTCAGAAACTTGGATGCACAGGCTTTGCAGGCCACTGCATGTATTTGCTGTTTTTTCTGTTTTATTTCTGTTTATTATTATTCATTTTATTATTTTACATTTTGCTATATTCTCACCATGGACCTTGGAAAAGTCATATGCTAAATACATTTGTATTGTGTTGTGTAAGCCAGTTGATATTGTTTTACTGATATGTTATAGGGGAAATGGGAATATGTATATATACTTATCATAACTGAAGTTCCCAACAACTATGAAATACTCAGAAATATTTTAGTATGACAGATGCTTAACTTTGTGGATCAAAAGAGTTGCAGGACCAATTTGTATAAGTTTCTTTCAGCTTATTTTTACTTTTACAATAGATTTTGAATATTTTAATTCTGAACTATAATCCTAAATTCTCTTGCGTGATGATCTATGGCTAAATGGAGTTGAGAAAAATCAAATTACAAATAAAAGAAGTCAGGAAGAGACCTTTATTATCGTTCTCTTAAAAACTACCATACGTGCTGGCGTGGGTGTGTTCCAATAAATCATGTATTATGTATTAATATACCAAGCGCAGTGGAGATCTAGAGCACACCAATAGGATAAATCTACTTTTTGAGACAGGGGTATGTCAGGGTACGTACACCATCTACAGGCACAAGAGCCTTGCTGATGTAGCAAAAGTAGTTTTTATTCAATTACCCTAATTATCAGGCAGACACAGTCCGTCACCGGATTCTTTAAGATTTGTGCTACTCTGCTCCCTTGACCGTATGCATGGTGTTTTGTTTGCTTTGTTTGAATATAACAGAGATTTGTCTTCGTATTGCTGAAGACCTTTCTGATCCCTAGCTCCGACCGTCCCAAAGCAGCCAGTGTGAAACATGGCCCGTGTCGGGGACTTAACAATGTTGTGACATTGATGTGTTTGACTGCTTTAATATTCAAGATCTGTCTGCCTGATAATTATTATAATTGAATAAAAACTGATTTTCCTATATCAGCAAGGCTCTTGTCCCTTTATGTATTACTGTCATAATCTAGACACTTTTTTTATTTACTAAATTCAATTTTGAAGCAGATACATTTGTGCTTTGAGGTTAACCTCTGAAAATAGGAATTAAAGGAAAGGACTCAATCTTGATAATAGTGGTACCAGCAAACATCGCTGTATGCAGAGTAATCAATCAGCAACATGTGAGGGTTGTTTAAAAAAAACATCTTAATTGATTAATAAGAAGAATATCCTGCAGATCAAAAGCAGATTCAAAGTATGACTTGTGTTAGATGTTTTGCTAGCTGCTGATAAGGTAACTAAGTTTGTCTAAGGAATTCTCTTTTTTACTATTGTGAACCTTGTTAGTGCTGTGACCGCCAGTCAATGATAATCATCATTCTCAGAATGTGCATTTCATTATCATTTTTTTAAAACTTTTAGCGAATCACAAATACCACTCTAACCAGCCCCTAAAAGGATTATATCAAAACACTGCTTTCCTGAAACTTTGAATTGCATGCTTACTTTCACAATGCTGAAGGATAGAGTTTGTTACTGGATTTTGTAATGGTTGAAAACGATGGGCTTCAGACTATCTGCACTTAAGAAGTTAAAAGCCACATTCATTCTGCTGAGCTTTTTAATTCCATATGGATTTAATTTCAGTAAACTTTCTGCATGTGGTTTTTAGTGCATCTGCTGCTAAACCAACCACTTTGTCCTTCAGAGTTAATGAGGTTATATAAGTCCTTTTTGTTCCTTGGTTAAAGTTTGGTACAAAGAGCCTCGAGAAATGTAGCATAAGGCTTGTTTGATAGTTATATTTATATTCCACAGGTGTTTCAGTTCAACCAATGCACTTTGCATAGTTGGCCATGGTAGCTATTGAGATGTGAATTGGATTAGTTGGGAGCAGCACCCAGCAGGACGTAAATCTAAGACATGTTAGTTGATGCATAATTGTGGTTTCATCTGATTTAGAGGTGACTGCCCTCAGGGAAGACACCTGTGAGAATGGTTGGGTACCCTGAAAGGAAAACCTGTACAAGTCAAACAGAGATAAGCAATATTGCAGTGTCTGAGACATCAGTGTTATAATAATATTACCAGACACTGATAATGTTAGCAAAACCGTTAAAATATTTCACTTTAAGTAGTAAGTGAAAGGTACATTACTTTACTTAAAATTGCATATACATATAGAGGATTACCAAACCTTTTTCTTACCATAATCCAATTTAAAGCACCTGCTGTTTTCAAAAATGTCTAATCTACTATGAACATGGCATTTAACGTGACTGTGCTATTACCAAATCATTAAATTCACTGCATTTTTTTCAGCATTAGAGAACCTAAAAAATTCTGAAAACTTTCCTGGGCCCAGTTGCTACATGAAAATATTTTTACTTGATAACAGGGTTAGTTGAGGCAGAGAAAGGAAAGGGAAAAGTAACAAAGCAGTAGATTTAATTAAATGCACATAGGCCCTGATTTGCTAATACTTTTTCTCCATTCTGTATCTATGAGAAATAATATTTAGTAAATCAGGCCCTTAATCTGTATATTTAGCATTAGAAGAGCAATGAGATCTTAATAGTGTTATTCACAAATCATTTTTCTTGTATAGCAGGATGCACTGCATCTGAAAATATCTTAACTATTCTGCATTGGGAGTGGAGTTACAAGTTCTGTCATAGCTGTAATTAATTTCCCCTTCTATCCTGGACTTGTATATGGATTGAGTAATTGCTGTGATATTTTTCAATTTGTGATTTATCTTTCAGGCCTTCACATGGAGGAAAATTTTGTGATGGCTCCACTCGAGCATTCAAACTTTGCAACAGTCAGAGTTGCCTTCAAAATAGCATTGACTTCAGAACACTACAGTGTGCAGAATACAATAGCAAGCCATTCAGAGGATGGTACTATAGCTGGACTCCTTATACCCATATGGAAGGTAAATGTTAATCCATGCTCAAACTAAAATAAAAAATCTATTATGTATAATTAAGGGTCAACAAACTATTGATTACATTTCCCTAAAAGCTTTGCAATTGTAAAGTAATATGGAGCCAAAGGCAAATAATGATTACAGCTGCCTTCATGTTTGCCACATAGTTCCACTTTCAGTCTGGTGGGGAGAATGATTGTACTAACTAAACAAAAACAGTGCCAATATAATTTCAGCTAAACAAAATTACCATTCATGCCACATAGAAACATAGTAACATAGAAATGACAGCAGAAGAAGACCAAACGGCCCATCCAGTCTGCCCAGCAAGTTTTGCACTTTTTTTTTTTCTCATACTTATCTGTTACTCTTGGTTCTTAGTAACCTTTTGGTTCTATTTCCCTTCCACCCCCACCATTAATGTAGAGAGAAGTGTTGGAACTGCATCTAAGTGAAATATCTAGCTTAATTAGTTAGGGGAGTAACCACCGCAATAAACAAGCTATACCCATGCCTATTTGTTTACCCAGACTATCAGGCCTATCCTGTAAAGTGCGGCCGCGTTTACCCTGCTCCTAAGGCGTTTTTAACTTCGTTTTCGGCCGCGTTAGCCCTTCCTGCAATCCCGAATCCCCTTTAACCTACTCCTACCGCGGCCTAAATTCCCTGGGCAACCCCTTCCGCCCGCGGCATGCATATTGCATGCAAACGAGCGAATTAGCGCGATATTGCATGCAAACGAGCGAATTAGCTATTCACCTAGCATCCCGTAACCCGCGCCCCGACTAACGCTACCTTTCCCTGCCGTTTTGTCGCGCGTTTAACCTGCAAACTTACCGCCTACCCTGACCCAGGCGGTAGAGGCATGGGTAAGGGTAGGTGGAAAGCTTTCCCCCAGCCCCCGCTCACCTGCCCCCGCCGCGATCATGGGTGCCGGTCTCCGTAGCAGCCCCAGGCCTCTCCCCTGCTCCCGAAGCCAAAAAAAAAAAAAAAAGTGAAAAAAATGTTGCAGCCCCCCTCCGATGTCCGGACTGGGGCTGCCACGGAGACTGCAACGGCAAAGCGACTTTTCAGTGTCTCCCTCCTCTCGGAGCAGGGCGCGAAAAGCCGCCTTGCTCCGGGAGGAGGGGGACACTAGCAACGGTGAAGCAACGGTGAAGACAGCGCAGAAGCAATGGCGAAACGACTTTTCAGTGTCCCCCCTCCTCTCGGAGCAGGGCGGAAAAGCCGCCTTGCTCCGGGAGGAGGGGGGACACTGACAGCAGCGAAGCAATGGCGAAGACAGCGGCGAAGCGACTTTTCAGTGTCCCCCCTCCTCTCGGAGCAGGGCACGAAAAAGCCGCCTTGCTCCGAGAGGAGGGGGGGACACTGACAACGGCGAAGCAATTTACTTTTCTGAAGCCATCATCAGGAACACATGCGATCGTAGCTCCTCCCGATGAAGACAAAGATGGCCGCCTGCACGGGGAAAGCGTGCAATTGGCCGCTGAAGACGTGACGTCACGACATCACGTCTTCAGCGGCCAATTGCACGCTTTCCCCGTGCAGGCGGCCATCTTTGTCTTCATCGGGAGGAGCTACGATCGCATGTGTTCCTGATGATGGCTTCAGAAAAGTAAGTTGCTTCGCCGCTGTCAGTGTCCCCCCTCCTCTCGGAGCAAGGCGGCTTTTCGCGCCCTGCTCCGAGAGGAGGGGGGACACTGAAAAGTCACTTCGCCGTTTCTCCACCGCTGTCTTCTGGCTTCGCCAGTGTCCGGGCTGGGGGAAAGCTTCGTCGCTGTCAGTGTCCCCCCTCCTCCCAGAGCAAGGCGGCTTTTCGCGCCCTGCTCCGAGAGGAGGGGGGACACTGACAAGTCGTTTCGCCGTTGCTTCTGCGCTGTCGCCGCCGTTGCTTCCTGGTATCTGTCATTTCAAATGACATTTGAAATGACAGATACCAGCGTGGCGTGAAGCCTTAGGCCCGCGCACCCAGGATCCTGTATAGGCGCTCTATCCAGTATCCTGGTTGCGCGAGCCTAAGGCTTTTCGGACGCGGCTTACATTTACATATAATTAGGCTTCAGGATCGAGCGGTAGGTGAGCTGCACTGTGCGGGCGGTAACCGCGGGTGCCGTAGGCACTAACGCAGCTCTTCCTACCGCTCGGTACTGGATCACCCTGTATGTAATTCAGTCCTTGTTGGTTGATGTCTGTATATAGATACACTTTTCTTCATTCCCCCTGCCGTTGAAGCAGAGAGCTATGCTAGATATGCGTGAAGTATCAGACTTTCTCCCCTGCCGTTGAAACAGAGAGCTATGCTGGATATGCGTGAAGTATCAGTCTTTCTCCCCTGCCGTTGAAGCAGAGGGCTATGCTGGATATGCATTGAAAGTGAAGTATCAGGCTTATTTGGTTTGGGGTAGTAACCGCCATAACAAGCAAGCTACTCCTTGCTTTTTTGTGAATGCAAATCCTTTTTTCCACATTTCCTCTTGCCGCTGAAGCTTAGAGCAATGGTGGAGTCGCATTAACCGTGTGTATGTTTATTGAATAAGGGTATTATCTTCAGGTAGTAGCCGTCATTCCCGCGAGCCACCCACTCTTCATTCACATCCTCTAGACTATATGGATCCACAGTGTTTATCCCACGCCCCTTTGAATTCCTTCTGATCTTCACCATTTCCTCCGGAAGGGCATTCCAGGCCTCCACCACCCTCTCCGTGAAGAAATACTTCCTGACATTGATTCTGAGTCTTCCTCCCTGGAGCTTCAAATCGTGACCCCTAGTTCTGTTGATTTTTTTCCAACGGAAAAGGTTTGTCATTGTCTTTGGATCATTAAAACCTTTCAAGTATCTGAAAGTCTGTATCATATCACCTCTGCTCCTCCTTTCCTCCAGGGTGTACATATTTAGATTCTTCAATCTCTCCTCATAAGTCATTCGATGAAGACCCTCCACCTTTTTGGTCGCCCTTCTGTGGACTGCCTCCATCTTGTCTCTGTCTCTTTGGAGATACGGTCTCCAGAACTGAACAGAGTACTCCAGGTGAGGCTTCACCAAGGACCTGTACAAGGGGATAATCACTTCCCTTTTCTTACTCAGTATTCCTCTCTCTATGCAGCCCAGAATTCTTCTGGCTTTAGCTGTCGCCTTGTCACATTGTTTCGCCAACTTCAGATCATTAGACACTATCACCCCAAGGTCTGTCTCCTGCTCTGTGCACATCAGCCTTTCTCCCCCCATCAAATACAGTTCATTCGGATTTCCACTCCCCATATGCATGACTCTGCACTTCTTGGCATTGAATCTTAGCTGCCATATCTTTGACCACTCTTCCAGCTTCCTTAAATCCCGTCTCATTCTCTCCACTCCTTCCGGCGTGTCCACTCTGTTGCAGATCTTAGTGTCATCCACAAAAAGACAAACCTTACCTTCTATCCCGTCCGCAATGTCGCTCACAAAGATATTGAACAGGACCGGTCCCAACACTGATCCTTGCGGTACACCACTTAAAACCACTCTCTCTTCAGAGAGAGTTCCATTTACCATCACACATTGTCTTCTGTCCGTCAACCAGTTTACAATCCAGGCCACCACCTCGGCACTCACTCCTAAGCTTCTCATTTTATTCATCAGTCTCCTGTGCGGGACTGTATCAAAAGCTTTGCTGAAATCCAAGTAGATGGCATCGAGTGCTCTTCCTTGATCCAATTCCTTGGTTACCCAGTTAGCCTCACTTCTGTGGTGGGAAAAGTAATGGAGTCACTGTTGAAAGAGAGAATAGTGAACTATCTACAGTCGGGAGAATTGCTGGACCAGAGGCAGCATAGATTCACCAGGGGAAGATCCTGTCAAACACTTTAAAACCACTCCCTTAGCCTCCACCACCCTCCCGACCCCCCCCCCCCCAAAAAAAACGTATTAAAATTACCCGGTGGTCCAGTGGGCTCTGGGAGCGATCTCCTACTCTCGGGCCATTGGCTGCCACTAATAAAAATGGCGCCAACGGCCCTTTGCCCTTACCATGTGACAGGGTAACCGTGCCATTGGCCGGCCCCTGTCACATGGTAGGAGCACTGGACTGCCCGTGCCATTTTTAAAGATGGCGCCGGCCGTCCAGTGCTCCTACCATGTGACAGGAGCCGGCCAATGGCACGGTTACCCTGTCACATGGTGAGGGCAAAGGGCCATCGGCGCCATTTTTATTAGTGGCAGCCGACGGCCCGAGAGCCGGAGATCACTCCCGGGCCCACTGGACCACCAGGTAATTTTAAACATTTTTTGTGGGGTTGGGAGGGTGGTGGAGGCTAAGGGAGCAGTTTTAAAGGGTCTGGGTGGGTTTTTTGTTTATCGGCCGACAGCCCGAACGCGAGAGAACGCTCCCAGGACCCCCGCTGGACTACCAGGTAATTTTAAAATGTTTTTTTGGGGGGTCAGGAGGGTGGTGGAGGCTAAGGGAGCGGTTTTAAAGGGTCGGGGTGGGTTTTTAGGTTGTGTCCTAACTCCTGTTAGTGTGCACTAACCCCATTAAGGATTTTTTCACGATAAATCGGTGGAATTTCTATTGTATCGCACTCTTTAATGATTAATGACGATTTAATAAATATCGGACGATATTTTAAATTGTCAAAAAACGATTCACATCCCTAATAGCCACTGCCATTAGCAATGGTAACATGGAATAGACTTAGTTTTTGGGTACTTGCCAGGTTCTTATGGCCTGGATTGGCCACTGTTGGAAGCAGGATGCTGGGCTTGATGGACCCTTGGTCTGACCCAGTATGGCATTTTCTTATGTTCTTATGTTCTTAAACTATGTTTCTTTGACAGCAACAATGTCCAAGTCTGCCTCCATCATTAGGGCTTGCAGATCTGGGATTGTATTGCCCAAACTACGAGCATTTGTGCTCATAGCTTTCCAGCTTTCTTCTTTCAATTTACTGCTGTTCCTGGACTCCTTTTGTGACCCCTTTAGTTGAGTTTTGTTATCCACTTTTCCCTTTGCATTTGTGCAAGGGAAATGATTAGTGCCTCTGTTGACAGAGCCATCCATCACAGTGAGGTTTTTTCTTTCGTTTCTGATCTGGAATCAGATTTTAGCATCTATGAAATCAAAGTTTATAAGACCATTTCAAAAAATTAAATATAGAACAAAAAGCAGATCAAAATATGTGATAGCTCTAGCAACCTTTCTTCATCTTTAAACTCAGATTTATGGAGCTACACAGTTTTAAAGGGCCATTGTTATTAGGGATATGCATTCATTTGAAATAAATGGGTAAAATATAACAAATATACACATATTCATTTCATTCAATATCCCCAAAAATGAATGGAGTGGTCCCAGGAATGAAACAAATAATCTTCATCACATTTGTTTATGCTTCCCATTCATTTCCATGGCTCATTGAAGTCTATTGCTGTGTACTGCTGAGAAAAAAACTGATAACTATTGCAACCAGCTCTTGCTTGTGTGATCTCACCGTCTTGTCAGAGCCTTGTCAGAACTTAAGCAGGACAAGTTGGCAAGGAAACTAGCAAGAAGAAAATCACAGTGCAGCATTTTTTAAAGTAGCCTATATCATCCCTCTAGATCAACTAATGCTGACTTCCTCCCAATTCAAGAAGCTCTGTATTTCCCCTCTAGCTGTTGGTGGAGAAAATGTGTTTACTAGAAGCTCTCACAGAGTTTTATAAAACCTTACAAACTTTTGGATTTGACACTGTTAAAGGACTGCTTCTGCTTGTCTCTGTGCTGTAGTGCTTACTCACTCAGTGAGTGAGTACCAGAAAGAGAGGCAGAACACTAATGCAATTTTTTATTTTTCTCTTCACTAGGAGAGATTCAGGATGGGAGATATTGTGGAGATTGCAGTTGCTACAGTGCTAGTGATTTTTCGTTTGTCGCTGGACACCAGTGAGATGATCAGTACACATTCAGAGACTGAAAAAAAGAGTCTTTCAAGGCTGCCAGTCTTTTTTGTCTGTTAGTATATAAATGTTTTTATGTGTATGGACTCATACAGCTCTCAGTGAGACACACTTCTCCATACAGTGAGTTGTACTGTAAGTGGAGGTACAGTTATAGTATTAATAACTTAATTAGAAATATCCAAACCCCCAGTAGGCAGTACACTTCAGCAAATTGTGTTATGTCATAAAAAGAGAGAGGAGGGGATGTTGGCAGGGTGGTAGCTTTGTCAGAGACAGCAATAAAAAAAAGTCAGTCCTGCACCTAAATTGAAGTGGGACTTTTAGATCCAGAATGACAGGTGAGGAAAACAGCTCCCTGTAAAATAAATTGAAATTTGGAGAGTATATGTCACCGCTGTCTGTTCCCTTCCCTCTTGTTTTGAAGCAGAGGAAAAAGGTGGGAGAGCCATGCAAGACTGGCATTAGCAGGGCAGGGAAAGCAGAACTGCAATGCCTCAAACCAGCGGCAAGCTCCTTTTTGGTTCCAGCTTCTGAGGCAATAAAGGCAGTATTGTAGATGTGTAGATTAATCCCCAGGAAGTGCAGGAAGACAATGTGAGTGATGCCCCTGGCAGTTTTCTTCAGGCTCCATCCTCTACCTCAATTCCAGTGCCAGCATCTGCCTCCAAGGATGTAGAGAAGGGATTGTGGAAGAAATCCCTCATCCGGAGGCAATCTAAAGTGAAGGATTTACTGTGTTTTGCTCAGTTATTCAAATCAGGAAGGATATCAGTCAAGGGAAGCAAGTGGGGTATCTCACAAATGCTAGTATGTAGTATCACTTGCCGACACAGCACATGTTTATTTATTTATATGCTTTTATATACCAAAGTATCGGTGATGGCCTTCACTCCGGTTTACATTTTAAACAACAAGATACATCGAATTCTGCGGAGCAGCTTCAACAGGTTCACAAATTGTAATGAATAAATAAAAAACATTCAGAGGAATGTTAGCATTAACATCAAGGGAGGGTGGCAGTACTAGCCTGGGGATCTTTTCCACCACACAAAGTGAAAGCCAAAAGAAAGGAATGCTGATTCCATGGTCATTTCCAGCAGTTAGGTGGTTGGCCAGCATTCTCCAACCATGTCTCTGAAACGGCAACCCACCATTGAAGAAAGGAGTGGTGCTCCATATCCCTGTCACAGGGCAAGAGGCAGGCAGCATCTAAAATAGTAAGAAGGAACATTGGGGAAACTATTGCCCTTGATGACCAGTCCCTGCAGGTAGTGGAGAACATAGGCTTTAAATATCTGTTGCAAGTGTTACCGCCCAATCAAAAAGTGCCCTCCAGGACTACAATAGGAAGGTCATCCCCACCCTTTACAACCCATGCTATTTTCACATGCAGGCATAGCTAGCTAAGGCAGAGGGGAGTAGGGTGTTTTTCACCAGAGATCTCTGAATCAGCAAAAATTCTATGCACTCTTATTTCTCCTTGGTGGGACCAGGCTGAGATAGGGGCTGATAGCACCTCTAATGAGAACATATTATCAGGGTGCAGGTGGGCTTTGCAGCACACCCAGTTGATGCATAGCCCCCACAACTTTTGCCGTGTCAGAGTGGACTTATATGCATACATCTGCTTGTAAGATCATCCCATCAAATGTGCCCTGCACACATTACACCCCGATATTTGATGCACACAAAATTTTCCAGAAAATATTTGCAAATATTGTCAGATTTTATAAAGAATGGGGTGAATTTTCAAAATATTATGTGCATAAAAATGAGCATATACGCACATAAGTAGAATCTTCTGTATTTTATAAACATTGAAAATATGTGCATATATTCACTTTTATTGCACACATATATAAGCATTAAGAAGGGATGATCTAGGGGCATTCCTGGGTGGAGCCAACACTTGTGTGTAAGTTGCTATGTTAAAAGACCATGCATAGATTTGTAAACTTACTTGCATATTTTTACACCTGCTAATTAACTGGTGTAAATGATCTTAAAAGTGTTTATTGTGTAGTACTGACTGGGTAGGATATCTAGGTTAACTGGGGAGGTTCAGGGTAAAGAACCAGGAACCTGGAAAAGGACTGGGCAAACTGGTGGACTAATTTATTTATTTATTTATTTTGGATTTTTATATACCGGCATTCGAGATCGCAATCACATCATGCTGGTTCACATAAAACAGGGGTGCATAGTAAAACATAATTATAACAATGGTGCAGAGAAAGGCAGATTACATTTAACAGGGTGACTAGAACTTGGCGAAGGAGGAAGAGAAAGGACAGGTTATTAATTCAAAAAGGCTAACTATAGTAGATGGAGTTGAGGGATGACGTTGAGGTGTGATATCAATTGGAGTCCGGGAATGCTTGTAAGAATATCCAGGTCTTAAACTGGTTAATTTAATTTCTGCACTCATGTTTTAAAATTGGCTAACTTATGTATGCACATCGGACTATATGCAAGTAAGTCCTACTTTACTTTCACATGTGAAATATACAAGCATATATTTTGAAAATAGGTAGAAAATGTATGCGCATTCAATGCAGTGATATTAGGATTGGGTATTTGGGAGAAGTGAAATAGGAAATGAGACAAAATGTCCTATTTCATTTCGGATCATTTTCAAAACAGAATGATTTAAATTCTGATGAAATTTCATCGGAATTCCATCCTGTTTTGAAAATCATAGGAAAAATAAGTCAGCAGTCGGGCCTACACCTAGGCCCAAAGCAGGGGCCCCACACTATGCATGAGCACAACACTGGCACCCTTGGCCTAGGTCTAGACCCGAAGTTTGTGTATCACTTAGGCAAAGGCCACAGCCTGATCCAGGGGCCACAGCCTACACCCAACCATGATACAGGAGTCTCAGCCTAGGCCCTGGCCTGATATCGGGGTTTTGGTCAAAACCCGAGCAAAGGCCAGACCCTTTAAATTTCCCAAGCCCCACTTATGTTATTCAGTGGAAATCTGATGCGGCATCTAGGCCTGGAGGTCCTCTTACTCTTCTTTTTCTATCTTCAGTGATGCCATCCACTGGGGATGTTCTGAGCAAATTAACTCTGGCGCATTTGGTGAACTGCCATACACCAAAATGGTGCCCTCCATTGAGGAAGATGAGCCAGAATTAATTTACTACTTCCCCAGCAGATAGCATCACTTGAAGTTAGAAGATAGAAGAAAGAAGAGGAAGAGGACCTCCAGGCCTGGACCTGACCCTGGGCCTGGGCTAGGGCTGAGGCTCAGGTGTCAGGACCCGAGGCTGGGCCCCTGTATGGGGCCTGAGTCTGTTCCAAATCCTAGGCATTAAGACCTAGCCTCTGGAACAGTCCTTGGCGTCAAGTCTGGTCCTGGCCCTGGCCTAGGCTGAGGCCCAGGTGTTGGGGCCTGACCTCCGCACTGGACCCCAGCATCAGTCCTGGACCTGGGCCTTGGCCCCGACATTGGGATCAGGCCTCCAAGCCTGGACCTTGTTTAGGCCCTAGGCTGAGCTTGAGGTGATTTACTGAGGCCTAGGCCTATGCAAGTACGAGGATTCGGCCTTGTCCTAGGCCTCATCATTGGATCTCCCATGGTCCAGGTAAGGTCCAGTTAGGCTTGACAGTGAGGCGTGTGGAGAGGCCAAAAGAAAGTTATTTTTCAACAACCGGGGGCAGTGGGTTTGAGGAGGGGGTACAGATTGGCCAGTAGTCCTTAATCATTGAAACTTTCTTTGAAGAGGGAGCTTGGGGGAAGGAGTGATGAGGTTGCCAGGCCCAAGCTTGGTCTTACCTGAGTGGAGGGTGGGTGATTGGGCAGCCAGAACTGCTTCGTTTTTCTTTTTGTTTGGCTTGGTTACTTTTGGCTGTCTTCTTTTGGACATAGCCAGTTAAATAACAAATTATCCGGCCACACGTGGCCAAATAACTTTAAAACTGCTCTGAAGCAGTCTCTCCTGTCTTTTTCACTACCTTCACTTTTCTATCTCCACACTGATCTTTGCCTTTTCATCTCTTTTTCTCCATTTGTCTCTCCTCAATCTCTCCATCCACTCATAGCTAGATTTTCCCTCTCCTCCCCCATTTCTATCTGTTCCAATCTTTCACCTACCTAAGTCTTCCCATTTGCTCCTCACTTGGATTCTCTGTTCTCCAGTTGCCCTTATTTATGTATTTATTTATTGAAAAAGTGTTTATGCTCATCAAGGAAACACCTTAGTAAGTGGATTACAAAACATACAAAATAAAACAAGATGCAATTCATGAAATACAATATTTATTTAGTTATTTATTTTATTTATTGAGTTTACATACCGTCGTTCGGTTTTGCCATCACAGCGGTTTACAAAGTTTCGATGTTTAACAGAGTTTCCAAATGATTCCTGTGATTGTTAACATAGGTATATTATTATTATTATTATTATTATTATTATTATTATTATTTTTATTATACCGAGTTTCATGATATGAATCACATCAACCCGGTTTACAATTAACAATGTGAATAACTGCAGAGAGTAACATGGTAGAGAACATTTCCCAATTCGACATAAAAATAATAAGAAACTTAACAAATAAAAACATTGTAACAATATTTAGGATGTGAGGAAGTTTACAAAAAAACAAGGAAAAATAACTAGGATCTGAAAGGGGAGGAAATTAAAGAAAGAATATTAACATTTTAGCCAACTGTATCAATTAATAAATATGTATAAGATTATAAAATATAGATGGGTAGGAAAGATTGACCAAATATGAATTGTAGTGAAGTATAATAATATGTTGTTGTCACTGCGTGTGAAGTTAGTGGGTTTTTGTTACAGTTCACTAACTTTTGTGTTTATGCTGATGGGTGGAGAATTTAATCCAGTTCTGGGAATGCTTTTTTAAAAAGCCAAGTTTTTAGTCTTTTCCTAAAAGTTAGAGCGCATGGTTCTTGTCTTAAGTCCGGGGGAATGGAGTTCCAAAGGATTGGACCTGCAGATGAGAGAGCTCTGAACTGTAGGATTTGTGGTGGTAGGTTTTAGCATGTGGAACCTGTAGTGATTCTTTGTAGTGTTCCCTGATGGGTCTGGCAGATGTGTGTTTTTTAAAAGGGATTTGTAGGTTGAGTTGAGTGTGTTGGTGGATGTTTTTGTAGATAATCATGATGGTTTTGTACATAATTCTGAAGTGGATCGGTAACCAATGAAGGTCTTTGAGAATGGGGGAGATGTGGTCAATTTTCCTGGAGTTTGTGAGGATTCTGGCTGCAGTGTTTTGTACCATTTGTAGAGGTTTGGTATAGGAAGCTGGGAGGCCTAGTAGTAAAGAATTGCAATAATCTAGTTTGGAGAAGATTATTGCTTGTAGGATTGATCTAAAGTCATGCGCGTGGAAAAGTGGCTTTATTCTTTTCAGAATATGTAATTTGTGGAAGCAGTCTTTGGTAGTTTTGTTAATGAATGGTTTGAGGCTAAGACGGTTGTCTAAGATGGCTCCTAGATCTCTTACATGTGTGGTTTGTAGAATGGTTGGAGGCTTTGAAAGTGTGTTGTTGTTTTCAGGTGCTATAAGGAGATATTCCGTTTTTGACGCATTAAGGATTAGGTTAAGGCTGTTAAGGAGGTGTTTGATTTCTAATAGGCAATTATCCCAGTATTCCATTGTTATCTTGATAGATTCTTTTATAGGGATCACAATCTGTACGTCGTCAGCGAAGAGGAAGTGTTTCAGTTTTAATTTTGTTAATAGTTGACAAAGAGGTAGCAGGTATACATTGAATAGAGTGGGTGAAAGGGATGAACCTTGTGGCACCCCTCTGGTGGAGGGGTGATATTGTGATTCTGTATTATGAATTTTAACCCTATATCCTCTGTTTTCCAGGAAGGTTTTGAACCATGTTAGTGAAGTATCTGTAACTCCGATATTAGCTAGTTGTTTTAGAAGGAGGTGATGGTTGACGGTGTCAAAGGCCGCCGAGAAGTCGAGGAGGATTAGTAAAAATGCTTTGCCTTTGTCTATTCTGGCGAGGAGGAAGTCTGAGAGTGAAAGAAGTAATGTTTCTGTGCTTGCAGCTTTGCGAAAGCCTTATTGGTTTGGAGATAGAATTCCGTGATCTTCCAAGTAGTTGGAGAGTTGTGTATTCACCAATTTTCCATTATTTTGGCTTATGAATGGAAGGTTGGAAATAGGGCGGAAGTTATTGGATCGCTTGGATTTAGATTCGGTTTTTTTTAAGAGGGGTTTGATTGAAGCTGTTTTTAGTTCATCTGGGTAGATACCCTGGGACAGTGAACAGTTTATAATTTCGGCTAGTGATTTTGATATAGTATCAGGAATGAGAAGTAGCATTTTGGAAGGAATTTGATCGAAGGGGTGTGATGAAGGTTTCATTTTCTTCAACACCGATTGTATTTCTGTGACAGTGATGGGTTCGAATGCGTTAAGTTGGATATCTTTGTTAGGGAGAATGTGTGTGAAATCTTGAGAGCTAGTGGTTGGTGGCAATTGATTGATGAGGTCAGAGATTGTTTTGCTGAATATGAAGAGCCAGTTCGTCTGCTTTGGTCTGAGAAAGTTCTGGTGGTATATCCGGAGTGATAGGTTTAGTGAGATTAGAGACGAAGGCGAATAAAGCTTTTGAGTCAAAGATGAGGTGATGAACCTGACGGGCATAGAAGTCTCTTTTTGTTTTCTGTATACTATTTTTGTATTGGTGGAGTGTACGTTTGTATTCAGAGACTGAGGCCGGTGAGGGGGCTTTGCGCCATTTTCTTTCTTTCTGCCGAAGTAGTTGTTTGAGATTTCGCAGTTCATCATTAAACCAGGGTTGTCTTTTGGATGCTTTTGTAGAGTGTTTTTTGGTGGTCAGTGGGCAAAGAGTGTTTGCTACTGATTTTGTTATTTTGGACCAAGATTGAAGAGCGGAATTCGGTGTAGAAACATCGATGGACGGTAGTTCTGGGGCTAAAAATTTGCTGAGGAGTTCAGAGTTACATGTTTTTCTGTAGAGGAAGGAGGGTCTTGTGTCAGGTTTGAGATCTGGTTGTGGTAGGGAAAAGCTGGTGGAGATTAAGGAGTGGTCTGACCATGGGACTTGTTGACATTCAGGTTGAGTTGTTTGAGAAATGCCGGCGTTTGTAAAGAAGAGATCGAGAGTGTGTCCTGCTTTGTGAGTGGGTTTGTTGATTTGTTGTTTGAAACCCATAGCGGACATTGCGGTGAGGAAGGCTTCGCAGTTTGTTGAAAGGGGAACTTTGTCAACATGTAAGTTGAAGTCGCCCAAGATAATAGCTGGGGAGTCAAGGTTTAGGTGTAAAGTTATAGTTTCTAGAATGGGAGAGGTGTCTGATTCTAGAAGGCCTGGAGGGGCGTAGACTAGAAGGATTTGCAGATCTTCTGATTTGAACAATCCTAGTTCTAATTTGGTATTTGTGTTGATAGGATAGAGTGTGAACCTCAGGGATTTTTTGGCAGCTAGAAAGATACCCCCCTCCTCTTTTTTTTTGTCTTGGGATAGAGAAGAAGTCGTAGATCTGTGTGGTAGTTGGTTAATGAGTGCGATGTCAGTGGGTTTGAGCCAAGTTTCTGTTATGGCGCAAAAATCCGGTGTTGAGTCCAGCAGTAGGTCATTAAGTATTAAAGTTTTGTTGGTAAGTGATTGTGCGTTAAATAGGAAGATGGTAAATAAGGTGAGACCTAGAAACTGTGTGGTAGGGGAAATCATGATTGGGATGAGGGATTTGTAGGAGCTTGGGCGGTAGAGCATTGTCGGTTTGAATGAAGGCTTGTTATAGATAACAGGGATGTAATGGCAGTATGAATGCTGTTGTGGGTAGGATTGGAGTTGGATGAATGCTGTTGAAGGTCAGATAAGAGTTGGATGTACGTTGTAGTGAGCTGGTTTGGTGCTAGTTGAATGCTGCTGAAGTTTGTCTGCGTGCTGGTTGAGCTGCTGCTGAAGTTTGTCTGTGTGCTGGTTGAATGCTGCTGCAGTTTGTCTGCGTGCTGGTGAATGCTGCTGCAGTTTGTCTGCGTGCTGGTTGAATGCTGCTGCAGTTTGTCTGCGTGCTGGTTGACTGCTGCTGAAGTTTGTCTGCGTGCTGGTTGAATGCTGCTGAAGTTTGTCTGCGTGCTGGTTGAATGCTGCTGCAGTTTGTCTGCGTGCTGGTTGAATGCTGCTGCAGTTTGTCTGCGTGCTGGTTGAATGCTGCTGAAGTTTGTCTGTGTGCTGGTTGAATGCTGCTGCAGTTTGTCTGCGTGCTGGTTGAATGCTGCTGCAGTTTGTCTGCGTGCTGGTTGAATGCTGCTGAAGTTTGTCTGCGTGCTGGTTGAATGCTGCTGCAGTTTGTCTGCGTGCTGGTTGAATGCTGCTGAAGTTTGTCTGCGTGCTGGTTGAATGCTGCTGCAGTTTGTCTGCGTGCTGGTTGAATGCTGCTGAAGTTTGTCTGCGTGCTGGTTGAATGCTGCTGAAGTTTGTCTACGTGCTGGTTGATGAGCTACCAATGTGAGGGCAAGTATATTGCTGCACGGGCCTTAGTTCTGGCTCCTGGGTCTCTCCAAGGGGCTCGCTAAGGGGCAGGCCCCTTAGGTCGCGCCTTTTCGGGAGCGCGACGCCCGGCGGTAGTCGCCGCGATTTAAAGGGCTTAGTGCCGCCTTCTGATTGGCCTAATGCCTTTGGAGGGGCGCGGCTGACTCACCGGGTGTGCTCAGAGCAGGAGCTTCCTTCGGCTTTTTTTTTCTGTTTTCCGTTCTGTTTTTGTTTTGTTTTTGCTTTCGTTTGATTCGGTGGCCTCCTCTGCACGGCTCGCGGTGGGAACGAGCGGGCTCTTGCCCCGATTGGGCCTCGGGAGCCCCCGACAGAGGAGGAGGAGGTAAGCGGGTGCCGGAGTTCGACGAGGAGGAGATATATATTTAAAATATATAAAATGTTATTTAAACAAATGCAATAATAAAAAAAATTCTATTCCTTAAGCTTAAAGCACATAAAATCTAAATAAAGTGGCTGAAAGAAGGGCCCCTAACGTCATGCATGTCTCTCTGTATTATGTGGTGCATTAGTATATACGGCAAGGAGCTCCTGCATAGATAGAGGTGACTATGTGCCTGACCAAAACAGCGCACATGGGTACATCTTGGTTGTGTACAAGGGAAAATAAATTCCTGGGGGTAAGTACTAAGGAGAGAGGTTAATATCCTGGATTTTTTGCATTATTCCCAGGGTCACATCCTACACTACTAAAAGCTAAGTCATAATAATAACCTGGTCCTGTCCCCTCAATAGTTCTTTCTGGCTTTCTCAGCTCCTGCTTCCCAAATCATCCTTATGCAGACTCTTTAGCCATCCCCTTTCACTCTCAGCCCTATCAGTCACTCCCTCTGATTTGTTTCCATCACCCATCACTACCTTTGCCTCCATGCCTCTGCATTTTTTATTATCCCTCTCCTCACCCCTCCCCATCTTTGTCTTACACCTTCTTCTCCACCATTCCACCTCTGTCTCTTATCATTATAGTTCTTCCTAGTTCTCAGTCATCTCCCTCTTTTCACCTCTTGCTCACCTGCCAGTTTTCTATCTCCTAAGCTCACCCCCTCCCCATTCTGCACTTCTCCACTCTTTCACTCACTCCCTCGTTTCCCATTTTTACCCTCTTTAATCACCCTCCCCAGCTTTCATCTACTTTCCTATGCTTCTCATCTCTTCACTAATCCCAGCTCCTTCCCTACCTCCATTTTCCATTTCTTTCACCCATTCCTAAATCCCCATTTTCATCCTCTCTTACCCCTTTCACAGCTCTTATCCAGTTTCATTGCCTTTTACCTCATTCTCTTTCCTGTCTCATTTCACTCACTGTCTCTCACTCCCTTCCTAGCCCTTCAGTTTCTTCATGTCACCAGGGCTGCTGCTTCCATTAAACAAACTAGGCAGTCGCCTAGAGTGCCAGAATTTTGGAGGTGGAAAAATCTGACCAATGCAAGGCTCGGAGTAGTACTATGCCAGAGCCAATACCATCAAAGAAGAGAGCACAGTGCTGGAGCCACTGTCACCAGAAGGAAGCAATGCTGTACTGGAGCTTCTGTCAATAATTAAGTTGGGGTAAGGGTTGCATGACCAAAGGTTTGCCTAGAATGCAAAATACTCTTGCAACTGACACGGCATGTCACAACCCCTCTCCACTTTTCAGCCCACCCCCCACATTACCCATCTCACACTTTGAGTCCTATCTCTAATGCCCCTCTCATACCCCTTCCTTTCCCAATTTCTGAATTTCCACTGTCCTTCCATCCATCCTCAAGTCTCCTCTTTATCTCCCAATCCTAATTCCCACTCTATCTCTCAGTCTCCACTCCCCAAGTCTCTAAATCCCCTCCCAAAACTTGAAAGCTGCTCCTCCAGTGTTCTGGAGTGCCTGTCTCCCTCTACCTCCAAGGCTACTACCCTCCCTCCTCTCTGTGGCTGGACCCTGCCAGCATGAGAGCAGAGAGTGAACTCATCAGTTCTTACCCACACTTCCTGCCACTGTTTCCTCTTCCTCTGGAAGCAAAGGAGGAGCAGATTAGAAACACTGAGTTAGTGTCCTGCTCTCCTGCCAGCCTGGACTGTGTTGTGGAGGGAAGAAGATGAGAGAGTCTGAGCTTGGTGGGAGGTGGTGGCTTTTTCTTCCTTGGTCCACTGCATGTTACAGCAGGAGAGGGTCACGTAGCAACTCCATGCTAGCCGTGCTACAAGCCGCACTGCGAGGAGGGTGGGAAGTGACTTCACTCTGACTCCACTGTAGGGCACAATGGGAGAACATTAAACAAACTCACAAACTCAACTATGCATATTATTTTCCTCCTTCAACCTAAACACCCCCTCCAGAAATGCCTCCTTCAAATGCACGTAAAAGTATGTGCATTGTTAATCCCAGGTAAGAGGTAAGGAATTTTCAAAAAGCCAATTTTCCTGGGTAAATGGCTTTTGAAAATTGATCTCCCTATGATGGTAACTAAAACGAGCATGCGTGAGTACACATATGCAGGAATTTTAAATTATCTGCACAAGTGAGCTCATATGAATTTAAAATACACCTAGCATGTGTATGCGTGCTCCTATTTTAAGCGGTTACTGAGCAAACGTTATTCTCATGTCTTAGGAATTGTTGGATTTAACACGCACAGCTTAGCTGATTTTAAAACATGCCTGCATCAAGGAAATAACCATTTGACCAATTAGTCTACCAATTTACCCATTATATCTCTTGGTCATTAAGACTCTCCCTGCTTCTTCAGCCTATACTTCCCCCTTTTACCCAGACCCCTCACCCAGTCATTTTAGACCTAAAACGACTGGGCTTCAGGCTTATACCTCATCAAGAGTAGCAGTAACAGCCAACACACGCTGTGGGCATTGAATTTAACATCCATCTTTTATGTACCTAAATGTCGGCCCCCACATTGGAATGCCCCTGACACACCCTAACTCTGCTCCTTTTTTTCCACACATTGGGTTGCTCGCAAACACGCATATATATGTGTAAGTGGGTCATTTTAAAATATGAGTTGCTTGCGCTCGGCCCAGACACGCACATACATGAGCCTTTTAATACAAACAGATCTGTTAAAATTCACCCCTATTTGTATTATATATGTATGCGTATTGCATTTTGCACAACATAAAAAGGTTTCAGAAGCACCAACAATACTGGCTTTGTTCTAAACGAATGATCCTGAGAACGCCTTTTGTAAGAAATTGGCAGCACATTGCTGCATGCTTTTCCTTCATAACCTACTATGCTGTTTCTCTCTTTGTTGAGATATTTCCTTCCTTTGAAGCTTGGCTCCCTTTTAGAGACACAGCTACTTGTGCCACCCTCTCTGGTAAAATGTTCCTACTTTTAGCTGTACACTTTGTTCCCATGGCTGAAGTGGAAGGTCAGTTTAGTCATTACCATTTTCTGCACGTTAGTTCTTCAGCTGTTATTATAACCGATCGGTCTTCCTCATTGGAATGTCAGAGCTCTTCTGTTACTTCTCCAGTTAATCTTTTTTTCTTCTGTTCTTTACAACTTCCTTCTGATTGTTTTTTTGTTTAAATTTCAGTTTTTTTCTTCCCTTGCTATTTTTTAAATTTCCCTATTATGACTCCTGATAGAGATGTGTAAATATATTTGCAATAAAATGGAAAATTTACCATATATCTTTTGGAAAAATTAATGAATGGCAATGTTTGGAATTTTTTAGGCATTTCTATGGTATAATTACATGTTTCTTAAAGAATATGAGATCAAACAATTTTTTCAATAGATGTTAGCCCATATTGGCTTTTGTAGTCCTTTTTCTACTTTTTCTGACGTGCTTTTGCAAGATTCATTTCCAAAACTGAGCCCCATACTCTAAATGAAAACTCAGTAAAGGTCTGTCTCCTGCTGCTTGACTTTGTGCATACACTCAGTTCATTTTCAAGTAATATGTTTAGGTCTTTTTTCTGGTTTGTTTTAGTAATCACTGTCTACAGCTACCTATTCATGTGCTCCAAGTGCATTATCCTATCTCTGTAAAATCTATGAATTCAGAAATGTTTTACTTGTGACCTAGTGTGCTTGCAACTACAGAATGGCTATATTTCTATTATTCCTTCATCTAGATCATTGATGAAAATATTAGACAACAGTGATTCAAGCACATAATTTAGACAATGCTTGCCATCATATTCCAATTGGAATATGTATGTTACTAGCTGACAACCCGTGGAAATTCCCCAAAGGCTCCTATCCCCCCAACCCCAGTACAGTCTATTCTCCTACTCCAAGAGCCAGTACAGCCTACACAACGATCACAAGCTGCCCTCCCCAGCTCCAGGAGCAGCACAGTCTACCTCCCCCCCTCAGCCCCAGTCCAAGATACCCCTCCCACCTCCAGCTGCAGCACAGCTACCCATAGGAGTTCCCTATAGGCCCAGTCTCAGCAGCTTGCCTTACTTCCTCCATCCCGAGCACAGCCTGCTGCTTCTGCAGCCCCAGTATAGCCTTCCATCAACCCCTGGCAGCTTCAGCACATCTTGCACTCTGCTTACCCAGCACAGCCAGCCTCCTTAGCCAAGCCCCTCTCTCAGCACCAGCACAGCCTGCTTCTCCACCCAGTCTCAGCATAGCCTGCCCCCCTCCCGCCCCCATCAGCCCAAGCCACAGCCCATTCTAGCCTCCAAATATTGGACTCTAGGGATGTGCAGAGCAAAATTTTATGTTCATATTTCTTATGTCCGAAAGTGGGTCCCACTGCGGCCAATATGGACATAAAAAA
Source organism: Rhinatrema bivittatum (assembly GCF_901001135.1). Taxonomy (NCBI): domain Eukaryota; kingdom Metazoa; phylum Chordata; class Amphibia; order Gymnophiona; family Rhinatrematidae; genus Rhinatrema; species Rhinatrema bivittatum. The sequence continues at coordinate 382,332,580 of NC_042616.1, forward strand.
ATCTAATGAGTTGGGTATATGTACATATGTCGCCAATTAAAGTCAATGGGGGAAGGATTTCCAGCCTATTTTTGGCTGCAGAATTGTGGTTTTCTTATCAATTGGCCCCAGGAGAGAGTTCCCTTTCCTTGTGCAGGGAAGAGTACTCCCTGGAAAGGGTCCACCCCTAGAGTTGTGTGTACCCGGTTGTTTACATGGCGTCCAGTGAATATCGTTGGCGTCTAGTGAATTCCGTTGGCGTCTAGTGAATTCAGACGGTACTTACGCACTTCAGCAGATGACAAAGGAATTGGAGGATCTCTCAGAAATAAGAAACGTGTGGGAATACAAGGTCTGGATGAACAGGCAGGCACAGCAATGGAGTTAAAACAGCAGTAGGAACACAAGGCCTGGATGAACAGGCACTTCATTCGAGGACAGAGGTCAATCCCAGCTAGGGACACAAGGCCTGCATGAACAGGCACAGGAACTAGGTTAAAACACCTGGTAGCTCGCCAGCATCTTTCTGATGCATGCTAGAATATGGCAGCGGTAGGGCATGGTCCGTCAGGTGGGTGTGCAGTAAAGCCCAACCTCCACCCTCATGCTTGTTCAGGGAAGGACTCCCTGGAACGGGTCCACCCCTAGAGTTGTGTGTACCGGTGTTACATTGGCGTCCAGTGAATATCGTTGGCGTCTAGTGAATTCCATTGGCGTCTAGTGAATTCAGACTGTACTTACGCACTTCAGCTGATGACAAACGAATTGGAGCCTAGGATCTCTCACAAATAAGAATACATGTGGGAACACAAGGCCTGGATGAACAGGTACATCATTCGAGGACAGAGGTCAATTCCAGCTAGGGACACAAGGCCTGCAATGAACAGGCACAGCAACCAGGTTAAAACACTTGTGGAACACAAGGCCTGGATGAACAGGCACAGCCACTGAGTTAAAACACCTGTGGGAACACAAGGCCTGGATGAACAGGCACCGCCACTGAGTTAAACACCTGTGGGAACACAAGGCCCGGAAGAATGGGTACAGCAACTGAGTTAAAACACCTGTGGGAACACAGGCCTGGATGAACAGGTACATCATTCGAGGACAGAGGTCGATCCCAGCTAGGGACACAAGGCCGGGATGAAGAGGCACATCATTCGAGGACAGAGTTCAATCACAGCTAGGGACACAAGCCGCGGAGGAAAAGACACTAACCAGGATCCTCCAAGCCCTCATTTTCTCCAAATTAGACTACTGCAACTCTACATTTCTTGGACTCCCTTCCTCATACACAAAACCACCTCCAAATGGTTCAAAACGCAGCAGCCCGTCTACTAACAAACACTAGGAAAAGAGACCACATTTCCCCAGTCCTAAAAGACCTCCACTGGTTACCAATTCAGTTCAGAGTCATTTACAAATCCATCACCTTGATATACAAAATCTTTCACCAACACACCATAATCGACCTACAAATTCCTCTCCGTTTATACAAATGCACAAGACCGACCAGGGAAGCCTACAGAGGATGCCTCCTTGTTCCACCCTCCAAAACCACTTATCACAGCACCTTTAGAGATTGAGCCCTTTCCACAGCAGGTCCACCGTTATGGAACTCCATCCCCCCAGATCTCAGAAATTGAACCTTGCCTCCTAACCTTTCGGAAAAGACTCAAGACATGGCTTTTCAGGCAAGCCTTCCCGAACTGCACCTAACACACACCATCATAAATTCTCAGCTCAGAAGCTGTATATATTGGACGCCATATTTGTAATGTACTCTTGTATATTTTTATATTCTACACATGTATATAATTAACCTCCTCTATCCCTCTTTATTTCTTACACTCCCAGTTCATAGCCCCAGTTAATTGTAACTGCATCTCTTCACCACGTGTATTTATGTTATAGGTTGTTTTCTTTGCACCCCTGTTTTCTGTAAAGCGACATCATGTGAACGATTTCATGAATGCCGGTATAAAAAAACCTTAAATAAATAAAATAAATAAGTAAGTACCGCAAGGGAAAGTTGAAAACAACTTTGAAGAGGGAGTTTCAAGAGGGCGTGAAATTGTAAGAGGTAAATGGGTGGGGTCCGTGCAGTCCGCCCGCAGATTCAACCCGGCGGGTTCGGTCGGACCGGGGTTTCGGCGGATCCCCCACCCCCACCCCTTTCGGGGGGTGGGGGAGGGGCGGGGGGGGAACGCCTCCCGGAAGGCCCCGGCCCCGCAGGGCGCATTTCCTCTGCGGCGGTGTGCCGCGACCGGCTACGGTTCGGCTGGGAAGGCCCAGGGGGGGCAGGTGGCCCGCTGCTCCAGCGGCGCGTGTTATAGCCCCCCCTCCCGGCGTTTCCTCCTTCCCCTTTGGCAACTGTTAACTTGTCTTAACCTCATTCACTACATCTATGCAGACGATGTTCAGATTCTTATTCCCATAACAGAATCTATTAACAAACTTGGCTATTCTTACAAGCCTTCCCTGATCCTTCAAACTTTCACTAGATAAGTAAAGCTACTCAGCTTTCAATATGGAACTTCGCCCCTCCAATATTCTCCTCATTTAGCTACCCTACTTATGCACTTCAGAAAATGACAAAGGAATTGGAAGATCTCTCAGAATAATAATACGTGTGGGAACACAAGGTCTGGATGAACAGGCAGGCACAGCAATGGACTTAAAACACCAGTAGGAACACTAGGCCTGGATGAAGAGGCACATCATTCTAGGACAGAGGTCAATCCCACCTATGGACACAAGCCGCGGAGGAAAAGAAACTAACCAGGATTCCCTCCGTAACGGCGAGTGAAGAGGGAAGAGCCCAGCGCCGAATCCTTGCTCGTCCGGCGGGCGCGGGAAATGTGGCGTACGGAAGATCGCCTCTCTGGCGCCGCTCGGGGCCCCAAGTCCTTCTCATCAAGCCTCAGCCCGCGGACGGTGTTAGGCCGGTAGCGGCCCCGGCGCTCCGGGACCGGGTTTTCTCGTAGTCTGTTGTTGGGAATGCAGGCCAAAGTGGGTGGTAAACTCCATCTAAGGTTAAATACCATTTCCGGCGCGTGTTATTGCCCCCCCCCCCCCCGGCAGCAGCTTCGCCGTTTCCCCCGCCGTTTCCTCCTTCCCTTTGCCAACTGTTAAGTAGTCAACCTCATTCACTACATCTATGCAGACGATGTTCAGATTCTTATTCCCATAACAGAATCTATTAACAAAGCCATCGCACTTTGGAACAACAGCTTACAAGCCATCACTAATCTCCTCAACAGTCAAAGCATGAGATCTATTAAGAAACTGACATTATCCTCAACAAATTCTTACTCCTAGCAAAACCTATACCAAGTAAGTACACAGGGGTCTGTATTTTCATACCCCATTGCTTGCTTTTGAATACCGCTCTTGCCGTACCGACCCGCAGGGTCCACCTAGGGACACAAGCTGTGGAGGAAAAGAAACTAACCAGGATTCCCTCAGTAACGGCGAGTGAAGAGGGAAGAGCCCAGCGCCGAATCCCCGCCTGTCCGGCGGGCGCGGGAAATGTGGCATACGGAAGACCGGCTCCCCAGCGCCGCTCGGGGGCCCAAGTCCTTCTGATGGAGGATCAGCCGGCGGACGGTGTTAGGCCGGTAGTGGCCCCCAATAAAACCACCAAAGACTGCTTCTATAAACTGCAAGTTTAAAAAAGGATAAGACCACTCTTCCACGCCAAACACTTCAGAACCATCCTCCAAGCCCTCATTTTCTACTACTGCAACTCTACATTACTTGGACTCCCTTCCTCATACACGAAACCACTCCAAATGGTTGAAAACGCACCCCGTCTACTAACAAACACTAGGAAAGGAGGCCACATTTCCCCAGTCCTAAAAGACCTCCACTGGTTACCAATTCAGTTCAGAGTCATTTACAAATCCATCACCTTGATATAAAAATCATTCACCAACACACCATTATCGACCTACAAATTCCTCTCCGTTTATTCAAATGCACAAGACCGACCAGGGAAGCCTACAGCGGATGCAATGCCGGTATAAATAAATAAAGTAAATCAATAAAATCAATAAGTACGTAAGGGAAAGTTGAAAACAACTTTCAAGAGCGAGTTCAAAAGGGCGGGAAACCGTTAAGAGTTAAACGGGTGAGGTGCGTGCAGTCCACCTGGAGGATTGAACCCGGCGGGTTCGGTGGGACCGGGGGTGGTTTAGGCGCATCCCCACCCCTTTCGCGGGGGGGCGGGGAACGCCTCCCGGACGGCCCCGGCCCCGTCCAGGAATAAAAAAATAAAGTAAATATATAAAATCAATAAGTACGTAAGGGAAAGTTGAAAACAACTTTCAAGAGCGAGTTCAAAAGGGCGGGAAACCGTTAAGAGTTAAACGGGTGAGGTGCGTGCAGTCCGCCTGGAGGATTGAACCCGGGCGGGTTCGGTGGGACGGGGGTGGTTTCGGCGCATCCCCCACCCCTTTCGGGGGGGGCGGGGAACGCCTCCCAGACGGCCCCGGCCCCGTCCAGGAATAAAAAAATAAAGTAAAGCAGTAAAATCAATAAGTACGTAAGGGAAAGTTGAAAACAACTTTCAAGAGCGAGTTCAAAAGGGCGGGAAACCGTTAAGAGTTAAACGGGTGAGGTGCGTGCAGTCCGCGGCCCCGGCCCCGTCCAGGAATAAAAAAATAAAGGAAATATAAAATCAATAAGTACGTAAGGGAAAGTTGAAAACAACTTTCAAGAGCGAGTTCAAAAGGGCGGGAAACCGTTAAGAGTTAAACGGGTGAGGTGCGTGCAGTCCGCGGCCCGGCCCCGTCCAGGAATAAAAAAATAAAGTAAATATAAAATCAATAAGTACGTAAGGGAAAGTTGAAAACAACTTTCAAGAGCGAGTTCAAAAGGGCGGGAAACGGTAAGAGGTAAACGGGTGGGGTGCGTGCAGTCCGCCTGGAGGATTCAACCCGGCGGGTTCGGTGGGACCGGGGGTGGTTCGGCGCATCCCCCACCCTTTCGGGGGGGGCGGGGAACGCCTCCCGGACGGCCCCGGCCCCGTCCAGGAATAAAAAAAATAAAGTAAAGCAGTAGTAAAATCAATAAGTACGTAAGGGAAAGTTGAAACAACTTTCAAGAGCGAGTTCAAAAGGGCGGGAAACCGTTAAGAGGTAAACGGGTGGGGTGCGTGCCAGTCCGCCTGGAGGATTCAACCCGGCGGCGGGTTCGGTGGGACCGGGGGTGGTTTCGGCAATCCCCCACCCCTTTGAGCGGGGGGGCGGGGGAACGCCTCCCGGACGGCCCCGGCCCCGTTCCAGGAATAAAAAAATAAAGTAAAGCAGTTTAAAATCAATAAGTACGTAAGGGAAAGTTGAAAACAACTTTCAAGAGCGAGTTCAAAAGGGCGGGAAACGTTAAGAGTTTAAACGGGTGAGGTGCGTTGCAGTCCGCGGCCCCGGCCCCGTCCAGGAATAAAAAATAAAGTAAATATATAAATCAATAAGTACGTAAGGGGAGTTGAAAACAACTTTCAAGAGCGAGTTCAAAAGGGCGGGAAACCGTTAAGAGGTAAACGGGGGGAGGTGCGTGCAGCCCACCGGAGGATTGAACCCGGCGGGTTCGGTGGGACCGGGGGTGGTTTCGGCGCATCCCCCACCCCTTTCGCGGGGGGGCGGGGAACGCCTCCCGGACGGCCCCGGCCCCGTCCAGGAATAAAAAAATAAAGTAAAGCAGTTAAAATCAATAAGTACGTAAGGGAAAGTTGAAAACAACTTTCAAGAGCGAGTTCAAAAGGGCGGGAGGAAACCGTTAAGAGGTAAACGGGGTGGGGTGCGTGCAGTCCGCCTGGAGGATTCAACCCGGCGGCGGGTTCGGTGGGACCGGGGGGCTTTCGGCGCATCCCCCAACCCCTTTCGCGGGGGGGGGCGGGGAACGCCTCCCGGACGGCAGCAGGGCGCATTTCCTCCGCAGGCGGAGCGCCGCAACCGGCTCCGTGTCGGCTGGGAAGGCCCAGGGGGGCAGGTGGGCCGCCGCTCCGGCGGCGCGTGTTATAGCCCCCCCTGGCAGCAGCTTTGCCGTTACCCCCGCCGTTTCCTCCTTCCCCTTTGCCAACTGTTAAGTAGTCTTAACCTCATTCACTACATCTATGCAGACGATGTTCAGATTCTTATTCCCATAACAGAATCTATTAGAAGCCATCGCACTTTGGAACAACAGCTTACAAGCCGAAGCCACCACTAATCTCCTCAACAGTCTAAACCTGGTCCTCAATGCCTCTAAACTAAACTCCTCTTTCATTTCCTACAAGCAAGAAAACCTCCCATCTCAGATCCATCACAAACACCTTCTCACCCACAACCATGTGAGAGACCTGGGAGTAATTATAGACAACCGTCTTTGACCTAAAGAATATGATCCAAACCACAACTGTAAGATATAATATTATATCTTAATGGCCTCGACAAAGGAAACTCTTTCCTATTGATCTTGTTAGACCTTTCCGCAGCGTTCGACACGGTCAACCACGCCATCCTCCTAAACAGCTTTCGTCAATAGGAATCAGCGGCACCGTCCGATCCTGGTTCAAACGTTTCTCGATAACAGAGGTTACAAAGTTAAACTCCAAAACAAGGAATCCTCAAGATTTGACTCTGTCATAGGCGTCCCTCAAGGTTCTTGATTATCTCCGACCCTATTTAATATCTATCTTCTTCCTCTCTGCCAACTTCTTACCGACCTCAATCTAAAGTACTTCCTTTACGCAGATTGATATTGAAATCATCATCCATATCAAGACACATACTCTAAAAACTCTTGACTACTGGGAAACATGCCACCAGAAAATCAAACAAGTAGTAAACAACCTACACCTCATCTTAAACTCATCCAAGACAGAAATCCTACTCATCTCTCCTGAAAACAATATCTCCAACACTACTCTTCCCACCAACCCTACCTACCAACACAAGTTACAGACTTAGAGTGATAATAGACAACCGGCCTAAACTTCAAGGCACATATCAACAAAACAACCAAAGACTGCCTTCTATAAACTCCAGGTTCGGAAGAGGATAAGACCTCTTTTCCATGCTCAAGACTTCAGAACGATCATCCAAGCAGTCATTTTTGCCGAAATTAGACTACTGCAGTTCCCTATTGCTAGGTCTGCCCTCATCCTATTCCAAACCACTACAGATGGTTCAAAATTCAGCAGCCCGATTACTAACAGGCGCAAGAAAGAGAGAACCACATATCTCCCATTCTGAAACGAGTTACATTGGTACCCGTCCACTTCCGTATCATCTATAAAGCCATATGTGTCATCTTCAAAACTATTCATCAACGCATCTTATGCACTTTAGCTGATGACAATGGAATCGGAAATCTCTCAGAAATAAGAATACGCGTGGGAACACAAGGTCTGGATGAACAGGCAACATCATTTGAGGACAGATGTCAATCCCAGCTAGGGACACAAGCAGATCGTAGGAAAAGAAACTAACCAGGATTCCCTCAGTAACGGCGAAGTGAAGAGGGAAGAGCCCAGCGCCGAATCTCCGCCACTCGGGTTCGGGGATCTGAACCCGACTCCCTCTTCGATCGGCCGAGGATGACGGAGGCCATCGCCCGTCCCTTCCGAACGGCGCTCGCCTATCTGTTAGGACCGGCTGACCCATGTTGAACTGCTGTTCACATGGAACCCTTCTCCACTTCGGCCTTGAAGAAGAATGCTCAGTCTGTTTAAAAGAACAAAATTAACGGACCCACTCAAGGAATATGCTCAGTCTGTTTAAAATAAGAAAATTAACGGACCCACTCTGAAGGTCAATGCTCAGTCTGTTTAAAAGAACAAAATTAACGGACCCACTCAAGGACTATGCTCAGTCTGTTTAAAAGAACACAATTAACGGACCCACTCTGAAGGTCAATGCTCAGTCTGTTTAAAATAGCAATATCAACAGACCCACTCTGAAGGACAATGCTCAGTCTGTTTAAAATAACAAAATGGAACTGCCCAGCTAGGGACACAAGGCCTGGAGGAACAGGCACATCATTGGTGGACAGAGGTCAATCCCGGCTAGGGACACAAGGCCTGGAGGGACAGGCAGGCACAGCAATGGAGTTAAAACACCAGTAGAAACACAATGGCTGGAGGTACAGGCAGGAACAGCAACGGAGTTAAAACACTTGTGGGAACACAAGGCCTGGAGGAACAGGCACATCATTGGTGGACAGAGGTCAATCCCGGCTAGGGACACAAGGCCTGGAGGGACAGGCAGGCACAGCAATGGAGTTAAAACACCAGTAGAAACACAATGGCTGGAGGTACAGGCAGGAAACAGCAACGGAGTAGTTAAAACACTTGTGGGAACACAAGGCCTGGAGGAACAGGCACATCATTGGTGGACAGAGGTCAATCCCGGCTAGGGACACAAGGCCTGGAGGGACAGGCAGGCACAGCAATGGAGTTAAAACACCAGTAGAAACACAATGGCTGGAGGTACAGGCAGGAACAGCAACGGAGTTAAAACACTTGTGGGAACACAAGGCCTGGAGGAACAGGCACATCATTGGAGGACAGAGGTCAATCCCAGCTAGGGACACAAGTCGCATAGGAAAAGAAACTAACCAGGATTCCCTCAGTAACGGCGAGTGAAGAGGGAAGAGCCCAGCGCCGAATCTCCGCCACTCCGGGTTCGGGGATCTGAACCCGACTCCCTTTCGATCGGCCGAGGACGACGGAGGCCATCGCCCGTCCCTTCCGAACGGCGCTCGCCTATCTGTTAGGACCGGCTGACCCATGTTGAACTGCTGTTCACATGGAACCCTTCTCCACTTCGGCCTTGAAGAAGAATGCTCAGTCTGTTTAAAAGAACAAAATTAACGGACCCACTCAAGGAATATGCTCAGTCTGTTTAAAATAAGAAAATTAACGGACCCACTCTGAAGGTCAATGCTCAGTCTGTTTAAAAGAACAAAATTAACGGACCCACTCAAGGACTATGCTCAGTCTGTTTAAAAGAACACAATTAACGGACCCACTCTGAAGGTCAATGCTCAGTCTGTTTAAAATAGCAATATCAACAGACCCACTCTGAAGGACAATGCTCAGTCTGTTTAAAATAACAAAATGGAACTGCCCAGCTAGGGACACAAGGCCTGGAGGAACAGGCACATCATTGGTGGACAGAGGTCAATCCCGGCTAGGGACACAAGGCCTGGAGGGACAGGCAGGCACAGCAATGGAGTTAAAACACCAGTAGAAACACAATGGCTGGAGGTACAGGCAGGAACAGCAACGGAGTTAAAACACTTGTGGGAACACAAGGCCTGGAGGAACAGGCACATCATTGGTGGACAGAGGTCAATCCCGGCTAGGGACACAAGGCCTGGAGGGACAGGCAGGCACAGCAATGGAGTTAAAACACCAGTAGAAACACAATGGCTGAGGAGGTACAGGCAGGAACAGCAACGGAGTTAAAACACTTGTGGGAACACAAGGCCTGGAGGAACAGGCACATCATTGGAGGACAGAGGTCAATCCCAGCTAGGGACACAAGTCGCATAGGAAAAGAAACTGACCAGGATTCCCTCAGTAACGGCGAGTGAAGAGGGAAGAGCCCAGCGCCGATTCTCCACCACTCCGGGTTCGTGGATCTGAACCCGACTCCCTTTCGATCGGCCGAGGACGACGGAGGCCATCGCCCGTCCCTTCCGAACGGCGCTCGCCTATCTGTTAGGACCGGCTGACCCATGTTGAACTGCTGTTCACATGGAACCCTTCTCCACTTCGGCCTTGAAGAAGAAAGCTCAGTCTGTTTAAAATAAGAAAATTAACGGACCCACTCTGAAGGTCAATGCTCAGTCTGTTTAAAATAGCAATATCAACAGACCCACTCTGAAGGACAATGCTCAGTCTGTTTAAAATAACAAAATGGAACTGCCCAGCTAGGGACACAAGGCCTGGAGGTACAGGCAGGAACAGCAACGGAGTTAAAACACTTGTGGGAACACTAGGGCTGCACAGTAGATGCCGGTCAGACACAGCGATTCATGTCAAGAACATGTGCTGCAGTGCTTACTGCTTACATTATCTTGAGCATAGGAGGCAATTGGAACTGCTGCAAGGCTCCTTTCAATAGCTTTTATTCATCTTGCCATTCACAAGGAAAATCGGGAAAGCCAAGCACTGGCAGGTTTACTTTCAAAAACACTAGCATTTCCATCAAGACCGGTGAAAGCCTTGAGCGGTGAGGGCTCATGATATCCCCTGTCATTGAAAAAACACGTTCACTGGGCACACTTGTTGGTGGACATGACAGATATCCTTCAGCCACTTTGGCTAGGTGTGGCCAGACAGTGGACTTGTGTGCCCAATATGCCAGCGGATCTGTCTGCGTATTCTCTATCGGCTCTGAGAGATACCGTTTCACTGACAGCTCTGCTGCTGTCCCCCTGTGCTTGGGAGGGCTGAGAGTCACTCAATCCAGTTACTTTCTCTCTCGCCTGTTGCACTACTGATGTATCTTTATGGCCAACATGCCTTGGGCGTTCTGACGTTGAGGTGGAGGCACTAGTAATAGTATCTGTCACTGACACAGTCCTTCTCCTGCCAGGGATAGCAGCAGCACAACTCTGTGACGTGCCTGCTGTTTCCACCTGTGCTTCAAGCCTAATCTGTCTCCGCCTATGGTGCTCCTGTTCACGGACCTGTGCTAACAACAGCTCCTTCACAAATGACAGACAATTGGTCTGTAGGGCGATTTTACCTTTCACACGGGGATCACAGACAGAGGCGAGCATGTATGTGCTGTCCTCTGTTAAAGGCCTTAATCTGTCTTTCACCTGCTGCTGCAAAACGTCCACACACTGCAGCACCTCAGCAGTCATTCCCTCTTGCCGTTTAATGCCTTCCAAATGGTCATCCAGGAATTTCACTATAGGGATGATGTCAGCCAAGGTGGAACTTCTGGAACTCAGCTCCTCCGTGACGTCCTTGAAGGGCTGCAGGATTTTTACCAGCTGACTCATGACTAACCAATCGTGATGCCCTAGGGGATTCTGTACACCTATGTCTATTGTACCAGAAAGTTCATGAAGGGGTGTCTGCAGCTCCAATAACCTCTCCAGCATCATAAAGGTGGAATTCCACCGGGTGGGAACGTCTTGAATGAGACGCTTCTCGGGCATATCCAAAGCAGTCTGATTTTCTCGGAGAACCTGCCCCGCCCTGACACTTCTGTGGAAGTGTGCTGCTATGTTCCTGCACTTCTGTATTAACCTACGCAGGTATTCAGTCTCCTTGTCCTTGGACTCCAAGCCCAAACCTGACTTCACTACCAGATGCAGAGTGTGTGCAAAACATCGGATGTTCTTAAACCGCCCATCGCTTATTGCCTTAACCATGTTTGCACCGTTGTCTGTGACAAAAAAGCCTCCGCGTTTTACTGTCTCGCTGGTGTACTTTCCAGCTCGCCAGCATCTTTCTGATGCATGCTAGAATATTGGCAGCGGTATGGGGCATGGTCCGTCAGGTGGGTGTTCAGTAAAGCCCACCTCCACCCTGATGCTTGTTCAGTAATAGAGCTGCTGGCTGCCCCTGCCTCTGCCATGTCCCACCAGTGTGCTGTCAGAGAGAGGTAAGAGTGTGCAGCATTCATGGCGGTCCAGATATCGCAGGTGAAATGCACTCTTCCGTCTGCCTTACCTAGCAGTGCTTGCACGCGACTGACACAGTGCTTGTACAGGCTGGGGATGACCTTTCTACTAAATGTGGTTCTGGAGGGGACTTTGTAATTTGGAAGTACGACCTTCAAGAACGTTTTGAAACCCACATTCTCAACTAACTGCAGGGGCTGGTCATCAAGGGCAATCATTTCCCCAATGCTCCTGGTTACTACTTTTGAGGCTGCCTGCCTACCCCGGGATAGCGTTACCGCACTCCACCCCATTTCCTCCATGGTGCATTGTCGCTTCTCCCACATGTCAGTGGGTTTCTGGCCTGCCGCCTGACTGCTAGAAGGGTATGAGGGCGTGGGCTGACTCTGCTGCTTTCCTACCACTGCACCCTGGTTGGAAGGGGAAGGGGTCCCCTGACGGAAAATGCTACCATCCCCAGATGGCAGTAATCTTGTTGGGTGTTGCCTCTTAACATGATACTCCATGCCAAAATTTGACAGATGTCCCAGTTGCTTGCCTCTGCTAATATCCCTGGCACAGTAATTACACCGAGCATAACGCGGGTCTTCTGTCACTTTAAAATGTGCCCAGATCGCAGATTTCTTTTGTGATCCTCCTCTCTTTCCCGCCCTGGGGGTGGATGGTGGCACTGGAGTTGAGGTACTACTGGGTGTGGGTGGTGCACCCACTGCACCCGGCGAAGCAATGCCAGCGGGGGCAACAGTCACCCTCTGTCTCCCTTCTGACAGCTCTTCCTCCTCCTCGATATCAGTGGAATGTCTCCCCTGCCGCAGATTTCTGGAGGTGGAGGCTAAAACAGGACTAACTGACAATTCTACCGAAGATTGCTCAGGTATAACATCTTCCGTTTCTGATGAGAATCCCATCCAAGAAGATTCTTCTTCTGAATCAGAAGCTAACAGTGCCAGCGCTACCTTGTCACCGCAAAGTTTTGCAGGACACTTCTGTCCCCTGGATGCTCTTGGGTGTGTAACTTTTGTCTGGCTAGACTCTGCCTCCTCTTCACTCTCCTCCAAAACTACAGTGCCAGAAACAGGTGCTGGCGATTGCAAAGTTTCATGGTCTGATTTCTTTTTTTTTGCCATGGAACTGCCATCCCTCCAAAGACGTTTGATTGCGACAGTTGCCCTTTTTACCTGTACTGGTGGTGTTGCGCTGGTGTCTTTTGCGGTGGCCTCCGCTGCCATTCCCACTAAGTCGCTTGCATCTCCCTTTCCCTGACATTATGGATTTAATGTCAATGAGTACTAGTGTAACACTGCCCACTGTCCCACAATAATAATGTTCGGTCAGTTTAAAATAACTAAATTAACAGACCCACTCAAGAAGAATGCTCAGTCTGTTTAACATAACAAAATGAACGGACCAAGTCAAGGACAATGCGGTTAAGTCTGTTTAAAAATAGCAGATTGAACAGACTCGCTGAAGGCCATCTTCACTCTGTTTACAATGCCCACTGCCTCACTGCCTGCCTGGCCAATGCACGGAATGTGTCTGTCTGTGTGTGTGCAGTGAGTGCACAGAGAACAAGCTTCCTTTCAGTAGATATGAGGCAGGGTACTCCCAGCCCTGGAAACTGCTGCCCACCCAGCACTGAACCACTCAAGGACAATGCGGTTAAGTCTGTTTAAAAATAGCAGATTGAACAGACTCGCTGAAGGCCAATCTTCACTCTGTTTACAATGCCCACTGCCTCACTGCCTGCCTGGCAATGCACGGAATGTGTCTGTCTGTGTTGTGTGCAGTGAGTGCACAGAGAACAAGCTTCCTTTTCAGTAGATATGAGGCAGGGTACTCCCAGCCCTGGAACTGCTGCCCACCCAGCACTGAACCACTCAAGGACAATGCGGTTTAAGTCTGTTTAAAATAGCAAATGTAACAGAACTCGCTGAGGGCAATGTTCACTCTGTTTATGCCCACTGCCTGCCTGGCAATGCACGGAATGTGTCTGTCTGTGTGTGTGCAGTGAGTGCACAGAGAACAAGCTTCCTTTTCAGTAGATATGAGGCAGGGTACTCCCAGCCCTGGAACTGCTGCCCACCCAGCACTGAACCACTCAAGGAGAATGCTTTTAAGTCTGTTTAAAAATAGCAAATGTAACAGACTCGCTGAAGGGCAATGTTCACTCTGTTTACAATGCCCACTGCCTCACTGCCTGCCTGGCAATGCACGGAATGTGTCTGTCTGTGTGTGTGCAGTGAGTGCACAGAGAACAAGCTTCCTTTTCAGTAGATATGAGGCAGGGTACTCCCAGCCCTGGAACTGCTGCCCACCCAGCACTGAACCACTCAAGGAGAATGCTTTTTAAGTCTGTTTAAAAATAGCAAATGTAACAGACTCGCTGAAGGGCAATGTTCACTCTGTTTACAATGCCCACTGCCTCACTGCCTGCTGGCAATGCACGGAATGTGTCTATCTGTGTGTGTGCAGTGAGTGCACAGAGAACAAGCTTCCTTTCAGTAGATATGAGGCAGGGTACTCCCAGCCCTGGAAACTGCTGCCCACCCAGCACTGAACCACTCAAGGAGAATGCTTTTAAGTCTGTTTAAAAATAGCAAATGTAACAGACTCGCTGAAGGGCAATGTTCACTCTGTTTACAATGCCCACTGCCTCACTGCCTGCCTGGCAATGCACGGAATGTGTCTGTCTGTGTGTGTGCAGTGAGTGCACAGAGAACAAGCTTCCTTTTCAGTAGATATGAGGCAGGGTACTCCCAGCCCTGGAACTGCTGCCCACCCAGCACTGAACCACTCAAGGAGAATGCTTTTAAGTCTGTTTAAAAATAGCAAATGTAACAGACTCGCTGAAGGGCAATGTTCACTCTGTTTACAATGCCCACTGCCTCACTGCCTGCCTGGCAATGCACGGAATGTGTCTGTCTGTGTGTGTGCAGTGAGTGCACAGAGAACAAGCTTCCTTTTCAGTAGATATGAGGCAGGGTACTCCCAGCCCTGGAACTGCTGCCCACCCAGCATTGAACCACTCAAGGAGAATGCTTTTAAGTCTGTTTAAAAATAGCAAATGTAACAGACTCGCTGAAGGCAATGTTCACTCTGTTACAATGCCCACTGCCTCACTGCCTGCCTGGCAATGCACGGAATGTGTCTGTGTGTGTGCAGTGAGTGCACAGAGAACAAGCTTCCTTTTCAGTAGATATGAGGCAGAGTACTGCCAGTGCCAGCCCTGGCACTGCCCACCCAGCACTGAACCACTCAAGGAGAATGCTTTTAAGTCTGTTTAAAAATAGCAAATGTAACAGACTCGCTGAAGGGCAATGTTCACTCTGTTTACAATGCCCACTGCCTCACTGCCTGCCTGGCAATGCACGGAATGTGTCTGTCTGTGTGCACTGCCTTGCACATAGAACTAAAGTAGATATGAGGCAGGGTACTCCCAGCACTGGAACTGCTGCCCACCCAGCACTGAACCACTGAAGGAGAATGTGTTCACTCTGTTTACAATGCCCACTGCCTCACTGCCTGCCTGGCAATGCACGGAATGTGTCTGTGTGTGTGCAGTGAGTGCACAGAGAACAAGCTTCCTTTTCAGTAGATATGAGGCAGAGTACTCCCAGCCCTGGAACTGCTGCCCAGCCAGCACTGAACCACTCAAGGAGAATGCTTTTAAGTCTGTTTAAAAATAGCAAATGTAACAGACTCGCTGAAGGGCAATGTTCACTCTGTTTACAATGCCCACTGCCTCACTGCCTGCCTGGCAATGCACGGAATGTGTCTGTCTGTGTGCACTGCAGTGCACATAGAACTAAAGTATATATGAGGCAGGGTATTCCCAGCCCTGGAACTGCTGCCCAGTGCCCACCCAGCACTGAACCACTCAAGGAGAATGCTTTTAAGTCTGTTTAAAAATAGCAAATGTAACAGACTTGCTGAAGGGCAATGTTCACTCTTGTTACAATGCCCACTGCCTCACTGTCTGCCTGGCAATGCACGGAATGTGTCTGTCTGTGTGCACTGCAGTGCACATAGAACTAAAGTAGATATGAGGCAGAGTACTCCCAGCCCTGGAACTGCTGCCCAGCCAGCACTGAACCACTCAAGGAGAATGATTTTAAGTCTGTTTAAAAATAGCAAATATGAGGCAGAGTACTGCCAGCCCTGCCTGGCACTGCCCAGGATAAAATGTACAGACTCACTCAATAAGAATGTTCTTTTTTTTTTTCCCTAACAAAGAATCTGTTCTGTGTTGTCTATCAAATCTGGTTCTGTTCTGTGTTGTCTATCAAATCGGGTTCTGCTATCTTCTCTGCCTCAGCCTGCCTAAGCCCACCCTGCACGATCCCGATCCCACCTCCCCACTGAATCGCTGAAAATGTCCGTCAGTCCTCGTGCTGCTGCTGCTTTTATAGTGCTGCTGGCTCGTCAGGATAATCCTCAGAGAAGCACGGAATGACAGCGCGATTCGCTGCATTCAGTGCTTCTCTGAAAAGGTGAACGCAGATTCGCTGCGTTCCGGTATCCATGCCGACCTGTCCCACCCTTTCCTGTGAGTCACTGAGACTCACAGGACAGGGTCAGACAGGTTGGCATGGTTACCGCAGGGGCGCCGCCATTTTCAGGTAATCCGGGGCTCCGAGCTCGAGTCGCAGGTAATGGCGGCGAGAAAGCGCGCGCATGGCGATTCGCCGTATCCGACATATCTATGTTCATTTATGTC
Organism: Rhinatrema bivittatum; assembly: GCF_901001135.1. Taxonomy (NCBI): domain Eukaryota; kingdom Metazoa; phylum Chordata; class Amphibia; order Gymnophiona; family Rhinatrematidae; genus Rhinatrema; species Rhinatrema bivittatum. Next base: position 382,348,904 of record NC_042616.1, read on the forward strand.
GGAAATCTGCTCGTATACGCCCCATCTTTTTTTTAAGTAAAAAAAAAAATTTGAGTTGCGTTTTCCATATGCGGTCAATCCGAATGCACATCCCTATTGGACTCATTCTCGTGCACACATACAACATTTCACCAACTGGTAGATAAAAATACATGTGGCACTCAGTGCAAAAGATTGGATAGCCCCCCTCTCACTACTGGACTACTGTCTGCATCTTAATTTTGTTCAAATGTTAGCTATTTAAAATTTCTAAGGGAATAGGGATGCTCAAACTAATCTAAAGTACTTTTAATCAATTGATTTATTTTATATTTATCTGTCAGTGATCCTCCAAAAACTACAATTAGTTTACTGAAAAATTCCTGATTACATACCTTATTGACTCTTGTTTTTCAACTAATTTTGTTTTTTTATCAAATAAATAAATCTGTTGTTGAAAATTTATAGGACGTGGCATTTTGGTATATGCCTTCTAATCATCTGCTGCTGGAAAGAAGGGGGAAGAGGGAAGCTGGACTGTAGGAGCTGAAGCCTATGGCTCATAGTGTCCTGTAGAATCCTCTGCTGGGGCTGTTGGGAGAAGTATGCAGATGAACATTCTGGTCCTCTACTGTTAGAAAGAATGTGAGGGCTATAAAAGCTCAAACCTAGATAGCTCCCAGCATTCTCAGTGGGGGCTGCTGGAAGAAGTATGCAAATGAGCCTTCAGGTCCTCTAGTACCAGAGTGTAGGGTTTGCAAACAGCTCAAAGTGGTCTCTAGAATCCTTTGCTGGGGCTACCAGGAAAAGCATACAAATGAGCCTTCACATTATCTGGTGCTAGAAAGGGTGCAGAGACTGAAAACTATAACCTAGTTCTCTATAGGGTTGTGCTAGGGCTGCTGAGAAAAGTTTGCAAATGAGCTTTCCAGTTTTCTGTAGTTGGAAACAGTATGGGGGGCTGTGGAAGCTGGAGCTGAAGCCTAAATAGATTGTGGTGTCCTCTGGTATACTATGCTGGCGCTTCTGGGAGAAATATGTAGATCAGCCTTCCAAGCCTTTGCTGCAGACAGACACCACTTCCTCCTAAGCGCATTATATATAGAGAGAGAGAGAGAGATTAATTATGACTCTCTTGATTTCTTCCCTGTCAACTAGTTTCCTTACCCATTCATAAATGAGATCTCTAAATCCCATTGTCATTCATTTGATAATCAATCTTCCATTTACTTTTATTTATTTATTTAAAAGATTTTTATATACCACAAATACACACAAAGTGGAACTAAGTGGTTTACAAGACATAAAACATACATAATTAATAATAATAATAATAATAATAACAATAATAATAATAATAATAATAATAATAAAACATACAGAAAACAAACATTCAAGAAAAAACTTAAGACCTGGCTGTTTCGCCAAGCCTTCCTGTAACTATCCCGATACCAGCTAGGCTATTGATTAGGTCTCAGACACCAGGCATGTAACTAGATAATCCTCAGCAAAGTCACTGTTACTGTACCATCATTGTTACGAAGTTACTCTTTCTGCCTCTAGCGCATTCCTCTCCCCAACCCATTTACCCCTGTTGTATTGTAACTTTCCGGCAACTTGTTTATGTTATTTTATGTTAAGGTTAAAGTTTATTATCATACTGTTCTTTGTAAACCGATTTGATATGATTTTTCATGAAGGTCGGTATAAAAAAAAGTTTAAATAAATAAATAAATAATTGATAAAACACAAAAAAGTATAAAAAAACGTTTAAATAAATAAATAAATAAATAAATAAATAATAAAACACAAAGAACATGCTTTAGGAAAAATAATTACAAATCACAAAGAATTAAGATGAAGTAGTGAAAGAAGTTGAATTACCACTTTAGGATTAGAAATCTGGGAAAGCTTGTGAAAATAAGTATGTTTTAAATGTTTTTTTGAAGTCATGTTTTATGGTGAGCTGATGAATATAGTTGGGAAGAGAGTTCCATAAATTGGGACCTGCAACCGAAAAAGTGCGGTTGGGTTTAACCTAGCAGTTTTTACACATTTTTGTCACATTAAAGCTATAGCAAGATCCAAACGTTATCACTCATATTTTCCAGGTCAAGTTAATTGGCATCATCCAATGAGAAGCAGACATGAATCAACCATAAAGCAAGGGGGTGGGGGAGAGAACATCATTCAACTGAGCCAACACAGACCCAGCTCTCAGAACTCAGATAAAATGTTCCTGTGCACAGTCACTACCTCATGAGAACCTCAATCTTTCTTCATCTGTGTTATCATATAGATGTGCTTCCCTATTTTGGCCTTGTATTTTCTGGCCTTGACTCTTTTGCTTCGAGTTTACATCTTGCAAATTCTTGTTTTGTCATTGCCCTTGCAGCTCTTTAATAGAACTTTTAAATTCTACCAAAAAGAAACCAAAGGCAAAAAAGTCTGCAGTCAGCAGGTTTAAGGTCTGTGGGAGTCACATGTTCATCACAGACACCCACCCTAGCTGCTATCGCTGCCAAGACCAGACCATCACTCTCCCAACTGTTCCAGTGATAATCTGGTATTCCAATGGTTGCATCAGTACAATACCTGGAAGATGGAAGCTTTGTGAAAGGCACCATCAAGTAAGACTCCAAAGCCTCAGGGTGAAGGCAGGGTGCGGAACAGCACTACCTCCTAGAGCGAGGCCTCTTTGGACTCCTAGCATCATAACAAGATTCAGTCATGCAGAGACTCTACCTCTTATTCCTGCAAGTCAGGAAAGACTTCCCCCATCCCCAATGGTGCCAGATCTCAGATCCATCACAGGTCAGGGTTTGAGTGAGGAATAAAAGCAGAAAGCACTGGATAAGTGCTGGATAAGTACCTAAGTGGCACAAGGGATCCTTATTGGAGCCATCTTCCTCTGCATCAAATAAGCAAGCACCATTGGTGCAGGGCTCCACCACGTTGGACCTCTCCTCGACCAAGATGATAGCTAGTTGCCTTGACATTGGTATCCTCATCCTTCCTTATGTGGAAGATCCCTATGTTGCTGAACAACCTGTCCTTCTCAACATTACAGTCCTGGAACCATCCAGGGCACCATCCTTCTCATCTGTGCGGAGCATGCCAGCACATTCCTGGATGCAGTCAGTCCTCTTGGTGTGGAGTACCGCAGCACCTTTGGCATTATTGGAGCAGGGCACTTTGGTGCCAAGGAGTTGCTGATCCTCTACCTTGGAGGGTAGAGCATTGGCACAGAATGTATCCCTGCTGGCACTGATGACCAAACCTACTGCTGGTTAGCAGCATGCACCACAGAATGCGTCAGAGCCCAATGTTTCTGCAGTTATAACCTTGGCATACCTGAGTTCGTATTTGGTGCTACCTGCTGTTGTGGCTTCCAGTGAGGATGAACCTATACGGATGTCAGAAGAGGATGTGTCTCCTCAACCAGTTGGGGCCCAGATTTCAGAATTGGTGAAGAATTTCTTTGCATTCTTAAGCCAAGGAGATGAGAGAGGGAAGTTAGAGTCTCTCCTGTCCAGGATGGAGGAACGTTTTTCAAAGTGTGGCCCCAGAGAATCCTTTGGAGATAAAATTATTGCTCCAGGGAATTCCAGCTTTGGGAATGATTCTGCTTCCTTATTTAATCAATGTGCCTTTTACAAGGAAGTCCCCTCATGAATTGGAAGTGGAAGAGGTGGAATCAGCCCATTCTGAATTTCTATCTGTCCTTTCTCCATCGGATCATCAGAGGTCACTTACTCAGCTTCTCTCATTGTTGTCAGGGTATTGGCTAAGTGTTCCTCCGTGGTAGTCCTCACATATGGGTGACATCATCGGATGGGGCCTGGCACAGAACATTGATCTCAAAGAATCTAGAGCTTTCAGCATGCCCTACTGAGCATGTGCAGCTGTAGTCATCACCCTGCCCCCTAGGCAGAATTCCTTAGTCTTTTTTTCTATGGAGCCGTGTGGTTGCAGGAGCCGTGTGCTCATGGTATTCAGCTTTGCTCTCTTTCTGTACTATTTTTATAAGTGACTTTTCTCTAGAGCTGTAGATTTTTTCTTTCCTTTACCTTATGGTAGTTTTTTTTTCTTTCTCCTCTGTTGGCCCACCGCATGGCGGGCTTTAGTCCCTGTGCAGTCAGGCAGAGTCTATTTCTTCCTTAAAAAAAAAAATTATACTGCACCCACAGTTTAGTTTCTGTGTCCTCTCCTTGGTCTGTCTGTTTTTGTACCTTTTTGTCCAGTGCTGACTGAGTGTAGTCCGCGGGTGATCCGTGTAGGCCGCTGAGCCTGTGGACTCACCTGCATTCTACCTGGGCAAGAGTTTCATCTACCCAGGCAGGAGTTACATATCATTTCACCGATTGATCGGCATCGATGGAGGTCAGACAGTGAAGAGATCATGGATTATATCATTCCAGTGGGGGGGAGAGCTCATCCTCCTCAGACTCCAAGGAACTAGTCTTCACAGGCAGGAGCCCTGGATGAGGAGGCCTCCCGTCCGGCTTGCCGGAGATGGCAGTGCAGTCTCTCTGGGAAAGAGGGTAAGCAGGAGCCTGGGCAAACAGCTTTGTGCCGCACTGTTGGCGCCATATCCAGTAACGGTTGCCTGTGCTCATCTGTGATCAGCGCAGCATTGTTCTGATACATCGATGTCAGGACCAGGTCGGGGACCAAGTTTGCCTTCAAGCACCATGGTTACCCTTGATGTCGTCGAGGTGCCTGGTTACCCTCAAGGTCATCGAGGTGCAAAACCGCCCTTGGTACCGTATGGGACTTCTGTGCCATAGGCATCGATCAGGTGGAGTAGTGGCTGGCGTTGGGGACCAGGTCTACCATTGAGTGCCTTGATTCCCCTCGATACCATCAGTTCTGACTTCAATGTCGATGCCCTTGCTGCTTTTGATGCCTCAATGCCCTTGAGGCCTTGGTGCCATCGATGCCACGGTGCCCTCGATGCGTCATTGCCTTCAATGCTGCAGTAGCATCGATGCTGTGGTGCTGGCGGTACCATCGATGATATCGATGCTATGGTGCTGGCGGTACCATCGATGACATCGGTGCCCGAGGTGCCATCGATCCCCGCGATGCTTCAGTGCCATTGATGCCCGCGATGCTCACAGTGCCATCGATATCCTCGATTCCATCGAGGTGCATGCATGGCCACCCTCGATGCTGTCAGGGTATGTGCCTTGATGGCCACAATGCCTTCAGAGCCATCAATACCCGTGGTGCTCTCAATGCCTATGGTGATTGTGGGGCCAACGATGCCCTTGATTCCATCGAGGTGTGTGCATGGCCACCCTCGATGCTGTCGGGGTATGTGGCCTCAATGCTGTAGCATCTCTCGATGCATGGACTTGATGCTGTGAGTGGCCGCACTGCCATCGCAAGGTGCAGCCATATTGCTGTTGCAATGCAGAGCTGCTCTGATACCATCGACGCATTCTATGCCATCAGGGTGCAGGGCAGCCATGGAGGCTATCGAGCATGTTGGCCACTGTGCCTTTCATTGCTGCTCTTGATTATATCGAGCACCATCAACAAGGCAATGGTATCACCCCTGGGCACCCTAGTTGTTCTTGAGGCATCGTCTGCCGTAACTCTTGAGGCCCCATTACTGCCACTGAAGCCCTTAGGTGAGAGGGATTTCTGCCTTGGACAGATCGAGCGCTGATCATGGGCCATGGATGCCAGTGATCTCACGAACCCTGAGTCATTGGGATTGGCCTAATGAGGCTATTGTCAGCCCTAGCTGCTGACAAGAGACACCATCAAGCTTGCTGCATTGACGCCCTCGGACAAATAGATGAGCCAAGAGGGACAGTCATTGGTACTGACTGTCATCAGTTCCTTTGGGCATTGATGTGCTGTGTTAGGGTTGGAGAGCCTCTGCCTGCAGGTGCTCCTGGCAATCCTGGTACCACCAGTCCATCAATGCCTTCGGGCACCAGGTGCTCTATCAGGTATCACTTGGCGGTCGGGGTCCACAGGTGCTTGGGGCGCCAGGAATGGCGCTATATACAGTTGATCAGATCCTGATTCGGTTAAGTGCCTTTGAAGCTCTGGATGCTGCATCCTTTGGTGCCCTTGATGTGCCTTTCATTGGTATGCATTTTAGTGCTATGGGCCCTACAGGCACCGTCACCACTGTGGGCACCAGTGGATGTTGTTGGATGCCACGGGACATAACTGCAGGGCTCCATGGACTTCGCTACTATTGTTCCTTGAGGGAAATGAAGGTGAGCCATTTCCACTGCTGTTGCAAGGGCTGTGTCCTGCCTCTTGCAGTGTTTTCAGAGGGCGACTTCTTGAAATGCCACCCACCACCATGACAAGCCCAGTGCACCAGTGGTCCTGGGAACCACATTGTCACACTATTCCTGTTCACTCCACTGTGAGTTACTGTGATGGTGAAGTGCAGCATGTGTGATCGGGTATGGCAAAGTATCTACTGCATGCACCTCAGGCAGTGACGGACAGCATTCTCCCTGTCTGTGCAGTTTTTGCCAAGCCAGGGTTGTGCCATTGTCACGTCATTATCTCGGCCTCCTCGTCATTTCTGCACCACAAAGTGCTGGTAAGCACTGGCAGAGAAGGCGTCATCACACACTGTTTTTTACCTTTTGGGAGCGCCTAGCCACCTACTTGAGCAAGTGGATATCACTGTATAAGTACTGGTCAGCGTGTTTCACAGCGAAGGGATCATTTTCCAGTTGCCCTCTGCTGTATGGGTATATCTGTGTGTGTGTGTGTGTTTCCCTTGTGGTGAGCACAACCGGTTGTGCGTCACAGCCTCAGGACTATCTAGGACTGTGTTCCTGATCGAACTCTAAGAAGAGTGGACACCAGGAGGGTAGTGTCAGGAGTACTGTCCTCCCTTGGATGAGGAATATGTCTCTCAACCCCTCCCGTGTCCTGAACCCCTTTTGTGGGGAAGCCCCTGAGGTTCCATACCTGGCATGTTTATCTCTGAGCCAGAATCTCGATTCTTGAATCAGAGTGTCTCCTGAGAGGCCAGGGCCGGGGAACATCAGAGGCAGTCATTGGACCATTTTTGCTGTGACTCCTCCATTGATTACTGTGTCCTATCATTGTGAGGGTAGTGGCCATTGGTGAATTGGTCGCTTTTGAACCTCAGCAATCAGTGATTGAACCTCAACACTCCTTGAGAGAATTGAAGGTTTTTGGAATTGGGAGGTCCCAATTCTCATGGCTCCTCTTCCTTCCAGGTAGGGAGACTCGACCAGGTTCCAGGACAACCCTTATGGTTTCCCCTCTGGATGCCCGATTGACCACCTCTATGAGAAGTGTCCCTTGTTCTCTGTTTTCCAGGAGAAGGGATGTCATCACTTCTACTTGCTCTGGGTTCCTTGCAAGTTCCAAGAGCCAGTCGAGCAGTAGCACTCTCCTTAGGTCTTTCTGTGGCACAGCAGGTCTATTTCATGAGGGATCCTCCCCAGAGTAGCTCCCAGGTGAACCTTAAGAATCTCTCCCATCCCGGTGTCACCTTGATGCCTGCTGAGCTCAAAGGTCCGGTCTGGCCAGTCTTTCTCGCCTGTGGGACCCTGCCTCAGTGAGGAGGGTTCTAGTCCCTCTAGTTGGAGAATATGCTTTTAAACCTCTTGCCATATCCATGGCTAAGGAAGTTGGGGGACAAGGAACCCTGCCACAGAGGTCCTACTCTTGGTTGCAGTGGCTTGTAAGCTATACTTCCTCATTTTTTAGATAACTTTTTCTGTGTACAGGGGCATCCTAGTTCACTCATTGATTGTTCCATTACTGAACCGCGTGCTTCCTTGGGGGAAGTATTTGCACTCAAAGCTGGAGTGTTAATACCTTTGCCAGGAGCTTGGCAATCTGTTCCATGATCACCCTGGCCCTCCTGTGGTGCCCTTTGGGTTTCCGGGCCAGTGTAGAAATCCTGTTTGACAGGGGTTGCACTTGTGACAACCTGGTTTCCTGTCTCATAGTGGAGTATTTATGAATTTCATCCCTGGGGAATTCACTCTCAGTTCAGCTGTTCCAAGCAGCCTGAGGGCTCTGTCTCTGCTGGACTCAGTAGTGAGTTATTTGCTTGGGGTTGGAATATACCACCTAGCAACTTGGACTTACCCCAGCAGTTCAGTGGTCTGCCTGCCTGTGTTCTCGATCCCTCTGACTTCTGGCTGGAAAGTTGAGGAAAGGGGAGGAAAAGGTAAGGCATTTGTGATATATTTTAGTGTTTACCTGTAGGGAAAAGATACACCACGTTTTCCCCTGTTTTTTCACCAGGTTTTGGCCCATACTGCCTTTAGCTTTCTCCCTTCACTAAGTCACCCAAAGTGCCTTTCTGATCACCTGAATGTTCCTGTAGACAGGATGGATAGCCCTGCCCTTGATAGGGTGTAGCGTGCGTGAGCTTCATGTCTAACTCTTCTCCTTGCTCGGGATTTGGGGTAGCGATCTATTCAGGGGTTGCTGTTTATCCCCTGAAACTCTTGACGCTGTCCTGCACAGTCAGCTGGATCTGGTGCTTCAGCATGTAGGATCTGTCTCAGGCCCTGCTGTTGTTGCTAATTATTTTCCAAGCGTTGCTTGGGTTTTTCTTCCCATTTACCTTTCTGTCGCACATGAGAACACTTGTGCAGAGTCATTTTGTCCTTCAGATGTCATTGGACTGCAGTTTCTTTCTGGGATGTTCTCAGGCCCCAGTGGGATTTTCGGTTGTCTTCTACACTGCTGAAAACTGTGCGGTCTTTGTCCAAGAGATCTTTTCTTGTTTACATATCTGGGCTTTTTCCTGTACCCAGGAAGTTCTAGGCCGACTTCATTGTCAGGGTTACTGATCCAACACCCTGCTTGTAATGTTTCTGTGATGCGGAGTATGCTTCTGTTCGCTCTCGCATCACTCTCCTACCTTAGGTGTCCCTGCTGCGAATGAAAGTTTTGTATCTCAGTCACTTTATGGTTTTTCTTTGTGGAACCCAACTCTTCTCCAGCCTGGACCCCTTGTGGGTTGGCTGCCTCACGGGCAAAAGGGAGACTAGTAGTGCTTCTGCACTTTGCAGTTTCCCGCTTTGTCCTGCTCGGATAGCCTACAGCTAGGGATTCACCCATGTGTGAGGACTACCATCCTGCTTGTCTTTAGAGAAAGCAGAGTTGCTTACCTGTAACAAGTGTTCTCCTTGGTCAGCAGGATGTTAGTCCTTGCAAAACCCACCACCCTCCCCTGGAGCCTTTTTTAAATATTGGGGTTACATTGGCCACCCTCCAGCCTTCAGGTACAATGGATGATTTTAATGATAGGTTACAAATTTTAACTAATGAAAGTTAAAATTTGTAACCTATCATTAAAATCATCCATTGTACCTGAAGACTGGAGGGTGGCCAATGTAACCCCAATATTTAAAAAAGGCTCCAGGGGAGATCCGGGTAACTATAGACCAGTGAGCCTGACTTCAGTGCCGGGAAAAATAGTGGAAATTATTCTCAAGATCAAAATCGTAGAGCATGTAGAAAGACATGATTTAATGGGACACAGTCAACATGTGACAGGGGCCGGCCAATGGCACGGATACCCTGTCACATGGTAAGGGCAAAGGGGCATTGGCGCCATTTTCTTTTAGCGCAGCTGATGCCTGGGAACGGGAAATCGTCCCCGAGGCCCCCTGGACCACCAGGTAAGGATTTGGGGGGGTCGGGAGGGTGGGGAGGCTAAGGGGGGTCGATTTAAAGGGTCGGGTGGGCGCAGATGGCCCGAGAGCGGGAGATCGCACCGGGACCCCCCCCCCCATTGGACCACCAGGTAATTTAACATTTTGGGGGGGTTCGGGGGGGTGGGGGAGGGTAAGGAATTGGTTTTAAAGGGTCGGGGTGGGTTTAGGGGTTGTTTGGTGTGCCAGTTTTCCCGCCCTCCCCCAACATACTTCCCGTGCCCTATTTAATGATTTAGGACGATTTATGACGATAAATCGTGGGCATTTGTATTGTATCGTGCACTCTGACAATTTACGATGATTTAAAATTTTCTGACGATAATTTTAATCGTTCAAAAACGATTCACATCCCTAATAAGAACTAAGAAATATGCCAAACTGGGTCAGACCAAGGGTCCATCAAGCCCAGTTATCCTGTTTCCAAACAGTGGCCAATCCAGGCCATAAGACCTGGCAAGTACCCAAAAACTAAGTCTATTCCATGTTACCATTGCTAATGGCAGTGGCTATTCTCTAAGTGAACTTAATAGCAGGCAATGGACTTCTCCTCCAAGAACTTTATCCCATCCTTTTTTAAACACAGCTATACTAACTGCACTAACCACATCCTCTGGCAACAAATTCCAGAGTTTAATTGTGTGTTGAGTAAAAAAGAACTTTCTCCGATTAGTTTTAATGTGCCACATGCTAACTTCATGGAGTGCCCCCTAGTCTTTCTATTATCCGAAAGAGTAAATAACCGATTCACATCTACCCGTTCTAGACCTCTCATGATTTAAACACCTCTATCATATCCCCCCTCAGCCGTCTCTTCTCCAAGCTGAAAGTCCTAACTTCTTAGTCTCTTCCTCATAGGGGAGCTGTTCCATTCCCCTTATCATTTTGGTAGCCCTTCTCTGTACCTTCTCCATCGCAATTATATCTTTTTTGAGATGCGGCGACCAGAATTGTACACAGTATTCAAGGTGCGGTCTCACCATGGAGCGATACAGAGGCATTATGACATTTTCCGTTTTATTCACCATTCCCTTTCTAATAGTTCCCAACATTCTGTTTGCTTTTTTGACTGCCACAGCACACTGAACCGACGATTTCAATGTGTTAATCCACATGACACCTAGATCTCTTCTTGGGTTGTAGCACCTAATATGGACCACAACATTGTGTAATTATAGTATGGGTTTATTTTTCCCTATATGCATCACCTTGCACTTATCCACATTAAATTTCATCTGCCATTTGGATGCCCAATTTTCCAGTCTCACAAGGTCTTCCTGCAATTTATCACAATCTGCTTGTGATTTAACTACTCTGAACAATTTTGTGTCATCTGCAAATTTGATTATCTCACTCATCGTATTTCTTTCCAGATCATTTATAAATATATTGAATAGTAAGGGTCCCAATACAGATCCCTGAGGCACTCCACTGTCCACTCCCTTCCACTGAGAAAATTGTCCATTTAATCCTACTCTCTGTTTCCTGTCTTTTAGCCAGTTTGCAATCCACGAAAGGACATCGCCACCTATCCCATGACTTTTTACTTTTCCTAGAAGCCTCTCATGAGCCACTTCTACTGAATACGTACGCAAAGCTGCTACTTGATCATCTGTTCATACCTTTATGTCTCATTACTGTCTGAATAGCATGACAGAAATATAGTAACTTTAGTCAAGCAGTTTGGTGCAGCTTGTTCACCCAGTAGTCCATCTCCATGTTATCGGTTGTGTTGTCACTCCGCAATGCAACCCTCAGCCCGAAACTGCTCATGCATCATAGCTGATTCATTCCTACCTGTCAATAGAGAAATCAAGTTTGTTTATCTTTAAAAAAAACTCTCCATAGAGAGCAGAATGAAATAGCCATACTCAGTGCCCTCCTGCCTCCCTGGAAAGCCAACTACCACACTAAAACTTAAGCTCTGAAGAGACAGATGACCTCACAAGGCAGCGACCGAAAGCAAGAACTCCCATGCACACTCAGAAATACTTTAACTGAAGTCTGAGAGCTTGGTACATTTCAGTGCTGTTAGATTACGCTGCTCATATGTTATGGCTTATTCATCTTGCTGTCTAATGAAGACCTTGCTGCAAACTTGCTATATTTGCAAAAAGCTCTCTATGGACTTACAATATTTGTTACCTTTGAAAATATTTCAAATTTTGGTAATTCTCCTTCCCACCTAAGCTCCCCCAATCCTGCCACCAGTGTGTATCCATCTCCACTTTAAAATATTTGTGTTATTGTACTTGGAAGTGGTATTAGGTTCTCTAGTACGTAGTAGCTGTTTCTTTAAACCATTACAGTCATCAGAGATAAATGTATTCAACTTTTTATGTTGCTGTCATGAATATTATGTACAGACAAATATAAAGCTAATATTTCCCTTTATCTATTTATAGAGAAGGACTTCTGCAAACTTTACTGTATTGCTGAAGGATTCGATTTCTTTTTCTCGCTGTCGAACAAGTTAAAGATGGGACACCCTGTGCGGAAGGTAGTCCCAATGTGTGTATAGATGGGACTTGTGAGGTAATAATGGACAACAGGTATTTTGCTCTGCACACATACTGTATGCCAGATTAAGGAGGACATTTTCAAACTCTGCGGACAGCTGCCAATTCTATGGGTACTTTCCCTTATGGACTTTGCACCAGGGCTCAAACTTCTCCATTTAAAAATGTTCCAGGACATAGCAGCCGCAGATCTTTGTACTTTTGTTTCTGCAGATACTTTCCATGAAAATGTAAAACTGCATGCATTCTTGCCTTTCCCAGCCTATCTTTGCCCAAGCCCACCTTCTTTTTCACATAGGACAAAATATGTATGTTCTTGGTCCCTGTGTGTTCTTTTAGGGATGTGATCGTTTTTTGATGATTAAAACAATCGTCAGATATATTTTAAATCGTCAAAAATCGTTAGAGCCGCGATACAATAACAATTCCCCCGATTTATCGTCAAAAATCGTAATCGGGGGAGGGGGGAGGGCGGGAAAACCGGCACCCTAAAACCCACCCTGACCCTTTAAAATAAATCCCCCACCCTCCCGAAGCCCCCCAAAATGTTTTAAATTACCTGGGGTCCAGTGGGGGGGTCCCGACGCGATCTCCCGCTCACGGGCCACGGCTGCGTAAAAGAAATGGCGCCGGTGGCCCTTTGCCCTTACCATATGACAGGGCAAAGGTAGCGCCGGCGCCATTTTGGTTCCTGTCACCCGACGTCACGAGTGCAGGAGATTGCTCCCGGACCCCCGCTGGACCCCCAGGGACTTTTGGCCAGCTTGGGGGGCCTCCTGACCCCCACAAGACTTGCCAAAAGTCCAGCGAGGGTCCAGGAGCGACCTCCTGCACGCGGGCCGTATTGCCAATATTCAAAATGCGCCGGCGCTACTTTTGCCCTCACTATGTCGACATAGTGAGGGCAAAAATGACAGGTAGTTTAATGGCTGTTGAAATTTCCATCCCTATGAGTACTTTCAGGACATTTCACAGCAAAAGTACAGGGGAGAAATTTTTAAAGGATTCCACAGGAGAAGGAAATTCCTTTGCCACCAGTCGCTGGCTGATTTTCAAAGGGAAAACTCCGGGGGGGGGGGGGGGGTGTTTGAGAACGGGGGGTGGTTTTCTTGAAAATCATGGTACAAACTATGGATTTGGATTGCAAGCTTTGTGGGAAGGCTGAAAACAGTCCTTGAATAAAGCATATTCTTCATTGTGTGATTTAGTTATCATTCTGTATGAACCCCCCTTCAATATCTCTGTGGCCCTAAATACTGTTTATCACTCAGCATGCTTTACAAATTTTGGCTTTTAATCAAAAAGACAAGTGTAACTCCCACCCCGGTGTGCCTAACCTGGCATGGGTGAGGCCTTAAAAATAATGTTTTTTCCCTTTGGGGCTGGAACCTCTCAACGGCTAGCTCTTTCACATTCCCTCTTACTCCCAAGGCCAAATCCTTTTTTAGGTGTGGTTGGGGGGGAGATATACTTCCAGGGCCCAATGTGACAGGGGTGGACCATTGTACACATATATTTTGTCCTTTCTGTACCCTTGGGAAGGGATACTTGGTTCTCAACACTGTAGATGCCATGAGCACCAGAAATAAGAGACAGGAGACTTGGGTTGAGTGTCCAAAATCAATATCTTTACTGATGGGTAATTAGATGGAAAATGGTAAAGTTCAAATTAATTCCTTTTAGTCTCCACAGGTGACTGTTACAGTTTCTTTCATGTTCTATCTGTGCTAGGGTCTCTTTGCTTTGGGTCCAGGGGCAAGGGAAACACTCACCATCCAGAGCTTGAATTAATGAGGTTCCCAGGTGATCAGGGAGCTCCTTGTTGGGATGGGAAAAGCCCTTCCAACTGACCCAAAAATATATTATCCAATCTCTGCACAGGATTCTCAATTATCACTCTTCCCTGGGTGAAGACTCCGAAGGGGGTCCTCAGATGTAACTCAGATTTAGTATTACAGTTTTTACTAGGGGTGTGCATTCGTATTGACATAAATGTAAAACGCTACTTTTTTTTTTTTTAACTTAAAAAAGTGATGAGACATAAACGATCGGATTTCCAACTTATTCACATAGCTATGTTGAATAAGTTGGAAATCGCGATTGTTGATCCAAAATAAAAATTTAAAACCCCATCACCTTCCTTAATCCCCCCCCCCCCAAAGACTTACCACAAACTCCCTGGTGATCCAGCGAGGAGTGAGGACGCTATTCTGAAATTCTTGCGAGGAGCACGTGACGTCGGCGCCACGTCGGAGTGACGCGGCGTCACGTGATTCCCCGCGGGTTCGCGCCGGAAAAGCTCGTTCGGCCCAAAAGGAACTTTTGGCCAGCTTGGGGGGGTCAGGAGGCCGCGTCACTCTGATGTGGCGCCGACGTCACGTGCTTCCCCGCGGGGTCGCTTCTGGGATCCTCGTTCGGCCCAAAAGGAACTTTTGGCCAGCTTGGGGTGTCAGGAGGCCCCCCCAAGCTGGCCAAAAGTTCGTTTTGGGCCGAACAAGGGTGCCGGAAGGGACCCCGCGGGGAATCACGTGACGCCGCGTCACTCCGACGTGACGCCGACGTCACGTGCTCCTTGCAAAGTTGGTCAGAAATGGCGTCCTGACCCCGCTGGACCACCAGGGAGTTGTGGTAAGTCTTGGGGGGGGGGGGGGATTAAGGAGGGTGAGGGGTTTAAATTTTTATTTTGCACATATGGACATATACTCAACTCATTGAATTCTGTTTATGTCCATATTGACCGCAAATGGGACCCGCTTTGGACATATGGACATATGAACTTAAACTTTTGCTCTGCACATCCCTAGTTTTTACATCACAGATCCCAAGTTGGGAAGGGATCCTGGAACAGGCAGCTTTTGAAGTTCCTTAGAAGGGTAGGAAGAAGGGGCAGCAAAACTCTTCCTCCCAGATCTTCTAACAAAATGTCTCTTAGCCCTGAAAACTGATATTAACACCAGAGTTGTTCCATGCAGCGGGTCACTACCTCTTCAGGGGCATGTCTTCCCTATCCCTGGGTATCTCAAACACAGGGTTCCCCATTCCCTGAGTTCAAGAAGGCCCAGATGTCTCTCAAGGATCCTACCACGAAAATTGCAAAAACCCGAAAACAACCCAGAGGGAAAGTCCCAACCAGCCAGTGAGTGGACTGGAAGAGGAAATCCTTCCCAAACCTGGTCAGGACCCCCAAGCAGGGCTTGCCTGGCTCCTCTGACTGGGCCTGAGAAAACAACTTAAGCGAAAATTCCTCACTGCCTTCTAACTCCAACTCAACTCTGCTTTGGCCCCAAAGCTCACGCTTACAAACTGCTTTTGTTAATTCTCAGGAGGCGGAGCATCCCAGCTCCCTTGGGAGGGGCTTACTTTAGACTGCTTTAGACTCTTTCGGATAGTAGAAAGACTAGGGGGCACTCCATGAAGTTAGCATGGGGCACATTTAAAACTAATCGGAGAAAGTTCTTTTTTACTCAACGCACAATTAAACTCTGGAATTTGTTGCCAGAGGATGTGGTTAGTGCAGTTAGTATAGCTGTGTTTAAAAAAGGATTGGATAAGTTCTTGGAGTAGAAGTCCATTACCTGCTATTAAGTTCACTTAGAGAATAGCCACTCCCATTAGCAATGGTAACATGGAATAGACTTAGTTTTTGGGTACTTGCCAGGTTCTTATGGCCTGGATTGGCCACTGTTGGAAACAGGATGCTGGGCTTGATGGACCCTTGGTCTGACCCAGTATGGCATTTTCTTATGTTCTTATGTTCTTAATACAGGAATACCCAGGGCTTAGTAGTGATGTAACCGAGGGGTCCATCACACAAGATTTTGCAGTTTGAATCTATCCACAAGAAAAATCACCAGAGTGGCCACCAAAATCCCAAATTACAGGTCACACTACTAAATCAGCACTGTTTTGTCTTCCCAAAAACAGGAATAATGCCCCTAATTCTTTACAACCAAGACTGAATTACAGTCTCACTTATGGCTTGGAGGTAGTTGGCCATGCAGAAAAAAAAAATTAGAATGTAAGTAACATTTTAGATTTGGAATGAGTCTTTCCCTTTTTATTGTTTGTTTGCTCAGAAGTTTCATGATCTGTATTTAAGGTAGCACTACTTTGGTGGTTTCCAATTAATTCCAGATAAAATGGAGTTATCACATAACTTTATTTACACGAGTCTCGAAACTTATCGAGCTGGGTCACGTAATGCGCTGCTGTGGTGAGGAGTTCTCCTGGACGTTTGTAAAAATCCTATAAATTACTGCAGTTTTCCCCTGTCAGGATGGCTGTACTACCTAAAGACTCACAGAAAAGTTCCCTGCTGTCTTTTTGGATGGACAAGACATCTAAACCTCCAAGAAAGACCAGAGATCTGGCACCAGAAGCTTCGGGGCCTGGATTCCATATCTGAAGACGAATGGCCCTTGCCTGCTACTGCTCTGGATATGACCTAACAACTACAAGAATGTTTAAAATGATTCTCAGTCAAGATCACGTCGGATATAAAAACTTAAAGGTAGATTTTAAAAAGTCTGCGCGTGCCTCCATGTGCGCGCAGTTCCCGGTGCGCGCACATAGACATGATCATTTTATAACATGTGCGCGTTGGCATACGCATATTATAAAATACAGTTCCCGTGCGCACATGCGTGCTGGATTTTAAAATCTGCGTGTGCATGTGCAGGCGGGTTGGACATTCACGCGCGCAGGGGGAGGGGAAAAATTCTAAACCAAAGCGAGGCCTTCCCTAGTTCCCTCCCAGTCCGCTCCAATTAAGGAGCGGACTGGGAGGGAACTTCCCTACACCCCTACATAACCTTTCTACATTTTCCCCCTCTCCTCCTCGATCCTTAATTCCTCCCCTAACTATTAGTTGTCGGGTTTTTTTAATACTTACTTCAACTTCCCGGCATGCACTTCCACAGGACAGCAGTTAATGGCGCTGTCCCGCCCTGCCCCGCTCCGTCCCTTTTGGAGGACTGGCACATCGGCGCATAACAGGGGTTATGCGCATGGCCGGACCCTTCCAAAAATGCGTGGTGCGTGCAAGGCCAGGCCATGTGCGTAATTTCCTTTTTTATGCTCGTGACTCTTTTAAAATCGGGCCTCAAATTAGCAGTGGTAGTAGAGAAAATTGAACAATTAGTTTCCATTGCACAAGATAATTCCATATGAATCACTGAGACAGACCTATGTGGAAGAACTTAATGGAGACCCGAAAAAACCCTAACAATTTAGCGAAGACACTGCTAGTGGTGAAGAAAAAGCTGGACTATATAGAAAAATGGGGGGATGCAAAAACATTCATATTGTGTGGGGTACTGAGCAGGTTGAGGGCTCCAATGCTGTCTCCTGCTGCATCCCGGAGGCCTGGAGGTAAAACATGGATGCATAATATTTGAGCAGGTGCACCAGGCCCTGCCCCCCCACTCCATGCAGCAGGCTCTGAGTGGTCATTGTGCAGTTCCACCATTATGAGGATAAAGTTAAAGTTCTGGAGAAAGCATGGTCAGCAAACTCAATTTTCCATCAGCGGCAACTCATTTCCTTCTTCCCAGACTTCTTTCAGCTCCTGCAGAAAAGGCGTGTCAGTTTCTACTATGTGCTGATGTATCCTGCTCCTCTGAAGACATCAGCTAACAATCACAAACCGTGATTTTGACTCAGTTTTGAAAGTGGCAGTGATTCTGAGACCACCTCCATCCTGTCTCTATCCTTTTTGAGATGTGGGCTCCAGAAAGGATAGAGGCAGGGTGGAGGCGGCCCAGAGAAGGGCGACCAAAATGGTGTGGGGTCAGTATCAAATGACTTATGAGGGGAGGCTGAATGATTTAAATATGCATACCCTGGAAGAGAGGAGGTGCAGAGGAGATATGATTCAGGCCTTCAGATACCTGAAAAGGTTTTAATGATGCAGAAACCTCAAAACCTTTTCTGGGTTTGGGGGTAACTGGAGGGAGTGCAGACTATTAAAGCAGCGGGGTTTGGAGGACATAGCTCTCCACTGGGCAAACTGCTGGATGAACTGGTGAAACTGGTCATGGCATGGACATGCACCGGCTATAAAATTCCCTTACTTATGCAGCGGAAACCTGATGTGTGTAGTACGTGCGCCTACATGCAGAATTAGGAGCACACATAAAGGCGCCAAGGCAATTTTATAACATCCGCGCATAGGAGCATGCAATAAAATCACTGTGTCCCTGGGTGCACGTTGATGCACATGCATCCTTACAAAGGATGAAAGGCTGCATGCCCCTTTGAAAGTTACATCCTAATGTTTTAAGCATGATAAAATCTTATTCTGTATAAGAATTAGGTGCTGTACCAGGAAGTTTACCAGGAAGCCAATGTGCTAAAGTGCAAAAATCACTTTGCAAAAGTGGGCTTCTCATGCAAAAAAATGTGGAACTGCACAAAAATGTAGGCATTTTCCACCACTATTGATAAGTGACTTTACAAAGCTCCCCTTTGCAACAGTAAACTACAGTATGAGTTATTGTGCTATTCATCACCGTTGTTTGAACAGTAAAGACTAATTTTGGACACTAACTCAATGACTCCAGGCTATTTATTTCACATTAACTGTACCCACCTTAAAGAAAAATATCCTCCCCAAGGGAATACGAAGGATGAAAGGGAATGTGTAGAAAGGACACCCCTGTCACATTTGGGCCCTGGGGGTATATCTCTTCCCCCCCCCCCCCCCCCCCCCACACACCTACAAAGGATCCAGCCCTGGGAGTAAAGGAGATTGAGAAGAGGTAGCCAGTGAGGGGGTTCCAGCCCCGAAGAGAAATTCTTTTATGGCCTCATCCGTGCAGGATAGGCACACCGGGATGGAGTTACACTGTGTAGGACCGAAAATGTGGAATTCACTGCCTAATAAAGTGCATGACATTTTTGAATATTTTTTTGAAAAAAAAAGTAAAGCATTGCTTTTTAAGTTACAGTTTTTTTATTTTTATCTTGTGCTTTTATATCAAATATTTTAAAACATGTTTTATGTTACATATATCTGTTTTTCTATTATGTATGTTATTATTGTGATGCACATTGAAGAACAGTATTAAGTGCAGAATATAAGAACTGCTAAATAAATAAATAAGTGGGAGGGGGCCTTGCCAAAAGATTTATTTTTCCTGCATTTGGGGGCTGTGTGGGAAAACACCAGAGATTTCCCACACTGGGGAAGGAGGGCTTTGACTGAACCATGCTGCCTCTTAAATCAGAGTGGCTCCAAGATTGAAGGCCACAATGCGTGAAGTTCCAAGCTGTGCCAACATACATAAACGTTTATGTGAAAGTTTGATACAGATGTATCAAACAGGTTGCTAACCCTGGAAAATGCCATGAGTTAGGACATTAGCTGCTTAGTTTTGAGTAGCATTCCTTGATCCATACTTTACAAGTTGAGAAACCATACCATATAGATGCAACAGAATAAAGAACACACAAAATTATTTAATACTTCTAGTATCATTTTTTGTAGCACTTCTGCCATGTTTTCTTAAGTTGATACAAATATGTATGATGTCCTGTTTTTCATTTGCAAGTATCACGGTCCTACCCCTCCTTGAAAAATAGGATTTTGTTCAATGTGGCTATTTAAATAACTTGTAATATGATGGGCAAATGCTGGTTATCATATATCAGGGCTTTTGGACTTCTTAAGCTTTATTTTAAAGAATATGACTTCAAGACATAGTCCTTACACTGCATGAGGAAGTTCAATCTAACAAGGTTTACTCTGACATGGTTTTGCAATAATATCAGTCTATGTTAACTACAGATTAACAATAATATACAGTGTACTGTATTTTGCAGGTAGTTGGTTGTGATCATATCCTTGGTTCCACTGCTTCACAAGATGCTTGTGGGGTATGCAGAGGCACCAACTCTACTTGCAGGATTTATAAGGGTCAATATACCAAGCACCACCATTCAAACCGTAAGTATAGTGTGTTATCATTTGTCATGCATGCTTAGTATAGTACAGGATTTCCCAAAGTCATTTTAGTGATCACCACATTTGGTTGGGTTTTCAGGTTATCCCCAATGAATAGATATGACATAAATTTGCAAATACTGGATCTCCAATACTGCAAATTTATCTTCTGCATAAGCATTTTGAGCATCTGGAAAACACAACCAACTATGGAGTCACCAGGACCCGTTTGGGAAGCCTTGATCTACAATAGTATATAAGTAAGCCAAAGTAAATTGATACATACAGAGCTGGATTTGCTAATGCTTTTTTTCCTAATCTATGTTTATCTATTTATTTAGCTATAGAGGAGACTAAGAAACACTTTTTTCCTCTTAGCTTAGAACATGCAAAGAATTGTCCTAGCAAAGAACTGGTAAAATAATCTTTTGGATGATTCTTCAGAGGCTTCAAATAAGAAGGGGTGTGCAATCATTTTTTCCAAATTAGGCAATGTCAATGAAATTGCCTAATTTGGAATGGTTCGGGAGAACCAACAAACGATTTAATTTTTTCCGAACTAACCCGAAAATTGAGGCCCCCAAAAAACAAAACCCAAACCGCGGGAAAAACGAAATTACCACGGGGAGGCCCCGAAATGAAGACCGACATGAAATTTTTACCCGAAGCACATCTCTAGAATATGTTAGTATTGTTGTGATGATTTTTTTGTGGGGGATAGAATAGAGCTGGAGCAATGACCTTTTCCTTACATGAGAGTAGAAAACGTAGATGAATCCAAGATACTATCATCTTTTGACCTGCTTTCCTAGAAAGAATCAGAGAATACTCTTGTCTGCTCTAAATCTTCAGCCAATTTTTCTAATCTGTGTCCTGCTTGGGATGTGAAAGAATGTAAAGAAGTTTTGATTGTGATGTTGAACTGTTTGATAAATTCCTTCCTCGCCAGAAAGGGTCTTTCCAAAAAAATTGAAGGATACTCATAGTAGACCTCTTTTAAAACATTAGAATGTAGACCTTGTTTCAAATTACTAACTATAGAGCAGTGGAAAATTGTCCTTTTTGTGCAAATTCATTGAACAGGCCATAACAGATCAGCTGACAGATTCTGGAGGACAGAAATATACTCAACCATAGTTGTCAAGTGAACTTATGTGAGTAAGTCTGCTTTGAAAATCAGGAGGTATGTTGCTGTGAACCCTTGTGTACAACTCCAATGGTAATTTTCAAAATGTCTATATAAGTGGGTGTATACTTTGGAAAATTCAGTCATAAATATGTGCATATATCAAAAAGAGCAGTTTTCTTTCTACTAGCCTTCTAACTGACTATAGCAGTGCTTTTTAAGTATTGATTAGCCTACCATTATAGAATAGGTTTAGTTTGGGTTATGATTGGTTTTGATGGACTTATGTAAATTATTTTGTTTGCTGTGTGTTTTGCTGTGAAAGTGTTGTTGATTTCCTTCTTATCCTGATAATGTTGCCTGAGTGATTATGCATATTGTTTGATTGTAAAATTGGGCCTTTTGGAGAAATTTAGTTTTGTATGTTCTCTTACCTTGGGAGAGGCAATTTATAAATGTGAACAAATAAATAAATGAAGAAAAACAGCTTAGTAAATCAAGGCCATAAAAACCAGCAGATTGGGGGCAAACAGAAAAGCAAGAGACTGAGCAGAGTCAGTGTAACCTGTGGTATTCATTATTTGTGTTTTACATTTTTTCAGGGTACATTTTGTTTTGTTTATGTTTTAAACTCTTGCTGCCAGAGGTCATTCAAATTTTTTAATATATGTCTTCATAATAAATATCTTTCTTTCCTCTAATATATCTGTATGTTAAAATCCAGACTCTGATAACATCTGCACTGTTGATACATCTAGGCCAGTAGTTCCCAAACCTGTCCTGGGGGACCCCCAGCCAGTCAGTTTTCAGGATCTCCGTAATGAATATGCATGAGATACATTTGCATGCTGTGGAGGCAGTGCATGCAAATCTATATCATGCATATTTATTCCAAATATTGTGAAAACCCAAGTGGATGGAAGGCCCCCCAGGACAGGTTTGGGAACCACTGGTATAGGGTACTGAAAAACAATCCTAGATGTTATCAAACCTCAGTGTGGTAAGCCCCATGTACCTATCTTATTAACATGATGGCAACACTAATGCATATGCAAATGAGGGGGGAAAATGCAGGATTTACCATCTAGCATTAATACTTATGAGGATTAATGCAAGCTATTTAAGACAGAATAATTAACTATACCTCAGGAGATTTATTTAAGTTTTTTTGCCTCCAACCAAAACCAATTTAGGGCTTTCAAGGCCTAATCCCCCCAACCCCTCCAAAATACATACAGCCTTTTTTGGCCCTCCCCACTCCCCAAAACACTAATAGGCCTTCCAGGTCCTGCAAACCAAACCACTCTCCAACCCCCTGAAATATTCTTCCAAGCCCTTCATAATCTCATCCCCGATTCCTCTGAAACACTATAGGTGTTCCAGGACCTCAAATTCTGCCCTCCCTCCACCAACCCACCTCTGGAGAAGAGCTTCATTTTCTTCCTGCTGGCAGTGGTGCCAAAATCAAAATGGCAACACCGACATTCTACTCCATACACCAATCCAGTTCCCTCCTGCACACAAATATTCTGAAGTGATTTTTCTGGTGGGAGTTGGGTTTGGGAGTGAGGTGATTGAGATATGGAAGACCTTCAGTGTTTCAGGGGAGTGGAGAAGTGGGATGGTCATGACCTGGAAAGCCTGTAGTATTCTGGTGAATAGGGGAGTTTCCTCCCATACTAACTAATGAGGGGAAAACTAAACATCCTAATGTGGGAGTGTTCCCTTAGCCATGCTGTCTTTAACACTACTACATCCTTCCTCCCATTAGCTTTCCAAATGGGATGTTAAAGCCCAATATAATGCTATCATAATAACTAGCAGGTAACACATGACAGTGCCGGTTTTAACTCAGCCTAGTACATGCACTCCTTAAATGTTGCATTGCAAGGATTTGCTGAACTTCAAAATGTGCTGTCTCTAACCTTTGAATATGAGATATCTGAAAATGTTTTCCTTTCTCCCTTTTGTTTTATACTTAGAATATATTGCAGTAGTCACAATTCCTGCTGGGGCGAGCAGCATCCACGTGTATGAAATGAACATCTCTACCTCCTACATTGCAGTACGCAATTCCCATAGGAAGTATTACCTCAATGGTCTCTGGACTGTGGATTGGCCAGGCCGATACACGTTTTCAGGGTCTGTGTTTGACTACAGAAGACCATACAATCATGCAGAGACTTTACATGCCACTGGGCCTACAAATGAAACATTAATAATTGAGGTATGATGGGATGTAACTGAACATGAATAATCACCAGTTTCAGATTATGTTGCAGTATATATAGTTAGTGATGGGAGCATGACATGTACTTTAAACTCTTCCTATAATAAAAGGTTGCTGATCTTTAATCATTATATCTTAAATACTGGTGTGCATTATATCTAAATTGGATTCTGATCAGCATTTATACTGTAGCACTGTAGAAACACTCATTGAGAAGCATCTTGGTGGAATTTTGAGGTAATTTTCTTTCAAAGCCTGTATACTGCATAGAAATAAAGGTTAAAAAATTTAAAAAATATATATATATACCTGATATGTTATACATGTTTGTTTTTGTTAACCTTTACTTCTGTGCTTTCAAGTGGACTAGCATGGCAGCCAAACTACTGTTATACTGCATGATAGTATCTGAAGAATTATCTTTACAGTTGTTATTCCTCACTTGGGTAAACTAAAACAATTACCAGGGCTTCCTCTAGGGCAGATGATGCCCTAGGCAAACATTTTTTATGGCACCCCTCCCATATACACACTCATACCCTCCATATATTCTTCCCTGTGCCTTCCTCTATCCGGACATTCTCTCCCCCCCCCCCCCCCCCCCCCCCCCCGCTCCCTCCCTTGCATCAATTCCTTCTCGAAAACTATCCTCCTTTCTAGCATTCTCTCACTTCTCCATTCTGTTCTCTCCTCCTTCTCCCCTCCCTCCAGGTATTCTCCCCTTTCTCCTTTCATCTAATCTCTTTCTTATCTCCTTCTGGGCACACTTTCCTCTTCCTCCACAGTGATCTTTTCATCTCATTTTTCTGGCTCTATTCACTCATAGCTAGATTTCACCTTGTCCTTCTCCCCCCTCCAGTTTTTGCTGCTCCAGCTTTTCTCCTCCTTAACTCTCTCTTCCCTTACCCCTTTCAGCCCTCCAACTTCCTCCCACTTCTCGCACTTGGGAGAGGGTGTCCCAAGTGAACCCTTAAGATTGAATATAGCGGGCATGGTTATTGAAAAAAGACAAAAGGTGATGAGCTTAGGGGTATTGTTAGACGAGTCTTTTAGTATGGACACCCATATTTCTATGGTGCCCAAATGGTTCGTTTTAGATTCAGACAGTTCAGGAGATTAAGTTTATTTCTAGAGGTTTCAGTTTTTAGATTGGTGGTTCAATCATTGATTTGCCCCACTTTTTGACTATTGTAACATTGTGTTGGTGAGTCTTCCCAAAAAAAGTATGTAGCGCCTGCAAGTGGTACAAAATACGGCAGCCCATTTAATTTTTGGCCTTCCAAGATGGATGAGTGTGATACCACTAATAATCAGTCTTCATTGGTTACCAGTTGAAAAGAGGGCACAATTTAAGCTACTAATGATTATATATAAGGCATTACATGGGGTGGGCTCTAGCTATTTAGAAGATAAGACCAGGAGCTATGTGCCTACCCAAAATTTGTGGTCAACAACAACGGCCTTGGCATTGGTTCCTAATAGGCAGTAGGTGTGCAAGGTGGTAAATAGGAAAATAATGTTTTCAATAGGTGGACCAGAATTGAGGAATTTAGCACCCTTACAAGTAAGAGTGGAAACAAATTATTTCAGTTTTAGGAAATAGGTGAAGGCATGGCTTTTCCCATCATAGCATCGGTCTCCTAATAGTCATTTTGGGGTGGATCAAGTTTACAATAGGTACTAGGGATGTGAATCGTTTTTTGACGATTTAAAATATCGTCCGATATATTTTAAATCGTCAAAAATCGTTAGGGCCACGATACAATACCAATTCCCCCGATTTATCGTCAAAAAATCGTAAATTGGGGGAAGGGGGAGGGCAGGAAAACCGGCACACTAAAACCCCCTAAAACCCCCCCCGACCCTTTAAATTAAACCCCCCACCCTCCCGAACCCCCCCCCCCCCCAAATGCCTTAAATTACCCTGGGGTCCAGCGGCGGTCCATAGCTAAATCGGGGGAAGGGGGAGGGCAGGAAAACAGGCACACTAAATCCCCCTAAAACCCACCCCCGACCCTTTAAATGAAATCGGGGGAAGGCAGGAAAACCGGCACACTAAATCCCCCTAAAACCCACCCCCGACCCTTTAAATTAAATCCCCCCAAATGCCTTAAAGTACCCTGGGGTCCAGCGGCGGTCCGAAACGGGCTCCTGCTGTTGAAGCGTGTTGTCTTCAGCCGGCGCCATTTTGCAAAATGGCCACCGCAAAATGGCGGCGGCCATAGACCAACACGATTCGACCGCAGGAGGTCGCTTCCGGACCCCCGCTGGACTTTTGGCAAGTCTTGTGGGGGTCAGGAGGCCCCCCCAAGCTGGCCAAAAGTCTCTGGGGGTCCAGCGGGCGTCCGGGAGCGATCTCCTGCCGCTAATCGTTTTCCGTACGGAAAATGGCGTCGGCAGGAGATCGACTGCAGGAGGTCGTTCAGCGGAGGTCCGGAACCCTCGCTGAACGAGCTCCTGCGGTCGATCTCCTGCCGGCGCCATTTTCCGTTCGGAAAATGGCGCCGGCCATACGCGTATGGCCGGCGCCATTATCCGTACGGAAAACGATTTGCGGCAGGAGATCGCTCCCGGACGCCCGCTGGACCCCCAGAGACTTTTGGCCAGCTTGGGGGGCCTCCTGACCCCCACAAGACTTGCCAAAAGTCCAGCGGGGGTCCGGAAGCGACCTCCTGCGGTCGAATCGTGTTGGTCTATGGCCGCTGCCATTTTGCGGCGGCCATTTTGCAAAATGGCGCCGGCTGAAGACAACACGCTTCAACAGCAGGAGCCCGTTTCGGACCGCCGCTGGACCCCAGGGTACTTTAAGGCATTTGGGGGGGGTTCGGGAGGGGGGGGGGATTTAATTTAAAGGGTCGGGGGAGGGTTTTAGGGGGATTTAGTGTGCCGGTTTTCCTGCCCTCCCCTTCCCCCGATTTAGCTATGGACCGCCGCTGGATCCCAGGGTAATTTAAGGCATTTGGGGGTGGGGGATTTAATTTAAAGGGTCGGGGGTGGGTTTTAGGGGGTTTAGTGTGCCGGTTCACGATTTTAACGATTTTCACAATATTCTAAACACCCAAACGGCAACGATACGATTCCCTCCCCCTCCCAGCCGAAATCGATCGTTAAGACGATCCAGGACACGATTCACATCTCTAATAGGTACACAATGGTAGTGCCGCTGAACTGGCAATGAAGAGTTTGATTTAATTGGGGGAGGGTTATATTTTATGGCTAAGAATGATTGTTACCTTGATTGTAAATTTTATATAATATTTAGTATTTGTGAGCCGCTCTGGCCAGATCTGGAATCTGTTGTGCGGTATATAAGAAATAATAAATAAATAAAGATATTTGACTCCCTTTTCATAACCCTCCAACTGCTTCCTCTTTCTAACTCTTTCAACTCCACCATCCCCAAGTTGACTCTCTCTCCAACCATCCTCCTTCAAGCTCCCCATACATATCTCCTCTCTACCTTTCTCTCTTTGCAATTTCTCCAGATTTTGTTTTGCACTCTCTCTCAGCTCTCCCAATCTTACCTCTCTAATCTCTTAACCCCATTGTCCTTCCCAGTCCTCATAATCTCCCTATTTTCATCTCACCTACCTACTAGCATTCTATTTCTTAATCTCACACTCCTTCCTAGCCTTTTCCCCCATTCTCACTCCTTTCTGTCTCATTTCCCCCATCTTTCACCCACTCCATAGTCCTCCAGTTCCACCCTCTATACTCACCCTATCCCCAGCCCTCATCTATATTCTTCTGTCTCTCATCCCCTTACCAATTCAATCTCCTTCCCTTTCACTTACCCTCCCCTGGCTCCATTCCCTTTCTTCTGCCATCTTGAGTCCTCTTTCCCTCTTTCCCTCTTTTCTCTTTCCCTCTTTATCTTCCCATCCCTAATCTCCTTTCCAGCTCCCTCCAACCTCATGTCCTCTATCTCTCTCTGCACTGGTTCCTCTCCAGATTTGGTCTGTCCCACCCCTGTCCCCTATACACTCAGTCTTCACTCCACCCAAATGTGGTCTTCTTTCCCTTCTGTTCCACGAGTCCCAGCTCTCTCTCAGCTTTTTCCTCCCTCTCCATCCTGGATCCTCTCCCTCTATCCTGGATCCTCTTTCTCACTTTATGCCCTCATATTGAGTCTTCCCTCCCTTTCTCTGCCCCCATGCCATTTAAGTCTCCCTTTCCCTGCAGTCACCATCATCCCATATACAGACTCTCTCTTACCTAATTAGCCAATATGATGTAGGTTTCCTGTTCTGTGCTCCTAATTCTTGGTACTTTTAATCTCCTCCCTGCTATGGCTGTATCCCACGTTCTGCTTTGGGCTCCCATGGCTGTCAAGAGCATCACTTAATAGGACATCAGCTTCCTCTGTTGCACAGGATTAGTTTCAAAGTTTGAGTTGCAAGATACTGTAATGTCATATCTCATACTGCAAGATCAGTCCAACACTGTAGTGAAAGCTGACACAGTACCACTCCTCCTGCCAGCTGTCTACATGGCAGTAGGGGCATGGAGACAGACTCGATCCATCAGGTTTTAGGAAGAATTAGCTTCCTCAAGCCTTGTCTTATACTGGGCAACTATGACCACTGCTTCTGCCCAGCCCACCAGCTGACCAGCCTAATGGGCAATGCTGGCAAAACATGAGGTGCCTGTTGCGGTCCTGGCCGCGAGCACCATGGCCAGGCCCTTACCTCCTTGTTTCCGGACCTGCTCCCGCCTCCGGAGTCCTGGCTTGCGGCCTGTTTGGCGGCGTCCCTGCTGGGCCTGTGCCGCCGCGAAGGTTCCTGAGGACGCCCTGCTCCTAGGCGTGCGCGCCACTTGGGCGCCTTTCTAGCCCGTTTCCCGCCAGTGGTGACTCCACCCAGTTCCTGACATCAGACGCTGCAGCCTTGATAAGCCGGCCGCGGCCATCCGGTCTTTGCCTTGCAACGGGTTAGCTTCCCGGTTTCCTGTTGTGCTGTGCCCCGGAGTGACTCGCTTGGCTTCGTCGCTCCGTTCCTGCTACAGTACCTGCTTGGTTCCTGCCTGCCTGCTACAGTACCTGCTTGGATCCTGCCTGCCTGCTACAGTACCTGCCTGGTTCCAATACCCGAGCTTTGCTACATTTCCTGCCTGGTTCCAGTACCTGAGTCTTGCTACAGTTCCTGCTTGGTTCCTGTACCCAAGTCCTGCTATAGTTCCTGCCTGGTTCCAGAACCCGTACCCAGTTACAGTATTGCTACTGTCCTAGTCTGGTTCCAGTTACCTGTCCTGATCCACAACCTGCCTAAGTCCCAGCGGCCGGGCCCCTACGGGCTCCTCCCGGAGGGGCTTCGGCTTCCAAGGGTGAAGCCACCTAAGTCCCAGCGGTTGGGCTCCTACGGGCTCCTCCCGGGGGAGTACCAGCTTCCAGGGTAAAGAGCATCGACGTCCCGCCTGAAGATCTGCCTCCCGGCCTGCTATTCATTAGACACAGTGACCATCTATTCACAGTCTCCAGCAGGTCGGCCCAAGGGTCCATTAAACTGAGACTCCCACAACAGTGCCTCTCATCTCACAGCAACATAGGCAACTGCTCAGCTTGCTCTCACAGAGGCCGGCCCTGACAATTACAGTTATAATTCAGTTCCTTAAAGACAAAAATAATTCAGGCAATGGAAGACCTGGAGTCCTAATCAGTTCTGTTCTTGAACTGCTAAGACTGCACCTGCTGTGGACAACATATGGAAAATATTATAGTCAAAGTTTCAAGTTTCAAGTTGGCTATAGTATCTTGAACCAAATTTTATATCTAGTAGGAACACAAAACATCTATTTTGGATGCTAATAGACAGTATTAAACAGAAAACATATGCTAGAATGATTCCTCTGTTTGAAAATGGTGGGCATGATATGAGAAACTCTTTTGTAATCAAATGTTAACGGCAATGTATATCAATATGCATGAAGCAATATTATTGTTCTACTTCTTTGTGAATTGAACCACTTGAGAATGTATATTTTTTTGGGTAAAATTCCTATATAGAGTAAAACTATATTTTAAAATGTAAAATGTGAAGTTTGATTGAACATAGATATATAGCTTGTCAACATCCGACTCACAGAATACCTTGACTCCCACAATATTCTCTACCCCTCTCAATTCGGATTTAGGAAACGCCTAAACACAGAATCCCTCCTTCTTTCTTTAATGGACAACATCCTGATGGGCCTTGACAAGGGACAATCATACCTTCTGGCCCTACTCGATATCTCCGCGGCATTCGACACGGTAAACCATTCTGTCTTCATCAACCATCTAATGGAAATAGGCATCTCTGGCTCTGCACTGCTCTGGTTCAAATCCTTTCTGAACAACAGGCACTACAAAGTTAAAATAAATGACAAAGAATCCCACCCCATTCCTTCAAAACAAGGAGTATCACAGGGTTCTTCACTTTCCCCTACTCTGTTCAATATATATCTACTCCCTTTATGCCAGCTACTCAATAGCCTCAACCTCACCCATTTTATATACGCGGACGATGTACAAATCATAATCCCCATCTCGGACCCCATCTCCTCTACTATAAATTTCTGGAATAACTGCTTACACGCCATCAACCTTCTTCTCTCGAGTCTCAACCTGGTCCTCAATATGTCCAAAACAGAACTCCTGGTTATCTCCCCTTGCGATAACAACCCCTTAGCCAACAACGCAATTATTCCACTAGCAAGCCAGGTTAGAGACCTTGGAGCCACCCTTGACTCTAGAATGAATTTCAAAAAGTTCATCAACGCTACAACCAAAGAATGCTTCTTTAAGCTACAGGTCTTGAAGCAGCTAAGACTGCTCTTACCCCTCCAGGATTTCCGTTCAGTGCTTCAGGCCAAACTGTTTTCAAAGATCGACTATTGTAACACTCTACTACTCGGTCTCCCCGCTTCTTCTACTAAACCTCTACAGATGCTGCAAAACGCAGCGGCCAGGATCCTTACAAACACACGTCGTAAGGACCACATCACACCAGTCCTAAAAATCCTACACTGGCTACCCATCCAATACAGAATACTTTTCAAGGCCCTCACCATCATCCACAAATCCATCTACCAGCAATCCACACTCCAACTCGCCATCCCTCTCGAACTACATACTTCTACAAGGCCAATTAGAAATGCCTACAAAGGTTCGCTCAAGGCCCTCCCTAACAAATCCTCGGTCCACAACTCTATTCACAAGCGAGCACTTTCGACAGCAGGTCCGCTCCATTGGAATTCGCTTCCCCCCAATATATGCCAGGAACAATGCCATCTCTCCTTCAGAAAGAAACTAAAAACCTGGCTATTCACACAAGCTTATCGTTGAAGGAACCTCCATAAATCCAACATTGACTCTCACCCTTCTACCTCTTCCCCTATCCCTCCCCCATCCCTGTTTCAGTCCCTCCCCGTCTCCAGTACTTGCCCTAACACCCCCCCCCCGCTCACCTCCCCAATCCTCCTCCTCCCAGATATATTATGTTAATAATCACCTAAGATAAATCTGTTTATGTCTCGCTACTATATTGTTTTCGTTAATCTTTATCACTCTCCAGTTGTTATCGTTTAAAATCTCTCCTGTTTTCTAGGGATGTGCAGAGCAAAAGTTTATGTCCATATGTCCATATGGCCAAAGGGGGTCCCATTTGCGGTCAATATGGACATAAAAAAAATTAAATGAGTTGGGTATATGTCCATATGTGCAAATAAAAATTTAAACCCCCTCACCCTCCTTAATCCCCCCCCCCCGACTTACCACAACTCCCTGGTGATCGAGCGAGGAGTGAGGACGCCATTTCTGCAATCCTTAGCGAGAAGCACGTGACGTTGGCGCCACGTCGAGTGATGCGGCGTCACGTGATTCCCGGCGGGGTCGCGCCGGAAGGCTCGTTCGGCCCAAAAGGAACTTTTGCCAGCTTGGGGGGGCCTCCTGACCCCCCCAAGCTGGCCAAAAGTTCCTTTTGGGCTGAACGAGCCTTCCGGCGCGAACTCGCCGGGAATCACGTGACGCCGCGTCACTCGACGTGGCGCCGACGTCACGTGATTCCCCGCGAGTTCACGCAGGAAGGCTTTTGGCCAGCTTGGGGGGGTCAGGAGGCCCCCCCAAGCTGGCCAAAAGTTCCTTTTGGGCCGAACGAGCGTTCCGGTGCGACAACGCCGGGAATCACGTGACGCTGCATCACTCGACGTGGCGCTGACGTCACGTGCTTCTCGCCAAGGATTGCAGAAATGGCGTCCTCACTCCTCGCTCGATCACCAGGGAGTTGTGGTAAGTCTTTGGGGGGGATTAAGGAAGGTGAGGGGTTTAAATTTTTATTTTGGCTCAACAATCGCGATTTCCAACATATCCAACATAGCTATGTTGGATATGTGGGAAATCCGATCGTTTATGTCGCATCACTTTTTTAAGTTAAAAAAAAAATATGAGTAGCGTTTTACATATGCGGTCAATACGAATGCACACCCCTACTGTTTTCCATCTCCCATGTTTTCGCTCCCTGTTTAATGTAACTTTACCTTTCCACTTAGTTGTTAATTGGTTTCCCCCTGTTATATTGTAAACCAGTACGATAAGACCTCGTTTTGAGTATCAGTATAGCAAAAGAAGTTAAATAAAATAAATAAATAAATATATAGTATATTGCTCATAGAATGGAATGTGACAAATGGAGTAATTGGTACAAGACTTTTGTTATACTGTTAGAATAATACAACATCAACTCTATCTCTCTCTTCTCTCTGCCCTATGCTTTTTGCCAAGATCTCATTCCCTTCCACTAAGTTTCACAATCCCTACTCTTTTGCTTTCTCATTGCTCTTCCAGATCATAAGACTTATCTCTTGGTGGTTTTTAGATCCTCCTCGGTCTCTTATCCATGTTTATTTATTTAAAAACTCTTCTATATTGTCGTTAAGTTAATTCACCATCACAACGGTTTACAGAAAGGCACAAGAAGGAAAAATTATAATTGGTATAGATTACAAATTATACATGTGCCAACATAAAACGGTATCATATTTTAATAAGAGAAACTATGTGTTTAATTAAGGCTTATATGCCAGTTGAGAAACTGTCAAGAGGTTCAAATCTAGCATTAATATGCAAATGGAGATATTAAAGGAAAAAAACTGATTACTTAGTGCGTCCTTATCGTTCAACTGTTTTCCTCCTTCTCTTTGTCTTTTCAGTGACTTATTTCTATCTTTTTCTGGTCACTAGTCACAGAGACCTCAATACATCTCAATACACTGCCCCCCCCCCTGCGTTATTCTCACAGTGACAGAAATAGTACTGACCATTCACTGTCTGTGAAGAAAAAGTTGCTTTCTGGCTCTGCCCATACCATAATTTTAGCAATTACAGACCACTTTAACAAGCACACAAGAAATATTTTCTGACATTGTTCCTGAGTCTGCCCCCTAGTCCTACAGCTTCCTTTCCATCAGAAAAGTTTTGATTATTGTGCAGCATTAATACCTTTCTGCTATTTAAAATTTTGAATCATATCTCCACTTTCTCTATTTCTTCCATTTTAAAGATGGCGCCTGCCATCCAGTGCTCCTACCATGTGACAGGGGCCAGCCAATGGCACGGATACCCTGTCACATGGTAAGGGCAAAGGGCCATCGGCGCCATGTTTTTTTAGCACAGCTGATGGCCTGGGAGCGGGAGATCACTCCCCGCGGCCCCCCTGGACCAACAGGTATGTGTAAAAAGTTTTGGGGAGGTCGAGAGAGTGGGGGAGGCTAAGGGGGTAATTTTAAAGGGTCGGGGTGGGTTTTTTTTTATCGGCGCGGGGCCCTCACTAAAAAAAATTAGTGATGTGAATTGGAATCGGAACCGATCCCAATTCACATCTCTAACAATCAGATTTCCCCCCCCCCACCCCAGCCGAACCTGATCGTTAAAACGATCGGGCACACGATTCACATCCCTAATGTGAAATGCCCTCCCAAAAGACTTGGTGAAGGTAAGAATGGTAATGTAATTTAAAAGATCATGGGACAAACACAGAGGTTCCCTAGTGGCTAAAAGATAGAAAGGAAGAAATGGGGTAACTTATGTTAACTTTAGATGTAGCATTTTTGCATGAGTGAAACCTACATGGAGCAGTTAGTACTACTCTCAACAGAAGGCATGAGGGCAATGTGTATGGAGTTGCAGTTACTACCCTAAGCATCTTGCTGGGCATATTGAATGGACCACTTAGAACATAAGAACATAAGAACTTTCCGTACTATGTGAGACTGAGGGTTTATCAACACCCAATACCACAACCCTTTAAATCAAATTATTTAGAATCCCCCACCCTCCCGACTCCCCCAAAACTTTTCTAAATTACCTGGTGGTCCAGCGGGGGTCCCAGGAGTGATCTCCTGCTCTCAGGCCATCAGCTGCCAGTAAACAAAATGGCGCCGATGGCCCTTTGCCCTTACCATGTGACAGGGGCTATCGGTGCCATTGGCCGGCCCCTGTCATATGGCAGGAGCAATGGATGGCCGGCGCCACTCATTGCGATATAATTTGTACCTTGGTATAGCAGTGTCCCATTGGTTATCCTCCTTCCACCAGGTCTCTGATATGCCAATTATGTCTACCTCTTTACACAGTGCTATACATTCTAAATCGCCCATCTTACTTTTCAGACATCTGGCATTAGCATACAGACATTTTAAAATATGCTTTTTGTTGGTATTAACAATCTGTTTATTACTTGACAGAAGTATTTTTGAATCTTTTAACTCAGGTTGTTCTTTACTTATAGGCACATGAGCTACTATTTCTTTTATTGGAATCTCTCTGTCAAAATGTCATAACTCCTCTACTATTTTAGTATCCTTTGAAGATACCTCCTTCTGAACCATGCACTACTGAGTGACTATTGCTTTCTCCCATATTCTAGTCAAAAGCTATTCTTTCTCCTTTTTGAAGGTTAGTGTCAACAGCCTAGTTTCATCTTAGTTAAGGTGAAGCCCATCCCTTCCCCAAAATGTTGCCCAGTTCCTAATAAAACCAAAGCCCTCTTCCCTATACCATCGTCTCATGCACACATTGAGACTCTGCAGCTCTGCCTGGCTCTGGGTCCTGTGCGTGAAACAGGGAGAATTTCATAAAATACTACCCTAAAGGTTCTGGATTCAAGCTTTCTATCTAAGAGCCTAAATTTGACTTCCAGAATCTCCCTCCACACCTTACTATGTTGTCGTTGCCCACAGTGACCACGACAGCTGGCTCCTCCCCAGAACTGCCTAAAATCTGATTTAGGTGATGCGTGAGGTCTGCCACCTTCATACCAGGCAGTGATCCTCACATCTACCAGCCACCCAGTTATCTACATTCCTAATAATTTAATCACCAACTATGATGGCTGACCTAACCCTGCCCTCCTGGGCACTAACCTTTAGAGACTCATCCCTGCTGTGAGAGGATATTGCATCACCTGGAGAGCAGGTCCTTGCTACAGGATCACTTCCTGCTACATCAGGATAATGCTGTCCAACCAGGTGACCTTGTTCCTCCAAAGCAGCACAGGGTCTGCCAGACTGGAATTGGGATTTGACCACTATGTCCCTGAAGGTCTCCTCTATATACTTCTCTGTCTGCCTCAATTCCTCCAGATCTGCCACTCTATCCTCCACAGATCACTCATTCTCTGAGAGCCAGGAGCTCTTTGCACTTGGTGCACACATATAACCTCTCACCAACTGGTAGATAATTATACTTGTGGCACTCAGTGCAAAAGACTGAAAGGTCCCCATCTTGCTTCTGGACTGCTGTCTGCATCTTCATATTGTTGAGTTCCTAGTTAATTTATTTTGCTATGGGAGTGGGGATGTATTACTCAGAGCCCTTTATTTATGTGATATATTTAATTTTAATTTGGAAATGACCTGCAATGGGACAGTTAATCTAAATGATAAATGCTAGGCCACTCCCTTGTTCTAGCTCAATCCCTGACTGATGTTTGATATGGCAATGACTCTTGTCCTCTTTTGTGGGATAAGAGTTTATTAATCAAAGAATGAGCTTAGGGTTGGGTTTGAGGGAAAAAAGAGACTAGAAAAGAAGCAGAAAACCTGCAAGGGAGTTGGTTGAATCGTTAGATGATTGAGGTGTTAAAGGGGCACATAGGGAAGATAAGGCCATCGTGGAAAGACTAAACACATTCTTTGCTTTGGTGTTTACTGAAGAGGATGATGGGGAGATACCCATTCCAGAGACGGTTTTCAAGGATGATGATTCAGATGAACTGAACCAAATCATGGTGAACCTGGAAGATGTGGTAGGCCAGATTCATAAACTGAAGAGTAGTAAATCACCTGGACTGGATGGTATACACCCCAGGGTTCTGAAAGAACTAAAAAATGACATTTCAGACCTATTACAATTAATTTGTAACCTATCATTAAAATCATCCATTGTACCTGAAGATTGGAAGGTGGCCAATGTAACCTCGATATTTAGAAAGGCTCTAGGGGTAATCTGGGAAACTATAGACCGGTGAGCCTGATTTTAGTGGCAGGAAAAATCATGGAATATGTTATAAAGAATAAAATCACAAAACATTTAGATAGACATGGTTTAATGGGACACAGCAAGCATGGATTTACCCAAGGAAAGTCTTGCCTCACAAATCTCCTACAATTTTTTGAAGGAGTGAATAAATATGTGGACAAAGGTGAACAGGTAGATGTGGTGTATTTGGATTTTCAGAAGGCATTCAATAAAGTCCCTCATGAGAGGCTTCTAAGCAAACTAAAATGTCATAGGATAGAAGGCAATGTCCTTTTGTGGATTGTAAACTGGTTAAAAGACAGGAAACAGAGAGTAAGATTAAATGGTTTATTTCACTGAGGAAAAAGGTAAACACAGCATAACACCAGGAAAAAAGGTGTAGTTTTTTCCTTGTTAAATTGTGTGTCATGCACCCCTCATTTTCATACACTCTGCCCAAACTCCTCCCTTTTGACTACATTTTTAAATTTGCATATGTATTTTGCAATGCGTTATTTATCGCATGTGATATGGCATTATCGCGCGCGTTAGGGTTCTAACACCCGTGATAAAGCAATAACACAATTTGATAAATGACCCTGTATGTTTGTTGAATAGATGGGAAGATCAAGTTCTCTCAAAAAATGACAAATGTTTGATGTCTTATTTATTGCATGCAGAGAGGATAACAATAGCTTATTTTTGGAAGACTTCCGTTCAGGTGTTCTACTGAAAAAAATGTAATTTTGGAAATGGCTATGCTTGAATGCATAACTTTTGCTTTGAAAGGTAAATCTTCCAAAAATGATGGGGTGTTGGGAAAATCTGGCGACAATCTTCTATAACTGAATAATCTTTTTTTTTCTGTTTGGAATTTCTGTATGCACTGTGGGGCGGATTTTCAGAGCCCTGCTCGCGTAAATCCGCCCAAAACCGGGCGGATTTACGCGAGCAGGGCCCTGCGCGCCGGGAAGCCTATTTTACATAGGCCTCCCGGCGCGCGCAGAGCCCCGGGACTCGCGTAAGTCCCGGGGTTCTCGGAGGGGGGCGTGTCGGGGGCGGGCCCGGTTGTCGCGGCGTTTCGGGGGCGTGTCGGCAGCGTTTTGGGGGCGGGTATGGGGGCGTGGCTACGGCCCGGGGGCGTGGCCGCGTCCTCCGTACCCGCCCCCAGGTCGCGGCCCGGCGCGCAGGAGGCCCCCCGACAAAGGTAAGGGGGGGTTTAGACAGGGCCAGGCGGGTGGGTTTAGGTAGGGGAAGGGAGGGGAAGGTGAGGGGAGGGCAAAGGAAAGTTCCCTCCGAGGCCGCTCCGATTTCGGAGCGGCCTTGGAGGGAACGGGGTAGGCTGCGCGGCTCGGCGCGCGCCGGCTATACAAAATTCATAGCCTTGCGCGCGCCGATCCAGGATTTTAGTGGATACGCGCGGCTCCGCGCGTATCTACTAAAATCAGGCGTACTTTTGCTTGAGTCTGATGCGCAAGCAAAAGTAGGCCTATTCGCGCTTTTTGAAAATCTACCCCTGTGAATGTAGATGTGGCCTATATTTGGAGTTGGAAAAGACTTCTCATTATTTGGAAAACTATTGATGTAACATCTACAGTTATAAAGCATTGTCTTGTGGGTCTTGTCCTGTTTTTAAATAAAGAGTTAAAAAAAACTGGTGAACTAATTGTTAAAACTAGGAATGTTCTTTATATGAGCATGTTTTAAAATGCACTTACCTGCCTGCATTAAAGCCAACAAAGTTGTAAGGAAGAAATGCAAAATATATTTGCTTGAGTAATCAATTAAAATTAGGAGCACGCATATGTGTGGTAGGCATATTTTAAAATATATGCACGCAACTGTGCATACACAATTTACAATTCTGGGGTATGTGCGCTCTCGTGCCCATACATGCATGTATGGGCACCCGTGC
Source organism: Rhinatrema bivittatum (assembly GCF_901001135.1). Classification (NCBI taxonomy): domain Eukaryota; kingdom Metazoa; phylum Chordata; class Amphibia; order Gymnophiona; family Rhinatrematidae; genus Rhinatrema; species Rhinatrema bivittatum. The sequence goes on from NC_042616.1 coordinate 382,386,800, forward strand.
TCATTTAAAGTTACTGTCCCTGTGTTTTTAAGCATACACATATTTCTCTAGACTGATATACACACACTCATTTTTACTGCTTTTTTGAAAATCACATTGTATAATACTTATATATGCACAGTAAGCAAAGTATACCATGTGTACCATATAGAAAAACACTTTTATACTCATTGGCTGCTGGTTATTCTTTTTGTTCTTTCAGATACTACTTCAGGGTAGAAATCCAGGAATTGCTTGGGAGTATTCTATTCCCAAATTAGAAACTGAAAATAAACCAGTCCCAAAGTACAACTATACATGGGCCATCATCCGTTCTGACTGCTCGGTGTCCTGTGGTGGAGGTAAAGTATTGCTGAAGGACTCCTAATTCAAATTTGTTTTACATCTATAGGAAGCCTTGCAGGTTTGAGAGGGTTAACTGCAATTATAAGTGCAAAGTTGGAATAGCCCATGTAAATTTTGCTGAGGGGCCGAAAACCTTCAGCAGGCCAAAAAACTTGCAGTTTTGTACAAACTGATTTGTGTTGGTTGTGAGTTGTCTCAGGCCATTTAGATAAGAGACTAAAACTTTATATTGGGGTTCATGTATGTTCCATACTATAGTTGCAGATTTACATTATGAAATAGTTGCCATTTTGTAGCAGAAGTATATATATATTTAGTGAAATATAAGAGTAAGCTCTTGTTATCTTGGGTCATGGGAGGCTTGGTGAATTCTAAGCAGCTAAACAGCTAATTGGATTATGTAGTTGTGATCATGGCAGACCAAATAGGAAGGACTTGAAGGAAGAGATGTGGGAAAGAAAAAATTCCTGATAGTGAGAATAGCAGTTCAGGACCCCTGTTTTACGTGAAGCTATTAGCAGATTATCTGTCAGCATACTTGCATCTTATCTATTGCAATGATGCTGGATCCCAGCAGACAACAAATAAATATATTAAGACAGCAGAGTAACTAAAAGGTGACTTTAAAAGCCCGGCATGGGCCTAAATTAGGGGATGCACAAAGAAGTCAGCCTTATGTGTGCAAACTGTATTTTAAAAAGCGCCCATATACTTGCGTAAATGCCGTGGCACGCACATCTCAAAAATTCCAAAACCGGGTGGAGTGTGGGCAGGATCTGAGTGGGGTGAAGTCATTTTGGGGCCTGGCCATGAGATGTGTCTGTAAATTCTTACGTGCCCTGACGCGTGCTGAGGACCCCTGCCGCATAACTTTACTTCTGCTATAAGTGACATGTAAGTCCTAAAATAAGAGGACTGAGCAATTTTTGAGGGGTTTAAAGGGTCTAGGGCAACTGGGGGGAGTGTAGGCTATCAAACAGGGAGGTTGGAGTCCCTAGCTGTTAACTGAGTGAACTGGTGGACGAACTGATAAACTGGGAGTGGCGTGGGCGAGCACCCCTTTTAAAATCCCCTGACTTACGTGGTAGAAGCATTATTGTGTGCCTATGTACATGCCCATTTAAAATTCAGCACATGTGCACATGGCCAGGCTATTTTATAACATGCGTGCATGTACAGTGCAAGTTATAAAATAGCCATGACCCTAGGCACGGGCCGATGCACGCATGCAAATGTGTGCTTGCACACTGGTTTGAAAGTTACCGTCTAATTGTATTGGTTGCCTGATGGAAATGGTTTGGCACATGATACTAGTCACAGCGAGGTGCTGTACATATTAGGGATGTGCATTCGTCTGCAATGAAATAGGAAATAAAGACAATATTTTCTATTTCGTTGCATTTTGGGGGGCTGACAAAATGAAAGGAAAACCCACAAAATTTTGTGTGGTTTTTCTATTGCTTTTTTTGGGGGGGAGAAAGGGCACATTAAAAAAAACAAAACAGAACCCAAACCCACCCCAACCCTTCAAACTTAATTAATTGCAAACCCCCACCATCCCGACCCCCCCCCCCCAAGACTTGCCGAAAGTGCCTGGTGGTCCAGCGGGGTCCCGGGAATGATCGGCTTCCAGTAATCAAAATGGCACCTGTGGCCCTTTGTCCTTAGCATGTGACAGGGACTACAGGTGCCATTGGTCGGCCCCTGTCACATGGTAAGAGCAATGGATGACCCGCCATTTTTTATGGCACAGGGCACTTCTTATATTCTTTTGTTATGGCGCGGGCCGTCCATTGCTCCTACTATGTGACAGGGACGACCAATGGCACCGGTAGCCCCTGTCACATGGTAAGGGCAAAGGGCCACCTGTGCCATTTTGATTACTGACTGCCAATGGCCCAAGAGGGGGAGATTGCTCCCGGGACCCCGCTGGACCACCAGGGACTTTCAGTAAGTCTTGGGGGGGGGATTATAGTTAAATAATTTGAAGACTTGGGGTGGGGGTTTTTTCAGTTTTTTTCCGGAAATAGAAACAAAAAACGTTTTTGGGTTTGGAGAGTGGTCCGAAATGGCCCACCCCGGACCCAAAACTGAAACACCAACGAAAAAAAAAAAGTGTTCACATCCCTAGTACATATATATAGAGAGAGAAAGAGACAGAGAGAGAGAGATAATAGATAGATAGATAGATGCACATAGAGGTCAATTTTCAAAGCTGCGAGTGAAATTGCCTAGTTTGAGGCAACTCTGCACTCCTAGTACTCCTAGACCTTTTAGAAAAATTCAACACCATAGACCATGAGATTCTTGTTTCCTGCCTGACAGACCTAGGCAGCACTGGCCTAGCACTTGACTGGTTTTAATCCTTCCTCTAGGATTGTACCCAGACTATTGTCCTTGGAAAGTCTTCCTCACATCCCCATCTTCTTCTGTGTGGGACTCCACAGGGCTCCATCCCATCTCTGATGCTCTTTAACATCTATATGGCCCTATTTGGCAAACTATTCAAGGCTTCTAAAATTCTCTACTACACCTACACAGATGGCATCCATCTACTGTGCCCCTAGGCTCAGACTCTGACCAAGCAATCTCCAGCCGTAATATAAGAATATAAGAAGTGCCACGCTGGATCAGACCAAGGTCCATTGACCCTAGCATTCTGTCTCTGACAGTAGCCAGTCCAGGTGACAAGTACCCGACAGATCCCCAATAGTTGATCTATTTCTTATATTTCTCTGTCAGGGATAAGCGCCAGCTTTCCCATGTATACCTAGCTAATAACTGGTTATGAACTTTCCCTTCAGGAACTTGTCCAATCCTCTTTTGAACCCACTGTGTTAGTTTCCTTGACATGTCAGCCGGCAGTATATTCCATATCTTGATTGTGCACTGAATGAAAAAACAGGGCCAGATTTTCAAAGCCCTATACGCGTAAATCCATAGGATTTACACGCATACAGGGGGTTACGCGCGCCGGGCCTATTTTATAAAGACCCGGCGATGTGCGTAAAGCCCTGGGATGTGTCTAAGTCCTGTGGCTTCGAAAAATGGGCAGGGAGAGGGTGGGGAGGAGTTGGGGCAGGACGGCCAGGGGGCAGGGCGGGGTGGAGCCAGAGGCCTCCGGCACAGCGGCCATTTGCCGCCATGTTGGAGGATTGTATGCCGGCAGGCTGCCGGCATGCGCAACTTGCACCTGCCCAGAGGCAGGCACAAGAGGTAAGATAAAGGTCGGTGGGGGTTAGAATAGGACTAGGGGGTGGGAAGGTTAGGGGAAGGGGTAGGAAGGATAGAATAGGGGGAAGGGAATGGGTGAAGGCCACGAGCGTCGGCGCGTGCAAGATGCACTAATGTGCACCCCCTTGCGCGTGCCAACCTCCGATTTTATAACATGCACGCACTTGTGTGGTTATGTTATAAAATTGGGCATCCATGTGTGTGCGCCGGGTAGCACGCGCACATGGATGCCCGCGTGTAGCTTTTAAAAATGTACCCCATACTTCCTATGATTTGTTTTAAATGTGCTGGTTGCTGGTTTCGTGGAGTGTCCCCTAATCCTAGTGTTGTATGAAAGGACTTATCTGGAGAGGCAGGTAAAAAATGTTTTTAAATAAATAAATAGCCATTCCTTATTTAGCCATTCTACCCCACTCATGATTTTATAAATTTAAATCGTATTCCCTCTCAGTCTCTTTTCCAAGCTAAAGAGCACTAATCTGTTTAGCCTTTCTTCATAGGTGTGCTTTTCCATCCCCTTTATCATTTTTTTTGTCTTTCTCTGTATCTTTTCCATGTCTGCTATATCCTTTTTGAAATGGGGGGGCAACTAGAATTGCACATAGTACTCAAGGTGTTGTCACATCATGAATCTATCCAAAGGCATTATGATATTCTCAGTTTTGTTCTCTTTTTCTTTCCAAATAATTCATGACATTCTATATACCTTTTATGACCACTGCTACACATTGAGCCAAAGATTTCAAGGTATTATCCACAAGGACTCCGAGTTTTTTTTTCCCAGGTGGTTGCTCCTAACATGGATCCCAACATCATGTTCTGGGGATTATTTTTCCCTACATGCATTACTTTACACTTGTCCACATTAATTTGCATCTGCCATTTAGAAGCTAACGGCCCGATTTTAAATGGCGCGCGTAAAAAACAGGGGTTACGCGCGTAGCCAGACCTTGAACGTGCCGCGTGCGGCCCAGCCATGCACATAACCCCTGTTATGTGCACAAGAGCTGGGCCTTCGCAAAGGGTTGGGGAGGGGCGGTCCGGTGGGCTGGGCAGGGCTGGAGGCGGCCGGTACAGTGGCCATTTGGCGCTGTGCCGGGGGATCGCACGCCAACAGGGTTCCAGCTACTGCTCCTTTGGAGGAGCAAAAGGTAAATTTAAAAAAATAGGGGTACCTTGGATATGGATAGGGGGCGGGTAGGAGAGGGGAAAGGGAAGGAAGGTTAGAGTAGGGGATAGGGAACTGGGGAAGTCCCGATCTCATCGCCGTGCGAATTAGCTAAATTCTACCCCCACTTGCCTGGGATTTTGTAACATGTGTGTGCCAGCGCGCATGTGTTATAAAATTGCGCGTTCATGTGTGCGCCGATTAGCTCGCACATATGGGCGCACACGCATATTTTTAAAAAATCTAACCCTAAGTCTTACAAGGTTCTTCTGCAGTTCTTCACAATCTGCTGCACTTTAACGACTCAGAACAATTTTGTGTCATCTATAAATTTGGTTATCTCACTTGTCATTCCTTTCTCCTGAAAATTTATGAATATGCTAAATAGCACAGATCCCAATACAGACCCTTAGGGCAGTCCACTAACAACCTTTCTTCGTTCAGAAAACTGACCATTTAGTCCTACCCTCTGTTTCCTTTAATTAATTTACCAATCCATAATAGGACACTGTCTCCAATCCCATGACCTTCCAGTTTCCTGAGAAGTCTCTCAGGATGGACTTTCTCATATGATTTCTGAAAATTCAAATAGACTATATCTATCAATGGGCTCACCTTTGGCTGCATGTTTATTTGCACCCTCAAAAAAAATCTAGTAAATTGGTGAGGCAAGTCTTCTATATGAAAAAACATGTTGATTCTCCTCCACTAAACCATGTCTATTTCTGTGTTCAGCGATTTTGTTATTAAGAATAGCTTCAATTGTTTAGTTGGCACTGCAGTCTGATTTACCGGTCTATAGTTTTCTGGATCATATCTGGAACTCTTAAAAATTGGCATCACATTGGCCACCCTCTAGTCTTCTGGTATCGTGGCTGTTTTAAATGATAGGTTCCAAATCACCAGAAATAGGTTTGCAATTTCATTTTCTAGTTCTCTCAGAACTCTGGGGTGAATATCACCTGGTCCAGTGATTTGTTATTTTTTAGTATCTTAATCTGAGTTATTATGTCTCCAGTTTCACAATGATTACATCTAGTCGCTCAGAATAATCAACATCAAAAAATGTTTCCAGTGTGGATATGCCCCCTGACATTCCTCCTCAGTAAAGACAGAGGCCAAGAATGATTTTAATTTTTCAGCTATTTCCTTGTCCTCCTTGACCACCCCTATTACTCCTCAGTCGTCTAGCAACCCAACTGACTCCGTCACAGGCTTTTTATTTCAAATGTACTTGAAAACATTTTTAGTACTTGTTTTTACCTAACTTGCCAAATCACAAAACATGTGGAACATCTTAACACATTCCAGCAAATCCTTTTTCCCTATGAATAGGAAGTCATCTAGATCAGTGGCTCTCAACAGGTGTGTGTAGTAGAGATGTGAATCGTGTCCTCGATCGTCTTAACGATCGATTTCGGCTGGGAGGGGGAGGGAATCGTATCGTCGCCGTTTGGGTGTTTAGAGTATTGTGAAAATCGTTAAAATCGTGAACCGGCACACTAAAACCCCCTAAAACCAACCCCCGACCCTTTAAATTAAAACCCCCACCCTCCCGAACCCCTCCCCCAAATGCCTTAAATTACCTGGGGGTCCAGCGGCGGTCCGTAGCTAAATCGGGGGAAGGGGGAGGGCAGGAAAACCGGCACACTAAAACACCCTAAAAACCCACCCCCGACCCTTTAAATTAAATCCCCCACCCTCCCGAACCCCCCCCCCCCCAAATGCCTTAAATTACCTGGGGGTCCAGCGGCGGTCCGTAGCTAAATCGGGGGAAGGGGGGGGGCAGGAAAACCGGCACACTAAAACACCCTAAAACCCACCCCCGACCCTTTAAATTAAATCCCCCCCCCCCCCAAATGCCTTAAATTACCTGGGGGTCCAGCGGCGGTCCGGAACGGTCCTCCTGCAATTGAATCGTGTTGTCTTCAGCCGGCGCCATTCTGCGCCGCCATTTTGCAAAATGGCGGCGGCCATAGACCAACACGATTCGACTGCAGGAGGTCATTCAGCCAAGGTCCGGAACCCCCGCTGAACGACCTCCTGCAGTCGATCTCCTGCCGGCGCCATTTTCCGTACGGAAAACGATTCGCGGCAGGAAATCGCTCCCGGACCCCCGCTGGACCCCCAGGGACTTTTGGCCAGCTTGGGGGGGCCTCCTGACCCCCACAAGACTTGCCAAATGTCCAGCGGGGGTCCAGAACGACCTCCTGCAGTCGAATCGTGTTGGTCTATGGCCGCCGCCATTTTGCGCCGCCATTTTGCAAAATGGCGGCGCAGAATGGCGCCGGCTGAAGACAACACGATTCAATTGCAGGAGACCGTTCCGGACCGCCGCTGGACCCCCAGGTAATTTAAGGCATTTGGGGGGGGGGGGTTCGGGAGGGTGGGGGATTTAATTTAAAGGGTCGGGGGTGGGTTTTAGGGTGTTTTAGTGTGCCGGTTTTCCTGCCCTCCCCCTTCCCCCGATTTACGATTTTTTGACGATAAATCGGTGGAATTGGTATTGTATCGGGGCCCTAACGATTTTTGACGATTTAAAATATATCGGACGATATTTTAAATCGTCAAAAAACGATTCACATCCCTAGTGTGTAGCGAGGTTCTGGGAGGTGCATCGCAGGGCCAGAAGATGGCTGCCTCCTTATCAGCCCAGGTGGGAGTTGTTTGACTTCTCTTACATTGGGCTTGATGGGAGGCTACTCTCACTTCCTTTTCTTCTTTCTGGCCCAGTGGGATGCTGTTTCCTCCTTCACCCAGATCAGAGTGAGACATTGCCAGCTCCTGCTGTTCTGGGCCTGATAGGATGCAAACTTTATCTTCCCCTGCTGAGTCTGGGAGTGATGCTGCTGATGATCTCTACACGCTGTGGAGGGTTGGAGAAAGGAGGTTGGGGATGCTGGGAAGATGAATGTGGAATGGAGAGGGAGTGTGGGGGCTGCTGAGCAGGAAGGGGTGGGAAACGGGATCAGGGTAGCTGGTCAGGCAGGGTAATTGTATGAAGGGGGTAGGGAGAGTCAAGCAGTGAAGAGAGGGAGCAGAGGGAACAGGATGTGTGGGGTCAGGAATGCTGGGCACGGATATGAGTGTGAGCGGATGATTGAAAGTGAATAATTAGGAAAAGTGAAGGAAGATGGACGCATGGAAAGGGAGTGATGGGGTGTAATAGCCATAATATGACAGTTTGGGGAATATGCATTTCTTCTATCTTTGTATTTTGCTTAGTGTAGGAGGATTTGTATTTCTGTTTGTAGCTCTCCAGTTTTGCACTGCAAGCTGAGTGGCTTTTTGAGATTTCCATTCCATTTTTTGTCTCCACTTCTGTAATTTATGATCTTTTATTTTGTATTTGGTGAAGGTCAGATCTGTACGTGTGACTGAGGTGAGGTATTTTAGTATCAAGTAGGGATTTGTTGCTTTTTCTCATTCTCAATAGGACATACATTGGTGCTGCACTGCTGCCTTTTCTAAGGAAGAGCTATTGCTGTTTGAGTTCTTGAAATTAGTGTTGCAATGGTTTACTACACATCATGTACTGAATGGGTTTTTTTTTTTTTTCAGGTTTTGTATATTACAATGCGCCCGGTAATATGGGAGTTTGTGTTTCTGTTACTGAGATAGCACCAGAATCAGAATATCCTTTTAATATGGCAAGTTGTATTTGAAATATCCTAGTTCTGCTCTGCATCCATTGCTTGGGAATGGCGGGGGGGGGGGGGGGGGGGGAGGTGTGGGTTCCTGTGGATGCAGAGTATATATTTACATTTAGCCCCGTGATGGTCAAGTGTTCAGTGTAAGTATTATCTAACAGGTTTGTCCCAATAGAAAAATGTTTGAGAGCCAATGATCTAGATAGTGAACTAGTGATGCTAGCCCGGAAGCCTCTTCAGTTGCCCTGCGAAGGAATATACTGAAGGTATTGAAATAAGCGCAGGAAATCGAGCATCCCATTGGCAGACACTTGCCATAGTAAAAGCCATCTTCAAATTGAAAGCCGAGCAAATAGAAACTGCTCAGGTGCACTGGGAGCAGCCTAAATGCAGACCCGATGTTTGCTTTACCCATGAGTGCACCCTGGCCACAAGATCTTAGTAAGGCCAACACAGTGTCTAAGGATGAATATTGCACTGAGTGGTATTCCGCAGGGATATGGTCATTCACAGAAGCTCTGAGTGGGTGAGAGGTTATGTATGAGCCTGTATTTTCTGGGCTCCCTCTTGGGAACGACTTCTAACAGGGAGTGCACCAGGTGCTCTAAGGGGAGGCTCTGAGAACGGGCCGGTTATGCATCCCAGCTGAACCTCCCTTCCGATTTTTTTCCCGTAGTATGTCAGCCAGAATGCGAGCTGAAGGTCCGTTGGTCACCTTAGCAGTGTTAGGATTAGTAGTGTATGGGCCCTGGGCTGAGGTGAGAGTTGATACCGCCCACAGGGAGGAGCTCCGTGAGCCTCACAGTCGGGAGGCGAGGTCTCAGAGACATCAGACACAGTATCAGTCTAGAGTCTTTATTAAAGAAAAAGAGTGACACAGCCTGTGGAGCGGGGGGTGCAGAGAGGAGGTCTCACAGACCCAGAGACACAGGGTCCATGGCTAGGAGAATACCTCCGTAGAGTAGATGATGATCCGCAGAGTGAGGTACACAGATGATGTCTTCAGTAGGGATGTGAATCGTTTTTTGACGATTTAAAATATCGTCCGATATATTTTAAATCGTCAAAAATCGTTAGGGCCAAGATACAATACCAATTCCCCTGATTTATCGTCAAAAAATCGTAAATCGGGATAAGGGGGAGGGCAGGAAAACCGGCACACTAAAACACCCTAAAACCCACCCCCGACCCTTTAAATTAAATCCCCCCCCCTCCCGAAACCCCCCCCAAATGCCTTAAATTACCTGGGGGTCCAGCGGCGGTCCAGAACGGTCTCCTGCAATTGAATTGTGTTGTCTTCAGCCGGCGCCATTCTGCGCCGCCATTTTGCAAAATGGCGACGCAAAATGGCGGCGGCCATAGACCAACACGATTCGACTGCAGGAGGTCGTTCCGGACCCCCGTTGGACTTTTGGCAAGTCTTGTGGGGGTCAGGAGGCCCCCCCAAGCTCGACTGCAGGAGGTCGTTCAGCCGGGGTCCGGAACCCCCGCTGAATGACCTCCTGCAGTCGATCTCCTGCCGGCGCCATTTTCCGTACGGAAAACGATTCGCAGCAGGAAATCGCTCCCGGACCCCCGCTGGACACCCAGGGACTTTTGGCCAGCTTGGGGGGCTCTTGACCCCCACAAGACTTGCCAAAAGTCCAGCGGGGGTCCGGAATGACCTCCTGCAGTCGAATCGTGTTGGTCTATGGCCGCCACCATTTTGCGCCGCCATTTTGCAAAATGGCGGCGCAGAATGGCGCCGGCTGAAGACAACACGATTCAATTGCAGGAGACAGTTCCGGACCGCCGCTGGACCCCCAGGTAATTTAAGGCATTTGGGGGGGTTCGGGAGGGTGGGTGATTTAATTTAAAGGGTAGGGGGTGGGTTTTAGGGTGTTTTAGTGTGCCGGTTTCCTGCCCTCCCCCTTCCCCCGATTTAGCTACGGACTGCCGCTGGACCCCCAGGTAATTTAAGGCATTTGGGGGGGGGGGTTCGGGAGGGTGGGGGATTTAATTTAAAGGGTCGGGGTGGGTTTTAGGGTGTTTTAGTGTGCCGGTTTTCCTGCCCTCCCCCTTCCCCCGATTTAGCTACGGACCGCCGCTGGACCCCCAGGTAATTTAAGGCATTTGGGGGGGTTCGGGAGGGTGGGGGATTTAATTTAAAGGGTCGGGGTGGGTTTTAGGGGGTTTTAGTGTGCTGGTTCACGATTTTAACGATTTTCACGATATTCTAAACACCCAAACGGCGACGATACGATTCCCTCCTCCTCCCAGCCGAAATCGATCGTTAAGACAATTGAGGACACGATTCACATCTCTAGTCTTCAGTAGAGATGGTAGTAGCCTGTGGAGCGGGGTACACCAAAGAAAGTCCACGGCTGAGTCGGTAGTGGTCCGCAGAGCGGGGTACACCGATGAGGTCCTGGTAGAGATGGTAATGGTCCGCAATGCGGGCTACACTGGAGAGAGTCCTCAGTAGTGATGATAGCGGTTCGCAGAGTAGGACACGCTGATGAGGTCCTTAATGGAGATGGTAAAGGCCCGGGGATTGGGGTACTCATAGTGAAGGTTCTCAATGGAGATGATAGTGATCCACAGAACAGGGAACACTGGTGAGGTCCTCAATAGAGATGGTAGTGGTCCGCGAAGCGAGGTACACCAGAGGGATCCTCGGTAGAACAGGAAGTAGTCCATAGAGCGGGGTACTCATTGAAAGAGTAGTTTTGGTTCCAGGGAAGCCCCAGGGAACAAAGGAGGTAGAGGTCCCAGGTGATAGGCCCTCCAAGGAGCGGATAGCCAAGACAAGGATAGGGCCCCCGAGGAGCGGGTACCCAAGACTTCTATACCTGGAAGCAGAAACTGGAACGCAGGTCCTCTGAGAGCGAGATGGATTTAGCAAGAAGGGTTCTCTTTGCCAAGTCATCGGTAGGCAGGGCCAGCAGGCTTAAATGTCCTGGAGAGATGATGTCATCTGGAGGGGATGCCCCCGAAGTTCCTGCCATGATGGCTTTAAGACTGGCCAGTGCATGCGCATGCGTGCTTAAGGATTTACGATGGCAAGATGGTGGTCGGCAGCATCTGTGCCGCCCTGGGAGGCGTGGGAGAGGTAGGCAGGCAGTCGGCAGCTGGCGGAGGCTGCCAGTCTACCCCACGGAGTCAGGGAAGTAAAGAAAGAGGTGAGCAAGAGTGGTCGCAGCTGTCTGTGACTGACGGGCATAACAGTACCCCCCCCCCCTTCTTAGGGCCCCCTCCTCGGAGTTTCGGCTTTCTTGGATGTGAAGTATGGAAGTTTTTGATCAACTCCTTGTCAAGAATGTTCACAGCAAGCTCCCAGCTATTTTCTTCGGGACCAAATCCTTCCACGAGATCAGATATTCCCAAAGCTTCCCGTGCTTCCTTACGTCCCACGATGTCCTCAACCTGATACGGGATATCTTCTTCTGAAGCTAGCATTTGAGGTTCCGGAGCTTTCTTGAAGAATTTTGATAGGATGAGTGGTTTTAACATTAATATATGGAAGGCATTATGAATTCTGAGTGAAGTGGGTAGAAGAAGGCTGAAAGTGACCGGGCCCAGCCGGCGGAGTACGAGAAAGGGCCTTATGTATCTGGGAGCAAAGCAAGCTGAAGGTAATTTTAAGTGAATAGAGCGGGTGCTGAGCAACACCTTATCTCCAGGGTTCAACTGTGGAGCTGCCTGATGATGGGCATCATAGAACTTCTTTGATTTTAAGGTGGCTTGTTGCAGAAGTTGTTTGGTACGTTCCCAGAATTGATGCAATTCTTGAGCGGAGGCTTGTGCTGCTGGAGAAGGACAGACAAAGGTATCGGAAGAGGAGACAGAGGCTGGCATCCGTACACTACTTGAAAGGGCGACAACCCAGTAGATGCAGACTGATGGGAGTTCAGGGCAAACTCGGCCCATGTCAATAAATCGGACCAGTCGTTCTGCCAAGAGTTTACATATGCTCGAAGAAACTGCTTCAGGGTGCTTCAGTCGTTTCTGTCTGTCCAGTGGCCTGAGGGTGATAGGCCGATGTGAGGTCCAGGGCAATGTCAAACCTTTTACAAAGCGACCTCCAGAATTTGGCCATGAATTGGACACCCCTATCTGAGAGGATGTGTCTCGGTAGTCCTTGAAGACGGAAGATGTGGCGAATGAATAGTTTAGCTATCTCCAGGCTGGATGGTAGGCCGGGTAACGCCACAAAATAATCCATCTTCAAAAAGCAGTCCATGGTGACCCAAATGGTGTTATGGCCACTGGAAGGGGGTAGTACCACAATAAAATCTGTGGAGATGTGTGTCTATGGCTCACAAGGTGCAGGAATTGGTTGTAGGAGGCCCCAGGGATGGACTGCCGGTGGTTTTTGATGGGCGCAAGTGGGACGTGATTCCACATATGCTTGAGCGTCCTTTTTCATGGTGGGCCACCAGTAGAGCCTCTGGAGTATCGTGAGCATTCTGGCTTGTCCGGGATGACCAGCGAGTAAGGAATCATGTGCCCAGCGGAAGATCTTCCTACGAAGAGGTCGGGGAACCACCGTCTTCCCAGATGGCACTGTATGTGTGGCAGCAAGGAGTACTTTAGTTGGGTCGATGATGTGCCTAGGGACATCTGGGACATCATCAAAGGTGAAAGAGCGAGAGAGGGCATCTGCTCAGACATTCTTATCAGCAGGTCGATATCAAAGTAGGAAATTAAATTGAGTAAAAAAAAGAGACCAGCGAGCCTGTCAGTGATTAAGGCATTGAGCATGGTGCAGATACTCGAGGTTTTTGTGATCAGTGTACACTGTTATTTGGTGTTGTGCGCCCTCGAGCCAGGGGTGCCACTCTTCAAAGGCTAATTTGATCGTCAGCAATTCTTTGTCCTCGATTCCATAATTACGCTGAGCTGGAGAGAAGCGACTGGAGAAGAATGAGCATGGGTGTAAGGTATGATTAGTACAATGCTGGCTGAGTACTGCACCAACACCTACGTCATAGGCGTCTACTTCGACGATGAAGGGTCGTCGTGGGTCAGGATGACACAGGCATGGTTCCTGTAGGAATGCCTCCTTAAGTTTCCGGAAGGCAGAATTGGCCTCAGGTGACCACTAAGAAGGGTTAGCTCCTGTAGGAATGCCTCCTTAAGTTTCCGGAAGGCGGACATGGCCTCAGGTGACCACTAGGAAGGGTTAGCTCCTTTTCATGTCATAGCCATGAGTGGGTCAGTTAGTGTCGAATAGTGATTGATGAACAACCTGTAGTAGTTAGTAAAACCCAGGAATCTTCGGACCCATTGGTTGGGGCCATTCTTGGATGTTAGTCTTCTGTGGATCCATCTGAAACCCCTGGCTAGAGACCACATAGCCCAGAAAAGGGATGGACTCCTTGTGGAAAGAGCATTTTTCCAGCTTGGCGTACAACTGGTTTTCCCATAAGCATTGCAGAATGTTGGTGACATCCTGTTGATGGCTCTGGAGGTCTTGCGAAAATACCAGAATGTCGTCCAAATAGACCACGACACAACTGTAGAGCATATCTCTGAAGATTTTGTTCATCATATTCTGGAACACCGCTGGAGAGTTGCAAAGGCCAAATGGCATGACTAGATATTCAAAATGGCTATCGGGGGTGTTAAATGTGGTTTTCCATTCATCGCCCTGGCATATCCTGATTAAATTGTAAGCTCCTCTGAGGTCCAATTTGGTAAATATCTTAGCCCCCTGGAGCCTGTCAAACAGTTCGAAGATTAATGACAGGGGGTAACGATCCTTCAGTCTAATCTGATTTAAGCCACGGTAATCTATGCACGGCTGAAGAGAGCCGTCCTTTTTTCCCACCAAAAAAGAACCCTGCTCCAGAGGGAGACTTGGAAGGCTGAATGAAGCCTTTAGCCAAATTTTCTTGTATATATATTCAGACATGGCTTTCGTCTCGGTCAGGGAAAGTGGGTAGACTCTTCCTCGGGGAGGCTCAGTGTTGGGCAACAAATTAATGGCGCAATCAAAAGAGCGATGCTGAGGTAATACATCTGCGGCTTTCTTCAAGAACACATCCTGGAAGGAGGAGTACTGGGGCGGAAGTCCCGGAATGGAAGGCAGTGTGGCTATGCAGGGCATCAGGGACACAGTCTCCAAACATGTTTTATGGCTGTAGTTACCCCAATGAGACAATTGGAGAGTACTCCAGTCAAACTGCGGAGTGTGTATTTTCAGTCATGGTAATCCTAGAACCACAGGATGTATAGCCTTGTCCAAAATCAGAAAGGAAATAGTCTCTGTATGCAGAGATCCTGTGTGAAGTTGAATGGGAATCATGGAGAAGGTGACTTCACCAGGTAATGGTTCACCATGGATAGAAGAGAGAAACAATGGCGTTGGCATACAGACAGTGGGAATCCTCAGATGTTCTACGAGTTGCTGGAGGATAAAGTTTCCACCGGCTCCGGAGTCCACTAGTGCCAGGGTATGAAACTCCTGGGCTTCCACTTTAATGGTGATAGGCAGAGTTAACAGAGGAGAGGGTGTAGTCAGGCCTAGGAAAAGTCCTCTAGCAGATCCTAAGGCCTGGGAGTTTCCCGGACGGAGTGGGCAGGAGGGCACCGCATGAACCGATTGGCCACAATACATGCATAGGGCTGCCTTCTGGCGACGGTGTTTCTCCTTAAAGGATAGGTGACTGAGGCCCATTTGCATCGGTTCCTCATCCTCGATGCTGGGTGTAGTGATGGCCGGAGTAGATGACATCGAGTGGTTGGAGCACAAGAAGCCACTTTCTTGACTCCTCTGACCTCTTGGGAATGCTCACGCAGACGACGATCTATGCAACCAGTGAGGTCTATAAGGGAGTCCAAGGCCTCAGAGAGTTCATGTGCTGCCAATTCGTCCTCGATACATGGACTCAGGCCCTCGAGGAATATAGCATGCAGACAACTCAGGTCCCAGGGCAGTTCGGATGAGAGAGTCCTAAACTCAATGACGTAATCAGTTAGGGATCTGGAACCCTGTTGCAGGTGTAAAAGCGTAGATCCTGAAACGGACTTTCGACCTGGGTCGTTGAACACAGTGCAAAAGAGGGCGAGGAAGCCCGGTAGTTCATTAAGGATTGGATCCATACGTTCCCACAGAGGCGACACCCAGGCCAATGCTTTCCCGTCCAGAAGGGATAGGATATATGTAGTTTTGGAGACTACATCAGGAAAATATGCAGGTTGTAAGGAGAAGTGCATGCTGCACTGATTCAAGAAGCCCCTACATAACAGGGGGTCCCCTGTAAAACAAGGAAGTGCTGGCAAGGGCACTGGAGGCCGGAAGGGTGGCACTTGCTGTTATGGTTAATGGTGTTTGGGTGGATCCTTGGACACTGTGGCAGCTGACCACGCCCACGGAGGGCAGTCCCGTGAGGGTCCACGGTGTCAGGCTAAACTCCGGACAGACAAACACAGATTTGAATCTTTTATTAAACAGTTTGATTGACTACCAGAGGTAGCAGTAGTGAGTAGTGGTATAGAGCCCGACTGGCGTGTCTCACACAGAACGCTGGAACAGCAGATCCTCTGCAAGGCAGTGCTGTAGTGGAAAGAGACTGAGAGTTATGAGCACACAATAAGAATAACATTCAGAGTCCCAATGTAGAAATAGGAGAAGCTCCGAGGTAGGGAGAGCAGGCCCTCGAGGAGTGAATACCTGATCCCTTAGAGCAGAGAGACTCAGTAGCGTTGTACTCACTTAGCAGTAACAGAGATTCCACTAGATGAGAGGTCTGGCACCGGAGCAGAGAGCAGGCCCATGAGGAGCGAGTACCTGGTTCCAGTGAAGCAGTACTGTGGAGAGAGGTGGTCTCTGAGCTCACTGATGGTAACTGTAAGTTAGTTCTTCCAAGCAGAAGGGTAGAGGTTGCAGGCAGAGACACAGGAAACATGGGCCCTCGAGGAGCGATTACTGGTTTCCTGATAGCACCTGAAAGAAGCAAATAGGACCCCGAGGAGCGGGTACCCCGTTAGAGTCCCCTAAGGGTAGTAAGAGTTCCAGATAGTGCTGGAGTGGCAGAGTAGCTTAGGAATGGAGAACTAATCCCATCCGTAATAAATCCTGTTGCTAACTCAATGAGCTAGAAAATACTGTAGGCAGATATACCCGGAAGTCGTGACGTCAGAACAGGGGGACGCCCTGAGGTTCAAGCCAACGTAGAGTTAAAGATGAGGGTGGTGTGCGCGCGCGTGCCCTAGAGGTACCATGAAGGAGAATGGTGGGAGGCAGCACCAAAGCCGCTCCGGGGACACCGGAGAGAATGGCAAGCAGACACCGTGGCGGCCATAAATCCAAGGTGAGTGGGAGGAGCCAAAAGTTGAGAGAGGTAGGTGGGATGAAGACGTCAAAGACCAACGGACGCAACACTTGCGTAGCTGAATTAGGCTTGGCAGGCATCGGAATGGAGTCCAGCTGAATATTCAGTTGATTGATGGCGGTAACCAAAGTCTCTAGGATCTTCTGCTGTTCTGTGATTCACTGGGCCAGGCCAGGGATGGCCTGGATTGCTGAGACCTGTGCCGGGTCCATGGGCTTGGAAATCTGTTAGGATTAGTAGTGTGTGGGCCCTGGCCTGAGGTGAGAGATAATACTGCCCACAGGGAGGAGCCCCATGAGCTTCACCGTTGGGAGCCGAGGTCTCAGTGACGTTAGACTCAGTATCAGTCTAGAGTATTTATTAAAGAAAAAGAGTAACATAGCCCGTGGAGCAGGGAGCCAGAGAGCAGGTCTCACAGAACCAGAGACACAGGGTCCATGGCTGGGAGAATACCCCGAGTGGATACCTCCGAGGAGTAGATGATGATCCGCAGAATGAGGTACACAGATGATGTCTTCAGTAAAGATGGTAGTGGCCCACAGAGCGGGGTGCACCTAAGAAGGTTCTCAGCTGAACTGGTAGTGGTCTGCAGAGCAGGGTACACCGGTGAGGTCCTGGTAGAGATGGTAATGGTCTGCGAAGCGGCGTACATTGGAGAGAGTCCTCAGTAGTGATGATAGTGGTCCGCAGAGTAGGTCACGCTGATGAGGTCCTTAATGGAAATGGTAAAGGCCCGCAGAGTGGGGTACTCACGGTGAAGGTCCTCAGTGGAGATGATAGTGATCCGCAGAGCAGGGAACACTGGTGAGGTCCTCAGTACAGATGGTAGTGGTCCGCAAAGCGAGGTACACCAGAGGGATCCTCTGTAGAACAGGAAGTTGTTCGCAGAGCGGGGTACTCACTGAAAGAGTAGCAATGGTTCCAAGGAAGCCCTGAAGAATGGGGCAGGCAGAGGTCCCAGGCAATAGGCCCTCCGAGGAACGGATAGCCAAGACGAGGATAGGGCCCCCGAGGAGCGGGTACCCAAGACGTCTATACCTGGAAGTAGGAACTGGAATGCAGGTCCTCTAAGAGAGAGATGAATTTAGCAAGAAGGGTTCTCTTTGCCAAGTCATCAGTAGGCAGGGCCAGCAGGATTAAATGTCTTGGTGAGATGATGTCATCCGGAGGGGACGCCCCCGAGGTTCCTGCCATGATGGCTTTAAGATTGGCCAGTGCGCGTGCATGCGCACCTAAGGATTTACAATGGCAAGATGGTGGTCGGCGGCATCCGTGCCGCCCCGGGAGGCCTGGGAGTGGTAGGCAGGCTGTCGGCAGCTGGCAGATGCTGCCAGTCTATCCCATGGAGTCAGGGAAATAAAGAAAGAGGTGAGCAAGAGTGGTTACAACCACCTGCGACCAACAGGGACGTAACAAGCAGATTGTGGCTGACCCATGTGGGGAATAAGGAAACTCTCTGAAAGTGCTCAGTACATTATTCTTCGCAGTCCTATTGGGATAATGGGCCAACCAGGGAGGCATCGCTTGCCACCTCACAGGAGTTGGGGCTAAGGTGTGTTCATTTCCCTCACTTATCGCTGCATGGTCATTTGTTGGCCTGATGTGGTGCGGTACATTGGCTGCAAATGTGTTTAAATCTGCAATCCATCATGAAGCAAGTGCCTCAGTTGAATTTCCAGCATGCAGCGCTCATGCGTTGCGTGCTTGGCCTGTCCACTGCATGCCAGATGCCTTGCTATGAAAGGGCCAAGAACTGGCTTTTGCATTCATGGCCCAGGTAGACATTTTTTTGTGAGCCAAAGGCCGACGTCGTGTCTTCCCTACAACATGCTAGACCTATTAGGCATTCTCTCGCGGAAGGCCTCGTTGTAGTTGAGCCATGTGAACCTACTGTATTCTTTGTATGCACCCAGGATAATGTCAAAGTACTATAGTATGGGCTGCATCGCAACAGGCTTGGAACGCTCAACACAACTGAGGTCAAACACAAGCGAAGGCACATGCCCAATTAATGATCTCTCATTGCATGGGCTTGGCTGCCTCTAGCTTCTTTCTCCTCTCCCACTTGGTCTGGCCCTGCCTCCTATGCCCCGCCATCAATCAGAACAAATCAATGTATTGCCTGTGTCTAATGTGACGTCTAAGGGGCCTAGGAACCACTTCCCACAATTCGTGTTACAATTCTGCCAGCATGCAGGGGCAGATGCTATCCTCCCTCTCCTGTCTGTGATCCGCAGAGGCAGGACCTGAACTACGGGAGGAAGAGGAGAATGAAAATGAAGAGCTGCTAAGTGAGGAAGAGGAAGATAATGACTGTCTGTGCCTAGGCCACTTGCACCTTTTCCTGCCTGCGCGCTCCTTTTGGGAAACTTCTATGCTATATTCATGAGGCTTACCCTGCTCCTCGTCTTATGGTGACGGGGTCCTTAGCAGTAGCTTCGGCATCAGGGATCTGCAAGTGGCTACACTGTGATGGGATTCAGTGAGTGTTCTGATGAGGAGAGTTGTCTTTGGCTGCATGCATCGCCATTCCCCTACTCTGCGGGCCATCCAGTGGCTCTGGTGGCTGCTTGTTGCGACCATGGCTACCTCTGCATTGCTCGGGTAAAAGACTGTGCCCTCTGAATTCCTGACCCCATTCGGGATAATATGAGGGATCCCAATGAGAGTACAGTGGAGATCGGAAAGCGGGAGGGAATATCGAGGCCAGCTGTCCCACCTGGGCCATGGGTCAATCTCGTAAGACCTGTATCCTCAGTAATGTGAAGAGCCAGCCCGGTCTCCAAAGGGGTTATGGTTATAGGAGGGCCAGTTGTCAACTGGCCCCAAGTGCCGGGGCTGGTGTGGAATCACTTGGATGGTGAGCATGGAGCCGACCAGGATGGGGACTTGTACTGCTTCTCGCTAAGACTACGGGAGTTCCTGGTGCTGGGCTTGCAAGCAGATACCGAGGCATGTTCCACATGGCCCGCAGAACTTTGTGCACCTGCATCAGATAGCACATTAGTAAGGATAGGCGGAATGATTTGCACCTGAATGGCTTCCCTATCCTTCATTTCCTTGGGGCGAGCTGCATGATATCAGTGCTGAGGGCACCGGTGCTGCTGATGCTACCCTTCAAAGTTTTTCCTCCATGGCTCCCATTGTTTGCCGTATTAGCCAAATTATGCTTTTTGCTTGGGGTCTTTTGGGCCCTTACCCCAGTCTTTGCGGTTCCCTTGATGGAAATGTTTGCTCTGTGAGGCGCTCCAACATCCTCCCCATCAGCTTCTAGCTTCCCTGTGGTCAGAGACGCCAACGGGAAGGAGGGCCACAAGGTCAGAACCAGAGTTCCATGCCAGTGGGCGCCTTGAGGACGGGGGTACCTAAAACCCCCATATCACACTGTTCTGGGGCCTGACAAGCCACAGCCAAGGAGTCAGACCTCAGGGACATCCGTATAAATGTTGGCAGCACCTCTTAATGAGACGTGTATTGGCTGAAATGCAAGCCAATAAAATTAACTTAAAAGGAAATTATTTTTTATGGAGCAGCAGGAATCCGCCGGAGCGTGCGCTAAATTCAGGGTCAAAAGGCAGGACAGCCCCAGGACCCGACCTGAAGTACCCCCAGAAAGGCGCAGCCACTAGAGGTGTGGTTCGTTTATCACGAATTAGGCAATTTCAACAAAATTACCTAATTCGTCAGGGGTCGGGGGCCCCGAACCCTGAACTACGAGGAAAATTAGTTTTTCGGGTTTGTAGGTGGGAGGGGCACATTTTATTTTTTTAAATAAAAAACCACCCCAAGCATTACAATTCACTGTAATACAACCCCCCCCCCCCCCCCCGACCACCATCCTGATCCCTCCCCAAGACTTACTAACATCCCTGGTGGTCCAGTGGGGTCCCGCGAGGGATTTCTCCCTCCATGCCATCTGACTTTCGGGCCTGCCTTGATCAAAATAGCACCGATAGCCTTTGCGCATACTATGTCACAGGGGCTACCGGTGTGTAACTGAATGGGAGCTGTAGTGTGTGTGACCTCACCAGGAAGAGGTTCCCCGTGAATTGATGAGAATAGCAAGGGAACCGGAGAGCGAATGGTGGGGATCTGCAGATGTTCTGTGAGTTGCTTCAAGATGAAGTTCCCCCGGCCCCGGAGTCCACCAAGGCCAAGGCGTGGAATTCCTAGTTGTTCATCCTGATGGATACAGGAACGGTCAGTGGAGGAGACGGTGAAGTCAGGCCTAGGAGAAGTCCTCCAGCAGAACCTAGGCCTGGGAGTTTACCAGACAGACTGGACACGAGGCAATGGCATGCCCGGGCTGACCGCAGTACAAGCAAAGGCCAGACTGCTGTCGACAACGACATTCCTTAGGAGAGAGTCTGCTCCTACCCATTTGCATGGGTTCTTCCTTCGTAGGGTTCAGCGGTATAGTCAGTCTAGGAGAGGACAAACTTCGAGCTCAGGACAGCCATGGTGTTGGTTTCCGGGATGCTCTGGACTCAAGAGAGTGTTCTTGTAGTCGACAGTCAATACGCCCAGTAAGATCAATCAGAGAATCCAAAGAGGAGGGCAATTCACGAGCCACCAACTCATCCTTTATGTGAGGACTCAACTCTTCAAGGAAGATGGAAATTAGACAGTCGGAGTCCCAATGCAACTCCGAAGTGAGGGTTCGGAATTCAATGACGTAGTCCGTGAAAGGACAAGAGCCCTGCTGAACTTGGAGAAGAGATGACCTGGAAATGGCTCGCTGGCCAGGGTCTTCAAAGACGGACTGAAACAGGGCTAGGAACCCTGGAAGGTATTGGAGGACTGGGTCTTCTCGTTCCCAGAGAGGTGATGCCTAGGCCAAGGCCTTGCCTTCCAGAAGGGGCAGGATGTATGTGGTCTTGATGATCACATTTGGGAAGTAAGCGGGTTGTAAGCAGAAATGCATATTGCATTGATTCAGGAAACCCAGGCACATGAGAGGGTTCCCTGAGAGGCGTGGCAGTGCTGGCAAGGGCACAGTCAATCGAGGAGCCGGCGAAGAGGTTCAGATATTGAGCTTGATAGATGTGGTAGTGGTAGTCACAGTGGCACTAGGCGAGAGCTCAGGTTGTCTATGGCAGGGGCCAGAGACTCCAAGAATGTTTTTGGTTGTTGATCCTTTGTGCCAAGCCAGGAATGGCCTGGAGGGCCGAGACCTCTGCTGGGGCTGACCAATGGCCTGTGACATAGTAAGGGCAAAGGCTATTGACGCCATTTTGATTACTGGCAGCCGACGGTCCGAGTGCAGGAGGTCGCTCCCGGACCCCTGCCAGCATGGGTGCATCGGGTGCCTGGTTATTTGCGGCGCCAGCACATCCATGCTGGGGAGGCCACCCATGAATAAGGCCACAAATTCTACCTTGACAAAAAAAAGTAAATAATCAAGAGCCATACGATTTTGTAAAATGGCGCGAGCCATGCATTGCTCCTACCATGTGACAGGGGCCGGCCAATGGCACAGATAGCCCCTGTCACATGGTAAAGGCAAAGGGCCATTGGTGCCGTTTTGATTAGTGGCAGCTGACCGCCCAAGAGCGGGAGATCGCTCCTGGGACCCCTGCTGGACCACCAGGTACCTTAAAAAAAATTTTTTTTGGGGGGTCGGGAGGGTTGGGGATTCGAACTAATTAAATTTAAATGGTCAGGGTGGGTTTGGGGGTTGTTTTTGTGTCCTTTCTTTCTGACACCCCCCCCCCCCAAATGATAAGAGAACCCACTGAAGCCCAGTGCACAGAGAGACTGAGTGACTTGAATTAAACAAACTCAGTTTAAAAAAGCTGGAATTGTTGGCACACCAGGAAAATGGATGAAAATATATCTCTCCCAGCTATAACACCCAAATGGTGTTTGCTTGCAGACTAGCCCACAGGGTGAATGAAAAAAAATGACACTCCTAGCAGCTTCTCTCTCTGGCACAGCGTCTCAGATCACCTAAATAATAAACTGCTTCAAACAAACACAAACAGGGCTAGCTGGCAATGACACTGCAGCCAAATTAAGAATAAAAATCTGTTTTCCTCTTTCCTAACTAGCCAAAATTGCTCTCAGTTGAGCCTCCTTCCACAAAGCCCACCTCCCCACATCACCCCTGCAAAGAAAGTGCGTGGCACGCCTCATGCTGATGTATATATAGTGCTGGCTGATCAGTAAAATCCTCACAGAGCACTGAATGACAGCGCGATTGGCTGCATTCAGTGCATTTCACAAAATGTTAGCGCTGATACGCTGACATTTTGCTATCCGTGCCAACCTGTCTGACCCTTTCCTGTGAGTCACTGTGACTCACAGGAAAGGGTCGGACAGGTTGGCATGGATACCGGAATGCAGGGTATGAGCGCTGACATTTTGTGAAATCATTCCAAATGGCGGCGAAGAAAAGCGCGCGCTGCACAATGCATTAAACGGATGATAAGTTATATTCGTGGGGAGTCGCGATGCGTTTCGCCTCCCCACAAATATAACAAAAAGTGACATATACGTTGCAGATTGCCGATACGGCGAAAACGAATGCAAACCCCTACTATGGTGTGGATGGACTATAGGTTGGAGAAGAGGGGAAGAGACTAGTGAGGATGAGCTGGGGTTGGGAGAAGAATGACTGGTGGGACTTTGAGGGCTTTCCTAGCTTTTGGTTGGCCATAATGAGTATTCTTCATGTCAATACTACCTGCTTCTCTCTGGACATATAAATATAAGTTGGTCAGTAATACTTACGAACCACTATGGGGTTTTTTTTTTCTTTCTTGATGGGGGCACTATAATTTCAATTGAGTTCAGCAGCCCCAATCAAAAGTTAGCTGATATAATAGGACAGAAAGAGAAGTGGGATAAACATTTGAGGGTAGATTTTACAAACTTACGTACACATGTACTTTTGTTCGCGCACCAGGCGCAAATAAGAGTACGCGGGATTTTAATAGGTACACGTGTATCTGTTAAAATCTGTGATCGGCGCACACAAGGCTGAGCTAAATCAGCAGCCTACGTGCACCGAGCCGCGCAGCCGGCCTCAGTTCCCTCCACCTCCCCCCACCTTCCCCTCCCTTCCCCTACCTAACCCACCCCCCAGCCCTATCTAACCCCCCCCTACCTTTGTTGGAAGAGTTACGCCTGCCCGAGGCAGGCATAACTTGTGCACGCCGGCTGCGTGATTCCCCGGCCCAGGAGCTGTTTCGGAGGCCTCCACCAAGCCCCACCCCCGGATGACGCGCTGCCGCAACATGCCCGCCCCCCTCCCCCGACACACCCCCTAGCAATACCCCAGGATTACGTGCGTCCCGGGGCTTGCACGCGCCGCCAAGCCTATTCAACATAGGCTCGGCACGCTCAGGGGGAGGTTGGGGCAGGTTTTCGGGGGGTACGCGCGTATCTTACGCACGTGCCCCTTTGAAAATCTACCCCTTGGTTTGCAGCCCTCCTGGTGAATGCTACAGTAAACACTTCAGGAACACAAGAACCATAAAGTAGTCTCATCTGTGAATTAATGGAATGTGAGAGATCAGCATTTCTACTAAAAGACCTGCCACTCAGGTACAAAACACACAAGGGGTATCTCTCTGTCCAGAGATCACACCCTGAAATGAATCCACAGGAAGCCATTTGTTACTGCATGCTGAAAAATGCAGAAGTTTACATCAGCCACATACATATAAAAGAGGTTTAATTAGCACAAGTTGGAAACATACATAATTCAGTTTCTTTAAAGAATTGAAAAAAAAAACCCCAAACTTTTAGTTATTCTCCTCATATTTTATCAGAGGCTGGAGAATGTTAGCTCTGGGTTTTTAAGGATCCCATTTGGAAAACGAGGAGTTTCAAGTTAATGCTATTCCAAAAGCTTTGTAAGAGGGCAATTTTCAACCAGCCCACATAGGATAAAGTATGCAGATACTTTTTACCCAAGGACTTTAGCACAAATTATCAAAGTAGATGAATGTGCATAAATCTATTTTGTGTGGGTGTGGGTGTGTACAGAACCAGTGCCAGCATTAGGGATGTGAATCGTTTTCCATATCGTCTTAACGATAGAAATCGTGTGGCAGGAGAAGAAAATCGTGTTTGGCACGATTATTTCATTGAAAAATCGTTAAAAATCGTTTTTTCCGATTAGTGCGCACTAACTCGAGTTAGTGCGCACTAACTCCCCGTTAGTGCGCACTAACTCGAGTTAGTGCGCACTAACTCAAAATGATACAAATAGACACTTTCCAGGTCACTGAAGGTCAGTTAGGAATGAATATGTGTTCCTATTGGCTGGCAGCCCTCTTATCTATTGATGTTACCAAGGTTTCCACTGAGGTGATGGTTGGGGGGATGGGAAATGGAACTGGAAACTCATGAACACCAACAGAAAATGAAACAAAGTGTTCACACTTCCCAGGTCAGTAAAGGTCACTTAGGAATGAATATGTATTCTTATTGGCTGGCTGTGCTCTTATCTATTGATGTTACCAAGGTTACCACTGAGGTAATGGTTGGGGGGATGTGAAATGGAAACAGTTGGAAGCTTGACATGTGATGATCAGCACTCACGTGACTAGAACTTCTTTGTTTATTATTTTTGTTAGCAGGCACCTGAAATGCTAGTGCATGTTGAATTTGCCAATCACTGTGCATTTTAGAAAGGTGGTCCTGGCTGGAACTGTACACAGTTCAAATATATGTAATTGATTGTTGGTAAGTGTATTTTTTAAGTAGCCACACTGGCACAAGTATGTTTACTTTTCCTCCTACTTAACTCACTAGCTCAGCTTTGTAAGAAGGGCTTCTCTGCTTGAGTGAGGGTCAGGCAGCTCCCCCCTGTCTGTGAAGCCAGCCTCTCACTAGTAATGCAGGGAGGGAGCTGTCTCAGACTTCACCATCCTCCTCCTCCCCCCCCCCCTCACCCACACACCATTCACTAGCTGGGACATGGGGGAAGTCAGGAGTGAGGGTCAGGCAGCTCCCCCCTGTCTGTGAAGCCAGCCTCTCACTAGTAATGCAGGGAGGGAGCTGTCTCAGACTTCACCATCCTCCCCCCCCCCCTCACCCACACACCATTCACTAGCTGGGACATGGGGGAAGTCAGGAGTGAGGGTCAGGCAGCTCCCCCCTGTCTGTGAAGCCAGCCTCTCACTAGTAATGCAGGGAGGGAGCTGTCTCAAACTTCACCATCCTCCCCCCCCCCCCCCCCCCTCACCCACACACCATTCACTAGCTGGGACATGGGGGAAGTCAGGAGTGAGGGTCAGGCAGCTCCCCCCTGTCTGTGAAGCCAGCCTCTCACTAGTAATGCAGGGAGGGAGCTGTCTCAGACTTCACCATCCTCCCCCCCCCCCTCACCCACACACCATTCACTAGCTGGGACATGGGGGAAGTCAGGAGTGAGGGTCAGGCAGCCCCCCCCTGTCTGTGAAGCCAGCCTCTCACTAGTAATGCAGGGAGGGAGCTGTCTCAGACTTCACCATCCTCCCCCCCCCCTCACCCACACACCATTCACTAGCTGGGACATGGGGGAAGTCAGGAGTGAGGGTCAGGCAGCTCCCCCCTGTCTGTGAAGCCAGCCTCTCACTAGTAATGCAGGGAGGGAGCTGTCTCAGACTTCACCATCCTCCTCCCCCCCCCCCCCTCACCCACACACCATTCACTAGCTGGGACATGGGGGAAGTCAGGAGTGAGGGTCAGGCAGCTCCCCCCTGTCTGTGAAGCCAGCCTCTCACTAGTAATGCAGGGAGGGAGCTGTCTCAGACTTCACCATCCTCCTCCCCCCCCCCCCCCTCACCCACACACCATTCACTAGCTGGGACATGGGGGAAGTCAGGAGTGAGGGTCAGGCAGCTCCCCCCTGTCTGTGAAGCCAGCCTCTCACTAGTAATGCAGGGAGGGAGCTGTCTCAGACTTCACCATCCTCCCCCCCCCCCTCACCCACACACCATTCACTAGCTGGGACATGGGGGAAGTCAGGAGTGAGGGTCAGGCAGCTCCCCCCTGTCTGTGAAGCCAGCCTCTCACTAGTAATGCAGGGAGGGAGCTGTCTCAGACTTCACCATCCTCCTCCCCCCCCCCCTCACCCACACACCATTCACTAGCTGGGACATGGGGGAAGTCAGGAGTGAGGGTCAGGCAGCTCCCCCCTGTCTGTGAAGCCAGCCTCTCACTAGTAATGCAGGGAGGGAGCTGTCTCAGACTTCACCATCCTCCCCCCCCCCCCCTCACCCACACACCATTCACTAGCTGGGACATGGGGGAAGTCAGGAGTGAGGGTCAGGCAGCTCCCCCCTGTCTGTGAAGCAGCCTCTCACTAGTAATGCAGGGAGGGAGCTGTCTCAGACTTCACCATCCTCCCCCCCCCCCTCACCCACACACCATTCACTAGCTGGGACATGGGGGAAGTCAGGAGTGAGGGTCAGGCAGCTCCCCCCTGTCTGTGAAGCCAGCCTCTCACTAGTAATGCAGGGAGGGAGCTGTCTCAGACTTCACCATCCTCCCCCCCCCCCCTCACCCACACACCATTCACTAGCTGGGACATGGGGGAAGTCAGGAGTGAGGGTCAGGCAGCTCCCCCCTGTCTGTGAAGCCAGCCTCTCACTAGTAATGCAGGGAGGGAGCTGTCTCAGACTTCACCATCCTCCTCCCCCCCCCCCCTCACCCACACACCATTCACTAGCTGGGACATGGGGGAAGTCAGGAGTGAGGGTCAGGCAGCTCCCCCCTGTCTGTGAAGCCAGCCTCTCACTAGTAATGCAGGGAGGGAGCTGTCTCAGACTTCACCATCCTCCCCCCCCCCCCCCTCACCCACACACCATTCACTAGCTGGGACATGGGGGAAGTCAGGAGTGAGGGTCAGGCAGCTCCCCCCTGTCTGTGAAGCCAGCCTCTCACTAGTAATGCAGGGAGGGAGCTGTCTCAGACTTCACCATCCTCCTCCCCCCCCCCCCTCACCCACACACCATTCACTAGCTGGGACATGGGAGAAGTCAGGAGTGAGGGTCAGGCAGCTCCCCCTGTCTGTGAAGCCAGCCTCTCACTAGTAATGCAGGGAGGGAGCTGTCTCAGACTTCACCATCCTCCCCCCCCCTCACCCACACACCATTCACTAGCTGGGACATGGGGAAGTCAGGAGTGAGGGTCAGGCAGATCCCCCCTGTCTGTGAAGCCAGCCTCTCACTAGTAATGCAGGGAGGGAGCTGTCTGAGACTTCACCATCCTCCCCCCCCCCCCCCCCCTCACCCACACACCATTCACTAGCTGGGACATGGGGGAAGTCAGGAGTGAGGGTCAGGCAGCTCCCCCCTGTCTGTGAAGCCAGCCTCTCACTAGTAATGCAGGGAGGGAGCTGTCTCAGACTTCACCATCCTCCCCCCCCCCCCCCTCACCCACACGCCATTCACTAGCTGGGACATGGGGGAAGTCAGGAGTGAGGGTCAGGCAGCTCCCCCCTGTCTGTGAAGCCAGCCTCTCACTAGTAATGCAGGGAGGGAGCTGTCTCAGACTTCACCATCCTCCTCCCCCCCCCCCCCCTCACCCACACACCATTCACTAGCTGGGACATGGGGGAAGTCAGGAGTGAGGGTCAGGCAGCTCCCCCCTGTCTGTGAAGCCAGCCTCTCACTAGTAATGCAGGGAGGGAGCTGTCTCAGACTTCACCATCCTCCCCCCCCCCCTCACCCACACACCATTCACTAGCTGGGACATGGGGGAAGTCAGGAGTGAGGGTCAGGCAGCTCCCCGCTGTCTGTGAAGCCAGCCTCTCACTAGTAATGCAGGGAGGGAGCTGTCTCAGACTTCACCATCCTCCCCCCCCCCCCTCACCCACACACCATTCACTAGCTGGGACATGGGGGAAGTCAGGAGTGAGGGTCAGGCAGCTCCCCCCTGTCTGTGAAGCCAGCCTCTCACTAGTAATGCAGGGAGGGAGCTGTCTCAGACTTCACCATCCTCCTCCCCCCCCCCCCCTCACCCACACACCATTCACTAGCTGGGACATGGGGGAAGTCAGGAGTGAGGGTCAGGCAGCTCCCCCCTGTCTGTGAAGCCAGCCTCTCACTAGTAATGCAGGGAGGGAGCTGTCTCAGACTTCACCATCCTCCCCCCCCCCCTCACCCACACACCATTCACTAGCTGGGACATGGGGGAAGTCAGGAGTGAGGGTCAGGCAGCTCCCCCTGTCTGTGAAGCCAGCCTCTCACTAGTAATGCAGGGAGGGAGCTGTCTCAGACTTCACCATCCTCCCCCCCCCTCACCCACACACCATTCACTAGCTGGGACATGGGGGAAGTCAGGAGTGAGGGTCAGGCAGCTCCCCCCTGTCTGTGAAGCCAGCCTCTCACTAGTAATGCAGGGAGGGAGCTGTCTGAGACTTCACCATCCTCCTCCCCCCCCCCCCCCACCCACACACCATTCACTAGCTGGGACATGGGGAAGTCAGGAGTGAGGGTCAGGCAGCTCCCCCCTGTCTGTGAAGCCAGCCTCTCACTAGTAATGCAGGGAGGGAGCTGTCTCAGACTTCACCATCCTCCCCCCCCCCCCCTCACCCACACACCATTCACTAGCTGGGACATGGGGGAAGTCAGGAGTGAGGGTCAGGCAGCTCCCCCCTGTCTGTGAAGCCAGCCTCTCACTAGTAATGCAGGGAGGGAGCTGTCTCAGACTTCACCATCCTCCCCCCCCCCCCTCACCCACACACCATTCACTAGCTGGGACATGGGGGAAGTCAGGAGTGAGGGTCAGGCAGCTCCCCCTGTCTGTGAAGCCAGCCTCTCACTAGTAATGCAGGGAGGGAGCTGTCTCAGACTTCACCATCCTCCCCCCCCCTCACCCACACACCATTCACTAGCTGGGACATGGGGGAAGTCAGGAGTGAGGGTCAGGCAGCTCCCCCCTGTCTGTGAAGCCAGCCTCTCACTAGTAATGCAGGGAGGGAGCTGTCTGAGACTTCACCATCCTCCTCCCCCCCCCCCCCCCCTCACCCACACACCATTCACTAGCTGGGACATGGGGGAAGTCAGGAGTGAGGGTCAGGCAGCTCCCCCCTGTCTGTGAAGCCAGCCTCTCACTAGTAATGCAGGGAGGGAGCTGTCTCAGACTTCCCCATCCTCCCCCCCCCCCCTCACCCACACACCATTCACTAGCTGGGACATGGGGGAAGTCAGGAGTGAGGGTCAGGCAGCTCCCCCCTGTCTGTGAAGCCAGCCTCTCACTAGTAATGCAGGGAGGGAGCTGTCTCAGACTTCACCATCCTCCCCCCCCCCCCTCACCCACACACCATTCACTAGCTGGGACATGGGGGAAGTCAGGAGTGAGGGTCAGGCAGCTCCTCCCTGTCTGTGAAGCCAGCCTCTCACTAGTAATGCAGGGAGGGAGCTGTCTCAGACTTCACCATCCTCCTCCCCACCCCCCTCACCCACACACCATTCACTAGCTGGGACATGGGGGAAGTCAGGAGTGAGGGTCAGGCAGCTCCCCCCTGTCTGTGAAGCCAGCCTCTCACTAGTAATGCAGGGAAGGAGCTGTCTCAGACTTCACCATCCTCCCCCCCCCCCCTCACCCACACACCATTCACTAGCTGGGACATGGGGGAAGTCAGGAGTGAGGGTCAGGCAGCTCCCCCCTGTCTGTGAAGCCAGCCTCTCACTAGTAATGCAGGGAGGGAGCTGTCTCAGACTTCACCATCCTCCCCCCCCCCTCACCCACACACCATTCACTAGCTGGGACATGGGGGAAGTCAGGAGTGAGGGTCAGGCAGCTCCCCCCTGTCTGTGAAGCCAGCCTCTCACTAGTAATGCAGGGAGGGAGCTGTCTCAGACTTCACCATCCTCCTCCCCCCCCCCCCTCACCCACACACCATTCACTAGCTGGGACATGGGGGAAGTCAGGAGTGAGGGTCAGGCAGCTCCCCCCTGTCTGTGAAGCCAGCCTCTCACTAGTAATGCAGGGAGGGAGCTGTCTCAGACTTCACCATCCTCCCCCCCCCCCCCTCACCCACACACCATTCACTAGCTGGGACATGGGGGAAGTCAGGAGTGAGGGTCAGGCAGCTCCCCCCTGTCTGTGAAGCCAGCCTCTCACTAGTAATGCAGGGAGGGAGCTGTCTCAGACTTCACCATCCTCCCCCCCCCCCTCACCCACACACCATTCACTAGCTGGGACATGGGGGAAGTCAGGAGTGAGGGTCAGGTAGCTCCCTCCTGTCTGTGAAGCCAGCCTCTCACTAGTAATGCAGGGAGGGAGCTGTCTCAGACTTCACCATCCTCCTCCCCCCCCCCCTCACCCACACACCATTCACTAGCTGGGACATGGGGGAAGTCAGGAGTGAGGGTCAGGCAGCTCCCCCCTGTCTGTGAAGCCAGCCTCTCACTAGTAATGCAGGGAGGGAGCTGTCTCAGACTTCACCATCCTCCCCCCCCCCTCACCCACACACCATTCACTAGCTGGGACATGGGGGAAGTCAGGAGTGAGGGTCAGGCAGCTCCCCCCTGTCTGTGAAGCCAGCCTCTCACTAGTAATGCAGGGAGGGAGCTGTCTCAGACTTCACCATCCTCCCCCCCCCCCTCACCCACACACCATTCACTAGCTGGGACATGGGGGAAGTCAGGAGTGAGGGTCAGGCAGCTCCCCCCTGTCTGTGAAGCCAGCCTCTCACTAGTAATGCAGGGAGGGAGCTGTCTCAGACTTCACCATCCTCCTCCCCCCCCCTCACCCACACACCATTCACTAGCTGGGACATGGGGGAAGTCAGGAGTGAGGGTCAGGCAGCTCCCCCCTGTCTGTGAAGCCAGCCTCTCACTAGTAATGCAGGGAGGGAGCTGTCTCAGACTTCACCATCCTCCTCCCCCCCCCCCCCCTCACCCACACACCATTCACTAGCTGGGACATGGGGGAAGTCAGGAGTGAGGGTCAGGCAGCTCCCCCCTGTCTGTGAAGCCAACCTCTCACTAGTAATGCAGGGAGGGAGCTGTCTCAGACTTCACCATCCCCCCCCCCCCCCCCCCCTCACCCACACACCATTCACTAGCTGGGACATGGGGGAAGTCAGGAGTGAGGGTCAGGCAGCTCCCCCCTGTCTGTGAAGCCAGCCTCTCACTAGTAATGCAGGGAGGGAGCTGTCTCAGACTTCACCATCCTCCCCCCCCCCCCCCTCACCCACACACCATTCACTAGCTGGGACATGGGGGAAGTCAGGAGTGAGGGTCAGGCAGCTCCCCCCTGTCTGTGAAGCCAGCCTCTCACTAGTAATGCAGGGAGGGAGCTGTCTCAGACTTCACCATCCTCCTCCCCCCCCCCCTCACCCACACACCATTCACTAGCTGGACATGGGGGAAGTCAGGAGTGAGGGTCAGGCAGCTCCCCCCTGTCTGTGAAGCCAGCCTCTCACTAGTAATGCAGGGAGGGAGCTGTCTCAGACTTCACCATCCTCCCCCCCCCCTCACCCACACACCATTCACTAGCTGGGACATGGGGGAAGTCAGGAGTGAGGGTCAGGCAGCTCCCCCCTGTCTGTGAAGCCAGCCTCTCACTAGTAATGCAGGGAGGGAGCTGTCTCAGACTTCACCATCCTCCTCCCCCCCCCCCCTCACCCACACACCATTCACTAGCTGGGACATGGGGGAAGTCAGGAGTGAGGGTCAGGCAGCTCCCCCCTGTCTGTGAAGCCAGCCTCTCACTAGTAATGCAGGGAGGGAGCTGTCTCAGACTTCACCATCCTCCCCCCCCCCTCACCCACACACCATTCACTAGCTGGGACATGGGGAAGTCAGGAGTGAGGGTCAGGCAGCTCCCCCCTGTCTGTGAAGCCAGCCTCTCACTAGTAATGCAGGGAGGGAGCTGTCTCAGACTTCACCATCCTCCCCCCCCCCCTCACCCACACACCATTCACTAGCTGGGACATGGGGGAAGTCAGGAGTGAGGGTCAGGCAGCTCCCCCCTGTCTGTGAAGCCAGCCTCTCACTAGTAATGCAGGGAGGGAGCTGTCTCAGAGTTCACCATCCTCCCCCCCCCCCTCACCCACACACCATTCACTAGCTGGGACATGGGGGAAGGCAGGAGTGAGGGTCAGGCAGCTCCCCCCTGTCTGTGAAGCCAGCCTCTCACTAGTAATGCAGGGAGGGAGCTGTCTCAGACTTCACCATCCTCCCCCCCCCCCTCACCCACACACCATTCACTAGCTGGGACATGGGGGAAGTCAGGAGTGAGGGTCAGGCAGCTCCCCCCTGTCTGTGAAGCCAGCCTCTCACTAGTAATGCAGGGAGGGAGCTGTCTCAGACTTCACCATCCTCCCCCCCCCTCACCCACACACCATTCACTAGCTGGGACATGGGGGAAGTCAGGAGTGAGGGTCAGGCAGCTCCCCCCTGTCTGTGAAGCCAGCCTCTCACTAGTAATGCAGGGAGGGAGCTGTCTCAGACTTCACCATCCTCCTCCCCCCCCCCCCTCACCCACACACCATTCACTAGCTGGGACATGGGGGAAGTCAGGAGTGAGGGTCAGGCAGCTCCCCCCTGTCTGTGAAGCCAGCCTCTCACTAGTAATGCAGGGAGGGAGCTGTCTCAGACTTCACCATCCTCCCCCCCCCCCCCCCCCTCACCCACACACCATTCACTAGCTGGGACATGGGGGAAGTCAGGAGTGAGGGTCAGGCAGCTCCCCCCTGTCTGTGAAGCCAGCCTCTCACTAGTAATGCAGGGAGGGAGCTGTCTCAGACTTCACCATCCTCCTCCCCCCCCCCCCTCACCCACACACCATTCACTAGCTGGGACATGGGGGAAGTCAGGAGTGAGGGTCAGGCAGCTCCCCCCTGTCTGTGAAGCCAGCCTCTCACTAGTAATGCAGGGAGGGAGCTGTCTCAGACTTCACCATCCTCCCCCCCCCCCCTCACCCACACACCATTCACTAGCTGGGACATGGGGGAAGTCAGGAGTGAGGGTCAGGCAGCTCCCCCCTGTCTGTGAAGCCAGCCTCTCACTAGTAATGCAGGGAGGGAGCTGTCTCAGACTTCACCATCCTCCCCCCCCCCTCACCCACACACCATTCACTAGCTGGGACATGGGGGAAGTCAGGAGTGAGGGTCAGGCAGCTCCCCCCTGTCTGTGAAGCCAGCCTCTCACTAGTAATGCAGGGAGGGAGCTGTCTCAGACTTCACCATCCTCCCCCCCCCCCCTCACCCACACGCCATTCACTAGCTGGGACATGGGGGAAGTCAGGAGTGAGGGTCAGGCAGCTCCCCCCTGTCTGTGAAGCCAGCCTCTCACTAGTAATGCAGGGAGGGAGCTGTCTCAGACTTCACCATCCTCCTCCCCCCCCCCCTCACCCACACACCCTTCACTAGCTGGGACATGGGGGAAGTCAGGAGTGAGGGTCAGGCAGCTCCCCCCTGTCTGTGAAGCCAGCCTCTCACTAGTAATGCAGGGAGGGAGCTGTCTCAGACTTCACCATCCTCCCCCCCCCCTCACCCACACACCATTCACTAGCTGGGACATGGGGGAAGTCAGGAGTGAGGGTCAGGCAGCTCCCCCCTGTCTGTGAAGCCAGCCTCTCACTAGTAATGCAGGGAGGGAGCTGTCTCAGACTTCACCATCCCCCCCCCCCCCCCCCTCACCCACACACCATTCACTAGCTGGGACATGGGGGAAGTCAGGAGTGAGGGTCAGGCAGCTCCCCCTGTCTGTGAAGCCAGCCTCTCACTAGTAATGCAGGGAGGGAGCTGTCTCAGACTTCACCATCCTCCCCCCCCCTCACCCACACACCATTCACTAGCTGGGACATGGGGGTAGTCAGGAGTGAGGGTCAGGCAGCTCCCCCCTGTCTGTGAAGCCAGCCTCTCACTAGTAATGCAGGGAGGGAGCTGTCTGAGACTTCACCATCCTCCTCCCCCCCCCCCTCACCCACACACCATTCACTAGCTGGGACATGGGGGAAGTCAGGAGTGAGGGTCAGGCAGCTCCCCCCTGTCTGTGAGGCCAGCCTCTCACTAGTAATGCAGGGAGGGAGCTGTCTCAGACTTCACCATCCTCTCCCCCCCCCCTCACCCACACGCCATTCACTAGCTGGGACATGGGGGAAGTCAGGAGTGAGGGTCAGGCAGCTCCCCCCTGTCTGTGAAGCCAGCCTCTCACTAGTAATGCAGGGAGGGAGCTGTCTCAGACTTCACCATCCTCCTCCCCCCCCCCCCCTCACCCACACACCATTCACTAGCTGGGACATGGGGGAAGTCAGGAGTGAGGGTCAGGCAGCTCCCCCCTGTCTGTGAAGCCAGCCTCTCACTAGTAATGCAGGGAGGGAGCTGTCTCAGACTTCACCATCCTCCCCCCCCCCCCCCCTCACCCACACACCATTCACTAGCTGGGACATGGGGGAAGTCAGGAGTGAGGGTCAGGCAGCTCCCCGTGTCTGTGAAGCCAGCCTCTCACTAGTAATGCAGGGAGGGAGCTGTCTCAGACTTCACCATCCTCCCCCCCCCCCTCCCCCACACACCATTCACTAGCTGGGACATGGGGGAAGTCAGGAGTGAGGGTCAGGCAGCTCCCCCCTGTCTGTGAAGCCAGCCTCTCACTAGTAATGCAGGGAGGGAGCTGTCTCAGACTTCACCATCCTCCCCCCCCCCCCCCTCACCCACACACCATTCACTAGCTGGGACATGGGGGAAGTCAGGAGTGAGGGTCAGGCAGCTCCCCGTGTCTGTGAAGCCAGCCTCTCACTAGTAATGCAGGGAGGGAGCTGTCTCAGACTTCACCATCCTCCCCCCCCCCTCACCCACACACCATTCACTAGCTGGGACATGGGGGAAGTCAGGAGTGAGGGTCAGGCAGCTCCCCCCTGTCTGTGAAGCCAGCCTCTCACTAGTAATGCAGGGAGGGAGCTGTCTGAGACTTCACCATCCTCCTCCCCCCCCCCTCACCCACACACCATTCACTAGCTGGGACATGGGGGAAGTCAGGAGTGAGGGTCAGGCAGCTCCCCCCTGTCTGTGAAGCCAGCCTCTCACTAGTAATGCAGGGAGGGAGCTGTCTCAGACTTCACCATCCTCCCCCCCCCCCCCCTCACCCACACACCATTCACTAGCTGGGACATGGGGGAAGTCAGGAGTGAGGGTCAGGCAGCTCCCCCCTGTCTGTGAAGCCAGCCTCTCACTAGTAATGCAGGGAGGGAGCTGTCTCAGACTGGTATCAGGGTTAGGGCACTGTGTGCAGGAAGATCACAACACTCCTGGTATTAATAGGGATAGGGCACTGTAAGAGATGACTGTAGTAGATTGAATAAAGATCTGATGTTTCTGCTCTCCTCACACCAAACAAAAACAACACACAAGCAGAGAAGCCCTTCTTACAAAGCTGAGCTAGTGAGTTAAGTAGGAGGAAAAGTAAACATACTTGTGCCAGTGTGGCTACTTAAAAAATACACTTACCAACAATCAATTAGATATATTTGAACTGTGTACAGTTCCAGCCAGGACCACCTTTCTAAAATGCACAGTGATTGGCAAATTCAACATGCACTAGCATTTCAGGTGCCTGCTAACTAAAATAATAAACAAACAAGTTCTAGTCACGTGAGTGCTGATCATTACATTACTTTTTTTGTCAAGCTTCCAACTGTTTCCATTTCACATCCCCCCAACCATTACCTCAGTGTTAGCCTTGGTAACATCAATAGATAAGAGCACAGCCAGCCAATAGGAATACATACATACATATTCATTCCTAAGTGACCTTTACTGACCTGGGAAGTGTGAACACTTTGTTTCATTTTCTGTTGGTGTTCGTTAGTTTCCAGTTCCATTTCCCATCCCCCCAACCATCACCTCAGTGGTAACCTTGGTAACATCAATAGATAAGAGGGCAGCCAGCCAATAGGAACACATATTCATTCCTAACTGACCTTCAGTGACCTGGAAAGTGTTTATTTGTATCATTTTCAGTTAGTGCGCACTAAATCGAGTTAGTGCGCACTAACGGGGAGTTAGTGCGCACTAACTCGAGTTAGTGCGCACTAACACGATTTAACGATTTTTAACGATAAATCGTTAGAATTTCTATTGTATCGTGTTCTATAACGATTTAAGACGATATAAACATTATCGGACGATAATTTTAATCGTTGAAAAACGATTCACATCCCTAGCCAGCATGCACTCATAAAGTTTCACCTGCTCAGGAAAAGCTGTGACTTTGTGCGTACATATTTATGTGCATACTTTTGAAAAGTATGGGGTAGATTTTATAAATTTGGGTGAGCGCGTTCTTTTGTTCGCGCACCAGGCGCGAACAAAAGTACGCTGGATTTTATAAGATACGCGCGTAAGATACGGGTACACACTCCACACAGGAACCTCCGCTCAGCAAATAAAGCACTCCTAACCATTCCATCAGTTAAAACAGCAAGACTGACACAAGTGAGAGAAAGAGCCCTATCACTAGCAGGACCCATAATCTGGAACACAATGCCTCCAGAGATCAGGCTACAAAGTGATCTCAAGACATTCAAGAAAAACCTAAAAACATGGCTTTTTAAACAAGCATTTTACAAAGAGACAGGAGAATAGAGAGAAATATTTCAGGAAAAGACAGAAAGACACCGACATACAGTCCTTAGGACTATACAGTAGATTAGTCTATGAACTCCACACCACAATAAACCATAACTATAATACTATGTGTAATAAAACTACCGGTGTAAGTACCTTGGTACAATTGGTCATGAACTACTTCGCTAAATGACTGTCTAATGATATATTGTAACCGAACCTTTGACAGCACCTGTTAGAATGTACTATAGTACACTTTTACCTACATTAAATATGTGCCTACATGTAAACCGTTGCAACGGTATTTAACTTAGCAATGGTATAGAAAAGTTTTTAAATACATAAATAAATAAATTATAAAATCCGGGGTCGGCGCGCGCAAGGGGGTGCACATTTGTTCCCTCCGAGGCCGCTCCGATTTCGGAGCGGCCTCGGAGGGAACTTTCTTTCCCCCCCCCCCCCCCCCCCGCACCTTCCCCTCCCTTCCCCTATCTAACAAACCCCCCCCCCCCCCGGCCCTATCTAACCCCCCCTACCTTTGTTGGCAGATTTACGCCTGCTGAAAGCAGGCGTAAATCTGTGCGCGCCAGTGGGCTGCTGGCGCGCCATCACCCAACCCAGGGGCTGGTCCGGAGGCCTCGATCACGCCCCTGGGCCGACGCCATGCCCCCAGTCCCGCCCCGAACCGCCCCTGACCCCGGACACGCCCCTCCCCGCCCCTTTTACGAAGCCCCGGGACTTGCGCGTGCCGGTGCACAAGTGCCCTGCGCGCGTAAATCCGGCCGGATTTACGCGCACAGGGCTTTTAAAATCCGGCCCTATGTGTGTAACTCAGTCCTTGCCCCCCTCCTGGAAGGCCCCTCCCTAAATGTATGTGTTACTGTAATCTTAGAGAGACATGGAGTTAAGGATCAGTTGATCCATTATGAAGCCAGAAATGAGAGTAAGGTGAATAGTTATTTGTAAAACTTAGTGAATAAAAGTCACACCTGTTCAAAGTTAGGACAGAAGCTGCATGGGAAGGTGAATAGAGACAAACTGAGTGATAATGATCAGATAATGAAACTTTTCATATCCACTCTTCTCAGAGCTGCAGAATGCATTTGCAGCCTCATTTTCCTAAATATGATCCTCATTATTCCATTTTGGTTATGCAAAGTAACTTTCATCATGTCAGTCCCTTATAAAAAAATAGGCAAAATTAAACTTAGCATCTTCAGTCCACGATGTCTGCACAAACTATGATCTGGAAGAAAAAATGCCTTCCCACACTTCAATCTCCACGTTGCTTCATTTGCATACTCCCTCAAATACTTATTTGTCCCAGCTCCAGAAGAATCAACAGGGGACACCACATTATTCTCACATATACATGGAAAAAGCCCACTTATTACATGCTTATGGTGCCGCAGCTGTCCTGTTGCCACCTCTACTCATAGTGTCAGCTTTGAAAACCAGCACATGCATAATGAGTAGAAAAACAGTGGCAGGACAGCCTTTGCACAGTGAGTGTACTTACATATTCTGCAGGACACACTGTCAACTGCATTCCACTGTGAGGGGGATACTGGGGGAGAATGAGTGAGGCTGCAGGAGCGCATAGTGAAGACGATGACGAAGAGAAAGCAAGAAATAAACAGCTGGTCTTTTTATGCCATCATTTACTATGTTGCCATGTTAAACAGAGGAAGGTGGGGAAGGACTGAAAGGGGATGACAGGTGACTGTATCTCACTGAGAAGGGCAGATGGCAGGTAAAGGATTTAGATGTAATTGAGACACTGAAAGAGAGACAAGCGAGAGGTTGCGAGTGAGAGAAAGTGAGAGGGGAATAAAAGAGGCAGGAGACAGGAAGATAAAGGTTAGAAATTGACATGGAGGTGGAATGAATAAAAAAGAGGAATAACATCAGGAAACTGCAAAGATATTGGGCAGCATAAAATTAGAGATGAAGCAAAGCAAAATGAATAGATGTGAAAGAACTTTTGCAAAAGAGGGAGGGAGAGAGGCAGATGGAGACTTAAGGAAAGGTAAAATGGAAAAAAAATAGGAAATGTATAAGACAAGAAAATAGTAAGATTAAAATTACTGTTTGCTTATTCAGTGATATTTTTATTCACTTTATATTAAAAACAAGAAAAAATATATAAAGGGGTTACATGAGCTGAAACTTTGAGACACAAGAAATATACATTTTTAAAAAGCTGAAAATCCTTGGGATGCAGTAAAAGGGAAAAAGGTGACACAGGACAACTCACAGGATTATTTATGGAGCTGAAAATAAAATTTTAAAAGAAAAAAATGTCCTTCGATAGGAAATAATGGGGCCTGTTTACAAGTTGTGATAATGCATTAGCATGCATTAAAAGGCAAAATAGCCTCTCAACACACACACAAAAATAGGTTAATTATGCAACATCAGCAACACTCATATAGGTTTTGCTGTTATTGGAAAAACACAACAAAAAATATGGATGCAATGCTTGCCAAAATCAGTGGGTTGTGGAGCATGCAGATTCATGCAAAACAGCTCATTATTATTAATAAAGGCTTAACATGGATCATGATTAATGTTGCAATCTACATTAAACACAACTATCAGGGAACCAAAATCCGTAAAAAAACAAATTACAAAAATCAAAAAATCCTCCTACATCTAAACATGCCTTTCAGATGAAATGTAATCACTGGTTTCTAATCATATTGCAATTTTTTGACTTTTGAAGTATGATGCAAATCAAACACAATAAACAAAAATAAAAAAAATGGAGTTGATCAACCAATGCTGAAAGCAGTCTATGCCAGTAACTTTGAAAGAGCCGTGCGGGTTCGCATGTACACATGTATGCTGGCTTGGATCGATGAACATAGCCATTTTAAAACATACGCTTGTGTATGCATGTATGGTATAAAATGGTATATATGACTGTGCCTACAAGTGTGCACAACTTTATATAGATGCGCTCTTGTGGGTGCAAATGCTGCCTCTACTGTGTAAGTGGGGGAATTGTAGTAGACACAAGCGCTGACAAAATTACCAGTTTCCCTAGTTCGTTCCCAATTAACCCCTGGTTAACTAGCCTACCTTTTACCCTATTAGCCTCAACTCTTAACACCTCGCTAACCTCTTTAGTATTTTTATTTCAGGATTTACATGCCATCCAAAGCAGAAGTAAATTTATGCAGTATGGGGTCCTGACGCACACTTATTTATTTTTATTTATTTATTTGTAAGTTTTTTATATACCGAAGAATTGGTGTTGACCTTCACTCCGGTTTACATTTGTAACAACATTTTACATTCAAATCAGAAGACATCTGTGATAACAGTATACATTAAAAATCAACAGATAACTGTAACAAGAGTTTACATTCGAAAAAATATCAGGTTATCGAAAGAAAACCGTTATTATGAAAGAGAACATTTATTCAAATGTTGTGCACATAAATAGTTATACTCATAAATAGTTATACACTTGTGCACATAAATAGTTATACACAGATTTCATTGAGAAATCTAGGAAAGCCATGCCCCACCCAGACCACACCCATGCCATGCCCTTGTTTTGCAAAAAAAAAAAAAAATGTGCACATTCTGAGAGATGTGTGTACTCGCACACGATTTACAATCCATGCAGCATGCACTGGCCTGTCTTCAGCCTTTATCTCCTGACTTTGCTGTGCATAAGGCTTTTAAAATTCACCTTTATAAGTCCAAATATTGAAACGATGATTTCACAATGAAAAAACAAAGGATCTTCACTTGTCACAGCCTCTCAAAACTCATTCTTTATCCTGACCCCTCCTTGGTGATTTGAAAGAAAATCTTCATTAGGGGCATGAGATCCAATTGTTAGTGTTATTCGTCAGAATAACTGGTTGCCAATGGAAGGAGAGAGAAATTTAAGCTATTGACCCTGGTTCATAAAGCTCTCAGTAGTGAGGCACCTGAGTGTATTAGTTCTGTTCTTAGAGTATATAGACCATCTAGAAATGTTTGTTATGTGCACTCTTGACATTCCATCTATGCAGGTGCTATGATTAGCAGAATCTCATGACTATTTGCTGTGATGGGCCCTAACTTCTGGAAGAGGTTGCCTGAGGCGCTTTGTAAAGAACCATGAAGAAAAGTTTTTAAAAAGCCTTAAAAACGTATATTTTTTAAGAAGCATTTAAAGAGTTTTTGTAATACTTGTGCTGTTGCGATTGAGCTAATGATTATATTTTAATATATGTCAGTTTTATTTTGTGTACTTTTATGTTGTATTTTTTAATTTTATAAATGTATTTATGTAAACCGCTTAGAATGCAGGATAATGAAGTAAATACATTTTTAGTAAAATCTGTGGAAGGCAGGGCATGAGTGAGTTGCCATTGCTGCGGCCCCATGGATGGGATGTGGAGGCTGGGGAGATCCCTGGTCCCCGAAATGATTGACAGGGTAGGAGTGGGGGGGGGGGGGGGGGAGTTAGAGGGGCCTGGGGATCTGGATAGATCCAGGCCCTGGCCTTGATTTTTAACTATACAATATGGGGTAGATTTTAAAAATTTGCGCGATCGCGTACTTTTGTTCGCGCACCAGGCACGAACAAAAGTACGCTGGATTTTATAAGATACGCGCGGCTACGCACGTATCTTATAAAATCCAGCGTTTTATAAGATACGCGTAGCCGCGCGTATCTTATAAAATCCGGGGTCGGCGCGCGCAAGGGGGGTGCACATTTGTGCAACCTGCGCGTGCCGAGCCCAGCGCGCGCTGCCTGTTCCTTCCGAGGCCGCTCCGATTTCGGAGCGGCCTCGGAAGGAACTTTCCTTCGCCCTCCCCCCACCTTCCCCTCCCTTCCCCTACCTAACCCACCCCCCCGGCCCTATCTAAAACCCCCCTTACCTCTGTTGCACGATTTACGCCTGCTAAA
Source organism: Rhinatrema bivittatum (assembly GCF_901001135.1). Lineage (NCBI taxonomy): Eukaryota > Metazoa > Chordata > Amphibia > Gymnophiona > Rhinatrematidae > Rhinatrema > Rhinatrema bivittatum. Next base: position 382,428,945 of record NC_042616.1, read on the forward strand.
AGCAGATGTAAATCTGCGCGTGCCAGCGGGCTGCTGGCGCGCCATCACCCGACCCGGGGGCTGGTCCAGAGACCTCGACCACGCCCCCTGGCCAGCACCATGCCCCCGGGCCCGCCCCCGCAACGCCGCATCACGCCCCCGAAACGACCGCATCATTTCCGGGAACGCCCCTGACATGCCCCCTCACCGCACCCTGTTACGAATTCCCGGGACTTACGCGCGTCCCAGGGTTCTGCGCGTGCCGGCGGCCTATGCAAAAGAGGTGCGCCGGCACGCGAGGGCCCTGCGTGCGTAAATCCGGCCGGATTTACGCGTGCAGGGCATTTAAAATCCACCCCTATATAACATAAAAAGTAACGTACATCTGAAGGACAAAAACAATTATATAATATACTATGGTCTGTGAGATCTATATAACCTAGTTTATTATAATTTGCCACTGCATTTTCTAGGTCTTGAACTATGCTTTCTACTTTGCAAGATGACTTTTGGCATTCTTGATTCATATGCTATGTATTAGACCAAGCTTGTTCTTTCTATAGCAGTTTCTCTCATGCCCTATTAATGTCTTATGTTAGACTCTTTTTATGCAGCATTTCTTCTGCATTCCTTTACTTATTTCCTGTTCAACTCCTGCTACAATCCAGTTATAAGTAGAAACTAATCTTCAGAGGCTTAATTAGCATCAGTCATGTGCACGGAGCAAGTATCCAGAGTTGGATCCCTGCTGTGTTCCTACTCTATGCAGACTGAGTTCCATCTTGCTGATAGAAAGGATGCCACTTTCATGACAAATATGACAGTTGGGCTTAGTGAACTACTCTTAGTAGAGGCAATGAAGTCAGCCTGACAAATCTGTAATGGGAAGAAACAGTTTTGTTTGGGGCACTAAGATTGGGTTACTTTATATGTTGGACTGTCTGTAGACTGGGAGTCTCAGTTGTTGGCAGACCTTCCAGACTGAAAGGAAAAAAGTGAAAATGATCTCCAGTGGGAACAAGCAGAAGAGTCATCTCCTTTCTCTGAGGCAAAACATGTATTTTTGATTCAATGTACATTGGCCTAAATATAAAGTGGGGGAATTTTTTAAACATCTTATATTTGTGGCCTGTCCTGGTAGGGGAAGCCATAAATAAATAAATAAAATACTGTGCCACTGGGCCGGATAGAAATAAAATAACAGCAATGTTCTCCCAGTGTGATTGGATTAATTTATATTCTGCCTCTCAGGCACTTCAAAGCAGATTATATTCAGATACTAAGAGTATTTCCCTGTCCCCAGAGAGCTTCCAATCTAAAAGCCTTATTTATTAAGCATGTTTCCTATAGACACAGAATGGGAGAAAAGGCTTAGTAAATCAGGCCCTAAATTGGTACCTGCAGTAACAGAGAGTGAAGTAACTTGCCCAAGATCACAAGAAGAGGTGGTAAAATTTGAACCCTGGCTTGCAAGCTGCTGCTTTAACCACATGGATTCTCCTCTATTCCAGAGGGATTAGGCAGCTATATCCTGCAGGACTTGATAGAAGTGGAGAAAGCCACAGACCCAACTGGGGAGAAATTATCAGCCATTTCCCATCAATAACAGAAACTAGATGCATCCAAACAAGGAGTGCCAGGCCTGGCAGGGAGAAGAAAGAAACATCCTGCCAAGCCTGGTAAGGCAGGATCTTGGTACTGCCTGCCACCATTGCTATTGCTGTTTACTCTTTGCACTGCATTTATTTAAGCCTTTAAGTCTCATGTCACTTTGATGCAGATTCTGTACTATTTTGATGACCCTTCTCTTAAATGTCTCTACTCAGTCACTCTACATTTTTTGAGATACGGCCTCTATAATTGGACAACAGATGAGCTCAGGCCTGGACTGGGAGAGGTGAACACAAAAAGGAATAGATGCCTTAATCTTTTTCAGTACTTTATTGATGCAGAGACGTTCCAAGTAAGTTGCCCGACTCAGGCCGAGTTTCGCAGCTTCACAGCCGCTGCCTCAGGGGCTACAAATTAAACAATCATCATTGAACAAATAAATATCTCACACACATAACATATTATTAAGATCTTATAATATTAAAAAGAAATTTATAAAAGTCAATAAACATCCTTTTTAAACATTATAAAGATCTAAAATCAAAACAGCAAATCTTTTAATAAAATGGAATGAAACACCTAAAAAATTATTAAAAACCAATGACCTCAGATAATGACATTAGACAATACTTTACCTCCAAATTTCAAATCATTGATATTGTATGATCCAGTCAGATCAAAAAATGTGCCAGCGATGGTAAACAACTAAAAAAGAAACAACCACTATTACATCATGTGTGAGTTTCAAAAAATAATCATTCATATATGCAAATTTAGAATGGCATAAGAGCGTAAATTATTTATAAAAAATTTTTTTTAATATAACTAATTTTACACAATTCATACCACAAAAAACTAATACACCACACCAAATCTATTAGTTATGGCACATCGAACAGCATTATGAATTTAAACGTTATTATGCCTTACATCTTATTTTTACATCTTTGTTGGTAGCACAACCTCAATTGATTAACAGTACTACCAATAGTGACATTACTTATTCAGCCTCTGTTGATTTAAAATATTACATAGCATACATGATCACGCTTATTGTTCTATTCTACTGTGATTTGAACATCTTTGTTAGTAGCACAACCTCAATTGATTAACAGTACTACCAATAGTGACATTATTTATTCAAGCCTCTGTTGATTAAATATTACATAGCATACATGATCAACACTTATTGTTCTACTGTGATTTGAACATAGCAAAGAGGGTATTACTAGCAGCTTGCAGCGCACACTCGATCTTTATTAATTACACTTCCACACCTCACTTATAAAGATGCTAACAATATAAAAAGCGAAAAAATTATAATTCTAAAAATGGTAATCAATAGTTCTAAAAATAATTTACTTTCATACCAATTTATCCGAACAGAAATTATGTGCGGCGAACCGCAGTCTCTGCTATGCAACTAGTGCGAGCAGAGTCTCGGTGGCCATTTATAAAGCTCCAGCAAAGGTGCCAAAAATCAGTAATGTGAAAAATGTAAAGAATGTAGAAAAAATATGTAAAATCTACTCCAGATTTTAGAATGAAAACTATTTTTGTAGACAATTGGCAAAGTGTTAAATACAGTCACTCAAAAAAATGGGCGTGGTTAATGTTCCGATACGGACACCTTCTCATAAAGCGTCCACTGCGGTTCATAGGAATAATGTCTAGTAGAATGCTACCATCAATTATAGGTTTAGAAACATTCTTAATCAATGTCTGTTGTTCAGCTAACAACAGTAGCGCACATTTGATCTTTCATTGACTTCACATCCACACATCACTTTTAAATTAAACTTTTAAATTAAACTTTTCCTTATCATTCCTACTAGTGAAACTATAAGCATTGCTATTCTTCCAAAATCAATATCAACAAGGAAGGGAGCAGAAAAGCACTGAAACATGTTATTGAAAGAACTACCGCTGTAATCAGAGCTGATAATAACTCTGCTAGTCCACGATGTATAAAACAAGTTCTTAATAATATGTTATGTTTGTGAGATATTTATTTGTTCAATGATGATTGTTTAATTTGTAGCCCCCTGAGGCAGCGGCTGTGAAGCTGCGAACTCGGGCCTGAGTCGGGCAACTTATCTTGGAACGTCTCTGCATCATAAAGTACTGAAAAAGATTAAGGCATCTATTCCTTTTTGTGTTCACCTGACGGTACCATAGATCGCCTACCTCTTTGTTTTCCTGGACTGGGAGAGAGCAGGAGGGGCAGCTGCCCTGAGTGTCAAGCCTAAGGGGCTGCCTTTAGAAAGTCTGCTTTTACCTGTGGGCATAAACACACAAGGCTCTGCCATGGTGAATTAATTGGCCAGTGTCCTAAATCTCAGGCCACAAAGAACAGCCTTCTGCTTCCTGCTCCAGACCCTCTCCTCCCTTCACAAGCAGCATGCAAGGAACAGAATTGAGGGGGTGAGCCTGGAGCAGACAGAGCACAGTGCAAGGCGAAACAAAGAAAAAGCCCTCTCCCCTCACTCCCCTTACATCCCCTTACTACTCCCCTCCCCAATCCTGGCCCCTCCTTTTCTCTTGTTCTTCTCTTTCCCTGCTGTATCCTGGGAACAGGAAGTAGGAAGGGGGGGAGTGGGGGGGGGGGGTGTCAGAAGCTGATGTGGATAGCAGAACAAAGAAGAATTCAGGTCTTTGCGTGTTTTATTTCTAATTTGTTATCCCTTATTCTGTATGTAAAAGACTGAGGTGAGGTATCTGCTAGCATATAGATTCTGTGTAGGATCTGCAGCAGTCCAGTTTCTCCTGTTTACACACTAGAAGGTGGTATTTAAGGGCCAGGTGGAATATTTGCGGTGTTGAATTTTCATATTATGTAACCCCTTCTTCGGGTGACTCCTGGAATGTAGGCCCACTACGTCTCCTAAAGCTTCTTCTTCTGTCTCTGACACAGTCCAAAACACCACAGTAGGCCACTGGGGTGCCAGGGTTTTGCTTGGGATGGGGAACCCTAGAGCCTCACAGGATGGGACTGCGGAATAGTCTCTCACCATCACATTCTCGGGGGTAGTCACTCGTAGTCTCAGCTGGCACATCGCTTGAACTTGGAAGTAGCAGGCAAGACGCTTGAAGTGGTGTTCAGATGAAAAGGTTAACCGCAAATAGGGATACATGATCAGAAATCAAAAATCACAAAATACAAAATAAGTGTTTGTGATACAGACAGTTTGTGAACCTCCAAGTGCCTTAGTTTCTTTCTTTCTTCTCCAACTCTGAGTCAACGACGCTTCCTGGTGGCAGGAAAACAAGTAAGATTTTCTCCTCCAAAAAATGGGTAGGAAGGTGGTGGTAAAAAAGACTTCATCCCTTAGAAATAAAGAACCAAATAACTTCTCCAAAGAATTCTTACTTCAGGCAGATACAGTCCCCACTTTAAATGGATGCATGGCAAAGTAGGACCTTATCCCAATTCCCTCAGGCAGGGGGTGATATCCCTGCTGATCTAGGAGAAGGGTCAAAACAAAACCAACTCTCGCTAAGGCAAAATAACCTCTCCTCTTCTCTTTACACAGGACAGCCCCTCTTCCAGGTCTGTGACGCACTGGCAACTAAGGCAAGTCCCACTGCAGCTTGCTGTGAGGCCTGAATTTGGGTACCAACAACACCACTTCACTCCTTCCAAACCAACAAACTACAACCAACCCAAATCTCAAATGCTCATACCAAAAATATATAGGTGGACCCAGACTAATCTCAGCACCAAGGATGGAGGAAAAATTGTATAGAAGGTCAGAAAGTGGCAAGGAGATGGAAAAAGGGAAACTATCTACTTAGGGAATAAAATATTCCTTAGATACAAAGTTGTTCCAGTCTGAGTTTTGGGAGCTCATGCAGTTTATGTATAGTAGGTTTTGCTATGTACAGTAGTTTTTAAGTGACATTTTGTGGGATTTTATATTACTTAACAAAGTACTATGGATAAAAAAAACCCGCTATACTGTTTACAAGAAAGCTAACTAAACAACTAAAAAAACAGTACAAACATATTGAATCTTTTGATGAATACACTATATTTTGTTTTAGCAATAGAGAAAAATAAGTCACCACTTTGTATATAGAGTATGGCATTCCAAAGCATACAAATATTACTTTCTTATTAATTTTATTATATAAAAGTGATTTAGTACCAAAATACAAATTAAGGCATCATTTTAACATCTTTATAAAATGTTCAAAACAATATAGTCCATTGGTGGAAGAAAACATGAATATCCAAATAGGCGGTACACCACAAACAACTTTTTTAGTTGTTAAAGTTCTTAGGATATTCAAAGACAGGATATCCCAAATTTTTTATGCTCTTAAAGCACAGGAAACCAAGCTATTCTAATTGAAACCAAGGTATACTTTGTATCTAAGGAGTATTTTGTTCCCTTAAGTAGAGAGTTTTCCCTTTTTCCATCTCCATGCACTTTTTGACCTTCCATACAATTTTTCTCCATCCTTGGTGCTGAGATTAGTCTGGGTCCACCAAATATTTTGTGATCTTGTCACAAAAACAAAGAGGTTCATCTAAAAGAGATTGTACAATGAAGACGCTGTCTTCAAAGATATTTAGAGACCATTTATTATATTTGCTGAAATCTATATAGTAGTAGAGTATCGTAATCTTTCAAAATCATTGATTTTCTCAGACTCAATAGATAAATCCACTGGAGAAACACATTACACGTGCAATTACTTGTGTTATCCAGATCAACATAATAGATCATAAATATGCTGCCAATCGATCTTTCCTAAAAGACTTTCCCACACCTCCTGTTAGGAAAAAAGAACAAGTTAAGCAGCTTATAGATCCCTACACAGAACCTACATGCTAGCAAAATACCTCACATCAATCACACATGCAGTACATAGGCAGCCCCTCATCAAAAGCAAAGTAAAGAGACCATAAAGCATAAATAGAAATGTACAGACAAAGTGAGCTGGAAATTACAACAAGCCAGATTTTGTATACCGTACAACAAAGGAAAAACAAAAACATCACCAGTCCTAATAAAACATCAAACAATAAAATCAGGAAATATAAAACATCAATCAAAATATTAAAAGAATACTAATGAAAAGAATAAATAGAGGATCCAATAATTAAAACTCATAACAAATTTCCAAACATCAAAACATATTTCAAAACAACAGACAGATATAATAACACCCAAAAATTAAAACTAAGGATAAAAAAAATCCCCTCTTTCCATACCTGGGAAACTGTTGATTTCCAGTTCTCTTAAATTATCATAGATTAGTATGAGTGTGTGTGTGTGTGCGTGTTGTGTGTGGGGGTAGGTTTTGCACACATAATTTCTTCCTCTCCCTGTTTCTCACCCATACAGGCTCTCTCACATACATTTCACACACACTCAAGCTGTTACATACACATATACACTCTGGCTTTCTGACACTCACACACATACATAAAGAAGGTGACTTTTAAACAGGTATGTGGGCACACATATGTGAACATTCGTCAGCCGGCACCCGAGGATGTGACCATTTTATAACATATGCATGTATATGCGTCCATGTTATAAAATAGTCTGACTGCGTTCAATTTTAAGTGGACGTATGCCTATGTGCACAAATGTCGCTTCTACCGTGTAAGTGAGGGTATTGTAAAAGACACACACACGATGCCATTGCCAGTTTTACCAGTTCATCCCATTTCACCCAGGTAAGGAATAGGTCTTCCAAACCCCACTAGTTTAATGGCCTCCCTTCTCCACTGTTAGCCCGGTTCCTTAAAACCCCGCTGATATGTCTATTTGTCTGTATTTTATTACTTGCAAATCATCAATAGCAGAAGTAAAGTTACGTGGCAGGGAACTCCAGAGCGCCACCTGTGCACGTAACTATTTACATGCAAATTTCAATGTGAAATCCAGGACCATGCCTGCACCCTGCCCATTTTTTGTAACTTTTCATTTATGTGCGTAGCAGCAAGTATGCGTGTACACAGGAAGCTCTTAAAATCGGCTTGGCACACACTGGCCCACCTCATGCATGTATCTTCCATTTTTAGTGTGCGCCGGGCTTTTACAATTTACCTTAAAAGCTCTTTCTCTCAGTCACATGCACATGCAAGCATACATACACACATGCTCTCAATCAGACTCACATATATGTTCTTTCACACACACATACACTGGCTCTCTTTCACTCACATGCAAGCTCTCAGACATGTTCTCGCTCAGTAACACACACACACACACACACACACTCTCTCTCTCAGTTACATGGACATACACATATGCTCTGAATCACATACACACAAACACACACATACACACACACAAATGGTCTTTCACTCACCCATTCTTCCCTGCAAAAAAGCAAATAGGACAGTAGCCTCCTCCTTCAGCCTCTACAGAATTATATAAAAACAAAAATAGGAGAAACCCAACTCCACAGGGTGGCGAGCAGGTTTTGTGAGTACCCACATCCTGCTTCCCTCGGAGCAACTCTGCTTTCTCCGAGGACAAGCAGGATGGTAGTCCTTACACATGGGTGAATCCCTAGCTACAGGCTTCTCCTGAACATAGAAGAGGACCAACAGACATCCAAACCAGGTGTCAGTGGGCACAACAATGGTGCTCTTGGTAACAGTGGGGGAGACAGCCTGAATCCAGACCACAGGCCCTAGGCGGGAGAGAGTTGGGTTCTATACCTCAAAAAGATTCTGAAGGACAGATTGGCCAAACCTATTGTCTGTCTGGCTATTACTATCCAAACAATAGTGAGATGTGAATATGTGCCCTTGGCAAACACTTGTTACAGGTAAGCAACTTTGCTTAATGGTAGAGCTACTCAGTTTTCAAATCTTTATGATATCACAACAGTAAGGAACCATATATTCTGCACTAGGATGGAACCCCCCAAGACTAGATCTCCCCCACTAACCCTGCAATTAAAATCACTCCTTGAATATTTTTCTCTAATTTGCAAAATCACGCCTCCCAAATCCCCCTCTAGCCCCCACCACCACCCTGTCCCCTACACCCCCTCCTCCCCGCCTCCTTTCTTCTTCCCCTCCCAAACTCTTATCACTATCATGTCTTACTTCTAATCACTCTAAATTAAGAAATCACATATTATATGCAGGTTGCCCTCCCACTTCACCTCCCCACCTTCCAAATACAGTATCCACATCATGCTGGAAAACATCTAACTGAAAAGAGTTATTTGAGATACAAAGAAAGTATTAACAACAAACAGGCTAAAAACATTGCACTATAGCAGTTATAACCAAAGATAATCACTTCTGCATGGCAAGGAAAAGAAAACGTTGAGCAGGTATGCTTTCACATAGCCTCTAATAGGCTTGATGTTAGCTGTTAATCGCTGTCTCTGGTGCATTAAAAACTGATCTAACCATGCAATTTACACTGATCTTTGCAGTGTATATTGCAATAGCAGAGAAATTTATGTTGGTAAACAAAAAACATATAGCATTGACAATACTATGTCTGTGGGACGCCATTGACGGTTGCTGCTTTTTATTCCCACATGGTTGAATACAACACTTGTAAGAAGACAATCAGGGCTTCCCTTCCAACTTCTCCATAAAAATGTTGCCTCTGCTGGAGAATGAAGCCAAGTAGTAGTGCCCTAATGGATGAGCTGCAATATGGCAGCATATAGTAACATGCAGCAAATGTTTAGAAAGAAAAGTTTAGAGCAGACTGGAGCAAAATCATGTCTCAATGCTGCCACTTTCACCGAGTTATTGAGAAGTACTGGAATCTTTATATTAACATAGAAACATAGAAACATAGAAATGACGGCAGAAGAAGACCAAATGGCCCATCCAGTCTGCCCAGCAAGCTTCCCTCATTTTTTCTCTCATACTTATCTGTTTCTCTTAGCTCTTGGTTCTAATTCCCTTCCACCCCCCGCCATTAATGTAGAGAGCGGTGATGGAGCTGCATCCAAGTGAAATATCTAGCTTGATTAGTTAGAGGTAGTAGGGGTAGTAACCGCCGCAATAAGCAAGCTACACCCATGCTTATTTGTTTTTACCCAGATTATGTTATACAGCCCTTATTGGTTGTTTATCTTCTCCCCTGCCGTTGAAGCAGGGAGCTATGCTGGATATGCGTGAGGTATCAGTTTTTTTCTTCTCCCCTGCCGTTGAAGCAGAGAGCTATGCTGGATATGCATCGAAAGTGAAGTATCAGGCACATTTGGTTTGGGGTAGTAACCGCCGTAACAAGCCAGCTACTCCCCGCTTTGTGAGTGTGAATCCTTTTTTCTTCTCCCCTGCCGTTGAAGTTATGCTGGATATGCGTGAAGTATCAGTTTTTCTTTTCCCCTGCCGTTGAAGCAGAGAGCTATGCTGGATATGCATCAAAAGTGAAGTATCAGGCACATTTGGTTTGGGGTAGTAACCGCCGTAAGAAGCCAGCTACTCCCCGCTTTGTGAGTGTGAATCCTTTTTTCTTCTCCCCTGCCGTTGAAGTTATGCTGGATATGCGTGAAGTATCAGTTTTTTTTCTCCCCTGCCGTTTAAGCAGAGAGCTCTGCTGGATGTGTGAAGTAACAGTTTTTCTTCTCCCCTGCTGTTGAAGCAGAGAACTATGTTGGATATGCATTGAAAGTGAAGTATAAGAATGGAGTGATCAAGCTAGTTGAAAGGCATCAGGAATAGAGGAAGGTGGAGGTAGTAATTTGGATATTTGGTTTGGGGGTAGTAACCGCCGTAACAAGCCAGCTACTCCCGTCTTTGTGAGTGCAAATCCTTTTTTCCACATTTCCTCTTGCTGTTGAAGCTTAGAGTGATGTTGGAGTCACAGTAACCATGTGTATGTTTATTGAATAAGGGTATTGTCTCCAGGCAGTAGCCATCATTCTGGCGAGTCACCTACTCTTCATTGGCGGCCTCTTGACTTTATGGATCCACAGTGTTTATCCCACGCCCCTTTGAAGTCCTTCACAGTTCTGGTCTTCACCACTTCCTCCGGAAGGGCATTCCAGGCATCCACCACCCTCTTCCGTGAAGAAATACTTCCTGACATTGGTCTGAATCTTCCTCCCTGGAGCTTCAAATCATGACCCCTGGTTCTGCTGGTTTTTTTCTTATGGTAAAGGTTTGTCGTTGCCTTTGGATCATTAAAACCTTTCAAGTATCTGAAAGGTTTTCAAGTATCTGAAAGGTTTTAATGTTAATATTATCATGCATTAACTGTTTGCGACGCTGAAGCACCTGTAATATGACTATTTTATTGCTGAAGTTGAGCAGACACGCTATCACCACATGCAGTAGGCCACCGTTTCCTTCTTGCAGCTTAAACTGTGAGCCAAGTCTATGTGCAGCTTACCCTACTGAGTTTCAAGGCGCAGTTCAAGTGGTATCCAGGTCTCAAGGAAACCTTGTGGTTCCTCATTCACTATACTCGCTGGCAGACCAATGTAATGCTAATTATTTTGCCGGCATCTGTTCTCCAGGTCTTCTAATTTATTTCAAATTTCCTGTGTTAACTGTTGTAACTTGGATATCTCCATGGAGTGTGTGTTAGCAACATCATGCAGATCTGAGACTCTCTGCTCCATATCAGAAACCTTATTTTCAATGGAAGATATTGCCACTGTTTCTTCCTCTAATTTTGCATAAACGTTTTTAAAATTTGGCCTCCAAAACTTAAACCACTGCGCTGCGAGCTCTGCAATAGCTGTTTTAGTCAGTGGTATAGCAGCAGGGAGCAGTTGCTTTCATCCGCCATTTTAAGGTCAGCCTGCTTACCTTTCTCCTTCTCTTTCTCGTTGTCCTTTTTCCCCATGCATGTGGACATACCTGGGCAAGCTTAATATTGACTGGCACCCCAATACTCAAGCAGTTGGATGATGGCTTTGCTAAGACAGTAACTTTTAAACAGCCACATGGGCATACATGTTCGCGCATATGGCGGCTCACACACAAATGGGATGTGCCATTTGATAGCATACATGCGTATATGTCATAAAATCAGCTGTATGCGCGTATGTGTCCGCAATTTTGTATGGATGTGCGCTTGTGTGCGCATATGTCGGCTCTACTGCCGTAAGTGGGGAGATTTTATTGGATATGCATGCTGCCGCCATTACCAGTTTTCCCCAGTCCATTTCCAGGTTTGCAGCTATTACTACTGGTTGATGCAGAAAGATATACAACATTGTGACCCAAGCAGCATAGTAAGATGGAGAGAAAGAGACAGAGTGAGACGGGTGGGGGAAGTGGGGGGCAGCTGCCACTGGGCAGGAGGTGAAGGAGGGACCCAAAGAAGGAACTTTTCTTGGGGGCAGAGAGGGGATTGCTTCTGCTGAGCAGAACAGTAGAGAAGAAGGCGCTGCTGCTGCTGCTGCTGGGCAGAGGAGTAGAGAACGGGGTTGCAGCTGCTGGGCAGGAGGGTTGTGGGGGAGAAGAGGATGCTGCTGGGTATGGAGATGACAGAGAGGGGATGCCTGCTGCTGGGCAGAGGGTTGGGAGCTAGGGGCTTCTGTTGCTGGGCAGGGAGTAGAGGGAGAAGGGGCTGCTGCTGGGCAGGGAATGGAAGAGAGGAGGGGATCTTCTAGGTAAGGGATGTCTGAGAGAGATGAGGGATGCTACTATGGGAGAGAAGGGAATGCTGGACAAGTAGTGATGGGGGAGTGAAAAATGGGAGCTCATGGCAAATGGTGGGGGATGAAAAAGAGGGGCAATGCAAGGCATGGAGTGGATTGGGAGAGAGAGAGAATGGGATGCAGGGGAAGGAGTTGGAGGAGAGAAAGAGAGGATGCAGAGCACGGAGTAGTGAGGAAGAGAAAGGGATGTTGGTCAAAGGATGGGGGAAGAGATAGAGGGGGTGCCTTGCTGGAGCTGCCACCACCAGAGGGACAATTAGTTGTGCCTTTTCTGCCAAAGGAAAAAGCCCTGTGCCAGAGCAGCCACTGGAAGTCAAGGTGGGACGGGGGGGGGTGGGGCAATTCTGAATATCTGCCCCGAGTGCAGGAAAAGCTGGTTCTCGTACTAGATAAGCTCTCACCAATGTCTTGTTCACAGGTATTATTACCTCTTTTTCTCTACTGATTATGCCTCTTCCTATGTAACCAAGAGAATAATTTAAAAAATGGAAGTAGAACTGAAACTTGCCAACATAAAGTCAAGCTAATTTAATCAATGTGATACACAACTAGATTATTAGAGCCCTGTCTCTGAAACGTAATTTTCAATATTGATATGCTTGGGATGCATTTAAGCCAAGAAATAATAAAGGAAAAAACTATTATTTACAAATTATACATTTATACAGTTACTGTGGAATAGATGATTTTCTACAGATGAAACACATTACTTCCCTATTTAGACACAGTTTCCCAGCCATGGAATAAGTTATTTGTTACAATTATCTGTTGGCTGTAAAATCATGGGAATGGGGAGAATGCATTACTGCTAGCTTAAGAGGAACAGAACTGACTTGTCACTAGATTGTTTTCTTCTGGGTCCATTATAGAAGCATTTGATTTATACTGATGTATTATATGCCAACCTGTCTTTTAGCTGTAATGGTCACTTGTCATGCAAGACTGAAAAAGTCAGTAAACAGCACAGTACAAGATGGTGCAACCTCATTTTGAGTATCATGTTATGCTGATTCTGTTTGTCACCACTGTTTGTTCTTGCTATTTTTGATAATAAGCAATAAATAAAAAAAACAAAACAAAAAAACAATTTCCTTATGAAGAAAGGCTAAAGAGGTTAGGACTCTTCAGCCTGGAGAAGAGATGACTGAAGGGAGATATGATAGATGTCTATTAAATAAGGAGTGGAATGAGTAAATGTTAATCAGTTGTTTTGTCTTTCAAAAAGTACGAAGACTAGGGGATACACAATGAAGTTACTAGGTAATACATTTAAACTAATAAAAGAAAATATTTTTTTAGTCAATGCATAATTAAGCTCTGAAATTTGTTGCTAGAGGATGTGATGAAAACTGCATTTAAAAAAAAGTTTGTATAAGTTCCTGAAGGAAAAGTTCATTAACCATTATTAAGGTGGAGTTGCAGAAATCCACATCTTATTCCCTTGGATAAGCAGCATGGAATCCACCTACCTACCTCTTGGGATCCTGCCAGCTACTTGTGACTTGGATTAGCCACTGTTGGAAAAAGGATACTGGCTGGGCTTGATGGACCTTTAGTTTGGCCCAGAATGGTAAATCTTATATTCTTATGTACTGAAAGCACTGAAACGATGACAATAGTTTTAAAAAGTCCAATAAATCAGTGTTTTGATCTAAATATTATGTTTCCTGAACTTAAGTGCTCACAAACATATCTTCCTATTCTGTTGTCTTGGTACTGTTGTCTTTGGCTTCCATATATCCCATAAAAGCTGGAACCCTTACTATTCCCCTAAATTTACTAATAGAACAATGCAGCCATGTTACCATCAAGCAATGTTATTTTTATACTTTCTAAACATATTTTATTGTGATGAAAAACATCCTAGAGTTGTTTCAGTGCATCAGCAGACCTCTTTGGGGAGAATATGCAGATCCCCATATCACTCAAACCTCAGCCTGTTTGAAAAAATATATGGATCTTAGCAACTTGCACTATACAAAATTCTACTCATGCCTACTTGAACTTAAAGATGCCCTACATTGAGATTTTAATTCTGCAAAATATATTTATTTATTTAAAAGAAATATATATACTACATAATCTGTATTGGTATACTGTTGAACCGGTGAACAGATAATACATACACAATAAATGAAAAACCAGCACATAAAACAACATATAAAATGAATTAAGGTCCTGAAGCCTGTCACCCTCCCACAATAATACACTATATTCTTCTTCACAGTCCTGCCTGAGATCCAAGACTACTCCCCATACCTCAACATTACTCTTAAGGGGAACATAAGAAAGCCTTGACCAACTGCATTAACAGATAAAATCCAGAAGCTGAAACAACAAATCAACACTAATCATCCTCACAATGCAATAGAGAATATAACTGAATTAAATAAATGATCATCATTCGACAGAATCCCAAAATTTGTGATAAGTAAAATAATAGCCAAACTAAAACTGTTACACAGCCACTGGACCCAATACCTGCCAATTCATTGAAGCTAATAAACCAGGCAATAACCCCAACAATCACAATACTAGTAAACCTCTCCCTTGATGAGGGATTTATACCTCAAAATTAAAGCAAGCAGTTATAAAATCAACCTTAAAAAATAAAGCAGGAAGAACAGATGACTGGGATAACTATAGACCAATCTCTAACTTACCATTCCTTGCTGAAATAATAGAAAATGCTTTACTTACCCAACTGGAGATAATCTAGATGATTAAAAAAATTCTATATCCTAACCAATTTGGATTTAGGGAAAATCGCTCTACAGAAACTCTACTACAATTGATAACTGACCCAATATTAATAGGATTCGAATCATACTGCCTTGTTCTAATCAACTTAGCAGCCTTCGGCACTGTAGACCATAACCTACTCTGCCGAGAGTTGAGAAATATAGGAATAGACAGAACTGTATTAAGATGGTCCACCTCCTTCCTAGCCGATAGATCATTTCAGGTAAAACTTGACAACTAGATTTCTGACACCTTCCAGTGCAAAACAGGTGTTCCTCAAGGATCTGCACTATCTGCAACCTTATTTAACATCTATATGCTACCAATATGCAAAATACTAACATAACTAGGAATAAACTTCTACCTATATGCTGACGACTTACAATTCTATATCCCATTAACAAATTCTTTTGAAAAACAGTCTCATTAATCTCAGACTTCATGAATACATTAAAAGAAAAACTAGCTCAACTTAAACTCTCAATGAACACTAAAAAAACAGAAATCATTTGGCTAAGCAGAAACCCACCTAAATCCATACCACCCACTATAAAACTGGAAAAATTCCATATCAATCCAGCAACCCAAGTAAGGGACTTAGGGGTCCAAATTGACAACAACTTAACAATGAAGGCCCATATTAGCAAATTGATTAAATCAGGTTACAATAAGCTGAAGATAAAGAGCCGACTGAAACCATTACTAACTATAATTGATTTTAGAACAGTACTACAAACACTATTATTCTCAAACCTCAACTACTGCAACTCCTAGGTCTTCCAACAAGCTATATAAACCTCTTCAACTACTACAAAATGCAGAAGCAAGACTAATATCTGGAGCAAAGAATATGACCAACTCTGATGGCTATGCATTGGTTCCCAATACAATCAAGAAAATATTATAAAGTTCTAACAATCATCTTTAATAGCATTAACTCAGACAACATGATCTACTTGAATAACATATAAACTGCACAATCCTCCAGAACTCTCAGATCACAAAACACAAATCTCCTAACAATCCCAACTATAAGAAATTCTCATTTGACGCAAATCAGAGACAGAGTTATATCAATTGCCGGCCTGAAACTCTGGAATTCATTGCCTGAGAACCTAAGATTAACAACTGACAAAAAGAAATTTAAGAGTGAACTGAAAACATGGTTGTACAAAAATGCCTACAACATAACATAAACTTACAGTATACTATAACATAAACAAAAATGACATGACCCATGCTCTTCCTTTGAAGTCCCATCTGTTCCTAACATGCTTATATATATATATATATATATATATATATATATATATATATATATGTGTGTGTGTGTGTGTGTGTGTGTGTTTGAATTATATGTATGTTTTTCGTGTGTCTGACCTCTGTCCATTGGATCATAATCTTGTATGTCTAAACTATGTCAGATTATCTATTATTTTGAATATTGTCACGGGTCACGTATGACGTCACTCACAGGTGGGTAGTCCATCACTGCACTGTCCCCGAATCTCTCCCTCTATCGGAATCTCTGCTGCTGGGCTCAGCTGCCCTTCTCTTTTCCAGGCCCCGACGTGGGCCTCCAGGCCTCTATAGAGCCTGTACTCGTTCTGGGAATTCCTGGCAGCCAGTCCAGCCAAGCTCCCATCGAATAAACACACAAAAACAGTTTGTAGTCACAAGGTATAAGACTTTGCCTTTTTCTATAGTTCCCACCAACGATCACACTGCACAGAACTCCCCACTGCACAGGGACAAACACCATCTGGCTTCTCCAGCCAACAAACAATGGCCCTGCCTGGGAGTTGCACAACTCACCCCAACTCCCCTCACTTGTGCAGCAGGTTGCACCCTTCCCATTCCATTAACGCAAAACACGGTGCAGCAAAATAAAGTAAAAACATACAGCCCTCCCCCCCCCCCCCCCCCCTTCAGCAGTGTCACTCTCTCCATTTCCATGCTGGAGTCCGAGGCTTCTTCGACTGGGGAATCGATGTCCGTCTCCTCCTCTTTCCCTGAGAAGCTCAGCTTTTCAGGCCACATAAACCACTCTGGCACGCCTTCCTCCTCTACCACCATTGGTTCGGGTATGTCTGACTCACTGGAGCTCAGCTCAGCTGCCTGATCAGCTGCCTGATTAGCGTCCACCCTTGCCCATTGGCTCAGGTATGCCTCCGTGAATCTGGGAGTTGTAGTCCTTTTTCTGCCCCCAGGAGCCCTCTGCTGCCTAACTCGACTCCTGGTTCTCCTAGCATTAATCCAGCCTAAGGTTTTCCTGCCTCAAAGCTGGCTGTACTTCGTCATAATATTTAAGTGTGAACCGTTGTAATCTAGTGATTCTCACATGGAATGACGGTATGTAAAACTACAAAATAAAAATAAATAAACTTTATAAATTTTAGGAACTGGATTCATTTTTTACCAAACCTGGAAGGGAATTCCAGAGCTGAGGCACTATAGACGTACAAGCTGACTTCAAACCCCAACTAGATCTAACTTTTGTTTGATTGATGAAACATTCAGTAAACTGATCGAGCAGAAACTTGTTGAGTACAGTATGTATCTAACTGGGTCATTTATCAAATTGCTTTAAGGCCCTATCGTGCATGATAATAACACAACGCAAAATGCATATGCAAAATTAAACATTGTGTATTCGAGTGGGAGGAGTTTGGGTGGGAGTAAATAGAAAAGAGGATCTGCTAGCGTGGAATGCAATAGAGTAATGAACACTAATTGCCGGATTTATTTATTTTTAATTTTTAATTTTTGCATTTTCAAAATATCATACAATATCCATTATATTATTGAATAAAGAGCTTATACATCTTATTTTCAGAGGCATAACATAATGTTTTGTAACAAATATAACATAAATCTCTCATTAATTAAGGTAATTTTGGAGACCAAGCTTTAAAGGTAAATATGGAGCTCAACAATATTACAAACAACTTAAGAAATAACTTCCCTGTAAGATGAAACTTCCCTTTCTTTTACACATTCCAGTTTTCCCATCCAGAAAAGTCCCTTAATTGTCCCGGCACTAGAAATATATATGTCTCTTCTGATTCTTCAAAACGCATCTACAGGGATATTTCAATATCATAGTTGCCCCACGATTTATCACTTTCCCTTCTCATTTGCAAAAAGGCTTTCCTGTGCTCTTGGGTGGGTCATACAATATCAGGAAAGATCCAAATATTCTGTCCAAAATACTTAATCATTCTATTTCTAAAAAAGAATTTCAAAACCATATTCCTATCATGCTCAAAAGCAAAGTATATCAGGATAGTTCCTCTTGTTTTAATCTCTATTTGAGAGGATAGTTCAATAATTTCAGTGATATTCAAAGGCTGTTTGATCCTCTACATCCATTTATTTATTTATTTATTTATTTATTATTTTATTATACCGAGTTTCATGATAGGAATCACATCAACCCGGTTTACAATTAACCAATGTGAGTAAAGGCAGAGAGTAACATAGTAAAACATTTCCCAATTCAACGTCACATATAGAATGAAACTTAACAGATATAATAACAATATTTAGGATGTGAGAAAGTTACAAAAAACAAGGAAAAATAACTAGGATCTGAAAGGGGGAGGAAATTGAAGGAAGAAAATTAACATTTTAGCCAACTGTATCAATTAATAAATATGTATAGTATTATAAAAATATAGATGAGTAGCAAAAATGATCAAATATGATGCTGTTGTGAAAGTATAATAATAAGATGCTTGTGACTGCGTGTGAAGTTAGTGGGTTTATTACAGTTCACTAACTTTGTGTTTGTGCTGATGGGTGGGGAATTTAATCCAGTTCTGGGAACGCTTTTTTAAAAAGCCACGTTTTTAGTCTCTTCCTAAAAGTTGGGGCGCATGGTTCTTGTCTTAAGTCCGGTGGGATGGAGTTCCAAAGGATTGGACCTGCTGATGAAAGAGCTCTTATTGAACTGTAGGATTTATGTTGGTAGTTTGGCATGAGGTACCTGAAGTGATTCTTTGTAATGTTCCCTGATGGTCTGGCGGATGTGTATTTTTTAAAAGGGATTTGTAAGTCAAGTTTGAGTGTGTTGATGGATGTTCTTGTAGATAATCATGATGGTTTTGTACATAATTCTGAAGTGGATCGGTAACCAATGAAGGTCTTTGAGGATGGGGGAGATATGGTCGATTTTCCTGGAGTTTGTAAGTATTCAAGCTGCTGTGTTCTCGTACCATTTGTAAAGGCTTGGTTGTAAGAAGCTGGGAGGCCTAGTAGTAGAGAATGCATAATCTAGTTTGGAGAAGATTATTGCTTGCAGGATTGATCTAAAATCTTGCAACGTGGGAAAAGTGGCTTTATTCTTTTCAGAATATGTAATTTGTGGAAGCAGTCTTTGTAGTTCGGTTTATGAAATGTTTGAGGTTAAGACGGTTATCTAGGACTGGCTCCTAGATCTCTTACATGGGTGGTTTGTAGGAGGGTAGGTGGCTTTGAGAGCGTGATGTTGTTTTCAGGTGCTATAAGGAGATATTCCGTTTTTCGACGCATTAAGGACTAGGTTTAAGCTGGTAAGGAGGTGTTTGATTTCTAATAAGCAACTATCCCAATATTCCATTGTTGACGAGATTGAATCTTTTATAGGGATCACAATCCTGTACGTCGTCCCGCGAAGAGGAAGTGTTTAAGGCTTAGTTTTGTGAGTAGTTGACAGAGTGGTAGGAGGTATACATTAAATAGGGTGGGTGAGAGGGATGAACCTTGTGGCACCCCTCTGGTGGAGTGGTGATATTGGGATTCTGTATTGTGAATTTTGACCCTATATCCTCTGTTTTCCAGGAAGGTTTTGAACCATGTTAGTGAAGTAGCTGTCACTCCAATATTTGCCAGTTGTTTTAAGAGGAGGTAATGGTTGACGGTGTCAAAGGCCGCCGAGAAGTCGAGGAGGATTAGTAAAAATGCTTTGCCTTTATCGATGCCGGCGAGGAGGAAGTCTGAAAGTGCAAGAAGTAGTGTTTCTGTGCTTGCAGCTTTTCGAAAACCATATTGGTTTGGAGACAGAATGCCGTGGTCTTCCAAGTAGTTGGAAAGTTGGGTGTTCACCAATTTTTCCATTATTTTGGCTATGAATGGAAGGTTGGAAATAGGGCGGAAGTTGTTGGGATCACTTGGATTTAGATTCGGTTTTTTTAGGAGGGGTTTGATTGAAGCTGTTTTTAGATCATCTGGGTAGATACTCTGGGAGAGGGAACAGTTTATAATTTCGGCAAGGGATTTTGATATAGTATCAGGAATGAGAAGTAGCATTTTGGAAGGAATTTGATCAAAAGGGTGTGATGAAGGTTTCATTTTCTTCAGCACTGATTGTATCTCTGTGAGAGTGATGGGTTTGAATGCTTTAAGCTGTATATCTTTGTTAGGGAGAAGGTATGTGTTGTCTTGGGAGCTAGTGGTTAGTGATAGTTGATTGAGGAGGTCAGAGATTTTTTTGCTGAAATGAAGAGCCAGTTCGTCTGCTTTGGTCTGAGAGAATTCGGGTGGTATATCAGGAGTGATAGGTTTAGTGAGATTGGAAACGAAGGCGAATAGGGCTTTTGAGTCAAAGATGAGGTGATGAACCTGACGGGCATAGTAGTCTCTTTTTGTTTTCTGTGTACTGCTTTTGTATTGGTGGAGCGTGCGTTTGTAGTCTGAGAGTGAGGCTGGTGAAGGGGCTTTACGCCATTTTCTTTCTTTCTGCCGAAGTAGTTGTTTGAGATTTCTCAGTTCATCATTAAACCAGGGTTGTCTTTTGGATGCCTTTGAAGAGTGTTTTTTGGTGGTCAGTGGGCAAAGTGTGTTTGCTACTGATTTTGTTATTTTGGACCATGATTGAAGAGCGCTGTTAGGTGTAGAAACATCGATGGATGGTAATTCTGGGGCTAGAAGTTTGCTGAGGAGTTCAGAGTTACATGTTTTTTTGTAGAGGAAAGAAGGTCTTGAGTCAGGCTTGGAATCTGGTTGTAGTAGGGAAAAGCTGGTGGAGATTAAGGAGTGGTCTGACCATGGGACTTGTTGACAGTCAGGTTGATTTGTTTGGGAAATGCCGGCATTTGTAAAGAAGAGGTCGAGTGTGTGTCCTGCTTTGTGAGTGGGTTTGTTGATTTGTTGTTTGAAACCCATTGCGGACATTGTGGTGAGGAAGGCTTCGCAGTTCGTTGAAAGGGGAATTTTGTCAACATGTAAGTTGAAGTCGCCCAAGATTATAGCTGGGGAGTCAAGGTTTAGGTGTAAAGTTATAGTTTCTAGAATAGGAGAGGTGTCTGACTCTAGCAGGCCTGGAGGGGCGTAGACTAGAAGGATTTGGAGGATTTAGACTAGGATTTGGAGGGCGTAGACTAGAAGGATTTGGAGGATTTGAATATCAGAGACATCCATGTCTCTGATATTCAAAATTTTCATGAAATGAAAAAAGCTTTAGTGATTACTGGCATCAGTTCCTTTGGAAATTTAAGTGCTTCCAGTAGATAATCTTTAAATGATTCAACAGGTGAGATTTTTTTCCAAAACAGGAAAATTTACTACTCTTAAATTCAAGAATCTTAGGGAATTTTCAACAAACTCAAACTTTTTTTCCATCAAGTTTTCAGACTTGATTAAATTAGTTTGAATTTTTTTCAAGGATATTACTTTAGCTTCTACCTTCTCAAACCTTCCTTGCTGTTGATAAGTAATCTTCTCAATATTCATTTCTTTTTTACTCAGTTCTAGGAATGCCTTAGTTAAAAATGTTATCGCAGTCTCAATAGATGTTAAGGCATTCCAGACAGTTTCAAGAGTCATGACAGGAGGCTTTCTTAAAGCAAAAACCATTCCAGGAATAATATTTACTTCTTCTGTTTGTGTGTTTAATTCCGGTGGGGCCTTAATGGGGGTCCTAGGAGAGAGAGTTGATTCTCCAGGAGTTCTCTCACCTATTTCCGACGTCCTCTCCCCGTTTTCACCGCCTGGATCAGTGAGCGCTGTCCTTCTCCTTCCTTTCCCTACGGGGCTCGGCAGTTTTTCTCTTTCCATTTCTCTCTGTCCTCGGGGCAGGGGATGGCATCGTCAGGGCCCCCGGGCTAGGCGATATCGTCTCAGCCAGTGGGAAAGACCCGAGCTCCAAGGTCTCTCCCTTAGCGGCCCTCGCTTTTGGTGGTTTGGGAGTCGAAGCGAAAAAGCTCTCTATTTTAGCCTGTTGGGTGCTGTCTTCCTTTTCTGGTAAAACATTTTTAAGCTTCACTTTACGCTTGGTATGCGGCATCCCTCAGACACAGAAATATGCTGGAAATCACCAAAAGGATCAAAGCTTATGTGGAGAGCTCTTTCGTGGCTTCCTACAGGTCGGCCATCTTGGCCCCCCCTAATGCAGGATTTAATGCTGGAAATAGACTTTTTTTTGCAGTATGGTGAAAAAACGTTTTATTGTGTTCCCGCAGCTGATATTGCGGATTGCAGGTATTATCGCAGCGATTATCGCGTGCGATAAAAAGAGGTATTCTAACACCTACCAGGCCTTCCTGGACATTAAAAACACCTGTTCTTATCTGGAAAGTTTAATTGTTAGGGGATACTGGATGCTTCAGAGGCTCACTGCAGACAGCAATAAGAGGAACAACATCAACAACAACCTCAAGAACAGGCAAGGGCAGTTCCAAGTCCTTCTCGGGAAGTCCCTGCACCAGAGGCAGAGCCACTGGCCCTGCAGGGTTGGGGCCCACAGCAACATCTGGCATGTATGCAGCCATGGTGGAAGAGGTACAGGGAGTGCATCTTTCCTCCACAAGCATCCTTGCTGGGCATACCAGAGGATTATGTGGTTTGCAGGTATCACCTCAGCTCTCGAGCTATTCTGGAATTATATGAAGAAATCCAAAGGGATTTGGATCCGGTCACTGAAAGGTCCCATGCTGTGCCTGGCATCATCAAACTGTTGTCCACCCTGCATTTCATGGCAACCAACTGCTTCCAAATGACAGTAGGAGTCATGGAGAGAATGTCCTAAACCACTTTTTCCTGCTGTCTGGACCAGGTCATCACAGCAGTCTCTGACCGCATTATTCGCTACATAGCATGTCCTTGGACAGGCAGGACTTGATGGACTTGAAGGGAGGCTTTTATGCCTTCACAAACTTTCCCAATGTTTTGGGAGCTATCGACTACACTCATGTGGCCATCACCCCACCCTGTGACAGGGAGGAGATTTTCATTTCATTTCATTTCATTTAATAGAATTTATTAAACGCCCAACACAAAAAAGGCCTGGGCAATATACATAAAAACATACATAATAATGGAAAATAAAAAAACAGACATTACACTTATAAATATCAGGTTCCATAGGAACCATACCACATTATACCGAACAAACATGAGAAGGTTATCCCTATTCACTAAATACAATATCACGGTAAGACAGTCAGAGTGATTAAACAATTCACACTTCCATAGGTTCACATTAATATTATAGAACGGAGACATTATCCTTATAAAGTATTAAACACACGAGTCAACAAATAACTCTTAAATGCCATCTTAAATTTTTTAACATCTTCCAACTCCCGGATTTCAAAAGGGATGAGATTCCATTGGACTGGAGCCGCGACGGAAAAAGAAGTTTCTCTAGTATTAACAAGTCGTGCCTGTCTAACTGTAGGAATTTCTAATAAGTTCAATTGTGATGATCTTAAAGATCTAGCAGGCTTATGAATACGTAGAAGAGCATTAAACCAAACAGATGACTCAGAATCACGTAATTTACACACTATCATGCCTAGCTTGAATATGATACGCTCGTGAACAGGCAGCCAGTTAAGTTTGGCTAAAACAGGCGAAATCCTATCGGAACGTTTAGAGGCAGAAACTGCTCTAGCAGCTGAATTCAGAAGTAATTGAATTGAATGAATTACAGTCTTGGGTAGACCAATGTATAGGCCATTACAATAATCAATGTGTGGAAATATTATAGCACGCACTACCATCAAAAAGTCAGAGTCATACAACAGATGTCGTAGGCCTATTAAAAGACGAAGTTTAAAAAAGCCTGATCTGATCAATGATCTGATTTGGGGTTTGAATGAAAGAGTGGAATCAAGCAAGATACCCAAACTCTTGATAGGATTAAGGAGAGAAAAAGTCAGACCATCTAATGTGATGGTGTTATGTAGAGGTGTGACCAAAGATCTATGAATTAGAAGCATGGTGGTCTTACTGGTGTTTAGTAATAGCTTATTTTGTTTAAGCCAACGATTGATAGTATTCATGCATAGTGACAAAAGATCAACCGTTGAGGACCAAGAATTCTGAACTTTTACATAGAACTGGATGTCATCTGCATAGATCTTAAATCCCTCAGAAATGATAGACAACAACTTAGCTATAGGGGCAAGATAGACGTTGAATAACATCGCTGAGAGAGCAGAGCCTTGTGGTACACCCGATCTCATATGTTGCGGAGAGGAACATGAGTTGTTAAAATTAAAGATTTGAGAGCGATCTGAAAGATAGCTCTCAAACCAGGCCAACACAGTTCCTGATATCCCGCATTCCCGCAGACGAAATAACAAGATTTGATGATCAATCGAGTCAAATGCAGCACTGATATCTAACGAAACTAAAATGAACTGCTGTCCACTGTCTAAGTTTCGTTTAATGGAATCGACTAATGAGATCAAAAGCAATTCTGTACTAAGTCCTCTACGGAAACTGAATTGATGAGGGCTTAAGATTTCGTTCTTCTCCAAAAAATTGGTTAGTTGAACTAAAACAATGCCTTCAATTACCTTAGCTACAAGGGGAAGCGATGAGATCGGTCGATAATTTGCTAGAATACCAGGATCTAACGAAGATCTTTTTAGAAGAGGTTTAACTATGGCAGACTTTAACCTTGTAGGTAAAATCCCAATATTCAGAGAATTATTTATCACCTTCACAACAGGAGCTTTAATAAGCTCAAAAATATCTTTAAAAGTTGACATGGAAATTTTCAGAAAGGCACACATAGTGTTGTTGAGTTTTCTAATAATATTTGAAACTTCAAATGAAGAAGTTAATTCAAATTCAGACCACAAGGGTAGATTATTTATAGGCACATCAAGATACCAAGAACCCACATTCTTAAAATGTAAAAGCAGGTTGTCTAATTTAGCTGAGAAGAAACCAGCAAACATATCAGCTGTAAGAGAGGACAAAACACAGCAAGCTCTTCCACTCTATCAACATGCCAGTGGTCTGTGACACTCAAATGCGCATCCTCGACGTGGTGCCCAGGTACCTGAGAGACGCGCACGTTTCCTTTATACTTATACAATCGGTCCTGTGTGAAAACTTTGAGGATGGCCGGTATGGTGACAGTTGGCTCGTTGGTAAGAGAGACTTTTTTCCTCTATTCCATCTCTAGCTATGAGTTTGTGGCAAATGGCACAGACGTGGGGGTGGGCGGAATGTAACAGCATTGCTGCCATGACAAGTAGCTTGTAAACTTATGGATGCAGGCCATTGTCCCAGGGCCTACTTTTTTCTCTCCATATTGCACAGGCCTGCTAAATGTTTGAGGGCAAACAATGCACTTGCCCTAAAGCTCGATATGTGAGCTGGCACTAAACACTTTCTATGTGTTCACTTTCTAAATTTCCCTTTTCTTATCATCTTATTGTGAGCAATTGAAATCTCACTGGTTAATCAGAAGCTTGAAGTGTCCACACTGCTGGTACTGCCAGATCACATGTGGCCTGTTAGTGATGCGTCAGCCAGAATGTCGGCCACAGTTTGTCTTGATCCTCACACAGCTAAACCAGAAGCAGTGTCCTTTGCATTTTGAGGGCCAGGCATATTCCCTGTGTCAGACAAATTTGTTTTATGGAGGACATACTGCAGAGCAGGCAGGCAATTGCCCAATCACACCATGAGGTAGCGTTTCTTCTGCTAGCACAGGGGTGGCAGCTCTTATGTATTACTTCAAGGTTGGCTGACTGCTACACACCAGTAGCCGTAGCTCTGTTGCGAGGGCCTGACATGCATTTATTGGAATCCCCAAATGCAATTTAGTAGTCCAGAAGAACAGAGCTACATTTGCCCATTGCTATCCTGCACATATACTGGCCCAGAACAATGTGACATGCACTTAGGGTAGGGAAATCGGCCTTTAAGGCTCAGGCAAAGCAATGATTTGCCAGTCAGATCTGCAAGTGACAATGCTATGATTGATGTCTTAAATCTGTCTTTGCCGCAGGAGATTCTGGGTACGGTTGCAGGCCCTGGCTTCTCACCCCCATTGCCATTCCCAACACACCGGCAGAGACGAGATAAAATGAGGCCTTATGTGCTACCCGCTTTGTCATTGAACACACCTTTGAAGTTCTCAAAAGTCAATTTCACAGTTTGGACAAGACAGGTGGAGCTTTAATGTATGCCCCACCCAAAGTTAGAAATATAGTGCTTCTCTGCTGTGTCTTTCATAATCTCGCTCTACGCTATGGACTACCAATAGAGATACTTCCTGATCTCCCCCGGATCTCCCATGTGCCCCTGTATGAGCCAAGGACACCACGGAGTGTGGCAGCCAGCTTCAGCAAAACCTTATACCATGCTACTTTGCTTGATAGGCTTCACATACCCCATCCCCTTCCAGGGAAACATAGAAACATAGAAACATAGAAATGACGGCAGAAGAAGACCAAACGGCCCATCCAGTCTGCCCAGCAAGCTTCACACATTTTTTCTCTCATACTTATCTGTTTCTCTTAGCTCTTGGTTCTATTTCCCTTCCACCCCCACCATTAATGTAGAGAGCAGTGATGGAGCTGCATCCAAGTGAAATATCTAGCTTGATTAGTTAGGGGTAGTAGGGGTAGCAACCACCGCAATAAGCAAGCCACACCCATGCCTGTTTCACCCAGACTATGCTATACAGCCCCCATTGGTTGTTTTTCTTCTCCCCTGCCGTTGAAGCAAGGAGCTATGCTGGATATGCGTGAAGTATCAGTTGTTTTTTTTTCTCCCCTGCCATTGAAGCAGAGAGCTATGCTGGATATGCATGAAGAATCAGTTTTTCTTCTCTCCTGCCGTTGAAGCAGAGAGCTATGCTGGAAATGCGTGATGTATCAGTCTTCTCCCATGCCGTTGAAGCAGAGAGCCATGCTGGATATGCATCGAAAGCGAAGTATCAGGCACATTTGGTTTGGGGTAGTAACCGCCGTAACAAACCAGCTACTCCCCGCTTTGTAAGTGCGAACCCTTTTTTCTTCTCCCCTGCCGTTAAAGCAGAGAGCTCTGCTGGATGTGTGAAGTATCAGTTTTTTCTTCTCCCCTGCCGTTGAAGCAGAGAACTATGCTGTATATGCATTGAAAGTGAAGTATCAGGCTTATTTGGTTTGGGGTAGTAACCGCCGTAACAAACCAGCTACTCCCCTCTTTGTGAGTGCAAATCCTTTTTTCCACGTTTCCTCTTGCTGTTGAAGCTTAGAGCGATGTTGGAGTCACAGTAAGCATGTATATGTTTATTGAATAAGGGTATTGTCTCCAGGCAGTAGCCATCATTCTGGCGAGTCACCCACTCTTCATTGGCGGCCTCTTGACTTTATGGATCCACAGTGTTTATCCCACGCCTCTTTGAAGTCCTTCACAGTTCTGGTCTTCACCACATCCTCCGGAAGGGCATTCTAGGCATCCACCACCCTCTCCATGAAGAAATACTTCCTGACATTGGTTCTGAATCTTCCTCCCTGGAGCTTCAAATCGTGACCCCTGGTTCTGCTGATTTTTTTCCTACGGAAAAGGTTTGTTGTTGTCTTTGGATCATTAAAACCTTTCAAGTATCTGAAAGTCTGTATCATATCACCTCTGCTCCTCCTTTCCTCCAGGGTGTACATATTTAGATTCTTCAATCTCTCCTCGTACGTCATCCGATGAAGATCCTCCACCTTCTTGGTCGCCCTTCTCTGTACCGCTTTCATCTTGTCTTTGTCTTTTTGTAGATACGGTCTCCAGAACTGAACACAGTACTCCAGGTGAGGCCTCACCAAGGACCTGTACAAGGGGATAATCACTTCCCTTTTCTTACTCGATATTCCTCTCTCTATGCAGCCCAGCATTCTTCTGGCTTTTGCTATCGCCTTGTCGCATTGTTTCGCAGACTTCATATCATTAGACACTATCACCCCAAGGTCCCTCTCCTGCTCCGTGCACATCAGCCTTTCCCCCCCCATCAAATACAGTTCATTCGGATTTCCACTCCCCATATGCATGACTTTGCACTTCTTGGCATTGAATCTCAGCTGCCATATCTTCGACCACTCTTCCAGTTTCCTTAAATCCCGTCTCATTCTCTCCACTCCTTCCGGCGTGTCCACTCTGTTGCAGATCTTAGTGTCATCCGCAAGTAGAAGGCCAGTAGACTGTTACCTGCTGCTCTCCTCTCTATCATCTTTCTTTCTCTCACTGCTTCTCTATCTGGGTCATTGTGTAACAGAAAACATGTATGCCTACTTAGGCTTCCTCTTGACAATGGAGCAGTAGACTGTACTTGAAAAACAGTAGTCAGAGTAAAGATAACATCAAATACATGTGGCTGACATAATGTGTTCTGTCTGTTAGTAACACTAAAAGAGGAATGTGTGGCATGTGAGTCTGTTTATGACTGCTAACACAGTGTTCATAGCTTGGCCTAGCTAGTACTGTTTGGCTTGCTGGTCCTCCCTAGTGGACCCCATCCTAGCACTCACATGTGGATGACAGATTGTCACATGTGATGGGACCCCAGCTGGGCCTCGAGCATGGAGTGCAACAGCTCTACAAATGCTGTAAATCTCAAAGAGCTCTGAAGCTTAAAGGCACAGCCTAATGGTACAGGTAGGCAGTTTAAGGATTCATCAGAAGAGCTCCCATTTTATTGCCTCATTCCGTAACTGAGAAACGTGTGCATGTGAAGTTATCACCTGTACTGGGTAGGCTTACTGTGACATGGGCATGCCAACACATAGCTGACACCACTGCCTCAGCAGTTTTAGAGCCACAGCTAACTAGGTTTTCCAGCTGGATCCAGATTTACAGGACTTCTTGATCCAGTCCGGGTCTTACTCCCTTGCATGCAGGCATGTATAGTCTTTGTTTTGCTAGGAAAAGCCATAGGAAAATCATATGAAATCCCAACATAATATGGCTTCAAAACCAGGACTAGATCTACCTGTCCTGAAAATAGGAGCTAGTTGGCAACCCCACTGCTGACATCAGAGTGCTCAAGTAGCAGGCCTTCATTTATATCCTTGGGTAAAGCACCTGTGCTACGTGGTGCCATTCCCACAATGCTTACAGTTCCTTCCAAGCTAGCATATCTCTTGGTGGTTGCATGCACTCGACACAAATGCACCCTTGCTACACCTAGCTATGCAATTTGTAAATGATAATGTGCAGAAGGTGAGTGCCTTAGCCACTGGGATGTCATGTAGGTTTGGTTAGCTTCTCTGGGAGCCTATACAAGGATGCACCTCCAGCTCTGTGATGGCAGCATTGGGAATCAGATGGTGTCCTGGCTTCACTTGTATTTTCCAGTGACCTCTGAGATGTCACCATCACGGTATAGTTTCTAGAGATGTGAATCATGTGCCCGATCATTTTAACGATCAGGTTCGGATGGTAGGAGAAAAAAATCGGATCGTTAGAGATGTGAATTGGAATCGGTTCCGATTCCAATTCACATTGTTAATTTTTTAGTGAGGCCTGAGCAGATAAAAAAAACCCCACCCCGACCCTTTACAAATGACCCCTTTGCTCTCCCACCCTCCCGAACCCCCCCCCCAGAATGTTAAATTACCTGGTGGTCCAGTGTGTGTGGGGGGTCCCAGTGCAATCTCCCGCTCTCGGGCTATCGGCGCCATTTTGGCTACCACTGATAAAAATGGTGCCGATGGCTCGATAAAAAAAAACCCACCCCGACCCTTTACAAATTACCCCTTTGCTTCTCCCACCCTCCCGACCCCCCCAAAAACCTTTTACATGTACCTGGTGGTCTAGCGGGGGGTCCGGGGGCCATCCCTTCAATCATACCCTCGGTGCTGGTGCCGGTGCTGGAGGTTTCAAAATGGCGCCGATCGCCTTTGCCCTACTATGTCACAGGGAGTGACGGTCGCTCCCTATGACAAAGTGAGGGCAAACCTTTTTTAAATCCAGCTACACTAACTGCACTAATCACATCCCCTGGCAACAAATTCCAGAGTTTAATTGTGCATTGAGTGAAAAAGAATTTTCTCTGATTAGTTTTAAATGTGCTACATGCTAACTTCATGGAGTGCCCCCTAGTCTTTCTATTATCTAAAAAAGTAAATAACCAATTAATTTACGCATTCTAGACTTCTCATGATTTTATAGACCTCTATCATATACACCCTCAGCTGCCTCTTCTCCAAGCAGAACAGCCCTAACCTTTGCTTATAAGGGAGCAGTTCCATCCCCTTTATCATTTTGGTCACCATTCTCTGTACCTTCTCCATCGCAACTATATCTTTCTTGAGATGTGGTGACCAAAATTGTGCACAGTTTTCAAGGTGCAGTCTCACCATGGAGCGATACAGAGGCATTATGACATCCTCCATTTTTTTTTCACCATTCCCTTCCTAATAATTCCTAACATTCTGTTTGCTTTTTTGACTGCCACAGCACACTGAGCCAACGATTTCAAAGTATTATCCACTCTGGCTCCTAGTTCTCTTTTCTGGGCAGTAGCTCCTAATATGGAACCTAACATCATGTAACTACAGCATGGGTTATTTTTCCCTATATGCATCACCTTGCATCCACATTAAATTTCATCTGCCAATTGGCTGCCCAATTTTTCAGTCTCACAAGATCCTCCTGCAATTTATCACAATCCGCTTGTGATTTAACCACTCTGAATAATTTTGTATCATCTGCAAATTTGATTACCTCACTCGTCGCATTCCTTACCAGAACATTTATCAATATATTGAATAGCACGGGTCCTAGTACAGATCCTTGAGGCACTCCACTGTCTACCCTTTTCCACTGAGAAAATTGTCCATTTAATCCTACTCTCTGTTTCCTGTCTTTTAACCAGTTTGTAATCCACAAAAGGACATCGCCACCTATCCCATGATTTTCTACTTTTCTTAGAAGCCTCTCAAGAGGAACTTTGTCAAATGCCTTCTGAAAATCCAAATACACTACATCCATTGGTTCACCTATATCTACATATTTACTAACCCTTCAAAAAGTGATGCAGATTTGTGAGGCAAGACTTGCCTAGGGTAAAGCCATGCTGACTTGGGTCCATTAAACCATGTCTTTCTATATGTTCTGTGATTTTGATATTTAGAACACTTTCTACTATTTTGCCTGGCACTGAAGTCAGGCTAACTGGTTTGTAGTTTCCCGATCACCCCTAGAGCCCTTTTTAAATATTGGGAGTTACATTAGTCACCCTCCAGTCTTCAGGTACAATGGATGATTTTAATGATAGGTTACAAATTTTAACTAATAGATCTGAAATTTCATTTTTTAGTTCCTTCAGAATTCTGGGGTATATACCATCTGGTCCAGGTGATTTACTATTCTTCATTTTGTCAATTGTGGGAAATATAAGCTTTGCCAGCAAGCCATATCAGGGTTTAAACACTAACTTCCCTTCTCCCTGACATTTGCCTGAATAAAAGCATCACTTGTGCTTAAGTCTCTGCCTGGGAAAGGATACCTGTTGGCCCTGAATTCCTGGGGGAGGGGCTGGGTGTTCCCTAGTCAGAGGCAGGACAAAGTCAGGAGGTATAGATTTCAGCAGCCAATGATATGATCCGTGCACACCCCCTGAGCCAAAGCCAATGGTGTAATGACTCTTCTGTTGGAATGGAAAAGTAGCCAATCATGTAATGACACATCATCTGCCTTTGTAAGAATGAACAATAAAAGAGAGGGCCACACTGTGCTCAGCCCCTTTTGACCTGCCTACCATGAGAACTGCCTCAAGTGTCTTCTTTGCCTCCATACACAACAGTCAATCAGGCCTGCCACATCTTCTAGGTTCACCATGATTTGGTTTAGTTCATCTGAACCATTACCCATGAAAACCTTCTCCGGAACGAGTATCTCCCCAACATCCTCTTCAGTAAACACCAAAGCAAAGAAATTGTTTAATCTTTCCGCGATGGCCTTATCTTCTCTAAGTGCTACCTCGATCATCTAACAGTCGAACTGACTCCATCGCAGGCTTTCTGCTTCGAACATATATTAAAAAGTTCTTACTGTGAGTTTTTGCCTCTATGGACAACTTCTTTTCAAATTCTGTCTTAGCCTGTCTTATGAATGTCTTAATTTAACTTGCCAGCACTTATGCTTTATCCTATTTTCTTCTGTTGGACCTTCTTCCAATTTTTGAATGAAGATCTATTGGCTAAAATAGCCTCTTTCACCTCACCTTTTAACCATGCTGGTAATCATTTTGCCTTCCTTCCACCTTTCTTAATGTGTGGAATACATCTGGACTGTGCTTCTAAGATGGAAATGTTTTAACAATGTCCACACCTCTGGCACACATTTTACCTTTGTAGCTGCTCCTTTCAGTTTTTTCTAACTATTTTTCTTATCACAATTTCCTTTTTGAAATTTTAGCACTAGAGCTGAAGATTTACTTACTTTCCTCCTTCCTGTCATTAATTCACCACCTCTCTCACCAAATCCTGTGCTCCACTAAGAATTAGATGTAAAATTGCTCCCTCTCTCATCAGTTCCAGAACAAATTGCTCCATAAAACTGTCATTTATTCCATCCAGGAACTTTATCTCTGTAGCATGTCCTGATATTACATTTACCCAGTCAATATTGGGGTAATTGAAATCTCCCATTATTACTGCACTACCAATTTGGTTAGCTTCCCTAATTTCTCTTACCATTTCACTGTCCGTCTCACCATCTTGGCCAGGTGGACGGTAGTATACTCCTATCACTATACTCTTCCCCAACACACAAGGGATTTCTACCCATAAAGATTCGATTGTGCATTTAGTCTTATGCAGGATCTTTATACTGTTGGACTCTATGCCATCCCAGACATAAAGTGCCACCCCGCCTCCCAGATGCTCCTCTCTGTCATTGCGATATAATTTGTATCCCGGTATAGCAGGTTGTCCTCCTTCCACCATGTCTCTGAGATGCCAATTAAGTCTCTGTCATCATTCACTGCTATACATTCTAATTCTCCCATCCTACTTCTTAGACTTCTGGCATTAGCATACAAACATTTCAAAGTGTGTTTTTTGTTTGTATTTTCATTATGATTTCTAATTGATAAGGAAAAATTGAAATCTTTTACCTCAGATGAGTTTTTCATTACAGGCACTTGGATTACTTTTCTTATTAATGGAACTTCACTGTTGAAATGCCCTAATTCTAATGCTTCATTAGTATCCTTTGAAGATACCTCTTTCTGAACCATGTGCTGCTGATCGACTGTCAGCTTTCCCCTTTGTTCTAGTTTAAAAGCTGCTCTATCTCCTTTTTAAAAGTTAGCGCCAGCAGTTTGGCTCCACCCTGGTTAAGGTAGAGCCCATCCCTTCGGAAAAGACTCCCCCTTCCCCAAAAGGTTCCCCAAATCTTTCCAAACTGAATCCCTCTTCATTGCACCATCATCTCATCCACGCATTGAGACTCCGGAGCTCTGCTTGCCTCTGGTGACCTGCGCGTGGAACAGGGAGCATTTCAGAGAATGCTACCCTGGAGGTTCTGGATTTCAGCTTTCTACTTAAGAGCCTAAATTTGGCTTCCAGAACCTCCCTCCCACATTTTCCTATGTCGTTGGTGACCATTAGTACCATGACAGCCGGCTCCTCCCTAGCACTGTCTAAAATCCTATATAGGTGATGAATGAGGTCCGCCACCTTCGCACCAGGTAGGCATGTTACCAGGCGATCCTCACGCCCACCAGCCACCCATTCTTTTCTCTGCATTTGCAATGGTGTGAACATTACTTTCTAGAGTACATATCTTCAAGCCATTGACAACTACAAAACTGTTGCATAGTTTAAGGTTTGCAGCCACAGTCACAGATAGTATAGCAATTTGTAAGACCCCACTTACTTATTGCAACTCCAGCGCAGTTTATTGAAGCAGTACCATATATGCCAAAACTAATCTGCACTGACTAGAAAGTATTTAACTGACGGAATTCAGAAACCACCGATGTCATGATTAATTTGCATTTTGGAATTTCAAGAAGTCTGCATCCATCTGTTCAGGAACTTTAGGAGATTTTTCAAAGTCAAATAAACTTTTTCTTGATGTCAATCAGATTGATGCTGAAAAGTTGTGTATATCGTAGGTGTTTGGGTTCATACATTGCCATGTGTACTGGTCTGGACTCTCCTTCAATTTTCCTAGCATATATTGGAAGGAGCAATACTGGCAAGGATGCACAACTAATTTTACTGTCAGTTTCAGACATCCAGTGACATAATGGCAGATAGAATTAAATATAGTGTCAAGTTGCTTTCCATGTGGAAATCATTCTCATATTGCACAAGCACATACAGCAGAGGAAAGTGTCTCTGTAATTTATTGATTCCCATCCTTTTCAAGTCCAAGGTACAGCTATATTAACAAAAAATGTTGCGGGTACACCATCAAGCAGTGCAGACATGGAAAGAATTCATGCAGTTGAATGAAGGACTAGTAAAGCACAGTAAAAACCCATTGGGCTCTCTTTCAAATTTTAAAATAATAATGAATACAGAAACCTACCTCAATCCATCACAATGGAGCATATCACTCCATTTATATGTCCAAGAAAAGGGAGAAAGTGATATAGTGTGGGCAGCTGACTCACAGGCCGATGCAATACCGTATGCTGGCCTTAGTGCACTGCTCAACACCCAACTGGATGCACGTTTTGGACATGCGTCCATAACCCCCGATGCAAAAGGAGGTTAGCACATCCAGTCACGTGCATAGGTAATAGCCCTCATCACATGTAAAGCCAAGCAGGCTTTAATTTTGGAGGAGCCCAAAAAGTGTACAGAAAAGCAGAAAATACTTCTTCTCTGTACTACCTCCGACTTGATATTTATTTATTATTTATTTAGAGATTGTTTATATACCGCGGCACTTTCAGAACATCACCTCGGTTTACAATGAACCATAAATCAGCAACAAGCTTTACAATAAAAGTACTTATAGAGACATTGATTAGAACATGAGTAACAGGTATAACTAAAAGGTATTTATATAATAAACATTAAACAATTATATTACATTGGATAAATACATATTAATTGGGGGAAAAGTACAAATGGTGGGTTTATTCTCAAGGGACAGTAGCAGGAAAACGATCAGTGATGCAAGTGTAAAGGTTGTAAAGTGTTTTTAGGAAGTCCTAGGAGTATGGAGTTGCAATAGTCCATCTTAGACAGAATTGTGGCTTGCAGAACTGTACGGAAGTCATAGGGGTGTAAGAGTGGTTTGATTCTTTTTAGTGTATGGAGCTTGAAGAATCCATTCTTAATGGTGGCAGCTATGAATTTTTTAAATGTAAAATGGTTGTCAATAATTATGCCGAGGCTCCGGACCTGTTGTGAGGTGGATGTGTGACATTGTGATGGTAGGGTTGTGTTGAGCGTGGTGTCATTTTGAGGATATATGATGAGTAGCTCAGTTTTGCTAGTATTAATTGCTAAAAAATTGTCAGTGAGGAGCTTCTTTATTTCTGCAAGTGCGGCATCCCAGACTTTCAATGCATCGTGGAGAGAGTTGCTTATGGGAATAAGGATCTGCACATCATCTGCGTAGATCAAGTGCGGGAGACCCAGTTTCACCAGGAGTTGACAGAGGGGAATAAGGTAAATATTGAACAGGGTTGAAGAGAGAGAGGATCCTTGGGGTACTCCTTGCGACAATTTTCTAGGTTTAGATTCACCAAGACCGATTTTTACACTATAGTTCCTGTCGTTAAGATAAGATTGGAGCCAGCAAAGCGCAGTGCCAGCAATGCCGATTTGTGAGAGTCGGGTGATGAGTGTGTTGTGATTGACCGTGTCAAATGCCGATGAAATGTCAAGCAGCGGAGAATGTAGGAGTGTCCAGTGTCTAGTGCTTTTAGTATAGGTTCTGATAGGGAGAGGAGAAGGGTTTCCGTACTATGTAGTTTTCGGAATCCATACTGGGATGTGAATAGTAAATTATGCTCATCTAGGAATTCCGTGAGTTGCCTGTTAATGATTTTCTCAATAATTTTGGAGAGGAAAGGGAGGTTCGAAACCGGGTGATAATTTGCCGGTTCAGCAGGATCCAGATCCAAGGGTGGGTTTTATTATGGCATGTTTGAGTTGTGTTGGTACCATGCCAGAGGTGATGGATTTATTGAGAATCTTGGCAATAGGTTTTGCTATAGTTTGTGGGGATGGATAGAAGTGTTTTTGTGGGCATGATGTCTCGTGGGGGCATTACTGGTTTGATTTTTTTGAGTATAGCTTCTATTTCTAGTGCAGATGTGATTTCGAAGTTTGCGAGTGTGGCATTGTGGTATGTGGTTTGACTTTGATTAGTCAAGGGTGGGCTGTGTGTGGGGCTGGTGATGTGTGCGTTGTTCAGTGTTAGTGAATTACAGGGTGGAGAGGGGGTAGTGAAGCGTGCCATGATGGTTTCAATTTTGTCATGGAAATAGGATGCTAATTTCTCACATCTGTTTTCGTCATCATTGTTTGGATTTGTATTGGTCGGGAGAGTAATAATGCTAGTGACATACTGGAATAGAGCATGAGGGTTGAATTGGAATTGGTGGATCCTTGATGCGTAATAGTCTTTCTTGGCTTTGTCTGTGGCTTTATGGTAGTCATGAAGCAAGGACCGGAATTTTAATAAAAGATCTGGGACTTGGTTTCTACGCCATTTCTTTTCTAGTTTACGGATCTCTAATTTCATTGATCTGAGATCCGGAGTGTACCATGGTTTCCTATCTTTCTTTTCCGTGTTGATTTCCTTGGTTCATAAGGGGCACAGTTTATCTGCTATGTTGCTGGTGATTTGAAACCAGGAGGAAACGGCCGAGTTGGTATCTGTGAGGTCTAGATTGTTCAGTTCCTCTAATAGGGGGTCAATAATATCCTCGGCTTTACATTGTTTTCGAAATGTTATCGTGTTTTTGTAGTGGGAATTGTGAGGGGTGCATTTAATAGTGCAGCATGTATCTATTCGGAAGTGGTCTGACCATGGTATAGGCGTGCATCGAGGTAGATCTGTTTGTATGAGTGAGTTAATGAATATAACATCAAGCGTGTGCCCTGCTTTATGTGTGGGGCTTGAAACCAATTGTTTAAAACCTAGAGCATTAAGAGAGGCCAGTGTGGCTTCGCAGGCTGGAGAGAGTGGGGTACGGTCAACGTGGAGGTTTAAGTCTCCGAGAATGATGGCAGGGGTGTTGATGTCAATGTATTTGGAACTGTATTCCATGAGAGGTGACGGATTCTTTTCCAGAACGCCAGGGGGGCATATATTAAGCAGATTTGGAGAGCCTTAGATTAAAGAGACCAATCTCAATCTTGTGGGGGGGTGGAATAGTTTGCAGTGTGAGATTGTATTCTTTTTGGCCGCAAGGAGGAGACCACCTCCTTTTCTTTTTAGGTCTAGGTATTCTGTGGGTTATTATACATTGTATAATTCTGTGGGTAGTTGATTAATTATGGCAGTGTCAGTGTCCTTGAGCCATGTTTCGGTAATTGCACAATGTCAGGGGTTTCGTCTGTGAGGATATCGCATAGTAATGTAGCCTTTTTAGAATGGATTGCGTGTTTTAGCAGAAGGATAGAAAATGTCATCAGCCCTAATATTTGGGTGAGTGGTGATGCCATGATAGGAATTAGGAATCTGGGTGATTGTAGATTATAACTCGTTCTCACTGATTTAGTGGATGTGTTAGTGTATTTGAGAATGGGAATATGGTGATATGGTGATATTAAGTCAGAAGAACTAAAAAATGAGAAATGTCCCTAAAAATAAAATAATTTTAAAGAAGGGTTCCGTCGGTCAGGTTAAGTAAGGGACGCTCAATTAATGAGTGTCCATTTTCCTTATCTGTGGCTGTGCACAGATTAGGAAAACGGACGCTCCAAACTTGAACATCCTTTTTCCTGACAGCCACTTCTCCTGGGCACCCACTACCGAGGAGGCGCTAGGAAGAGGTGGATCGGCACGTTTTAAGGGAGTGGGCACTCAATCATGAGCACCCGTTTAATGTGCACTCTTGTTGCGATGGCCTACAAGTTAGTAACCTTGGCTGGCAAAGGTCTTCCACTGCTGTCTGGAGCATAGAGTCATTAGTAGGGATGTGCAGACCAAAAGTTTATGTTCATAAGTCCATAAGTCGAAAGGGGGGGTCATTTGCGGTCAATATGGACATATGGAGAATTCCATAAGTTGAGTCTATGTCCATATGTGCAAAAAAAAATTTAAACCCCCCCCCCCCCTTAATCCCCCCCCCCCCCCCAAGACTTACCAAAACTCCCTGGTGGTCCAGCGGGGTCAGGACGCCATTTCTGAACTCCTTTGCAAGGAGCACGTGACGTCGAACGAGGGTCCCGGAGCGAACCCGCGGGGAATCACGCGACGCCGCGTCACTCCGACGTGGCGCTGACGTCACGTGCTCCTCGCAAAGGAGTTTCAGAATGGCGTCCTGACTCCTCGCTGGACCACCAGGGAGTTGTGGTAAGTCTTTGGGGGGGGGATTAAGGAAGGTGAGGGGTTTAAATTTTTATTTTGGATCAACAATCGCGATTTCCAACGTATAGCTATGTTGAATAAGTTGGAAATCCGATCGTTTTCGCCTCATCACTTTTTTAAGTTAAAAAAAAAAATAAGTAGCGTTTTACATTTAAGTTCAAAACGAATGCACACCCCTAGTCATTAGTGCACAGTGGTGCACCTGCACCATCAACTTGAAAAAAATGTGTGCCACCCTGAACCAAAATTGAGCAAGTCAGTTCCTTAGAGCCACACACACTCAAAAATCACCTCCAGTACTTCAAAACTGCTTCACATCTACCATGTGAAGCAGTTTTGAAGTGCTGCAGTAGCCTTGGGCATAGAGCAAATGCTTAAGTTGATGATGTACTAGAAAATTTGCTGGCCATGTGGCTCAAAAAACACAATTAAGCATATGTTTAATTATTTAAATAAGTTAGGTGATAAGGTTCAAAGCTCATATTCTGCAACACAAAGTGTTATAACCTTTCTCACAGCTACATAGGTGAGAGAAAATTGACATTATGAGAGTGTGGTAGGAAGGGGCAATAAAAATGTCTAGCGTGCTGATCTTGCATCACAGCCCGAGTGTACGATACTGTTTAGCAGCCCCTTCCCCTCCCCTCCCCCCCCCCCCACTCCTGCCCAATACAACAAGGCTGCCTAGATCCTGATCATAACCCTATATAGATCTCATTTGATAGGTATTCTTTCACTTTTGAGTTTTAATTTTTGGAGTATAGATCCTGGATCATGGACAACAACAAGCCTGTGTGTACCTCAACACAGCAATAATGCTGCTGGGAACCTCCAGATGCCCACCTGATCTCCTTCTCGACCCCACATATCCCTCTGCAGGCAGATGGAGAGGTGCTTACCTCCCATTGTCCTGCTCACCACTATCACAATCATGCTGGCTCAGCACCACACCTTGACCACACTTGGATTAAAGTTTGAAATGCTGGAAAAGCCAGTGATATTTTGATAACAATGGACAAAAACTGTAAGAGGTAAACATCCCACATGCTGCCAAAGGGAAAGGGCATGGGGAGGCTTAGACCCTGGAGAGGTTGGGATCTAGGTGGCTTTGTTGCAGACAAGCCACATATGGATTATGAATTTCAGAAAGGTGGGTTAATGAGGTGGGGGTGGGATAAGGACTGGATTTGTATTTACTCACTCACCTTTCCAAGCCTGAGCTCAAGGTGAGTCACATTCAGGTAGCAGTAGGTAGGTCTGTGCACCAAAGGTTTGTAATTCTAAGGCAGCGTTTCACAACTGGCATGCTGTGGCACATTAGTATGCCGTGGCTGAAGTGCAGGTGTGCCGTGGCTACATTCTCCTTTTCTCTTTGGCTCCAGGCCTGCAGGATGTACTCCCACCAGCAGGGGCCAAGGGAGAGCAGCAGTTTGTGCTGTTGGTCTGCCCTTCATCCAGCCCTGTCTATGGGGTAAAAAAAAGCTTAATAAATCCTGCTTTACTTTAATGACTTTAGGCAATGGCGGGTAAAGCGATATGTCCAAGGTTTATAAGGAGCATCACTGGAGAGAAGGGGTTGAACCCTGTCTTTTCTGGTTCTCAAGTCTGCTGCTCTAACCAAGTAAGCTAGTCCAAAAGTTATAGTACACACAACACCCTCCTTCAGGATGAACAATAATTTTAAAAAATCATTTACTAAATACTGCAGAAATAGTGTATGCAAAGATAGGTAAAGCACTGAGATACATATAGTCTCAATAATACACCTAAAATGTTAAAAAATATTTAAAATGCAAATAAAATAGGCTAAAATTGTCCAGTCCAAAAATATTTTTTTTTTTACTTTTTTGTCTGCCTGTCACTCACCACCCCTTAGCCTGCCTGTCCTACTATATCTCTCACACTATCCCAGCCGTGCTCTCTAGCTGCTTCTCATGCTTCCCAGACCTAATCTCTAGCTGTCTCACCTTTTCCAACCCTAGTTATAGCTCTGTTTCCCCTCTCTTAATCCTACTCTTTATCTGTCTTTTTTTCCCCACCTCTTCTCTTCAGCTGTGTCTCTTCTCCCAGCACTTCTATTATCTAATTTCTAGATATCTCCTCTCTCATAGCCCTGGTCTCTAGCTATATGTTTCTACTTTTGTAGATGTATCTTCTCCAAGGACAAGCAGGATAGCAGTCTTCACATGGGTGACATCATCTGATGGATTTCTAGAACTTTGGCTTCACCTCTCTGAGCATGCTTCAGCATTCAATATACCACATGTCCATGTGGGGTCCCCTCAGTCTCTTCTTTTCCATGAAGCCTAATGACTTGCGGCAAAGTTAGTCTCTCTAACTTTTCTCCTTCTTTGGAGTGTTTTTTTCTGTTTTTCACAGTATTTGTATCACAGGAATGCACGGTCTATGTGGGGTCCCCCCCAGTTCTCCCCTCTATAGTCTCAGTTAGTTTATTCTACATTTTGTTAACTTTACTTTCGTAGTCAATCCCCTGGAGCAGTGGTGCACTCAGTGCCTGCTAGCCATCAATGGTCACTGCCATCGATTTTGACATCGGGTCCCTTTTCCTCGTGCACCAAGCGGTACCCTTGGTGCATGAGGACTATGCCTATCAAGGATCATCACTGTCTGCTCTTTTATTCAACATATATCTAATCCCTCTTTGTCACCTGCTAGAAGGCCTCAATCTGAACTTCAGTATTTACGCTGATGATATCCAATTTACAATTCCTTTCAATATTTCCTGGTCTACCACTTTTTTGCTACTTCATCTTTATTTAACAACTATAAAAACCTGGCTGTCTCACAATAGACTAAAACTCAATGCTGCAAAAACTGAACTAAGGGGGTCATTTTTCAAAATGCGATAAGACGTTTTCGCATGCATTAAGTGCTTATCGCATGTGAAAAGCCCTGTTAACGCATGCAAAAACGTGTTTACCGCATGCGATCGCACCATATCGTATGGTGCGATGCAAACTCCAAAAATAGGAGGAGTTAGGGGCAGAGAGTGGGCTGGGTTAGCCTGTCTGCGAAGAGCTATCGCACAGCCGTAACGCCGATTTTAACTATACCTCTTTCAAATGTGTTAGGCTGTGCGATAGCTGCCATGACTGTGTGGTAAGGTTTCATTGCCATTTGCGATGTCTCCCGTAAGTCCGATTTCAGCTGAATTGACAGAGAGAGAGAGAGAGAGAGAGCACCTGGCCAGAGCATCATGGCCCATAGGCAGGTATTTGTATCCCTATGGTAGGCCCACCTAGATTTGGGCAAGGTTCTCTCTAGCTTGGTTGAGAGAACCTTGCCCAAATCTCATCTTGGAGTGAGTTTCCTCACTCCGAAGGCCAGCAAATCTTCACAAGAGACCACTGTTCTGTTCGTAGGTGTCACGTAGAATGTCAAAGTGGCCCCTAACCCCCTACACTCTTACCTAATCCCCACCTCGAGTTACTAGGTGAGCCTACCATAGGGATACAAATACCTGCCTATGGGCTATGATATTATAGCCAGGTGCTCGCTCTCTCGCTCTCTCTCTCTCTCTCTCTAATATATCTATCTACTGCACCTGACTCAGAGTTTCAGCCTCCACAATCCTTTAGGTTTGAAAACCAGGTCATTCCCATAAACAACCACACAAAAAATTTTAGGTATGATTTTAGATTCAAAATTATCCATGGCAAATAACATAGCGGATACAGTCAAAAAATCTTTTTTTAAACTACTTATGCTCAAAAAACTCAAACCTTTACTAATGACAACTGACTTTCGATCCATAACACAAGCTCTTATCTTAACTAAACTAGACTACTGTAACTCTCTATACTTAGGTCTACCCCTGTCAACAATACATCTACTCCAGCTTGTTCAGAACGCGACTGCTAGACCCATTTTCAATTTACCAAGATCAGAACATATAACACCAATTTTACAACAACTACACTGGCTTCCGATTACTCAATGCATTACTTACAAGGTTTTAACTATGATCCATAATCTGATTTACAATACAAATACTGTCTGGCTTTGTTCACTACTACGCATCTATAAACCTTCATGACAACTCCATTCGATGGATAAATGCATTTTAGAAATTCCTTCAATCAAACTAGCAACCCTCACTTTAACCTGAAAGCGTACGTTCTCAGTGGCCGGCCCAATCCAGTGGAATGCCTTACCTGATTATATTAGACTGACAGCTAATCATAAGGAATTTAAGAAAAAACTGAAAACATATCTTTTCTCTAAAGCATTTAACACTCAATAACTCAATCTGCTGATTTACTTACCAGAACAGATGTATCTATTGTATTTAATGTGATTGTATTGTTCTATTTTTATGAGAATTATGCTGTAAACCGCCTAGACGGGCAGATACCTGCCTTATTCGTGCGGTATATTAAAATGTTTAAATAAATACATAAATAAGGATCTCCATGATAGATGTGTCCTCTGCCAGGGAGTATTGCATGACATCCAGGGTCGCAGCAAGTATGCACATATGACCCCAAAAGGCAGCAAGCCTGACTAGACAAAATGGACCTACTCTTTGGGCCCAGGAAGAGTGATCCATTAGCATCAGAGGAATCAACATCGAGGGACCTCTGAGCCGCACCAATGGCCAATGACATTGGCGAGGCCATTGGTTCCAACAACAGCTTCCATGAGTGCTGGAGGTGGCCTATTGCCCATCTCTTCCAGGTCGAAGATATTGAGTTTGTCATCTTCAGCCTCAGCACTGGAGAAAGACAGAATCAAGCATTGAGGGAAGCCAGAGAAGCATCGGCATTAGTCCCCATCTATGCATGGTTTCAGGCATGGGGATGCACCAGCCAGCTGGTGAAGAGCGCCATTCCTCTATGGTTCACAGGGTTTGCCATGGCCTTCATCAGTCCTGATGTCTTACACTGATCCTCCTCTCAGTTCTGAAGAAGATCTGGCTATACCTCCTGGATACCAGTCAGTTTTGGTATCAGCAATCATGAAGGAAGAGCTTGAGAAGCGTTTGTAGCAGGCCATGAAGAAGGTGCTGCAGGGCCTCAGTGTCAGGGCACCAATGGAACCAGGCCCAGCACCATACCTCCTCGAGCCGCTACTTGAATCCCTGCATATGCTTATCTGAGTGCTACTGACATCTTCACCACTGTTAGTGCCTGGGACGTCATCAATTCCATCAGGGCACTGAAGTCACCACCAACCAATCCAGTGGTTATTCCTGGATCTTCAGAGGAGGAAACTCCCCTGGCCATGAGGGTGGCCTCGGGATCCAAGCTCTCATGGCCAGTTGAGTTAGTTCTTATACCGCTGGCTGGGAACCGAACACCTTGGGACTCTTTGTATGACAGTGAGAATGAGGACCTTACAACCCCTGGGAGGAAGACTCCTTAGGTTTTTTGGATACCTACGCATTGAATGGCATCCCCTCTGACCCATCTCCTCCCAATGGCAGAAGGAAGTCTTCTGAAAAGCTTTCTCCTTCATGGGCTTTGTTAGGTTGGTGGTGGAGGCATTCCCATTTAATTTACAGACAGAGGAGGACATCTGGCACAAGTTGCTGGATATCCTCCAGTATGTGGCGCCTCCTAAAAAGATCATGGTAGTTGTTGATGAGGATGTGGATGTGGATGTGGATGTGGATGTGGATGTTGATGAGGATGTGGAAAAACCCCTTTTTAGTGCTTCCTGAGAATATGAAGGCAGACACAATATATCTTATCCAGAAGGCTCCCATATTCAGCAAGTGGCAACTGCCACACCAATAGTCATGATTGAATCTGCTCTCAAGAAGGCCAAACACAATCAGACCCATTCTTCTGTGCCCCCAGGGAAGGATTAGAGGGCCATGGATGCTCTTAAGAGAAAAATGTTTCAGGGTGCTATGCTTATCGCCTGCATAGCAGCCTACCATCTCTTCATAGGCCAGTATATGCAGGACATCCTGAAACAGGTGCAAGACATGGCTGAGCAGCTGCCTCAGCAGCAGCAGGACACCCATCTTGTGCTCCTACCATGTGACAGGGGCTGACCAATGGCACCAGTAGCCCCTGTGACATAGTAAGGGCAAAGGCTATCGGCGCCATTTTGATTACTGGCAGCCGACGGCCTGAGTGCAGGAGATCGCTCCCGGACCCCCGCTGGATCACCAGGGACTTTTGGCAAGTCTTGGGGGACCCTCCTGACCCCCACAAGATAACGCTGGCCATCCATTGCTCCTACCATGTGACAGGGGCCGACCAATCGCACTGGTAGCCCCTGTGACATAGTAAGGTCAAAGGCTATTGGCGCTATTTTGAATACCGGCAGCCGAGGGCGTGAGTGCAGGAGATGGCTCC
Organism: Rhinatrema bivittatum; assembly: GCF_901001135.1. Classification (NCBI taxonomy): domain Eukaryota; kingdom Metazoa; phylum Chordata; class Amphibia; order Gymnophiona; family Rhinatrematidae; genus Rhinatrema; species Rhinatrema bivittatum. The sequence goes on from NC_042616.1 coordinate 382,473,926, forward strand.
CGAGCCCCCCACTGGACCACCAGGGAGTTTTGATAAGTCTTGGGGGTGTCAGGAGGGTGGGGGGTTTGTTTAAATTCGCTCCTTTAGACGGCCGAATAATTCGGCGAAGATTCGTTGTATTCGTGGGGAAGCGAAATGTATCGCGATTCCCCACGAATACAACGAATATGGCCCTACACGTTGCAGATTACCAATACGTTAGAAATGAAAGCACACCCCTATAATGAGGGAAAGTAGTTGTAAGGTAAGAAGCAAAGTCAAAGTAAACTCCCCAACTGCAAACTCTTCAGCAAAACCCAATTAAGTAGATTTACATTTATTAGTCTATCTTTAATTCCCGCTAACCTTGAGGCAAGATAGTAAAGAAGGTGTGCCTTTGACAGGGCAACATATGGACACCAGTAGGAATGGTCTTACCCCTTTAACTGCTCATTTTCAACAAGTACACTCACAGTTTCTGAGGGGCAGACTGGATGCACCATTTTGGTCTTTATCTGCTATTATTCACTATGTTACTATATTACTATGCTACTACATCTGCCTTTCAGAATTTGAAAATGGGGGCAGTTTATCACATTTCATTTTTGTCTAAACGTACTTTGCAAATCAAGGCAAATAAGAAATTGGCAGCAGTTAAGTCTTTCTACTGATGCTCCCCAAGACTTGTCATTATCAGCTGTATTATTCAATTTATACCTAGCTCCTACGGGAAAATTGACTGTGGCTCATGGGATACAGTATAGGTTATATGCAGATAACTTGCAGCTTATTTTACTTATAGCCAATTTGATACAAGGGGCTTTAGACATATTGACTAATTGAATAAAAGCAATTGAGAACTAAATGCCCATTTAATCACTGGTTTTAAAATTGGCAAAAACCAAGGTTTTACGAGTAAGTCGTACTTCAATTCCCATGAATACTAAGGAGCTTTGAATTAAAAGGAGGTCCTTCCCATATTGATCAGAAGTGCAAGACTTAGGAGTTATTGTAGACTGCATTCTTAGTTTTAAGTCTCAGATTAGAACAGTTTTAGGTACATCTTTTTATAATCTCCAGCTAGAGAAATGGCTGATAGGATGACTTTCAGTCTGTGGCACAGATGTTGATTTTATCTGCATTGGATTACTGCAAGGTCATTTATTTTGCTTTACTTAGAAAATATCTGAAGGTTTTGCAGATTGTGAAAAATGCAGCTGCTTGCCTAATTGCTGGACTTGAAAGGCAGGAGCATGTCACACCTATTTTGATGGTGCTACATTGCCTTCCCATAGCTATCAGGTCAACATTTAAGGTTTAAATGCTAGTTTTCAGGTAAATAGCCCTGAATATTTAAGAAAATTGTTGCCTTCTTGTGTGCCTACTTGGCCTTTATGGTCAGCCAATAAGCAGTTGTTGATTATCCTTTCCATTAAGGAATATCAGCTTCAAAGTTACCCATTCTTGGAAATTGTCATTTGTAGGCTCTGTGTTATGAATCAACTTCCTTTTAGACAAGAATCTGATATAATGGTAATTAGAAAAACTTTCAGGCTAACCTATTTGCTGAAGCATTTTATCTTAGCAACTATGCAGTTTCTCAGGCTGCTATTTCCTAGGTTGTCTGTATTAGGTTTTATTTTTTCGCTGTAGTAATATGTATTTTTTTTATATTATTATTTTGATGGTTTATGTATAATCATGAAATCCATCTTATACAGTATTTCTGAAAAAGGAAGACTAGAAATGTTTAAATAAATAAATACAACTATAATTTGTATAATTAAAACCCATGACACTCCAAGTCATCATGATTGGCTCATGTGCTACCAATATCACACTGCTGCCTTACAATAGATTATAAAGCACTTATCTGTGCACTTCCCTATTATGATATTGTCTTTCTCATTAATGCAGGCCAGATGAGCACAAAAGAAGGATGTTACAAAGACATGTGGACACAGGTCAATACATCATTCTGCAATCCAAGAACTCGACCAGTCATTGGGCTTATTCCCTGTAATCTACAGGCTTGCCCTCCCAGGTGAGAAGCAAACATGGTATAGAATAAATATCCATTTTCTACTATATATAAATTACTTTCACGTTTGAGAAGCAGCCAGTATCTGAAGTAAAACATACATTTTTCAACTTTAAGTTAATTGAATTGGAATGTGTTTTCCCGTCGATAAGCAGGATGAATTAGCCATACTGTCTGGGATGTGTTCCGGGTGGCCTGGGCGAAGCTTCACAAAGATCACACAACTTTGGCTCTGTGCGGCTGCGCATCCTTTCCCTCACGGCGATCTCTTTCTCCTTCAGTCTGTTTTTTTCCGTGCTGAAGGCTGCACGCGTAGCTACGTTTCTCTTCTCTTCAGTCTTTATTCTACAAGATTTTCTCTCAATCAACAGCACTTTTAAGTGCTACCATGGCCCCGAAGCCACCTGTCTTTCAATACCACAAGTGCGGCAAGAAAATGTCTGTTACAGACGGGCATAATTACTGTTACCTCTGCCTGGGCCTGGACCACGACCTGTCCTCTTGCCGAGACTGCAGTTGCATGTTGCCCTGGGCCTAGCACCTATGGGCACAGATGGTCGCCCACCTAAGGGAAGAGAGCACGGGGTCCTGTGCCCTGACATCAGAGTGGCTGTTGGCCACTCCTCAGTGGGGCCCAGCATGGATTGGCCGGAGAAAGCCAGGAGGGCCTCCTCCCTTGGACCAATGCAAAATGGGACAGGTGGGTCACCTCACCAAAGTACCTCCTCGCCTCCATGCCTTGGTGAAGCAATGGGTGTCGGGAGACGTGCCAAAACTGCCCTCACACAAGGCTGCATCGGCCAGCGTTGTGGAAGCCCTCCCGCTGATGCTAGTGTCGAAGCACCATGTTGCAGATGTAGCACCGACCGCTGAGGCGATGCATGCATCGAAGATGAAGCATCCAGATATATGTTGAGGATCTCCGATGCAGCAAAGCAGGACCAGCGTATGTCGGCTGCATTGACACATGCCAAGCAAAGCATGATGTAGACACTGGCGACGGCTCTTGCGTCATCGAAGCACACGACGCAAAAAGTCCTGGAGTTGCATCCGATTCACCAAAAGGTGAGCAAGTCTTCTCAATTCAGGACCAGCCATGGACCCTCAGGTCATGTTCTCTCCAGAGGAGATGGTTGAACTGGCTTTCTTAGATGTGGAGCTACTCTTGGAATATCTCTCCACTAGTTTCTCTGACTCCTCTGGGAGAGTTTACGCGGATATATCTTCTGTGTCAAAAAGGAAGAGGAGTTCCCCTCATTTACAAGAACCCCTCAAGAAGAAACTTAAGAAGTCTCATAGGAGCGAAGTGTCTGCTTACCGCCCGAGGGATCCGGATTCAAACATCTTACTGGCCACAGTACCTCCATCAAGCCACGGTCGCAAGAGGCAGGATCCCACTCCTGGCCATGGGAGGCTTGCATCCCAAACCATAACACAGATATCAGATATCCTGTCACAATTATTCTCTTCCCTCGAAGGAAAAAAGGGCCGCCCATCGAGCCCTTCTTTGGAAGATCTCTTACTGGCTGTAAGGTCCCTATCTCCACCTCCGAGGGAGCACAGCACGGCAGAGGAGCCTCTGAGTTCATGCCCTCAGTTTTCCCTGCAACCAGATATGGGTTTCCATCAGATCCACAGGAGGATCCACCAGAACCATCCTTGCCTCTGGAGGGCCTTTCCTACTCAAGTTTGTAGAAAAGGTGGGAACTTGTCTCACATTGAAACCAAGAAAGTTCCAGATCTCCGAGTGGAGGTATTGGGAATCCTAAAAATATTCGAGGTCCCATCTGAGTCTATGGCCTACCATCCCACGCTGTCTTGGATTCAGTGATGGCGAAGACTGGGAGTCCCCTTTCTCTGGTCAGCCAACCTCCAGAAAAACTGGCCTCAAATTCAGAATGCTGCAATCACCATACTATGGCATGGTCCAGCTGCCGCACGCCTCGGTGGTAGTCAAATCAGCCATGAAGCAGTCAAAAAAGGCCCGCCTTTACTCCAGTACCCCGCCGGGTCGGGACTGCAGGTATTTGGATGACTTCAGATAGAGGGCCTTCCAAGTAGGTATGTTGAATGCAAAAATCCAACAGCATCAGTTTTATATCACTCAATACCTGTATGAGTGCTTGCAGTCCCTAAATCCCCACCTTGTGTATTCCTTGATGATACAGCTCTCCCACAGCTGTTCTTTGACCTGGTAGAGGGATCTGGTCTGTATAGCATCTGCTCCATATGATATACAAGGCCTTCAAGACATCAGCTTGTACATCAGCGTGGGCGATAGCAGCCTGAAGAATAGCCTGGTTACGAGCTAATGCCATCTGGGAGGATGTGCATGAAAAACTGGCAGACCTCCCGTGTAAAGATGACAGTTTGCTCAGGGACAAACTACAGGAGACAGAATCCCAGCTGAAGTAGCACAATGTGACGGTCCTGTCCCTAGCACCACCAACGGAGCAGCAGCCCTTTACTAGGAGATACTATCTGAGCTACAGAATGGGCTATTACCAGAGGTGCCCCTTCAGGCTGTACCTGCCTTATCACCCACCAACCTTCCAGCAAATCAATCTGCAACCACAACATCAGGAGCCCAGGTTTAGAGCATGGGACCAGCGTCAACAGCAGCAACTGCAAAACAACCCCAACCACAACAAGGTTTTTGAAGGTAGCCGGGCCACTTCTACTGCCATTAGTGAGGGGCAGGATATCACTCTTCTACAATTCTTGGGAGGCGATTACCTCAGATCACTGGGTGTAGAATATCGTTTGGGAAGGATACTCACTGAGCTTCAGAGCCAGCTCCATCCTTCTGCACCTAGTACACTCTCTTCAGTCCCGCCTGCAAGGCCATCTGCTTCAAGAGGAAGTAAACAACCTACTTCATCAATGGGCTGGCCAGCAGGTGCCGCAGCACCAACTAGACAAGGAATTCTAATCCCAATACTTCCTTATTCCCAAGCAGTTGGGAGGGATCCACTCAATCCTGGACCTACGGGCTCTCAATATATTTATTTGGAAGAAGTTCAAGATGACGCCTCTCAAGTCGATCCTCCCCTTCTTGTGAACTAACGATTGGATGTGCTCACTGGATCTCAAGGATGCATACTCCGACATTCTGATGTACCGCTCCTCCTGGTGCTACCTCTGTTTTCAAGTCAATCTGGTCATAACCAGAAGTCCTCCCCTTTGGACTATTGTCCACACCAAGAGGCTTCATGAAGTGTTTAGCGGTAGTTGTGGCTAATTTAAGAAGGAAAGAAGTATAACTATTTCCTTACCTGGACAATTGGATGCTAGTGGCATTGAAACCCGCCACTCTCCAGTTGCACCTAGAAATGACAATATGTTGTCTGGAAGAGCTGGGATTCATCATCAACTATGAGAAATCCAGCCTTCAACCCATGCAAACTCTACAGTTCATTGGGGCCAGGATAAATACTGTCATGGGGATAGCGTTCTTACCTACAGAGTCCAAACCCTTCGCAACCTGGCCTCACAATTGAGGGACTGTGCACACCCCTCAGATTCTGACTCTTCTGGGCCACATGGCAGTGGCAATATATGTAGTACCTCACACTTATCTGCACATGCGCCGCCTGCAGTGGGGTCTGAAGATACAGTGGGCCCAATTTTCAAAACCACTTTCCACAAGAATAGGTATGACCCAAGATATGCAGAGAGATGTGGTGTGGTGATTGTGCCCTATAGTTCTCACTGTAGGTGTACCATTCTGCGTCCCGACATATCACTACAGATGCCTCAACCAAGGGGTGGGGAGCCCATCTGGAACACGTACAGATGCAAGGATTTTGGTCCACATGGGAACATACTCAGCAGATAAATCTGCTGGAACTCAGAGTGATAAAGAAAACCCTCCACACGTTTTGCAACCTCCTGAGGGGAAATAATGTCATGATCCCCCTGGAAAACCAGGTGACCATGTTCTACATAAACAAGGAAGGTGGGTCAAGTTCCTGGATCTTGTGCATGGAGGCGGTACAGATCCTGGCAAGGGCAGAGAGATGATTCATCTCTCTCCAGGCAACCTATCTTCCCAGCGTGGCAAACACCACGGCCGACAGGTAAGCAGAAATCTTTCATCCACATGAATAGGCTCTTCACCGGGACATGGCGAACGAGCTCTTTGTGAGTTGGGGCTTTCCATACATGGACCTATTTGTGACAGTACACAATAGGAAAGTTCAAACGTTCTGCTCAGTCTACTCTAGCGGGAAGCAATTTGCTCAGGATGTGTTCCTCATACCGTGGTCGGAGGGGGTTTCTTTTATGCTTACCCTCTGATTCCTCAAATTTTCAGGACAATTCAGAAGTGTATTGCGGACATCGCAGACCTCATTCTGGTTGCTCCAGCTTGGCCCAGACAACTTTGGTACGCCTATCTAGTTCGACTATCCATCACCCCACCTCTTCCCCTGGGCAACAGCATGGATCTCCTGACTCAAGAGAATGACATCCTCCTCTACCCCATGCACTCCTCGCTAAATCTGACTGTGTGGAGGTTTGAAGGAGAGTATTAAGCAACTTGCACCTACCAGCAGAGGTTCAGGACATCTTGATATCATCCAGAAAAACTTCTAGCAGAAGGAACTATCAGGGCAAGTGACTCTACCCTTACACCAAGCTGAGTATCAGAGACATAGACCCCTTCTCTTGCTCTCCGGAACTATTGTTGGAATGTCTCCATACCCTGTATTAATCGGGTCTGGAGACGGCATCCTTGCATGTCCATGTGAGTGCTATCTCTGCATATCATCACACATGCAGTGGGCTTCCGGTATCCAACTATCCTCTAATCTCCTGTTTCATGAAAGGGATCTTGTGATTGTGACCACCCGTAATGAAACCCCTGTTCCGTGGGACCATAGCTTAGTACTGGAACAGCTCCTACTTCCTCACTTCAAACCATTGTATAGCAGCCATGTGAGGTATCTAACTTGGAAGGTGCTCTTCCTGGTTGTGGTGACCTCGGCCAGAAGAGTCAGTGAGCTACAGGCACTGATTCACTACTCCCCATATCTGCAGTTTCACCATGAAAAGGTAACCCGTGAACACACCCCTCTTTTTTTTAAGTTTCAATTTGTTTATTGTTATAAATTTGAACATGAGTACAAACAAAAATAAAAAAGACAGAACATAATTTCAATGAGCACTACAATTCAATCATAATAGCTTCTTATTATGTACCATATGTAACTCCCTGGAAATATTACGACCAAAGCATAAATATCAGAAGTCTGGTCCTTGCAAAACTTAAAATAGAAAAGGGAAGGAAGAAAGAGAAGAGGAGGTCCAGAGACCTATAGAAAAGCAGACAGAAGAGTAAATAAACAGAGAGAGTAAGGATTCTGGGAACCAAAACCTAAGAGTCAACCCAGATTTTAAGATGATGAATTTACATAATCATCTAAAGGCTTCCACACTGAAACCCATTGGGCTAGCCTATTGTGTTTGATGACCATAGCCTTCTCATATTTATAGTACATACATACCAAGTTCCACCAAAGATGGTGAGATAGCAGATCGCTCCGTTTCCAGTTGGACATAATATTATGCAAGGCAACATTTATCATAAAGTCCAGTAATTTCTTATGGGGAGAAAGTACGTTGAGAGATGGACTGGCCCCCCTCAGAACTACCAGAGCATAACTAGGTGAATGAGTAATAGGTATTATTTTTGAGACACTTAACCAAAGTTGTTGCCAAAACATATTAGCATTGGGATAGAGAAATAGCATGTATTTCAAGGTGGCCCTGGGGGTATTACAAGACCAGCAATTGTGAGTGGAAAGAAGGCCTGCCCTATGTAATTTCCAAGGGGTCCAAACAGCCCTATGCAGAAGAAAGTATGAGGTTTGTGTGATACTAGAAGAAAGTGAAATACGAGTAGATGTTAACTATAAGCGTTTCCACATTAAATCAACAGGCATAACCTCAATATCTGCTTCCCAGGCTAAGCTCAAACGCCTGTGAGGAGCATTAGAGTGGTGCGTCCTAAAGAGTTTATACAAATGAGATGCTAAATGTCCTTTGTGACCATAATCCTGATATATTTGCAACAAAAAAAGGTCTTTTGGCCAACTGAAAATTGGAAAACACCTTTGAGAGGGTAATGTTCCACAGTTGAAACCAATTATAGAAATAAGAAATTATATCCCACTTCTCCTGCATTGTGGTAAAAGAGAATAGAACAGAGCCATTTATTATTTCAGTTAGGTGCCAAATATTTTTGGACTTCCAAGAAGGCCAATTTAAGGAATGGTGTCCAATTTTTAATGAGGGGTTATGCCATAATGGAGCCATAGAAGAGAATTGCGAAGGGCAAAAATCAGAGGGACAAATGGAATCAAATTCTTTGAGTGCCTGATGAAGGGATCTCAAAATGGGACTGGAGGCATGCTGAGGTAATATCACCATACCTGGAAAACACATAAGTGGATATGGGGAGAGAATGTGTGACTCAGCCGCTAACCATCGGGGGGCATCTCCCGATTAGTGGTCAGAGGAATAGTGGTGATAAGCTTGCTGGAGGATAAACGCCTGGTGAAAAGTATAAAAATCAGGAAAGTTAACCCCTCTGTCAGCTTTTACCATCTTCAGCTTAGATAGTGCTATTCTGGGGGCCTTATGACGCCACAGAAATTGCACTAAAAGGCTGTCTACATGCCTATAAAAATCTTTGGAGAAGAAAACAGGGAACATGGAGAGGATATAAGTGATCTTAGGAACAGGTACCATCTTAATAGTTTCCAATCGGCCCCACCACGTAAGGTGAAGAGGAGACCAATGTAGTGTAAGGTGTCGGAGAGTTTGTAATATCTGTGACTCAGCATTGCTAATAGTTTGTTGTGGGTCTGCATAGAATGTGATTCCCAAGTACTTGAGACCATGAGTGACTTTCTGTATGGGGGAGTGGGAAAGGTCCATTAGAGAACCCAAGTAATTTAGTGTGCAAAGTTCGGTTTTGTGCCAATTAATTTTGTATTCTGAAACAGAAGAATAGGAATCAATTAAATCCAACAAATGAGGAAGAGAGATATCAGGATTACGGAGAAAAAGAAGGACATCATCTGCATATGCTGAAAGTTTAAACACTTCTGAGCCAAACTGTACCACTTCAATCCATGCATCTTGTCTGATAGCAAGGAGTAATGGTTCCAAAGCCAGATTCAATAGGAGCGGCAAGAGGGGACAACCTTGCCGAGTTCCTCTGTGTAATGAAAAAGAGGGAGAGATTTGGTTATTAATATAAAGGTATGCAGTGGGAGAATATTATAGAAGACATATCCAGAAATGAATTTGGGACCAAAGCCAAATTGATGTAAAGTGGAGAAAAGGCTGCCTTCTGTTGTTTCTGTTTGTAGAAAGTATAACTGATAATATCACCCCTGTTCATAGCCTTAAAAACCACCCACAAGGAAGCCTCCAATATGTCTGGGGTTACATTAATTCAAAATACTCTGAGATCTTAGTGCGTATCCAGGAACTCCGAGTCAGAAATCAGTGTAGGATTAAAATGCCATTGTCGGTCCACAGGAATGGATGATAGCAAGTTGATTTTATCTTCACCACCAAATGATCAGATACTAAAATGGGAGCAATCGCCGCTGAAAGAATTCGGGGAATTAAGCTATTTGAGGTTAGAAAATAGTCTATGCAGGAATATGATGAGTGAGGAGAGGAGTAGAATGTATAATCTCGATCCATAGGCCTCAGCAGTCTCCAGGGGTCTGAAAGCCCAAAGGAAGTCATTAAGTGTTTTAATGTCGTTCAAGCCTTGGAGAAGGTGATACGAGCTGCTGACTTTCTGTCGAGAAAAGGATCTAAGGGTTGGTTGAAGTCACTGCCTATTATAAGCAAGGAAGAATCCACATTCAACAGATGAGCAAAGGTAGCATGAAAGAAAGAGGGGTCATCCACCTTTGGAGCATAGCAATTGAGGATTGTAAATTGCTCTTTATGGACAGTGACTTGAATAAATTCCATCTACTGTCAATATCAGCAAGCTGATGTGTGACATTGGCATCCAGATGCTTATGAATTAGAATAGCGGCGCCTTTTTGTGGATGGCCGAGCTAAAATACACCTGACCTACCCACTGCTATTTTAGCTTGAGCGTTTCAGATGCAGACAGATTTGTTTATTTATTTATTTTTATTTTTTCTATACCGACATTCTTGTAGAGATAGAAATCATACCGGTTTACATTTAACTTCAATTTCGCCTTGAGGCGGTACAGAGAACTACGTTAGAAAATCAAAAAATTTAACAGGAAATGTAACACTCTGGTCTAAGCATAGACTTATAAGATCAAGGGAGATTATTTAAACATGTCAGATACTAAGCTCATCCAAAACAAAAGAACTTGAAATACAGATGTGTTTCCTGTAGTAGTAAAATATCTGGTTGAAGAGTATGCAGATAAGTTACAACTTTTCTGTTTTATAGGGTGTGAGAAGCCATTAACATTTAATGATATAAGAGTAATTGATGTGATCTTCGTAGCCATATGTGGTTCTGAGGAATACACATTGAAATATAATCAACCTTAGATTTCTGGTATATTAATATAGCAGGTATGTCCATTACCAAAGAAGAAATCAGAGGGTGAAAGAGAAAGAGCACAGGAATAAGCCCTAGAGAGGGGGCAGAACCAAAAGGAGGAATTAGCAGAAGAAGAAAAAACAAAAAATGTACAAAAAAGAAAAATAGAGACCATCTCACTGCAAGACGCATCTTGCAAAAATAGAAGAAAATCAAGTAGAGAGCCTCAAGGCAGACCATAGGCCCCTCGAGACTGCATCTCCCAACATTAGGAATGAACAATAAGCATGGGAGGGAAAAAAGCCAATCCAATACCATTCTTGGAACCTGTTGCATTATAGCGCTATAAAGCAGCATAAACTATATATAGCCATACACACATGAGACATGTATGTATGGATAGACTAATTGGTTACTCACACCGACATTTTCATAAGTTATTAAATATATAAAGGGGAACAACGGAAGGGAATGGACAAAGGAATGGGGACCAAGGAGTCCCTATGGCAATTTAGTCAGTTGCACTGGATCAGCGCAGAGCCAAAGTAATTTAGTAGTCCATCCATTCTGTATAATGACTCAAGTAACCATGGATTGCAAATGTTCAAAGGAGCAAAGAAAAGCATCCAAATCCTTTGGTGCATGAAATATTTTCGTTTGGTTGTGGCAGGTAACCTTCATTTGCACCGGGTATAGGATACCATATTTTGCTCCCAGTGCTTGTAATCTTGGCCGCAGTGCTAGAAAGGCCTTCCGTTTGTCCACAGTTGATTTTACCAGATCAGGGGCAAATAGAAGGGTGTGCCCTTGGTATATTATCGGGGGCCTGTATGCGAGCAGCAGTGAAAATTTTCAAAACTTGCGGGTATCGGAGGACATTAAAGATGACGGGTCTAGGATATTTCGAATTCCACAGGGGTTAGGAGAGAATCCTATGTGCTCTGTCAATCTCAAATGGATGTTCAAATTCCATGCACAAGCAGTTGAGTAATAAATTGAATAATGTCTGAACCTTCCGCACCTTCCAGTATACCTAGTATTCTGATGTTGTTTCTCCTATTCCGATTAAATAGGTTATCAATGTCCTGTTGTAATTTTTCCATGTCTTGTGCAAGACGTGGGACAGGAGCAGTCACAATTAGAAATGATGCCACTTGCGATTCTACATCATCAATTGGATTTTGAAACAAATCCAAACACATTGACATATTCTGTAAGTCCCCCCGAATGGCTGTTGTAGTTTCTATATTTACTTGAATTAAGTCCTTGAGCTGTTTAAGCTCCGTAAGAACCAGGTCAGCCGATGCCATTACTTTCGTTGGTGAGACCTTGTCGGGCGATGATGAATCTGGTTTCACCCTCTTAGAACCGGACACTGCGGCGAATGCGGCTTCAATCTTACTAGCCTTATTTGAAGCCATCAATCCTGTACAGGGTAGTGAAATATTAAAAGAAAAAATTGCGTTCTTATTGCTTCCCTCAATAGGAGATGTGGTTGAGAGGAGCTGCAGGCTCAAGCGGCCATTTTGGTCACTGATCAAGAGTGCCTGCCCCCCCATCCCTCTTTTTTACTTAAGGTTGTATTGGCTTTCCACTTGAATCAGACCATCACGCTGACAACGTTCTTCCCAAACCCACATAAAAATGAGAGGGAATAGCTTCTTCACACATTGGACTGTAAAAGAGCTTTAGCTTACTATAAATGAAGAACACATTCCAAGAAAAGGATTTCTCAGTTGTTTGTTTCCTTTAAACCGAATAAACAGGGCTTCCCGGTAGCCAGATGAACTCTGGAGTTTTCAGTGCATTCACTTCTGCTACACCACATGAGCAACAGGCCTTGCTAGCACACCAAAGGCACACCAAGTAAGAGCAGTAGCAGCTTCAGTGGCTCATTTCTACAAGGTGACATTGCTGGACATTTGTAAAGCTGCCACATGGTCATTGCTGCATGCTTTTATGTCTCACTACTGTCTTGACGAGCAGGCCTCTTCGGATGCAGCGCTGGGCTAGGCAGTGCTAAAATGAGCGTCAAGATAACGAGACTGTCAACAACAAGGGTGGGTTGAGCACACAGTGACCATCCAGGACTGCGGCACCCTGATACGTCCCATTTCCGAGTCTTCAAACTGCACTCACAGCCCTCAGCTGGAGACTCCCATACAGTATGGCGCCATTGCTGGCCAATGGCACCGATAGCCCCTGTCACATGGTAAGGGCAAAAGGCCACCGGCGCCATTTTGTTTACTGGCAGCCGATGTCCCGAGAGTGGGAGATCACTCCCGGGACCCCTGCTGGACCACCAGGGACTTTAGGCAAGTTTTTGGGGGGTCGGGAGGGTGGGGGATTGTAATTAATTAAATCTGAAGGGTTGGGGTGGGGGGGGGGGGTTTCAGTTTGGGACAACCGAAAAAAATCGGCCCAAACCACGGGAAATAAAATTTCCTGCGGTGGGCCAATAACAAAGCCCGAAGCAAAAGATTCGATCAAATCACATCTCTATAAATCAGGGTATTTTATAACATGCGCATTGCAAAAAAATAACCAGTTTTACCATTTAGTCTACCAGTTCACTCAGTCCATTTGCAGCTTGTGAAGACCCTTCTGGCTCTTCAGCCTGAAGTCCCCCATTGCACCCAGATCCTCTACCTAGTTATTTTTTTCACTTTAACAATGTTTATGATTACTTACACCAGATTTCAAGTAGAAGTAAATGTATGCAAGTAAAAGACATATGTACATCATTTAGGCAGATTTTAAAATAACAGCTTATGCATGTAAATGTTGGTCCCACCCTAAAATGCCCCTGGCACGCTCCTTTCTTACATGCACAAAGTTACTTACAGACCCCAATTTACACTCACTCAGGTTGATTTTAAAAGCATTGCTCGTACAAAAATGCCTAAATATGCATGTATTTGGGCGGCGCTGCAAAAAATACATGCATATGTACCCTTGTGTGAGAGAGGAATAAGGGGTGAGACATGGGTGGGGAATGGGTGTTCTTGGGGGGGGGGGGGGCATGACTTACGTGTGAAACTCCAAATTTTAAAACCAAGACCATGGCGTGCATCAGCTTGTTATCCACATAACTTTTCTACTGCTCCAGATGAGGAACAAGTCTGTGGATCTCAAATTTTAGGGCCTACAAGTCAGGGTGAGGAGTCTGGGTCAACTGGGGGGCATGCAGAATGAAGAACCAGAGGGGTCTGGAAGACCTCAATATTAACTAGCCAAACTGGTGGACTCATTGGAAAAACTGGGTTGTCCCTCTTGCGAGCATGTTTTAAAATTTGCTGTCATACGTGCATAAAAGCCAACATGGTCCTACTGAAGACACATGTGCACTACTTGTACTCAAGTAACCTCTTAAAATTAGGAGCATAATTGCACATGGTTGATGCATTTTAAAACATTTGCACATAAGTGCATGCATGATTATAAATTCTAGCATATCCTCGCTTGCGTGCCGATATGCTTATGTATGGAGGTTCTCATTTGTTTTAAAATCAATCGTTGCAGTAATGAAAATAGCATGTATTTGCATATGTGCTATTTTAGGCATGTAAGTGCTACTTTTTACGTATGCATCATTTGAAAATTTAACTGTTAGTTAATAACAATATAATACATATAAACACACAAAGACACATTTCTCCAAGGACAAGCAGGATGACAGTCCTGGGTAACATAATTAGATGGAGCCTAGCACGTATGCATGGAATATACCACATGTCTATGTGGGGTCCCCTCAGTTTCTTCTTTTCTGTGAAGCTTCTCATTTTGCGATTGGGTGAACCTCACCTTTTTTCAAAACTTTCTAACTTCATTTGAAGTGATTTTTGCAGTTGGTTTTTTTTCACAATTTCTTGCTCTCCCCCCCCCCCCCCCTGCCCCAGTTCTCTCTCGTTAGCGACCTAGGTAGGTTTTTCAATGTTTTTGGTAACTTTATTTTCGGTGTCGATCCTCTGGGGTGGCAGTGCACTTGGTGCCTGCCAACCATTGACAGCGGCTGCCCTTGATTTTGATCTTGTGTTCTTCTTGTTTCATGATGACATATCCATGCCAGGTTTTAAGTGGTGCCGCAGGTGTGTGAGGACGATGTCTTTCATGATAGACGTGTCCTCTACCTTGGATATTGCACGACATCCAAGGTTGCAGCAAGTGCACTAAGAAGACTCCATAAGATCTGGCTTAATAAAATGGAGTGCCTCTTCGGGCCGGAGAAGACTGAGTCATTGGCATCAGCATTGAGGGACTTTGGAGCCGCACTAATGGATATCGAGCCATCGACATCGACTGGACCACTGGTTCCGTCGAAGTCATTCACTGTCAAGGACACCAGAGACAGGCCATTGCCTTATTCCTCCAGGTTGAGGAGATCGGAGTCATTGCCCTCGACCTTGGCACCAGGGAAGGAATGATGTAAGCATCGAGGGAAGCTGAAGAAGCATCGACATCAGTCCCAATCGATGCATGGCGCCAGGCATGGGGATGCAACACCTTCTGTTGTGATGCCTCTGAAGCGAGCCCCAATGCAAGGAGACTCTTCATTGATGCCAGGGGTATGCCATGGTCTCCACCGGTCCTGATGCCCTCCACCAATCCTCTTGGTTCTGAAGAAGATTTGGTTATATCTCCTGGGCTCCAGCCTGTCTTGGCATTGGAGATTTTCGAGGAGGAACTGGATAGGCACCTGCAGTAGGCCATGTAGTAGGTGATGCATGGCATCAGTGTCAGAGCATTGACGGCACTGACACTGGCACCATCGTTCCTTGAGCCACTGCTGGAATACTTGAAAGTCTTTATCGGTGTGTTACCGACCCCATTTCTGGTGTCAGTTTCTGGAGCAGCATCAAAACTTGCAGGGCACCAACGCTGCTATTAGCCAATCTGGTGCTCATGCCTGGTTCCTCAGAAGAGGAAGTTCCCCCAGGGCCAGGGAAGTTACTGGGGCCTGCGCCAAAATAGCCAGTAGAACCAGTGCTTTCACCTCTGGCTGGGGGCTGAATGTCCAGGGCCTCATCACAGTCGATAACAGCGGAGATGAGGGCACCCGTGACCACTGGATGGGTGATTTCTCAGATGTTTCTGATGACACTTCAGATGTTCTGCCCACAGAACCATCTCCTTCAGAAGAGCGAAGGAAGTCTCCATTGGAAAACCTCTCCTCAGCAGGATTTGTCTGGGGATGGTGGACACCATCACATTTCAGTTGGAGACTGAAAAAGATACCAGGCACAAAATGCTAGATATCCTCCAGTACATGGGGCCTCCAAGGAGATCAGGGCAGTCCAGTACATGAGATCCTTATGGAGTTACTGATAAGGATGTGGGAACTCCCCTTCATGGTGCCTCCTATTAACAGGAAGGTTGACGCGGTTTATCTCATCCAAAAAGCTCTCAGATTCAACAAGTATCACCTTGTCAAATTTGCTCTCAAAAAGGCCAAGTGCTTTTGGAGCCATTTTTCAGTGCCCCCAGATCTACATGAGCCACTACTTGTGTGACATCCTGCAGCAGGTGTAGGGGGTTGCCAAGCAACTGCCTCAGCAGCAGCAAGTCACCTTCCAGTCACTGGTACATAAGGATCTGGAGTGCGGAAATTACAGGGACCATTCAATCTATGATGTTTTCGAAATGACATCAAGGGTCTCTGTAGTGGGAATCGGCACCTATAGACTCTCATGGCTGTGGGCCTCAGATCTCGATGTTGTGCTATGTATAGAGGAGAATCTCTTCAGAGATAAAGTGAAGGACGCTATAGCCCAGATTAACGATCACCAGGTGATTGTCTCCACTGGCACTCAGAATCCATCCTCCTTAGCCAGGAGGCCAATAAGGTTTGGTCCTTCTTCCACCTGAAGAAGTACTATCCTCCATCCCCTTGCTTCCATCAGGAACACCAGGCCCCTCGTAGCCGTCCCATGCAACAGAGAGCCTCAATGCCCCAGCTGGCGCTTCAGTCAACTCCGGGGATGGGGTTTTGACTGCAATGTAGGGATCATAACTACCTATAAAAGTTAATACTATAAATACTACACCAGGCCTAAAATAATAATAAACCCTCTATTAGGAAAACTGAACAATTGATCCCTGCAAGGAAACTACACGCTAATGGAATAACTCACTTCAGCCATGCAAAACACTGATAGACCCTGAAATACAGAATAAAGAGACAATACAGTATAAATAAAAATGTACAGACAAAAGCTGAACTGGAAACTTCAACAAGCCAAATTCAGTATGCACTGCAACATTGTAAAAAACAGAAATATTACCATTCCTCATAAAACAAAATTAGTAAAACCATACCAATAAAAAGAATAATTCAAAACAATTAATGAATAGGATAATATTCAATAATTAAAAACTCATATAAAAATTTTCTAAACATCAATAAAATATTTCAAAACAGATACATCAAATAACACCCATCAATTAAAATAAGGATGTTTAAAAAACTCCCATTATCCATAACTTGGAACTTTTGATTTCCAGATGCACTGAAATTGTCATGAATTAGGAAGCAGAGACTAAGTGGGGTAGCTGTGCACACACATACACCCTCTCATACGCACACATGCTCTCTCTCAGTCCCCCACATACATACACACATGCTTTCTCCCACTCTCCCACATACAAGCACACATGCTGTCTCTCACTTTCCCACATATATGCTTTCTCACTCTCCCATACACATGCACACATGCTCTCTCTCACTGTCCCACACACAAGCACATATGCTCTCTCATTCTCCCATACATATGCATACATGCTCTTTCACTTTCCACTACACAAACGCACATGCTCTCTCTCCCACACACACGTACACATGCTCTCACTCTCCCACACACAAGCACACATGATCTTTCACTCTCCCACATACATGCTCTCACTCACTCTCACACACAAGCACATATGCTCTCTATCACTCTCACTCTCCCATACACATGCATATATGCTCTCTCTCACTTTCCCACACACAAGCACACATGCTCTCTCTCTCTCACTCACTTCCTCCTTGACTTAGCAGGCAGCAGCAGTCTCCTTCTTCAGCCCCTGTGGTCAAGGGAACAACTTCAGGCCAAGGGGCAGAGTCAGCTCTAGCATTGGACTACTTCCAGCATTGACTCCTTCTTCTCATCCGAAGCAGCACAGCCCTTCCAAACTTGAAGGCATGGTAAGCACGGTCTTAGTAAGTGGAAAAGCAGCACAGCTCCACCAAAATCAGCAGTGTTACCACGCGGGGCTGTGCCGACCATGCTCTCGATTTTCACAAGGCTGTGCTGCTTTTTCTTTTGCTGAGGATCCACCGGCCGCACTGCTCTTGTTGGCAAGTGGCAGCCCTATTGCACCTTTAGGTAGTGGCACCTATGGCCATGGCCATATTGGCCATAGGCATGCTACGGCTCTGGAGGCAGCTGAAAGGAGGGTCATCTGCACTATGAGCCATACATAGATTTGTCAACTTTCAAAGGGTTTAATTGACTGACTTTGGGAGTTAGCCAGTAAAAACACTGCTTTTTAAAATCCCTCTGCCTCTCTAAATTAACAAGCAGGTCAATATAGTAAAGTGCGGCCGCGGTTACCCTGCTCCTAACCCGCTTTCTACTCACTTTCCGGCCGCATTAGCCCTTCCTGCGATACACAATCCCCTTTAGCCGATTCTTACTGCCTCTTTAAATCACCGGGTAACCCCTTCCACCTGCGGCATGTATATTAGATGTAAACGATCGAATTAGCTATTCCATCCCATACAGTAACGCGTGCCCCGACTATCGCTTTTTTACCCTGCTGTTTTGCCGCGCGTTTAACCTGCTAACTTACCGCCTACCCTTACCCCTGCGTTAGAGGCAGGGGTAAGGGTAGGCGGCAAACTTTCCCCCAGCCCCTGCTCACCTGCCCTGCCTGGTCTCCGGGGCAGCCCCAGTCCTCTCCCCCCTCCTCCTGAAGCAATAAAAGCAGAAAAAATCGAAAAAGCAAAAAAAAAAAAAAAAGTGGCAACGAAGTGAACGGTTCTCCTATGCTCGGGATTGCCAGTCCTCTCTCCCCTCCTCCCGAAGCAAGGCGCGTAAAGCAGCCTTGCTTCGGGAGGAGGGGAGAGAGGACTGGCAGTGTAAAGCAACGACTTACTTTTTTCGCAGCCCTCCTCCGGAGACGGACCGTGGTTCCCCTGCCTCCCAGAGGCGAAGATGGATGCCTGCACGGGTGAAAGCAGCCCCTGTGCATGCAATTGGGCCACTCAAGGCGTGACGTCACGACGTTTGGAGTCACGACATGTGACGTCACGTCTTGAGCGGCCCAATTGCACGCACAGGGGCCGCTTTCGCCCGTGCAGGCATCCATCTTCGCCGGGAGGCAGGGGAGCCGTGGTCCGTCTCCGCCGATGACCGTCTTCGGAGGAAGGATGCGAAAAAAGTAAGTTGTTGCTTTACACTGCCAGTCCTCTCTCCCTTCCTCCCGAAGCAAGGCTGCTTTTCGCGCCTTGCTTCGGGAGGAGAGGAGAGAGGACTGGCAATCTCGAGCGTAGGAGAACCGTCCACTTCCTGGTACCTGTCATTTCAAATGTCATTTGAAATGACATTTCAAATGACAGATACCAGCGTGTACGTGAAGCGTTAGGCCAGCGCACCCAGGATACTGTATAGCGCTCTATACAGTAAAATGGGTTGGGCGGGCCTAATGCTTCACGGACGCTTCTTGGACGCGGCTTGCATTTGCAAGCAATTTAAATACAGTATCGAGCGGTAGGTGAGCAGGACTGTGCGTGCGGCAACCACGGGTGCGCCCGGCACTAACGCAGCTCTTCCTACCGCTCCTTACTGTATCGGCCTGAAGGAGGGAAAATTTAGCCAGTCAAATAAAGAATGATTCCAGAAACGACCTTGGGACAGTCTTCAGAGCAACCACAAGTGAACAAATATCTGTCCTAAATCTTGCTGGCCAAACTTTACCTGGCTAGATTTAGGGGCATTTTTAACCAAAAACCTAACTGGTTAGGTTTGGTTGAAACTTTGGCTAAAGATAACTGGCTAAAATCAATCAGTTATATTTGCTGCTCAGCAGCCTAGTGAAAATTAATCCCAGAGGTTTAAGGACCTCAAAATATACCGGGGGAAGATAAAAAGAGAAAGAGGAACTTTATAGAAGCATTCAGTAATTTAACAAGCATCACCAAAATACAAGAAGTAAAATTTTCCACAGAAAAAGAAATGTGCTCATAGGTGGTCAAATACAGGAAATCTAGTGGGAGGGATGCTCAGTGACAACAGGAGGAAATACGTCTTTGCTGAGAGCGTGGTGCGTGCCTATAATAGCAGTGACAAAGTGCCGTGGTAACGGCAGGAAAGGAGTAAAAAGATGGAAGTCAGCATTTAAAGGCATTTCTCCAGATAATTTACAAGTTACAGTGACAACTTTTGAATATCCCTGCCACTTATCCAGGTAAATTTTAGCCGAAAAATAAGGGGTGTTTTGGGGGCTATGTGTTGACATGGACAGGAGGAGGTATAAAATTACCAGGGAACCTGTTTCCAGATCACTCAATAAGTGCAGTTTGTCAAGTGATTCCTGTTTTGAGATGTCTCTCTTATTAATATATTCACTACACTTGAATTGCTTGTTTTGCACCTGCATAAATTTGTTTTTTTTTAAATGGAAATGTAACCTTTTGATACCTGTGATTATATTTGTATATAGCCCATGAGCGCTCGTAGTCACTATTGAGTTAAAGTTACAATGCCATTCTGAATGTGCTCGGCTACATTTCTATGAAGGTCTATTTAATTTCCTCGCTTAATCATTTGTATTTGGTGGCTAATTTTTCGACATAATTAGTTTATTTCCATTTTTTGTTTTTGTTTTTTGCTTTTTGTTGTATTGAAAGAATATCCCTGATTAAGCAGTGATTACAGTTTAAAGAAAAAACCTCCTGAGCGGGCCTCATAGACTGATGTCCCCCACCCTCTACCCAGTGAAAAACGTGCTGATCCTGCCAATCAGCCCTGGAGCTCCCCATCCCCACTCAAGGCCCCCAAAATCAGTAATTAAAATTGTCAGCCTCTAGGCCCGAAAAGCCTTCTGCCCCTCCTCTTCCCTCAAAAGTCCAAAAAGGTATTAATCTGAGTACTGCATCAATAAGCTGCCCCCCCCCCCCCAACACTCCCATCCCACCAAGTAGATCCTAACCCTCTTGCCCCACCCACAATCCTGCAAACCTCAATTCATGGCTGGGAGCAGGGAACTTGCATTTGGCTCCTGGTGTGTCCAGCGTTACTCTGACAGCAATGCTACTCATAAGAACATAAGAACATGCCATACTGGGTCATACCAAGGGTCCATCAAGCCCAGCATCCTGTTTCCAACAGTGGCCAATCCAGGCCATAAGAACCTGCCAAGTACCCAAAAACTAAGTCTATTCCAAGTTACCGTTGCTAGTAATAGCAGTGGCTATTTTCTAAGTCAACTTAATTAATAGCAGGTAATGGACTTCTCCTCCAAGAACTTATGCAATCCTTTTTTAAACCCAGCTACACTAACTGCACTAACCACATCCCCTGGCAGCAAATTCAAGAGTTTAATTGTGTGCTAAGTGAAAAAGAACTTTCTCCGAGTAGTTTTAAATGTGCTACATGCTAACTTCATGGAGTGCCCCCTAGTCTTTCTATTATCCAAAAGAGTAAATAACCGATTCACATTTACCCGTTCTAGACCTCTCATAATTTTAAACACCTCTATCATATCCCCCCTCAGCCATCTCTTCTCCAAGCTATTCAAAAAAGCTGTCAGAATATTGCTTTGACAGCAACGCAGTATTGCTTATGTGACCGTTGTTGCTGTCAGAATGGTGTTGGAAGCAGCAGAAGCCAAACACAAGTTGTGATTTGAGTTTTGGAATGTGCAGGTGGGTTAGGGTCTACTTGGTGGTGGAGGGGGGATAAGAGGGGCATATTGATGTGTTCCTCAGATTAATAGCTTTTGGGGCTTTTGGGGGTAAGAAGGCTTTTCGGGCCTAAAGACCCGCAACTCTAATTACTTATTTTGAGAGGGGACCAGCAAGCCTTTCACTCCACTGGGCAGATGGGGGATCATGCCACGAGACTCACACATTTTTTTTTTTTTTACAGTAGTCACTACATTACCAGCAATATTATTTCAGTATCACTAGTTAAGTGAAAGTTTTCTGGGTATACAGACCCGGATAACTTTGTAAGCTAACCAGTAACATTCAAACTTAGCTGGTTAAGTTTCGAAGTTATCCAGGTAGGTTTACCAAGATAAATTTATTTGAGAATATTTAGTGGGATGATTATCCTACTGAAAATCCAGGATAATTTATGCAGTTAATTTTAGCCAGATAAGTTATCTGTTATACAGTTTTTAAAATATTGTCCTCATGGTAAATAAATGGGGGAGGGAGATCCTGAATCTTTAGGCCAAGGTGTTTTAAATATATTTGTATTATTTTTATTCACCAAGGTCAAGAAATAACTTTATGCTGGGCATTGTTCTCTATCCCTAGTCTGAGTGAATCAAGCTCAGAAGTAAACTTACCTGTATGTCAAGCCTTTTTTCATCTCATGCATAAAGTACATTTTCTGAGATTAATTCAGCGTCATACTATGGTCCTGATTAAGAGGATGAATACAAATTGAACATTAGGATGCTAAATCATACTACAAGAAGCTACAAGAATAAATAATCTTCTTGTATAACTTTCAAGCTACTTTACATAAAATGTGGATTGTGTGACTTTAAGAGAAAATTTACAGGCAATCCAGAAGTAAAGCCATAAACTATTGTCTTCTTGAGCTGGTGGCCCAGTGGCTCAGTGACAGTGCTAGGCGCTGCCATCTGCAGGACCTTTATTTTCATTCCGGGGTCAAATATTTCCCTTTCCAGGCTGAGGACTATTGCTGTGATGGCTGGGCTAGATGAATTGTGAGCGGGAGTAAAATAAGCAGAAAAATGCTTAAGTAATTGTGAATGAGGGCTCATGTTTCCATAGTGCATCCGCAGTTCTGATTGAGCTGGAAGCCCAAAGGAGCAAGAGGAAACCTCCATCCCAACCCCAACAATCTCCCCCCCCCCCCCCAATCCCCTGACATTTTCTCACTTTTTGCTTACCTTTATAGTAGAGTTTAGTAGTAATCAAGTGTTTTTTATGTGCATCTCTAGATACTGACAGTATGGAAATCTCCATATGTTGGATTAATGTCAAAATGGCAGGGGTCATTAGATTAATGAAATCCCACTAGGCCCCAAATCTCTGCAGGGTGTGGAATGTTTGGAGTTCAGGAGTGCTATTATAAGATGAAGATGAAGATGGTTAACTTAAAATGCCTGAAAGTCATATGGCAGGAAACATGTCTGCATTAATCACAGTCAGCAAGTTTGAGTATCAGAAAGGATGGACAAGAGCCAGCAAACTTTTTTCCTGTTATGTTCTTCAAATCAAGATTCTTTACATTATGGTTAAATCTCTCAGACACTAACATTAGGGCAAACCCACTAGCATATGTGATTTTCATGATCAAATTACAGCATTCCTTGTACTTGTTTATTACTTCCTCTTATAATTTATGGGGAAAAAAATAATTTGATAACAGGTAGAGGTAGGAGAATACAAAAAGTTCTGATCTCATGCCACATAATTAATTTCAGAAAATAAAAGTTTTCTAACCTTTGTGTCTTTCTTCTATTATTTTGATCTCTTCATCTCCCTCAATATTTTTCTTCTCTTTTACATTTTTTCTTTTTTTTTCTTACTCTCATTTTACTCTCTTGTTTCTGCTATTTTACAGTTCATCAAAATCTTTTTCTAGTATTTTAAGTCTTCCATTCTACAGCTTGTTATCTCAGGCCTGTCCTGGTAACCCTAGAGTCAGTCAGTTTTTCAGGATATACACAATGAATACTTATAAGATAAATTTGCATATGTCAGAAACATCCCTCTCCCCCCCCCCCCCCCCCGACCCAATATAAGCAAATCTCTCTCATGTATATTCTGACTGACTGTGTACAGGTTTATAAAGCCTTATCCTATAGCCTGCCCCTTTAATACCCATCTCATCTCCATTTCCTCTCTCCATGCTCTTTTTTGTCTTTCTCTGCTTATCTCCTCATACTCTCCCCTTCCAATTCTTCTGTTCCACCTCCTTTTCTTCACTTTCTCTATTCCAACTTTCTATACTTCCTCCTCCCTTTCTTTTAACTCTCTGATCTCTTATTTTCTCTTCTCTACCTGATCTTAATTTATTTCTCTCTTCTGTACTATAGGAATCTCTCTTGCTTTCCTACTGCCATCAATGTGATTTTGCTAGCAGCTGGTAATCTGTAGTCCAGCAGATTTTAGAGAAGGAAACTGCCATCTCATGTGATTCCTTTTGGTTGCTGAACCATGCTCTTCTCATAGTCTCATACTCATTCATGACAAGGATAAACAAATTGACATAGCAACAGGATGTGAAAAATAAGGTATGGGTGAATTATAGGGGGTTCAGGTAGGATAAGAGCTATGAGTTAGAGATTTCTACCCCAGCTGTTATTGCTACATAACTCCTTAATAGTGTTGGCAGTAAATGGAAGTTCCATACAAGTATCATATTTGAGAATAAGTTTAAAAATGGAGGCCTGCCATAAAGAAGAACTCAAGTATAGAGTCAAAGGATGCCAGAAAAGCAAAAGCTCTACAATCAGAGAAATATATTAGGGATCAGAATTAAAAGGAAACAAGGCTAAGTGCCGACCATTGCCTGCCTTCTCCATGCCTTGACCATTGCTATGCCTGACCATGCCTACCTTCTCTGTGCCTTGACCATTGCTATGTCTGACTACGCTTGCCTTCTCAGTGCCCTGACCATTGCTACAGTTGACTATGCTATAGACTCCTTTGTGTCTAGAGTTCTATGTTGCTTGCTACAACTTCCAGTTGCCACCAGCTCTCATTCGAGTTTGACAGTGACGCCTCTGTCCCTCTCCTCTGGACTTGGACTCCTAAGGCTCCGGCCTTTCTCTGCTCAAGCACCTCCAGTCAAGACTCGTTCCTTGGTGCTTGGGTTCCTGTACTAGGAACAGTCCAGGATAATACTATGCCACCTGCTGGCTGCTGTCTCTGTGCTGATCTATCCACCCTTGCTGTTCTATCTCGAGGCCTGCCTAAATCCTGCCGGCCCCGGCACCCAAAGGCTCAACCCAAGGGGAACATAGGATCCTGTGGCCTCTAGCTTCAGCTCACTCCATCTGCTGACAGTGGGGAGCTGTAGGCCCTCGCTTGCGGGTTATGTCAACCCCACCTCAGCTCAAGAATCCAGCTCCAGCACAACATCAAGGGGTTACCTCAGACAAATGATAATGGAAAGCAAGTTTGCTTACCATAAATGGTGTTTTCTGTAGATAGCATGATGGGGTGATGTCATCCAATGGCACTGAAAGGATCTCTCTCTCTTAGTAGAGCTTTTGCTTTACTGAACATGTGTAGGAATTCCCACTCGAACATTGTCTCATGAGCCTCCTCAGTCTTATTTTGTCCAGGCACCTGCACAGACGTGAACATCTGTCCCTTTTCTATGAAAATCTATTATTTATTTATTTATTTATTTATTTATTTATTTAGAGTTTTTCTATACCGGCATTCGTGATTAAGAATCACATCATGCCGGTTTACATATAACAAGGGGGTGTGAACACAGAACGGAACATTAACAAGTACAAAGAGTTCATAAAGTTACATTACAACAAGGTTAATATAACTGGGGAGAGAATTAGAGTAAGATAACCGAGCAGTTAAGTAAGATAACCGAGCAGTAAAGAAAAATTAATATTTTTCTTTAAAGTTGCCTCCCGGCCTCAGCAGCCTCCAAACAGCACTTTTCAGTGCTAACAAAAAAAAAGGAGGAAAATTAAGAACATTTTCATCCTCATCACCATCTAGTAAGAAGAAATCCATGGTGATTGGATTCAAGGACTATATTTGTGGTAGACGGATGTCCATGACTGATGGACATGAACTCTGTTATTCCTGTCTGGGATCAGACCATGATGAGGCCAACTGTTACCATTGTGGATGGATGTCCCTGTGTACCCAAAGATCAGTCAGTCCCCCTCCTGAAGCACAGCCTTACCTGCCTCATTGGGAATCAAGTTGAGCAGGAGCTCTTCAAAGATATCTCCACCATTGGTGGAACAGGCCAAACCTATGGGGGTCAAGTAAGCATCATGCATTGAAGAAGAAGAGGTGCCACTGCAGAGCTGCCAGAGCAGCCAGCTCACAAAAAGCCCTTGACCAAACAAATATAACCAGTTAAGTGCCGATACTGTGTTTAAAAAGGAAAGGTAGCAGTGTGTGCCTAACGGCCCAAACCTCCCCCAATCCCAGTGAAAATATATGACTCTGCCAAGCAAGCCTCCCTGACCCCTAAGCCCTGCCCAAAGCAAGCAAAAATGTATCAGGCCTATATGCTTGAAAACCCAACCTTTCCCCTCCACAAAATCCAGAACTTTAGAAGAAAAGTATATCTATTTATTTGTTTGTTTTTGTTTATTTATTTATTATTTGTTTTTCTATACCACCTATACAAACTGTAGCAGATCTAAGCGGTTTACACATAAAAACATACACAATCAGTATAAAACAAATAAAACAATACAATACAAACATAAGAGGTTAAATAAAGTTAAGCAAGGAAAGATTGTTATGTTGCTTTGTAAAAATGAAGGGAGAGGGTTTCATGTTTGGGAATCAGGAAATGCTAGTGAGTATAGATAAGTTTTGACAGCTTTTTTGAAGTCGTTTTTTGTGGTAAGTTGATGGATGAAATTGGGTAGTGAATTCCAGAGTATGGGTCCTGCTACAGAGAAGGTACATTTCCGAGTTAGGTCTAGCCTGGCAGTTTTCATGTTTGGTACTTGTAAGTAGTTTCTATCAATTGTACGTAAATGGCCTGGAGGTTGGTACAGACATAAGGATGAACACAGCCATATAGATGATGCATTATGTATTAAATTGTGAATAATGGTTAAGGTTTTGTATTGAATGTGTTGACAAATTGGCAACCAGTGTAATTGTTTCAAAACTGGAGTATGTTCTTTGCGGGGTGTATTGGTGAGTAGTCGCTGCACAATTTTGGATTAGTTGAAGAGGATGAAGGATATCGTCAGGAAGTCCTAAGTAAAGTGAATTACAGTAATCTAAACAAGTTAGCATTAAAGCTTGAAGTACAGAATGAAAGTCATTTGGAAAAAGAAGAGATTTTAGATTTTTTAATAAGCAAATTTTATAAAAAGAAGTTTTGTAACAGATGAAATATTGATTGTCATGGTTAATTTAGAATCTATAGTGACACCTAGATGGTGGGCTTGTCTGGAACAGTTTTCAAATTTAAGCTCCAAAGGAGGAGTTCAGGTTGAATTTGGAATAGTAAATTATTTCTGTTTTTGCTGCATTAAGTGTGAGTCGGTTATGAGATAACCAACTGTTTATTGTTTTTAGATAGAGAGTAGCTAAGGATAGGGTGTGACTCTAAGAGGTATGGTATAGCAGAATAAATTGGATGTCATTGGTATATATTTTAAAATTTATGCTGAGAACAGCTAGAAGATGACAGCGTGGTAGCAGGTATATATTGAATATGATGGCAGATAGGGCCAAACCCTGAGGTACTCTTGAGTTGGTGTAGTATCAGTTTGAACGATAGGGGCCAAGGTTGACTTGGTGTAGTCTGTGTGTTTCAGAAAAGACTTGAACCATTGAAGGACTTTCCCGTTAATGCTGATATTTTGGAGATTAGAACAAAGAATGCTGTGATGTAAGGTATCAAAGGCTGCAGAAATATCGAGAAATATTAGGATATAGTTAATGTTAGAGTCAAAGCCATGGATTATAGAATCAAAAGATGAGAGTAGGAGGGATTCAGTACTGTGTTCTTTGCGGAACACATGTTGATTTGGGTGCAGTATATTGTTTTCTTCAATTTAGTTGGTGAAGTACTACTGATTTGATTAATTTTCTGGTGTAGTTACAGAGACA
Source organism: Rhinatrema bivittatum (assembly GCF_901001135.1). Lineage (NCBI taxonomy): Eukaryota > Metazoa > Chordata > Amphibia > Gymnophiona > Rhinatrematidae > Rhinatrema > Rhinatrema bivittatum. The sequence continues at coordinate 382,501,534 of NC_042616.1, forward strand.
ATTGGTCAATAATTAGTTAAATTTGTTGGATCAGTTATTTTCTTTTTTTGGAATTGGAAGAATGGATATTTGTTTTAGGAAATGTGGAAAAGTCCTGGAGGTTATTGATAGGTTAACTAGTTGAGTCAAATATGGTGAGATAGCTTTGCAGATTTCTCTTAATAGTTGTCCTGTGCAAGGGTTGAAAGGACTATTGGATATTTTTATTATTGTGAGAATATGAGTTATGGTATCAGAGTTGAGAGAAAAATGAGTCCAAGAATAGATGACTGGAAGTAGGTTGCTTTTTGGAATAGGGAGATGGCTAAATTTTGAAGATAAATTGGAAATTTAATCTTTAAAATGGTCAGTGATGTTACTGCAAAAGGAGTCAGAGATATGATCAGTGGATTCATTTTTTAAGGTGATTACCTATTTAACAATCTTGAATAAGACATTGTTATTGCCATTGGCAGCTTGTATTTTATGTGTGTAGTAAGATGTTTTAGCGTGATCAATTTGTTTTTTATATTTTGGAGATAAGAGAAGTAAGCATTTTTTCTTTCAGTTAAGGGTTGTTGTTTTTTTTTGTTTTTGCCATCATAAGAACATGCTATACTGGGTCAGACCAAGGGTCCATCAAGCCCAGCATCCTGTTTCCAACAGTGGCCAATCCAGGCCATAAGAACCTGAAAAGTACCCAAAAACTAAGTCTCTTCCATGTTACCGTTGCTAGTAATAGCAGTGGCTATTTTCTAAGTCAACTTAATTAATAGCAGGTAATGGACTTCTCCTCCAAGAACTTACCCAATCCTTTTTTAAACACAGCTATACTAACTGCACTAACCACATTCTCTGGCAACAAATTCCAGAGTTTAATTGTGTGTTGAGTAAAAAAGAACTTTCTTCGATTAGTTTTAAATGTGCCACATGCTAACTTCATGGAGTGCCCCCTAGTCTTTCTATTATCCAAAAGAGTAAATAACCGAATCACATTTACCCGTTCTAGATCTCTCATGATTTTAAACACGTCTATCATATCCCCCCTCAGCCGTCTCTTCTCCAAGCTGAAAAGCCCTAACCTCTTTAGTCTTTCCTCATAGAGGAGCTGTTCCATTCCCCTTATCATTTTGGTAGCCCTTCTCTGTACCTTCTCCATCGCAATTATATCTTTTTTGAGATGCGGTGACCAGAATTGTACACAGTATTCAAGGTGCGGTCTCACCATGGAGCGATACAGAGGCATAATGACATTTTCTGTTTTATTCACCATTCCCTTTCTAATAATTCCCAACATTCTGTTTGCTTTTGTGATTGCCACAGTACACTGAACCAACAATTTCAATGTGTTATCCACTATGATACCTAGATCTCCTTCTGGGGTTGTAGCACCTAATATGGAACCTAACATTGTGTAACTATAGCATGGGTTATTTTTCCCTATATGCATCACCTTGCACTTATCCACATTAAATTTCATCTGCCTTTTTGATGCCCAATTTTCCAGTCTCACAAGGTCTTCCTGCAATTTATCACAATCTGCTTGTGATTTAACTATTCTGAACAATTTTGTATCATCTGCAAATTTGATTATCTCACTCGTTGTATTTCTTTCCAGATCATTTATAAATATATTGAACAGTAAGGGTCCCAATACAGATCCCTGAGGCACTCCACTGCCCACTCCCTTCCACTGAGAAAATTGTCCATTTAATCCTACTCTCTGTTTCCTGTCTTTTAGCCAGTTTGTAATCCATGAAAGTACATCGCCACCTATCCCATGACTTTTTACTTTTCCTAGAAGCCTCTCATGAGGAACTTTGTCAAACCCCTTCTGAAAATCCAAGTATACTACATACAGGTTCACCTTTGTCCACATGTTTATTAACTCCTTCAAAAAAGTGAAGCAGATTTGTGAGGCAAGACTTGCCTTGGGTAAAGCCATGCTGACTTTGTTCCATTAAACCATGTCTTTCTATATGTTCTGTGATTCTGATGTTTAGAACACTTTCCACTATTTTTCCTGGCACTGAAGTCAAGCTAACCGGACTGTAGTTTCCCGGATCGCCCCTGGAGCCCTTTTTAAATAGTGGGGTTACATTGGTTATCCTTTAGTCTTCAGGTACAATGGATGATTTTAATGATAGGTTACAAATTTTTACTAATAAGTCTGAAATTTCATTTTTTAGTTCCTTCAGAACTCTGGGGTGTATACCATCTGGTCCAGGTAATTTACTACGCTTCAGTTTGTCAATCAGGTCTACCACATCTTCTAGGTTTACCGTGATTTGATTCAGTCCATCTGAATCATTATCCATGAAAATCTTCTCCAGTACGGGTACCTCCACAACATCCTCTTTAGTAAACACCGAGGCAAAGAAATCATTTAATCTTTCCACGATGGTCTTATCTTCTCTAAGTGCCCTTTAACCCCTTGATCATCTAACGGTCCAACTGACTCCCTTATAGGCTTTCTGCTTCGGATATATTTTAAAAAGTTTTTACTGTGAGTTTTTTCCTCTACGGCCAACTTCTTTTCAAATTTTCTCTTAGCCTGTCTTATCAATGTCTTACATTTAATTTGCCAACGTTTATGCATTAGAGCATATAGAAAGACATGATTTAATGGAACATAGTCAACATGGATTTACCCAAGGGAATTCTTGCCTATCAAATCTGCTTCATTTTTTTGAAGGGGTTAATAAACATGTGGATAAAGGTGGACCGGTAGATGTAGTGTATTTGGATTTTTAGAAGGCATTTGACAAAGTCCCTCATGAGAGGCTTCTACGAAAACTAAAAAGTCATGGGATAGGAGGCGATGTCCTTTTGTGGATTACAAGCTGGTTAAAAGACAGGAAACAGAGAGTAGGATTAAATGGTCAATTTTCTCAGTGGAAAAGGGTAATCAGTGGAGTTCCTCAGGGATCTGTACTTGGACCGGTGCTTTTCAATATATATATAAATGATCTGGAAAGGAATACGACGCGTGAGGTTATCAAATTTGCGGATGATACAAAATTATTCAGAGTAGTTAAATCACAAGCAGACTGTGATACATTACAGGAGGACCTTGCAAGACTTGAAGATTGGGCATCCAAATGGCAGATGAAATTTAATGTGGACAAGTGCAAGGTGTTGCATATAGGGAAAAATAACCATTGCTGTAGTTACACGATGTTAGGTTCCATATTAGGAGCTACCACCCAGGAAAAAGATCTAGGCATCATAGTGGATAATACTTTAAAACTGTCAGCTTAGTGTGCTGCAGCAGTCAAAAAAGCAAACAGAATGTTAGGAATTATTAGGAAGGGAATGGTTAATAGAACGAAAAATGCCATAATGCCTCTACATCGCTCCATGGTGAGACCACACCTTGAATACTGTGTACAATTCTGGTCACCGCATCTCAAAAAGATATAGTTGCGATGGAGAAGGTACAGAGAAGGGCAACCAAAATGATTAAGGGGATGGAACAGCTTCCATATGAGGAAAGGCTGAAGAGGTTAGGGCTTGGAGAAGAGATGGCTGAGGGGGGATATGATAGAGGTCTTTGAGATCATGAGAGGTTTTGAACGAGTTGATGTGACTCGGTTATTTTCACTTTCGAATAATAGAAGGACTAGGGGGCATTCCATGAAGTTAACAAGTAGCACATTTAAGACTAATCGGAGAAAATTCTTTTTCACTCAATGGACAATAAAGCTCTGGAATTTGTTGCCAGAGGATGTGGTTTGTGGAGTTAGTGTAGCTGGGTTCAAAAAAGGTTTGGATTAGGGATGTGAATCGTTTTTTGACGATTTAAAATATCGTCCGATATATTTTAAATCGTCAAAAAAAAAATGGAAAATGGCGCCAGCCATACGCGTATGGCCTGCGCCATTTTCCGTACGGAAAATGGCGCCGGCAGGAGATCGACTGCAGGAGGTCGTTCAGCGGAGGTTCCGGACCGCCGCTGAACGACCTCCTGCAGTCGATCTCCTGCCGGCGCCATTTTCCGTACAGAAAACGATTCGCGGCAGGAGATCGCTCCCGGACCCCCGCTGGACCCCCAGGGACTTTTGGCCAGCTTGGGGGGGCCTCCTGACCCCCACAAGACTTGCCAAAAGTCCAGCGGGGGTCCGGAACGACCTCCTGCAGTCAAATCGTGTTGGTCTATGGCCACCGCCATTTTGCGGCCGCCATTTTGCAAAATGGCGCCGGTTGAAGACAACACAATTCAATTGCAGGAGCCCGTTCCGGACCGCCGCTGGACCCCCAGGTAATTTAAGGCATTTGGGGGGGGGGTTCGGGAGGGTGGGGGATTTAATTTAAAGGGTCGGGGGTGGGTTTTAGGGGGTTTTAGTGTGCCGGTTTTCCTGCCATTGGTTTAGGGCAAGTAAGTACTTCCCTCCCAAAGTTGATGAAGTATTAAGGCATTTGGGGTGGGGGATTTAATTTAAAGGGTCGGGGGTGGGTTTTAGGGGGTTTTAGTGTGCCGGCTCACAATTTTAACGATTTTCACGATATTTTAAACACCCAAACAGCAACAATACGATTCCCTCCCCCTCCCAGCCGAAATCGATCGTTAAGACGATCGAGGACACAATTCACATCTCTAGTTTGGATAAGTTCTTGGAGTAGAAGTCCATTAATGGCTATTAATCAATTTTACTTAGGGAATAGCCACTGCTATTAATTGCATCAGTAGCATGGGATCTTCTTAGTGTTTGGGTAATTGCCAGGTTCTTGTGGCCTGTTTTTGGCCTCTGTTGGAAACAGGATGCTGGGCATGATGGACCCTTGGTCTGACCCAGCATGGCAATTTCTTATGTTCTTATATTCTTATGTTCTTATCCTATTTTCTTCTGTTGGATCCTTCTTCCAATTTTTGAATGAAGATCTTTTGGCTAAAATAGCTTCTTTCACTTCCCCTTTTAACCATGCCGGTAATCATTTTGCCTTCTTTACACCTTTCTTAATGTGTGGAATACATCTGGACTGTGCTTCTAGAATGGTATTTTTTTTAACAATGACCACGTCTCTTGCACATTTTTTCTTTTGTAGCTGCTCCTTTCAGTTTTTTTCTAACAATTTTTCTCATTTTATCAAAGTTTCCCTTTTGAAAGTTTAGCACTAGAGCCGTGGATTTGCATACTATTCCTCTTCCAGTCATTAATTCAAATTTGATCATATTATGATCACTATTGCTAAGTGGCCCCACCACCGTTACCTCTCTCACCAAGTCCTGTACTCCACTGAGAATTAGATCTAAAATTGCTCCCTCTCTCGTCGGTTCCTGAACCAATTGCTCCATAAAGCTATCATTTATTCCATCCAGGAACGTTATCTCTCTAGCGTGTCCCGATGATACATTTACCCAGTCAATATTGGGGTAATTGAAGTCTCCCATTATTACCGCACTTCCAATTTGGTTAGCTTCCCTAATTTCTCTTTCCATTTCACTGTCTGTCTCACCATCTTGAACAGGTGGACGGTAGTATACCCCTATCACTATAGTCTTCCCCGACACACAAGGGATTTCTACCCATAAAGATTCAATTATGTATTTAGTCTCATGCAGGATGTTTATCCTGTTGGACTCTATGCCATCCCAGACATAAAGTGCCGCACCTCCTCCCGGGTGCTCCTCTCTATCATTGTGATATAATTTGTACCCCGGTATAGCACTGTCCCATTGGTTATCCTCTTTCCACCATGTCTCTGAGATGCCAATTAAGTCTATGTCATCATTCACTGCTATACATTCTAATTCTCCTACCTTACTTCTTAGACTTCTGGCATTAGCATACAAACATTTCAAAGTTTGATTTTTGTTTGTATTTTCATTCTGCTTTTTAATTGATAGGGATAAGTTAGAATTTTTTAGCTCAGGTGAGTTTTTAGTTACAGGCACTTGGACTATTTTTCTAATTATTGGAACCTCACTGTCGGGATGCCCTAATTCTAATGCATCATTAGTATCCTTTGAAGATACCTCTCTTCGAACCATGCGCTGCTGAGCAACTGTCGGCTTTCCCCTTTGTTCTAGTTTAAAAGCTGCTCTATCTCCTTTTTAAATGTTAGCACCAGCAGTCTGGTTCCACCCTGGTTAAAGTGCAGCCAATCCCTTCGGAAGAGATTCCCCCTTCCCCAAAAGGTTCCCAAGTTCCTAACAAAACTGAATCCCTCTTCCTTGCACCATCGTCTCATCCACACATTGAGACTCCGGAGCTCTGCCTGCCTCTGGTGACCTGCACGTGGAACAGGGAGCATTTCAGAGAATGCTACCCTGGAGGTTCTGGATTTAAGCTTTCTACCTAAAAGCCTAAATTTGGCTTCCAGAACCTCCCTCCCACATTTTCCTATGTCGTTGGTGGCCACATGTACCACAACAGCCGGCTCCTCCCCATCACTGTCTAAAATCCTATCTAGGTGACGTGTGAGGTCCGCCACCTTCACACCAGGTAGGCATGTTACCAGGCGATCCTCTCGCCCACCAGCCACCCAGCTATCTACATTCCTAATAATTGAATCACCAAATATGACGGCCGACCTAATCCTTCCCTCCTGGGCAGTAGGCCTTGGGGAGATATCCTCAGTGCAAAAGGACAATGCATCACCTGGAGAGCAGGTCCTTGCTACAGGATCCTTTCCTGCTGCACCTGGATGGTGCTCTCCCATCATGAGACCTTCTTCCTCCATGGCAGCACCAGGGCTGCCAGTCTGAAGTTGGGACTTGACTACTATGTCCCTGACGGTCTCATCTATATACCTCTCTGTCTGCCTCAGCTCCTCCAGGTCTGCCACTCTAGCCTCCAGAGATCGGACTCGTTCTCTGAGAGCCAGGAGCTCTTTGCTTCGCATGCACATGTACAACTTCTCACCGGTGGGTAAAAAATCATACATGTGACACTCTATGCAAAAGACTGGGAAGCCCCCCTCTTGCTGCTGGACAGTCTAACTTCAGTTAGTCAGCCAGAGTGACTCACTGCTCTCTTGATTAACAAATGTTAGTCCTTATTCAAACCCAATCCCACTACCTCAACACCTTTCCAAGGTGAGTAACTGAGCTGAACTATTCAACTTTTTTACTTAGGTATATACTGCTCCTAGCTTATTTCTAGCTTCTGGCTACTTTTTGGGGTTTTTTTTTTCTTTTTCTGTTTTTTTTTTCAATACAAACACTCAGTTTGTATTAAATACAAACACTCAGTTCTTTAAAAGTCTGCAGAACACTCAGTTCTGCAGACTTTTAAAAATAAGCACACTACCTACTGCTTACTAGCTACCTTATTGACTGACTATTTAAAAATACAGTCTAACACTACCTACTGCTTACTAGCTACCTTATTGACTGACTATTTAAAAATACAAACAGTCTAACTTGTTTATTCACTGCCTTTCTGACTATTAAAGGCACAAACACACTAAATAATATTCCCAAATGGTTAACTTTGCTCCAATACTTTTAAAAAAGACAATGTCCCAAGCAAAAACTTACTGATTCCTTTTAGCCACCAGCAAGGTGATCCTCTCCTCTCAGTGTTCCCACTGGAATGTGGAAGTTGGGAATGTGGAAGTTGGGGATGTGGAAGTTGGGAAATGGCCTGAGATGTGAAAGTTTGGAAATGGCCTGAGAAATTTCAAATGTAGTTGTAGGGTTGAACTCAGACCATAATGCAGGAAGAGTCTCTAGAGAATCAGCCTGTGAGGATGAACTTGATTGAAAATTAATTATCAAGGAATTCATTTTTGACTCTAAATAATCCTTAAATTCATGACAGGTGATAGAGGGAAACACAACCTCATTGCCTTTCTTACTTATGGAAGGCTCGTTAGAGAGCTTCTTAGCTAGACCAAAAAGAATTTTAAGATTGAATCCAATCTCTTGAATTAGATTGGAATAAAAGTCTTGTTTTTGATGACGCTATCAAGGACTTATATTCAAGCATCATTTTTCTGTATGAGATAGAAAGGGTATTTGAAGGACATTCACGCCAGGCATGTTCAGCTCAACATAACTGTCATCATTTGTCTCTGAATACAGGGGTAATCCAATTCCTGCCCTTGTAATGCTGAATTAGTGGGGCATTCTGCATAGGAGCAATGTAATCCAACACTTCATTTAAAGTAGAGTTCCAAGTACTAATAGCTGTTTCTAAATTGGGAGGCTAGAAATTGAGCAGAGAAGAAGCAGTTTTTTCTGAAAATTTGTCCTGATCTATTCCACCGCTTTTCTTTATAAATTCGGCAGATGGTGAAGATGTAGACAAATTACCTAAAGTACATGAAATAAGAAAATGGCCTGACACAAGGGATAGAGTAACAAGACAAAACAGGAGAAGAATCAACCACGGAGGAGGAATTAGCAAAAATCAAATCAAGCGAGTGCCCTAACTTATGAGTAGAGAAATTAACAAGCTGATACCAACCCAAAACTTCTTTTATATTAATGAAAGATAGCAAGCAATAGAAAATGGAACAGCATCAACATGCAAATTAAAATGACCTAAGATAATTATATTATTCAAGTTCACCTTAGAACATAGGATCTGCTCAAGAAAGGGAGAAGGGTTGGAATGTAAAGTATTAGGTGGACAGTAAACTAAGCATAGACTCAAGCATGTAGTACTTATTTATTTTTTTTTTTTAAGGCTTTTGTATACCGACATTTGTTTGCACATCACATCGGTTTACAAGGAACATATAGTAATAACGATGAACAGGAATACGGAAAAGAAGTTACATTTTAACTATTAATGGAAGCATCACAAAATTTAGGAGGGAAAGGGGGGAGGGGTCTGGAGGGTGGGTGATGAGGAAAAGAGGGCTTAGAGTGCAGAAGGTGAGAACAGTTGGATAATGAGCTTATAAGTGAACAAGTGTAATAAATAAGGTGAAACCAGAAAGAACAATTATGTACAATTAGAATAATATAAATATAAATATAGAAAAGACTGGATGACTTATGACCAGGATCTTGTATTGGGAATCGTTACTTACATTTTCAATGGATATTTGCCATGAGTCTTTGAAAATCACAGCTAAACCTTCACCAAGCCCTCTCCTCCTAGGTTGAGATGTGACCGAATAACCAGGGGGACAGAGCTGATTGAGCACAACGTTATCAGAAATCAACAGATAAGATTCTGTAAGACAAATAAAATCAGGTTTATGCTCCAAAACCAAATCATAGATTACATTAACCTTTTTTTCGAAGGAACTGAACATTAATTAGCAAGAATTTAACACTGTGCTCAAGAGCTGGTGAAGAAAAAGAGCATGAAATGGATCACAGACAAGATGGTGGTCAACAGCCCTGAGTGGATGTAACAGCAGGAAGATCACCATACCTGCCATGACCAATAATAATTTGGATAATACTTTTTATAGTCTCAGCAAAGGAACTAGTCATTTGAACAGCATCATAGGCCTTGACGGCATTTGGCATGCACAAAGGAGTATGACAAAGGAGCTCCTTTGTTGTGCAATGAGACGCGTGCCCCATCGCCGTGTGGCGCCTTTGGTGTCAGCCGCTGGCTTTTGGCCCCCCCCATGCGGGTGATATCAGCAGAGGGGTGGGCTTGGCTGGCCTGGATAACAACTCATCTAGTGGCTGGATGGAGTCAGAAGCAGGCATCAAAAGTTCTCCCATGCTGTCAATGGGTTCAGACAGCAAGGCTGAACCTGGGAGAAGCATCCTGAGAGGGGCAGCTAGTGCCGTTGCTGCATTAGCCGCTTGCTTTTGGCCCCCCTGTGTGGGTGATGTCAGCAGGGGGGAAGGCCTGACCGCCCTGAATGACACCTCATCCGGCAGCTGAATGGAGTCAGAAGCAGGCATTAAAAGTTCTCCCTGTCACATGGTAAGGGCGCCGATGCCCCTTTGCTCTTACCATGTGACAGGGTATCCGTGCCATTGGCCGGCCATCCAGTGCTCCTACCATGTGACAGGGGCCGGCCAATGGCACGGATACCCTGTCACATGGTAAGGGCAAAGGGGCATCGGCGCCATTTTTTTTTTAGAACAGCTGATGCCTGGGAATGGGAAATCTTTCCCCGAGGCCCCCCTGAATCTCTCCTCTCCCCGAGGCCCCCCTGGATCTCTCCCCGAGGCCCCCCTTGACCACTAGGTAACTTTAAAAGGTTTTGGGGGGGTCTGGAGGGGGGGGGGTCGATTTAAAGGGTCGGGTGGGTTTTTATTTTTATCGGGCCATCAGCACCATTTTAATTAGTGGCAGCCAAAATGGCGCCGATGGCCCGAGAGCGGGAGATCGCGCCGGGAGCCCCCCCCCCCACTGGACCACCAGGTAACAACATTTTGGGGGGGTACGGGAGAGTGGGGGAGGGTAAGGAATTGGTTTTAAAGGGTCGGGGTGGGTTTAGGGGTTGTTTTGGTGTGCCGGTTTTCCCGCCCTCCCCAAAATAATTCCCGTGCCCTATTTAATGATACAATACAAATGCCCCTGACGATAAATCGGGGGCATTTGTATTGTATCGTGCACTCTAACGATTTAGGACGATTTTAAAATTATCAGACGATAATTTTAATCGTTCAAAAATGATTCACATCCCTAGCAAATATACAGGCAGACCAGTCTTAATGTTTTACACAGAGCCCAAAACATTTGACAATGCATCCTTATGTATTAATTTCATATTATGATGAGTATGAATTTGGTCCAAAGAAATTTGTTTTCCCTCAACAATCCCTCAAAGCAGGTTGCTGTTTGGTTCTTTGTTCCATCAGGTTTCATTTTGTCTTCAGATCTTACTGTACTTTGTTCCCAGAAGAAGGGTAATGGTATAATTAGAAACATCAGAGCTAGATAGCAATCACAGCAGGAAGAACAAAACTTAACTGGACAGAGAAATCATTCTACAGGGGTGAAAAAAAAGCCCATACAACATACCATAACATAACAGATGAAATGCATCTGTTCACCTTGATTTACTTTATTGTAGATTTTGAAAGAATATCATATAGTGCTGCCCCTGAGAAAGAGAAACCTAGTATAATTCTGACTACCCTGGTCAAGAATGTCATAATCGGCAAAGACAGACCACAGTCTCCTAGACTGTTTAGATTTGTCTGAATGTAAAGCTTGATGAGACTCCATCAACACCTCTGGTACCTCCAGGGAATAGATTTAATACAATTGGAGACAGCTAAAGTGGTTAACAGTTTTCTAATGTGGTCTAGCAACTGACCCATTGTGTCTTCCAGTGCAGCTTGCCTCTTTTTGTGTTTGGAATTAGAAATGCACTGTTTTGGATTCTAAATCTATTATATACTACCAATATTGAGGTCATTTTCAAAGGGATTTCCATGGGGAAAAAACATTTTATCCACACAAATCAGCCGCCTGAAAATTGCCCACCCTGTCTGGGTGTAAGTGTGCATGCATAGTTTCATAATCAACACACTTTTACCTGTATTCTAATGGAGTGGGTGAAAACTACCCATATAGTTTTGGGTTTTCTAAACTACTCGCTTAGGTTTGCTTGAAAAAAATATCTGCAGAAAAAGAAGGTGCAAACCACTGCAGGTAATTTTCCCTAGGACAGTTTTCAAAGTATGTGCATATGTTTTCTCTGAAAATTGATGCAAAGACCATGGGCACAAAGCCTCTGCAGACTTCACAGGAATGTGGGCAGTTTGAATGTTTCTAACCTAAAGTAACATACATGTGTAATGAGCACCTGAATCCTAAGAAAGGGCAAAAGTGTTCATTGGCCTTGACTTGCTGACATGTTCACATAAACATTAAACTAGCTTCTCAAATGAGGTGCAGCTTTCAAATGAGCAAGCCAAATCAAATGCACTTATATGACAGGAGTCGTGAGTTTAACATGTGCAGTAAAAATCACAATGCAGGTACTAAACAGTTATCATCCCTAAAAAATATACGTTATGCAGTGCTAATGTAAATACAGTAAATGTTATTATAGCTGCATATTAAAACATACAAATGGGTGCAAAATTATGGTAAAATTGTTCTATGTCCGCTACAGACATAAGAAGTGCATGCTTTGGAAAGTCTTAAAAGGGCAAATATATTTTGCCTGGCCTTGAACCAATGGGTGGTAGAAAAAAGAGGTTGGAGCTTTGCCCTTGAGCCACTGGCTGGCTCTAAGAAATGAAAGCTGAGGAAACCAATAGGGGTCTGAGATAAGACTTGAAGCTGCTCTCCTAAGGAGACAGATTGGTCCTCATAAGAACATAAGAACATGCCATACTGGGTCAGACCAAGGGTCCATCAAGCCCAGCATCCTGTTTCCAACAGTGGCCAATCCAGGCCATAAGAACCAGGCAAGAACCTAAAAACTAAGACTATTCCATGTTACTGTTGCTAGTAATATCAGTGGCTATTTTCTAAGTCAACATAAGAACATAAGAACTTAATTAATAGCAGGTAATGGACTTCTCCTCCAAGAACTTATCCAATCCTTTTTTAAACCCAGCTACACTAACTTCACTAACCACATCCTCTGGCAACAAATTCCAGAGTTTAATTGAGCATTGAGTAAAAAAGAACTTTCTCCGATTAGTTTTAAATGTGCCACATGCTAACTTCATGGAGTGTCCCCTAGTCTTTCTATTATCCGAAAGAGTAAATAACCGATTCACATCTACCCGTTCTAGACCTCTCATGATTTTAAACACCTCTATCATATCCCCCCTCAGCCGTCTCTTCTCCAAGCTGAAAAGTCCTAACCTCTTTAGTCTCTCCTCATAGGGGAGCTGTTCCATTCCCCTTATCATTTTGGTAGCCCTTCTCTGTACCTTCTCCATCGCAATTATATCTTTTTTGAGATGCAGCGAACAGAACTGTACACAGTATTCAAGGTGCGGTCTCACCATGGAGCAATTCAGAGGAATTATGACATTTTCCGTTTTATTCACCATTCCCTTTCTAATAATTCCCAACATTCTGTTTGCTTTTTTGACTGCCGCAGCACACTGCACCGACGATTTCAATGTGTTATCCACTATGACGCCTAGATCTCTTTCTTGGGTTGTAGCACTTAATATGGAACCTAACATTGTGTAATTATAGCATGGGTTATTTTTCCCTATATGCATCACCTTGCACTTATCCACATTAAATTTCATCTGCCATTCCCTGTACGTACCAGGATCAGTCCAGGACACCTGGGTTGTGACTCCGCACCAGTAGATGGAGACAGAGCAAGATCTGTCGGACTCAGCCATATATGCCAATGTGCCTGACACAGCCCCTCAGTCTTACTCTGTTTCCAGTAGATGATGCAGGTGCAGTCACAGCCTCTGCCTGCCCTGAGTACTGTTAGTTAGTCAGGGTTGGTTTTTAGTTTAGTTTCTATAAAAAAAAAAAAAAAAGTTAAGGTAAGCAGAAGGAAGTTTAGTGGAAGCTGTCCGTCCTGCCTCCCAGGGGGGTTGGAAGGTTCTGAGGGGACCATCCCCCCCTGGTTGAGGCCGCTGCTGAGGGTCGAGGACCCGGCCTCCCACGGGCAGCAGCGTCGGGGGTGACACCGGGGAGCCCGGTTCACTCACCCCCTACAGGAGCAGGAGCCCCAGGACCGAGGACAGCGGCAGGTTTGAAAAAAAAAAATTTGAACTCAGTTGTTTTCTTGTATGCTGGCTCTCCGTTTCTTCGCCGGGGGGGGGGGGGGGGGTCGCTCCACTCGGCGAGGAGAGGGGAGTCGTTTGGTTTTTAATTTTAATTTTGGATTTTTGCTGGCCGTTTCGCCGTGACCGCGTGGATGCCGCGGGGAACAGTTTGCCGCACTTGCGGCTCGGCGCGCGCACGGCTTTCCCGAGAGGGGATTTGCTCCGCCTGCGTCCCGGGCGGGGAGGGACCGTCCGGGGCAGGCAGGGGGGCCGATCCCGGTCGGCACGATCGCCGCCGCGCGATCCTGCGGCTCCTGTCATGCCGGCTGACCCCTTCCCGCTCAGCGCGGGAGTGGCGGCCATTTTCGGGTCAGCCCGCGAAATCGCGCGGGAGGCTGCCGGGAATAGCGGCATGCCTCCTGCGCTATGCCCGCAACAAAGGCCTTCGGGGGGGGGGGGGTTTGCCCCGGGGGGGCTGTCCCCGGTGGAGGCTAGCGAGGGCGTTGACTCCTCGGACTCTGGGTCCTCTTTTTCGTCCGATTTTGCGCTTTTGCTGCGCAAGGTTTTGAGATACAAGGGCCGCAGGCACAAGGGAAAGCATGGACACACTAGCAAAGCTGGCTCACGGAAGAGGAAATCCCGGGAAGGCCCAGATTTCTCCCCGGCTCCATCAACAGGGAAGCGGCCACCGAGGGGTGTCCCTCAAGATACGGAGACTGAATCCACCTCACAGGATGAGGTGGATACGCCCGGCGAGCCCCTGGGGGGGGCCGATGGGGCGTCAGGGGACAGTTCCACCCAGACCGGTCCGGGCAAACCATCGCAAGCCGGTGATGGGGATGACCCTAAGGTGGTCCGGCTTTTCCGCAGAGATGAACTGTCCCCGCTTATCCTGGCTATCCTCCACGAGCTAGGGGTAGAGGCCCCGCTGACAGTTTCGCGCCCTGGAGCAAACATGGACCCAGTCCTCTTGGGTCTCACTGGTCCAGCTGTGGCCTTCCCATTCCATTTCTCGGCGTCAGACATCTTGTTTCGGGAATGGGATACACCTGAGTTGGGGCTGAAGGTGACCAAGGCCATGGATAAGCTCTACCCACTGCCGGAGGACGCGCTGGAACTTCTACGGCTTCCGAAGGTGGATGCGGCGGTGACGAAGCGGTCGACGATCCCGGTCACAGGGGCCAAGGCCCTTAGAGACATACAGGACAGGAAGCTGGAGGTGCAGCTAAAGAAGATCTTTGAAGTTTCAGCGTTGGGGGTCCGGGCTGCCATCTGTAGTAACTACGCCATGTGGGCTAGTTTATGCTGGGCCCAAGTTCTCCAAGCGAATGCAGATCTCTCTGCTGAAGAGGCCACGCAGGCAGATCGACTGGAGGCGGCCATAGCATATAGTGCAGATGCTCTCTACGATCTACTGCGTACCTCGGCTAGATCCATGGTCTCTGCCGTCTCGGCACGCCGCCTGCTTTGGCTTCGCAATTGGGCGGCGGATATATCCTCCAAGGCTCACCTAGGAGCGCTGCCCTTCAAGGGAAAGTTGTTGTTCGGGATGGAGTTGGATGATTTGATGCTTTCCCTTGGAGAGAACAGGGCTTTTAAGCTGCCGGAAGACAGGTCCAGAACTCTGTCCTCCTTTACTGGTAGGTCCCATTTCCGAGGTAACAAGAGATCTCGTCCCCAGAGGTCTTCTGGTCCTTCTTACCGCTCGACTTCCTCCCGGGCCTCCTCGTGGCCACAGTCCTTTCGGGGGAAGCGTTACGGTAGACAGGGGGGAACCCCGTCCGGCACGGGGCCCAAAGCTTCTCAATGAGATGCGGCTGGCCCATTCCTTGCATCAACCACAGGCCTTCGTTCCAAACGTAGGGGCGAGGTTGACCTTGTTTTTCGAGGAATGGGCCAAAATAACGTCTGACAGTGGGTCCTAAACGTCATAAGGCACGGCTACGCGTTAGATTTTGCACGGACCCCAGCAGACAAATTCCTGGTGTCGCCCTGCAAGTGTCCCAGGAAGGCGGCGGCAGTGCAAAGAACCCTCCGGCACCTGGAAACCTTGGGAGCCATCTCCCCCGTACCTCCCAGTCAGCAAGGCAAAGGTCGTTATTCCATTTATTTCATCGTGCCAAAGAAGGACGGCACGTCCCGGCCAATTTTGGATCTCAAAGGGGTAAACAAATGCCTGCGCGTTCCACACTTCAAGATGGAAACGATTCGGTCAGTGATTGCCTCGGTACGTCCAGGCGAATTCCTGGCCTCCTTAGATCTCACAGAAGCGTACCTCCATGTAGGCATCCAGCCGTTCTTCCAGCGGTTCCACAGGTTTTGCGTCTTGGGCAGGCACTATCAATTCCGGGCTCTCCCCTTCGGACTCGCCACGGCGCCTCGCACGTTTACAAAGGTGATGGTAGTGGTGGCGGCCCAGCTTCGACGGGAGGGGTTCCTGGTACACCCCTACTTGGACGATTGGTTGATCCGGGCCAAGTCCGAGGGTCGGTGTCGTCAGGCGGTGGCCAGAGTCCTCCAGCTGTTACAGACCCTGGGATGGGTCGTCAATCTCAACAAGAGTCATCTCATCCCTACCCAGTCCTTGGAGTACCTGGGAGCCCTATTCGACACAAAACAGGGCAAGGTATTTCTTTCCACGGAACGTGCACGCAAGCTTCAGTCTCAAGTGCGTCGGTTGTTGGGTCTTTGGCTGCCGCTGGTTCGCGATTATCTGATGGTTCTGGGGTCTATGGCGTCCACGCTGGCGTTGGTTCCTTGGGCTTTTGCTCATCTACGACCATTACAATCTGCGTTGCTTTCCCGCTGGAAGCCAGTGTCAGAAGAGTTTCACCTACCGCTTCCGCTCACGGCCCAGGCGAGGGCCAGTCTTCACTGGTGGCTCGAATCGGACCATCTGACTTGTGGGGTGTCCCTGCTAGTTCCCGTCTGGACAGTGGTGACGACGGATGCCAGCCTCTCCGGTTGGGGAGCGGTCTGCCTAGACAAGTCAGTGCAGGGCCGGTGGTCCTCCGTTCAGTCACAGTGGTCCATCAACTGTCTAGAGACCAGAGCGGTATGCCTGGCACTGCAGTCCTTTCTCCCATTGGTCCGGGGGAAGGCGGTCCGCGTGTTGTTGGACAATGCAACAATGGTATCGTACATCAATCGCCAAGAGGGGACAAGGAGTCCACTGGTGGCAGAGGAGGTGCAACTTCTGATGGGCTGGGCAGAGCGCCATCTCAGCACCATTGCAGCGTCTCACATTGCCGGAGTTGACAATGTTCAAGCGGACTTCCTCAGCCGACATCACCTAGACCCCGGGGAATGGGAGTTGGCGGACGGTGCGTTTTGCCTCATTTGCGAAAGGTGGGAGCTGCCCCACATGGACCTGATGGCCACGTGGCAGAACACGAGGGCTCCTCGGTTTTACAGTCGACATCGAGAGCGAGGGGCCGAGGGCGTCAACGCGCTGGTTCTGCCTTGGCCGACGAATGTGTTACTGTACGTGTTCCCTCCGTGGCCGATGATAGGCAAGATCCTAAGGCGCATAGAGTTGCACCCATCCAACGTGATCATGGTGGCACCGGAGTGGCCACGGCGCCCGTGGTTCGCGGATCTCGTTCAGTTGTCGGTGGATGCTCCCCTTCACCTCCAGGGGTTTGCGGGGCTTCTCCGTCAGGGTCCCGTTTGTTTGGAGGATGCGGATCACTTTTGTCTCACGGCATGGCTTTTGAGAGGCAGCGCCTGAAGAGAAAAGGCTATTCAGATGCGGTGGTGACCACGTTGTTGAGATCCAGGAAGCAGTCTACGTCCTTGGCTTATGTCCGCGTCTGGGTTGTTTTTGAGGAATGGTGTGTGAAACGAGGGCTGGATCCCATCTCTGCCTCCGTCTCAGATGTCCTGGCTTTTCTTCAGGCCGGTCTTGCCAGCGGTCTTTCGTGTAGTACTCTTCGAGTCCAAGTTGCAGCGCTCGGTTGTATGCGGGGCAAGGTTCGCGGATCCTCCCTGGCCCTACATCCGGATATCTCCCGTTTTCTTCGGGGGGCTAAGCATCTTCGCCCGCCACTGCGTCATCCTTGCCCGTCCTGGAATCTTAATTGGGTTCTTTCCACTTTGTGTGCAGCTCCGTTCGAACCCTTGAAGCGGTCTACTCTTAAGGATCTCACGTTGAAGACTGTTTTTCTGGTTGCGATTACTTCGGCTCGGCGAGTCTCGGAGTTACAGGCCCTGTCTTGTAGGGAGCCATTCTTGCGGATCTCCGACTTGGGAGTCTCTTTACGGACAATACCTTCTTTTTTGCCAAACGTTGTGTCACCGTTTCATTTGAACCAGTCGTTTGAGCTCCCCGCTTTCACGGTTGGGGAGTGCTCGGATCTGAAATGGAAGGAATTACGAAAGCTAGATGTGAGGAGAGTCCTCCTTCATTACCTGGAAGTCACTAACCCTTTCCTGGTGTCGGATCATCTCTTTGTTCTGTTCTCCGGTCCGAAGAAGGGGGCCCAGGCTTCCAGGACGACGATCGCCCGGTGGCTTAAGGAGGCCATCGGCTCAGCATACGTAGTACGGGGGAAGCCTATTCCAATCGGTCTCAGGGCTCACTCGACGCGCTCGCATGCTGCTTCTTGGGCGGAATCTTCTCAGGTGTCACCTCAGGAGATTTGCAGAGCGGCGATTTGGAAGTCTCTACATACTTTCATTAGACATTACCGGTTGGATGTTCGGGGCGCCGATTCCGGGGATTTTGGAGAGAGGGTTCTCCGAGCGGGACTCTCTGCTTCCCCCCCTCGGTAATTTGGCTCTGGTACTTCCCAGGTGTCCTGGACTGATCCTGGTACGTTCAGGGAAAGGAAAATTAGTTTCTTACCTGATAATTTTCGTTCCTGTAGTACCAAGGATCAGTCCAGGATCCCGCCCATAATTGCTGCTCTGAAGTAACGGAGAGTCCGCTCGCAGTTTGGCTAGATATTCTGATCATTGGTTTCGCTCCCTCGGTTTGGGAGTCCTGTTCCAGTTGGGGGGTTTTTGAATGGCTCCCCGTTGATGTTAGTTATTTAGCTAGTTTGTTTGTTCTGGGTTTTCTACTTTGACATTACGTAAGACTGAGGGGCTGTGTCAGGCACATTGGCATATATGGCTGAGTCCGACAGATCTTGCTCTGTCTCCATCTACTGGTGCGGAGTCACAACCCAGGTGTCCTGGACTGATCCTTGGTACTACAGGAATGAAAATTATCAGGTAAGAAACTAATTTTCCTTTTTCATGCCCAGTTTTCCAGTCTCACAAGGTCTTCCTGCAATTTATCACAATCTGCTTATGTTTTAACTACTCTGAACAATTTTGTATCATCTGCAAATTTGATTATCTCACTCGTTGTATTTCTTTCCAGATCATTTATAAATATATTGAAAAGTAAGGGTCCCAATACAGATCCCTGAGGCACTCCACTGCCCTTCCACTGAGAAAATTGTCCATTTAATCCTACTCTCTGTTTCCTGTCTTTTAGCCAGTTTGCAATCCATGAAAGGACATCACCACCTATCCCATGACTTTTTACTTTTCCTAGAAGCCTCTCATGAGGAACTTTGTCAAACTCCTTCTGAAAATCCAAGTATACTACATCTACAGGTTCACCTTTATCCACATGTTTATTAACTCCTTCAAAGAAGTGAAGCAGATTTGTGAGGCAAGACTTGACTTGGGTAAAGCCATGCTGACTTTGTTCCATTAAACCATGTCTTTCTATATGTTCTGTGATTTTGATGTTTAGAACACTTTCCACTATTTTTCTTGGCACTGAAGTCAGGCTAACCGGTCTGTAGTTTCCCGGATTGCCCCTGGAGCCCTTTTTAAATATTGGGGTTACATTAGCTATCCTCCAGTCTTCAGGTACAATGGATGATTTTAATGATAGGTTACAAATTTTTATTAATAGGTTTGCTCAGAACAATCCCTTGCTCCCAGCAGTTCAAGGGCCATTGAGCTGGTGCAGTGAACCAGGTGGGCACATTTAAAACTAATCGGAGAAAGTTCTTTTTCACTCAACGCACAATTAAACTCTGGAATCTGTTGCCAGAGGATGTGGTTAGTGCAGTTAGTGTAGCTGTGTTTAAAAAAGGATTGGATAAGTTCTTGGAGAAGTCCATTACCTGCTATTAATTAAGTTGGCTTAGAAAATAGTAGGGATGTGAATCGTGTCCTCGATCGTCTTAACGATCGATTTCGGCTGGGAGGGGGAGGGAATCGTATTGTTGCCGTTTGGGGGGGTAAAATATCGTGAAAAATCGTTAAAAATCGTTAAAAATCGAAAAATCGAAAAATCGAAAAACCGGCACATTAAAACCCCCTAAAACCCACCCCCGACCCTTTAAATTAAATCCCCCACCCTCCCGAACCCCCCCCCCAAATAACTTAAATAACCTGCGGGTCCAGCGGCGGTCCGGAACGGGCTCCTGCTCCTGAATCTTGTCGTCTTCAGCCGGCGCCATTTTCCAAAATGGCGCCGAAAAATGGCGGCGGCCATAGACGAAAAAGATTGGATGGCAGGCGGTCCTTCTGGACCCCCGCTGGACTTTTGGCAAGTCTCGTGGGGGTCAGGAGGCCCCCCACAAGCTGGCCAAAAGTTCCTGGAGGTCCAGCGGGGGTCAGGGAGCGATTTCCCGCCGCGAATCATTTTCGTACGGAAAATGGCGCCGGCAGGAGATCGACTGCAGGAGGTCGTTCAGCGAGGCGCCGGAACCCTCGCTGAACGACCTCCTGCAGTCGATCTCCTGCCGGCGCCATTTTCCGTACGAAAACGATTCGCGGCGGGAAATCGCTCCCTGACCCCCGCTGGACCTCCAGGAACTTTTGGCCAGCTTGTGGGGGGCCTCCTGACCCCCACGAGACTTGCCAAAAGTCCAGCGGGGGTCCGGAATGACCTCCTGCCGTCCAATCTTTTTCGTCTATGGCCGCCGCCATTTTTCGGCGCCATTTTGGAAAATGGCGCCGGCTGAAGACGACAAGATTCAGGAGCAGGAGCCCGTTCCGGACCGCTGCCGTTCCGGACCGCCGCTGGACCCGCAGGTTATTTAAGTTATTGGGGGGGGGGTTCGGGAGGGTGGGGGATTTAATTTAAAGGGTCGGGGGTGGGTTTTAGGGGGTTTTAGTGTGCCGGCTCACGATTCTAACGATTTATAACGATAAATCGTTAGAATCTGTATTGTATTGTGTTCCATAACGGTTTAAGACGATATTAAAATTATCGGATGATAATTTTAATCGTCCTAAAACGATTCACATCCCTAGAAAATAGCCACTGCTATTACTAGCAACAGTTGCATGAAATAGACTTAGTTTTTGGGTACTTGCCAGGTTCTTATGGCCTGGATTGGCCACTGTTGGAAACAAAATGCTGGGCTTGATAGACCCTTGGTCTGACCCTGTATGGCATGTTCTTATGTTCTTAATTCTTTGGAAACTCAGATAAATAATTGGTCTGTCGGTATATTGGATTGATTACCAGAAGTTTCTGAACCTGGGATGAATTTGATATGAATACTAGAGATGTGAATCGTGTCCTCGATCGTCTTAACGATCGATTTCGGCTGGGAGGGGGAGGGAATCATATTGTTGCCGTTTGTGTGTGTAAAGTATCGTCATAATCGTTAAAATCGTGAGCCGGCACACTAAAACCCCCTAAAACCCACCCCCGACCCTTTAAATTAAATCCCCCCCCCCAAATGCCTTAAATTACCTGGTGGTCCAGCGGCACACTAAAACCCCCTAAAACCCACCCCCGACCCTTTAAATTAAATCCCCCACCCTCCCGAACCCCCCCCCAAATGCATTAAATTACCTGGGAGTCCTCCGTAGCGGCGGTCCGTGGCTAAATCGGGGGAAGGGGGAGAGCACGAAAACCGGCACACTAGATCGTGAGGTCTTCAGCCGGCGCCATTTTTTAAAATGGCCGCCGCAAAATGGCGGCGGCCATAGACGAAAACGATTCGACGCAAGAGGTCGTTCCGGACCCCCGCTGGACTTTTGGCAAGTCTTGTGGGGGTCAGGAGGCCCCCCAAGCTGGCCAAAAGTTCCTGGGGGTCCAGCGGGGGTCAAGGAGCGATTTTCTGCCGCGAATCGTTTTCCGTACGGAAAATGGCGCCGGCAGGAGATCGACTGCAGGAGGTCGTTCAGCGAGGTCCGGAAATCTCGCGAGGTTTCCGGACCTCGCTGAACGACCTCCTGCAGTCGATCTCCTGCCGGCGCCATTTTCCGTACGGAAAACGATTCGCGGCAGGAAATCGCTCCTTGACCCCCGCTGGACCCCCAGGAACTTTTGTCCAGCTTGGGGGGGCCTCCTGACCCCCACAAGACTTGCCAAAAGTCCAGCGGGGGTCCGGAATGACCTCTTGTGTCGAATCATTTTCGTCTATGGCCGCCGCCATTTTGCGGCGGCCATTTTGAAAAATGGCGCCGGCTGAAGACCTCACGATCTAGTGTGCCGGTTTTCGTGCTCTCCCCCTTCCCCCGATTTAGCCACGGACCGCCGCTACGGAGGACTCCCAGGTAATTTAATGCATTTGGGGGGGGGGGTTCAGGAGGGTGGGGGATTTAATTTAAAGGGTCGGGGGTGGGTTTTAGGGGGTTTTAGTGTGCCGGTTTTCCTGCCCTCCCCCTTCCCCTGATTTACGATTTTTTGACAATAAATCGGGGGAATTGGTATTGTATCGTGGCCCTAATGATTTTTGACGATTTAAAATATATCGGACGATATTTTAAATCGTCAAAAAACGATTCACATCCCTAATGAATACTGCAAACCAGACAGGTATATAAATGTTTGGAACTGCAGCACTTATTGTGCATACATCTTGGGAAGTAAAGATACTGTTTAAACTGCAATCTGTAAGCCAGGATACTATTGTTATGTTAATAAAGCAAAGGTGTCAGAGAAGGACATGCAGCAGAAACTGCTGATTATTATTTTGATATAAAGGACAAAGTTTAGTGATCACATTGTTTGATCTTTCTGCAGCATTTGTTGTATAATTGTGAATGTTGTTAGATGTGAACTGCTTTGCGCCATGGCAGAGAACATAATAAAGACCATAAGAACATAAGGCTTGCCAAACTAGGTCAGACCAAGCCCAGTATCCTGTTTCCAACAGTGGACAAGTTCGTTCACAAGTACCTGGCAGGATCCCAAGGGGTAGATAGATTCCAAGCTGTTTATTCCAAGAATAAGCAGTGGATTTCTGCAACTCTACCTTAATAATTGTTAATGGAATTTTTCTCTAGGAAATTGTCCAAACCTTTTTTGAAAGCAGCTACACTAACAGCTTTCACCATATTCTCTGGCAACAAATTCCAGAGCTTAATTATGCGTTGAGTAAAAAAATATTTTGTCTTTTTAGTTTTAAATGTATTACCAGGTATCTTCATTGTGTGTCCCCTGGTCATTTTACTTTTCAAAAGAGTAAACAACTGATTAACATTTACTCATTCTATTCCACTCGTTATTTTATAGCCCTCTATCATATCTCACCTCAGCCGTCTCTTCTCCAAGCTGAAGAGTCCTAACCTCTTTATCCTTTCTTCATAGGGGAATTTTTGCATCCCCTTTATCATCTTGATCACCCTTCTCTGTACCTTTGCTAATTCTGCTCTATCTTTCTTGAACACAATACTTAAGATGAGGTCGCACCATGGAGCAATATAGAGGCATTATGATATTCTCTGTTTTATTCTCCATTCCTTTCCCAATAATCCCTAGCATTCTATTTGCTTTATTGGCTGCTGTTGCACACTGAGCAGACTTCAACATATTTTGAATGATGACACCTAGATCCTTTTCCTGAGTGGTGACTCCTAAAGTGGAACCTTGCATTGTTTAGCTACAATTTGGGTTACTTTATCCTAAGTACATCACTTTGCACAAGTCTACATTGGGAAAATTGACCATTTAGCCATACTCTCTGTTTTCTATCTTTTAACCAGTTGGCAAGCAGAGAGTAATATATAAATTCTAATAAAGGTAAAGCATTTGACACCATGGGTCATGCCATCCATATTGAACGTTTATGGCGGACTGGTGGCAAAAGTACAGTCTTGAATTGGTTTATTTCTTTTCTTAATGATAGACAGCAGTTTATTTTTTTGGGAGAAGCAGATTCTGATTGATGGATATTACAGAGGGAGTAGCCAAGAACTCAGTAATCTTTCCCATCTTATTTAAAATGTGTCACTGCCCTCTGGGAAATTTAATTCACAAGGAAAATATAAATTACATTATGTATGCTAATAACATACAATTGTATTTGTCATTTCATCTGGATAAGATGCTGTTAGAATCCAGCTACCTTCCCAGAATCCTCAGTGACAGACGCTCACCATGTAGCAGGGAGCTGCCATTGTACGCTCTGACATGTGTGATACTAAGATTCAGCGAAAAGATACTTAGGGTGTGCATTTGCATCATTGTGCACAATTCAGCGCACATTGGTGGGCGCATCGGATACCCGCCTCGAGATGATGTCACACGCTCAAGACTACTTAGTTTGCCTTGAGTTAGATTTGTTGTTTCATCAAGAAGGTTTTGTAGTTCCTGCTTCTAGTTGTTTGCCTTTGCTTCAGTCTTCACATGTGGTTTTGCTGTGGTCTTGTTTTAAGCTATGAGCCTTGTTTCAAACTGTCTGTCTTGTTTTGTTTGGGTGCTACTACACCGTGGTTTTTGTATAGACTTTTAGACTCAGTCATAGTCTGGCCTGTGCTAAGCCTCACTCACTCATCCACCTTTGGAAGGGGTCTTAGGATCCTACCTATGAGACTGCATCATGGCAAGAATGTCTCATGCATATGCAGTTTCTTACAGTTTTCTGAGGCTGTGAGCTTGATGAGTGCACTCCCACGATGGGCCATTGCTGCCTTGATCACCCAGATGCAGGAGCAAAAAACAGAATTGATTGTTCTGCATCAGTTCATGCAACAGGCCCAGCAGCAACCTGATCAAGTAAAAGACTCATTATGGACCTTGTTGCAGCATTTAGACATAATACAAGTCCAACGTCCAGCTTCAGTCTCAGTTCCAGTTCTGGCGAACCCTGCACAAGCACCTATCTGGACTCGTGAGACTTTGATTCAACTATTGCCACTTCCAAGGTATGGGTATGATCCTAAAGCATACAGAGGATTCCTTAATGTGTGAAAGATGCAATTTAAATTACAGTTGGCTTGTTTTTGCTCCGACTGTGACAAGATCATGTATATACGCTCCCTGTTGGATGGTGCAGCTCGCGCTTGGGCCTCTTCCTTCTGAGAGGAATTGCTTCTCAGGAATTTGGAAGATTTTATTCAGCAATTCCATCTGATCGTTGATCAACCTGGGCATGTTATGTCTGCTCCATCATATTCGTCAGGGCAATTGTTCTGTTAGCTAATATGCAGTAGAATTTCATACCTTAGTTTCCAAACTCAGTTGTGGCGAAAATAGCCAAACCACCATTTTTTGTCAGGGATTATCTGAGAGAATAAAGGATGAACTTACAGCCCTGGACCTTCCTCCATCCCTCGAAGCATTCATTTCCTTGGATATTTGTATTGACCTGAGATTCCAGGAATAGGCTTGTGAAAAAAAGAACTCTCAGCAAACCTCACTCACAGTTCTCAGACTTCCAAATCTTTCACAATCCATCCAGGAACCACCGAAGGTGGCTGCCTTTGGATAATATATGCAATTGGATAATACCCCACTTTCACTTGATGAGAAACAAAGGCGAATATTGCAAAATATTTGTCTCTGCTGTGCTGCACAAGATTATTTTGTCTTTCAGTGCTTCCTGAGACTGGAAAACTCTATAAATAGAAGTCTTGTTGGGAAGGCAGCCTTGCATAATTCTGCTTCCTCTCCACTACTAATTGTTCCGGTGGGTCTTACCTACACAAAATACTCAGTTCAGACCAAAGATTCCAGAGCTGGGGCAACTTTATTCAAGAATCACTGCTACATCAATGTGGTTGCCCTACTACCAGCTTAACCAACCCCTGTGTCATTTCGTCTATCGATAGATAACCCCTACCTGGTCATGTGACTACAGCTTCCTCGCCCATCACAATGCAGATTGGATCTCACCAGAGAACATTCAGTTCTATGTACTATCTAAAGCATCCAGCCCTCTTGTACTTGGACTACCCTGGCTGAGTTTTCATCAGCCATCTATTGACTGGAATTCCTTACAGATTGACCAATGGGGTCCATCCAGCCGAGAACATTGTATTGTTTTATCTTTGTCTCTGGCCTCTTCACTTCGATCCACCTCATCTGAAGTGCTGGTTTTGCCACTTCAGTGTACATCCTGTTCCTACCTGAATTCTGAACTGTGTTGCCCTCTTAGCAGAGAACCTTTGTCTGTCGATCAGGACCAGTCTCAGTCCTTGTCTAAGCTTTCATCCTTTTTTTCAGTTAAGTCTTCTGCTTTGAATGGTTTTTTAGTCCAGTCTCGAAACCAAAGAATCTCTGGATCCTGGGTCTGGACCCCCGATCCCCCAGTTGGTAAAATAGTAACTTTGTCTCAGAAGTCGAAGAAAAGAGGCTTGAGGAGGCATTTGAAGAGGGGTTGCTGTTAGAATACAGCTGCCTTGCCATTCCTTGGCAGTGGACATTCACTGTGCTGCAGGGAGCCGCCATTGGATGCTTTGGTGCATGTGATACTGGGACTCAGGAAAGAGACACTTAGGGCATGTATGCATGCACATCAGCATGCATGACTCAGTACATGTTGATAGGAGAGTTGGGTACTTGCCCCTTTGATGATGTCACCTGCTCAAGATTACTTAGTCTGCCTGGACTTGGATTTGTTGTCTCAGCAAAAAGGTCTCCTGATTCCTGCTTCTAGCCTTCTATCTTTCTCAAGCCCTTCAACCTGGTTCTCTCTTCTCAGCTTTCAGTTTTGGTTCATTCTTTGCCTGTGGCTCCACTGCATTCTTCAGCCCCGCTTCAGCCTCAGCCTTGTTGCAAGTATTCAACCTTGTCCCAAGCCATAAGCCTTGCCTCAAGTCATCAGCCTTGTCTCAAGCCATCAGTCTTGTTCTTGCTTGACTTCAGCCACAGCCCGGTGTTTGTATAGAATTTTGGACTCAGGCATAGTCTGGCCTGTGCCAACACTCGCTTACCCGCTCCTGGCATGGGTCTCAGGATTCTACTTACGAGGCTGCATCACAGCAAAAGGGGCTCACACATATGCAGTTTCTTACAGGTGCATTTGCTAGAGGAAAACTTGAACAATATATTCCCAAGATCAAGAATTGGATGGGATCAAATATCTAAAAATTGAACCTCTAAAAACAGCAGTTCTGGAGGTAAAGAAATAAGGTAGGCTACAGCTGGCTAGTCTTTCTATGCATAAGCATTTCAAAATTGTACTTAAATCCCAAATCTGCAATCCTCAATAACGGCTGTACCTGGAAAGCCCACATCAGGTGTGACAGGGAGATCTGCAGGGAGATCTGCAGGGTACAGCTTTATGCTGTACCCTGCAGATCTCAATAACTATTGACCAATTTCCTCGCTTCCATTTTTGCCCAAAGTGGTTTCAAAGTAGTTGAACGCATTCCTGGAGGCCAACGAACTCCTTGATGCTTACCAGTTTGCGTTCAGATATAGTCACAACATTGAGGTTCTGCACAATTTCCAGTCTTGACATGTTTCAAAGATATTTTCATTCAGGAACTAAGTTCTTTCTAGTCTTATTGCATATATCTTCAACATTTGATGCATTTGACCATCATATTGTACTTGAATGTCTCTCTTCATTTGGTATCACCTCTATGGTTCTAAAATGGTTTATATCATATTGACGGATTGTCATCAAAAAGTCAACAAATGGCCATTAATGACCGCATCATGAGTTAAATGGGGTACTACAGGGCTCGTCTTTGTCTACTATTCTATCTCTCCAATCGGTTGCGTGCTATCAAATTTAGGCATTGGCTACAAGATCTATGCCAACAAGATCAAGTTTACTTTCTTATTTCCTCTGCAGAGCCAGATACCTTAGCCCTTATTGCTGACTGCTTAACTACAATAAACAATTGATTACATCTAACAAATTAACCTTCAATTTTAACAAAGTCTGAAATAATCTTGCTTTCATGTTTTGCTAAGTCTGTGGTGCCTCCAGTGATGGAGATTGACAATATACAGATTCCGATCACCCATAAGTGTAGAAATTTTTTTTATCTATCTATTTATTTATTTGGAAATTTAATTCGATTTTGTGCTGACCTTTCATCCACGCATTAAGAACATGGTAAAAAGCATTCTTTTTGGAAAATTAGACAAATATGAAATTAAAAACCTTTTCTAGGGAAGTATGATCTGAGAACCATTGTTCAAGCCCTTATTATGGTACCAATTGATTACTGCAATGCTTTGTTGTTGGGCTTGTCACAATCATCACTGAGGGCTCTCCAGTTGGTCCAGAACACGGCAGCTTGTGTAATTTCTGGAATTTCACCTAGAGAACACATGCTGATTCTGGAAAGGCTACACATGCTACTGATTGAATGGCAGATTAAGTTCAAGGCATTAACCTAGATATATAAGGCTATTAATGTGCTTGCTCCCACATGTTTTAATGCTGTTCTAAAAATCTACCATCCTAGCCATGTTTCATGGTCCTCTTTTCACAACATACTGGATGTTCCTACTGTTAAACTGCTCAGTCTGGAAGAGTCCTGTGAGCATATGTTTGGGATTGTGGGTCCTGCGTTCTGGAAATCATTACCAGAGTTTCTAAAAAATGAGGCCTCACTAACTCCTTTCAGGAAGATGTTGAAAGCTTTCTTACTTAAAAGAGCATTCAGTCATTAATTGCATTGTGATGGGAATATTGTAATAGTCACAACTTTGGGAACCTTTTTCTTTTATCTTCCTTTTTGGTATTTTTATCCAGCTGAGGCTCTTTCTCAGTCTTAGTGCTGACATCACAGCTGAAGATGCAAGCTGACTGACCGAGTGGAACCATGTTATGTTGATGCTTTTGTTTAATGTACAATTATTTTATGAGTGTAAACTGCCAAGTATTAGAGATTGAGCGGGGACAAATTGAAATAATTAAAACACATTTGTCATCTGAAACCTTTCCTGGAAAACAAAAGATTTGATTAGTGTTATCTGTCCCCTCATTTCTACATGCCTAGACTACTGTAGTCTGTTGTATGGGGATTCTAAAGAAATGCCTCTACTAGTCCCAATTTATTCCAAATAATGCTGCCCAAATTGTAACAGGTTTTTCCTTAAGGGATTATATAACTCCAGTCCTGAAGAGCCTACATTGGCTTCCCATGGAATACAGAGTGTGTTTAAACTAAAAGTATCAGGACCATTATATTTCAAACAGTGGCTACAGTCATACATTCCCGTGGGACCATTCAGATCCTCACAGGTTATTCTTTTATTAGAAGCATCAATTAAGGATGCAAGGGGAATTTTGAAAGGCAGACAAATCATTTTGCAGTCTATGCAAACACACATATATAGCAATTATATGATGGGTATTTGTGTGACACTATACATAGAACCTTACATCACTTGTATGCCCCTTCCAGTGAAAGCTGACAACATAATATGTCTAAATGATCCAGACATCATTGCTGTGTTCCGCATATGTTACCTTAAAATAAATTACAGTAAGCCCTGTAGTCCCTGGCCAGCAGCCCAATTTAAATACTTAGACCAGATGAGCTAGGGTAAGTCCATAAATATTGCGCTTTCCCTAGAACCACAGTTTTGTTGCCAGGTTCTTCAACATATGTGAAACTCATGTGGCATAAGGTGTTGACAGATCCAGACTGATACAAACAGTAATTTAGAATTAAAGTTAATATTATTTCCAGGGTTATTCAAGTAAAAAGTTTACAGATCAAATCTGACAAAACCAGATTTGGGTCATAAAAGTCTTTAAACAGATAATTTTCTCCATATTCCACACATCAGGCAGGCACATTCTATTCACAGTGTCCTGGTACATAAATTGTAAGGACCTTAATTTTCAGTTTGTTTTTATTTTTCTCAAGAATTTCTCAATATTTATTATCATGAACAAAAATGGAAGGAAATTGGGAAAAAGACAATTTATTTTTCTCCAGCAATTTTTTTTCTCACTTTTGTTCATGATAATAAACACTGAGAAATTCCCAGGAAAATTTTGAAAAACTGAAAAAGAAGATCTCTATATATTGTAACAGGTTTAGTTGTAATTTAAAATCCTCAGTCACTTATTGTAGAGGATTACGTTTTGGGAAAGCCATTTAATGACCTTTTCATATTGCTGTGTTTAATATGATATTTCAACTCTATTTTCATACTTTGAGATTTTGTGCTGTTTTACAGTTCAGAAACTACTGTTCTTGTAAGTAAAATTGAATGATAAAATCTTAATATTTCTGAACAGCATTGTTTGTTGAGATATACATATTGGGGCCGATTTTCAAAGGGTTTCGCGCACCGAAAACGGCACTTATGCACGTAAGTGGCAGGGGTGCGCACAACCCAAATTTTGCATAGGTGTATTTGTGCGTGTAAATGACCCAGCTCGCACAAATTTACGCGAATAACAAAGGGGCATTTCGGGGGCTTGTCGGGGCGGATACCTGACTTATGCACGTAAGACGTATTTTATAAGCGACACGCACAAATCCACCGGCGCGCACAACCAAAGTCACACACGTATATTTACTACTGCTTGCCTGTGTGCACAAGTGACGAGTGAAGTGTCTGCAGCTGCTGGCTCTCATCGCTCAGGGACCCTACATTCTGGAGAAGGGCACAAGGTAGAAGGAAGAGGTTGTGGGGGACTAACTGGGAAACTGCAAACGATTTCCCTAGGCACTGTTGATGTGTGTATAACGGTAGCAGACTGCCTCAGGAGCTTACAAACTCAACAGCTATTCTTTGGTTATTCCTTTTCTACACATGTTTATAATAGCGATATGGATCCTATGATCTATAAGGCTCAGAACAGAAAGAGAGAGAAGAAGGAGGAGAAGAATGCTGAGACAGAGGCGGTACCCTTTACATAGAGTTTACAGGACGCGCACACAATTTCTGGATCTGTCTGAGGAGGACGTAATGCAACGATTCAGATTTAATAAGAAGACCATACTGTACCTCTGCCAAATGTTAGAGGCTGACCTGCAATATCTCACCCAAAGGGGCCATGCCTTGCCTGTACACATCAAGGTGACTACAGTCCTGGCTTTTTTGGCTACTGGCACCTTCCAAACGCCGCTTGCCTTGACTTCTGGAATCACTCAGGGTGCCACATCAAGGTGTCTGGAGCAGGTCCAGGCTGCATTGCTTTGACACACAAAGAAAAGAGAGCCCTTTAGAAGAGAGGAACAGCAAGAAACCATGAGAGACTTTTACCAAATAGCATTCTTCCCCTCAGTCTTGGGAGCTATTGATTGCTCTCACATGGCCCTAAAGGCACCAGGAGGAGATGAGGCCATCTACTGCAATGGTTTCCACTCACTAAACATGCAAGTGGTGTGCAACGCCAAAGGCCTCATCACCAATGTGGTGCCCCGCTTTCCTGGATCCACTCACGATGCCTACATTCTTTCTCAATCCAGAATCTATTAACACTTCCAGCTGTGACACATCACTGGGGGATGGCTCCTAGGTAGTACGCTAATCAACTGCTCACATGAGCCCCCACCTATATTAGTAGAACCCTTATATTTAGGGTGCCTCAGTAGGCATTCTGTTTGTAAGCCCTGTGAGCTGTACCCCAATGAAGCACAGAAGGAATGTAACCTTGATGTTATCTCTTATGCTACAGGTGACAGAGGCTATCCACTGAAAACCTGGCTCATGATTCCCATGGCCACCCCCAACACTGCAGCTGAGACTCGCTACAACAGGGCACATCGTAAGACCAGGGCTGTCATAGAGAGAACATTTGACATCCTGAAATCCCACTTCCACTGTCTGGAAAGATCTGGGGGATGCCTTTTGTACTCCCCCTCTAAAGTGTGTAAGATCTTCCTAGCCTGCTGTATCCTTCATAAACTTGCACTTAACAGACACATCCCTTTACTAGAGGAGGCCCCTGAAGAGAATGAGGAGGATGAGGCTGTGCAGCTGACTCAGAAGGAATTGGCATAAATCCATCGCTTGAGTCAAAGGCGGGCAATACAACAAAGGAATACTCTCATAGTGTTATTGTTTGTAAGGTTTTGGGTGGACCCTTGGACACTGTGGCTGCTGACCATGCCCATGGGGGAAAGTCCCGTGAGGGGCCACAGGTCAGGCGCAGCTTTAGGACACACAACACAGAATTATCTTTTATTAAACAGAGTTGAGGAGCCACCAGAGGTGGCAGTAGTGAGTAGAGATGAAGCCCAGCTGGGCTTGTAGTCCCTCAGGACACTGGAACAGCAATCCCTCAATAGCTGTGCTGTAGTGGAGAGAAACTGAGCATACACAGGGTTCTGGAATAGAGCCTCATTGGTTGAGTACTCACACAGCGGTTTCTCCCGGAAGGTAACACAGAAGCTGGAATAGAGGCAGGCCCTCAAGGAGCGAGTACCTGGTTTCAGGGAACAGCTCTGAGAGAAATTGATGATAACTCACTGATGGTGTAGGCAGCAGTATCTTCCAAGCAGAAGTGAAGCTCAGGCAGCGAAGAGGGAACATGGTCCCTTGAGGAGCGAGTACCGGTTCCAGACAGCAACCTGAAAGAAAAGAGACAGGCCCCCGAGGGGCAGGTACCCCGATAGAGTAAGTCCAATTAAGGAGAGGCAGAGCAGCTTGGTACGGAGAGCGAATCCCATCCGTAAGGAGTTCCTTCACCTTGCTAACTTGATTAGCTAGCAAACAGAGTAGGCTTTTGTATCCGGGATGTGTGACATCATCACAGGGGGACGCCCCTGAGGTTCGCACCAAAGAAAGCAGAAGAAGCAGGGCCACGCGCGCGCCCTATGGTAGTTGAACAACATGGCGGGATGCAGCACCCAAGCTGGACCGGGGATGCCGGAGAGGACGGCAGGCAGACGCCGCAGCAGCCAGACATCCATCAACTGCGGGAGGAGTTGCAAAAGAGGTAAGGAGGGCGGAGTGGAGACGTTGGGCAGTGACAGTCGTAACACATAGAAAGCCATTTCAGTAGGGTGCATATATTTACAAGTGTGTCACAAAAAGTGCAAATAAAAGAAAAGTAAAAAGCAATAACAGAAATAAATATAGCAACAGTTCACTTCCTTGGCCATCCTCTCTTTCGGCCGTCAGGAAGCTTAGACTGCCCCAACCGGGCGCTCCAGCGCATTGGACTCCTCCTACTGCTCATGCTACCCTCAGAAGGCAGAGGAGGTTGGGGCAGTTCCAGGTCATGGCTGCAGGAAGGTACAGCCAGGGGCAATAGCGGTTCTGGTGGTGGTGGGGGAAGCATCACAGGAGGCGCAGGCAGGGGTGGTGGTGCCATCCACGGATAGCCTGGAACAGACTGAGGCGCAGGAGGCAGTACCACACCAGGCTCCTCCGCATGGGCAGGTGCCATCCATGGGTATGGAGGCCCATAAGGTGGAGGGTAATGCATCCAGGGCCCCATGAAAGCCCATGGAGCCGCTGGTGGCTGCGGTTGCACAGGAGGCAACCGCTGCAGCATCTCCCTCCACACCTCAGTTTGTTCATCAGTAGCCCGGCAAAGGTCCCGGATGCTCGTCTGAATCCCCTGAGACTCCTCCCTGATGGTATCACGGAGGGCTTGTGATTCCTCCCTGATGCTATCACAGAGGGAACTCACTTCCTGCTGCACCACATCAGGCAGGCCAGAGAAAGCGTCCAAGAGGCTGGCGCTCTGCTGTAACAACAGCTTCTTAGCCTGACTGCATCCAGGTCGGGTTCGGGCTGGTCCGACGCACTGCTGTCCTGCCGCCGATCACATAGCAGTTCAGCCAGTGGGTCCTCCAGCTCCTCTCCCTGCCGCTGCTGCTTCTCCTCCGCAGGCTGTCCATGTGTTCATGGGCTCCCACTTCCTCCTCTGGCGACAAGTCAGAGATCACCCGTAGACGCCGGTACAGACTTTGGGGTCATCTAGGTGCAGGTTCAGGTTGCTCATCATCTGGCTCCCCTAAAAAAAAAAGCATATAGACATTAGCCCACTGGCAAAAGGGGTGTTATGTACTTGGCTCCATATATGATACATGGTACAGTAGCTGACCTGACTACTAATCCAGTGGTAGTGACATAGGCATTCTAAGTAGGCCCGCATCCTGCTTTACACTCCTAGGGGTATCATGTGTGGCATAGTGAGGCCTTCAACCACACCATCCAGCACTTGCCCAACAACACCTTCTGGACACAAAGAGGGTTGTCAGTGTGCTGCATGGAATGTGGTCAGTTACCAGGCCGAGTTAGGACAGAAAGCCCTGTCGTAGGAACAGCACCTTAACCAAAAACCTTATCAAGCCCCAATGTTGTATGCATTGCAGGGACACATGACCTGTGCAACATGCTATGGACCCTGTGAATTGGGCATGCCTGCTAGAGGAAGGGGGAAGGGAAATCATAGGGGAAGGGGCTAAAGGGGCTGAAGGGGAACATGGGGAACAGGGGGAGGGGGAAGGTGGTGGGGGGAGAGCAAAGCACTCCTTAGCAAGGTGGAACATTCAATAATGAGCAGGTGACACTACCAACTGTAATGGACAAACTGATTTATTCCTCTCATCAATTCCCTTATAAAAACTGGACACTGTTATTGCAGACAGTGTGGAAAGCTAGCATTATGTGACTGCTGTCCCATGTGGACCAGCAGATATTCAGACAGCCTACCTTGCCCCTAAGAAATAACATCCCCAAGAGATTGTAAGACAGTCCCTATACGACAATGCCTTATTTGGCCTGCTGTATAACCACATATATAATAGAGATATGAATCGTGTGATCGATCGTCTTAACGATCGATTTTGGCTGGGGGGGGGGGGGAGGGGAGGGAATCGGATTGTCGCGGTTTTGTTTTTTTTTAAATCGTGTAAATCGTAAATCGGAGGAGGGCAGGAAAACCGGCACACTAAAACAACCCTAAAACCCACCCCGACCCTTTAAAATAAATCCCCCACCCTCCCGAACCCCCCCAAAATGTCTTAAATTACCTGGGGTCCAGTGGGGGGGTCCCGGTGTGATCTTCCACTCTCGGGCCACGGGTACATTAATAGAAATGGCGCCGGCGCCATTTTGGTTCCTGTCCCCCGACGTCACGAGCGCAGGAGATCGCTCCCGGACCCCCGCTGGACCCCCAGGGACTTTTGGCCAGCTTGGGGGGGCCTCCTGACCCCCACAAGACTTGCCAAAGTCCAGCGGGGGTCCGGAAGCGACCTCCTGCACTCGAGTAGTATTGCCGTATTGCAAAATGGTGCCGGCCGTATGGCCATATTGCCGTATTGCAAAATGGCGCCGGCCGTAGAGAAGTAAGGTATGTTAGGTCTCAAACAGTACATCAGCACAGGTAGTAGAGATATATGACAAAATATGCTGCTATAATATGAGGAGCTACATGGATAGGATTATAGGGGGGTAGAAAAAGTTGTAGTTCTGCTTACCTTCCTGCCCTACATGGCGCATGGTGTCAAGCTGGCCAACTCCACCCACAGCTGGCTCAGAGATGGTACCGAGTATCAGCTGCTCAGAGGGAGAGAAGGTGATGTGGCTCCGTTCTCCTTCTGCAAGGCACCTGGCCTGCTTGCGCTTCACGAAACTCCTCAAGTCCCTCCACTTGTGCATGAGTTCAGCAATACTCCAATTGTGGTGGAACACAGAGTTGACAGCGTAACTGATAGGGATGTGCAGAGGGATGGCATATGTTGCATTCGTAATTCGTATTCATCGGGGGGCAGATACATTGCATTCGGCAAGGGGGGCCCCCGATACGTTCATGTGTTCATTCTTATTCATTTCCTGGCTAAAATTGAATTAACTACAACCCCCCACCCTCCTGACCCCCCCAAGACTTACCAAAACTCCCTGGTGGTCCAGTGGGGATCCGGGAGCGACCTCCTGCACTCGGGCCATCGGCTGCCAGTAATCAAAATGGCACCGATAGACTTTGCCCTTACTATGTCACAGGGGCTACTGGTGCCATTGGTCGGCCCCTGTGACATAGTGAGGGCAAAGGCTATCGGTGCCATTTTGAATACTGGCAGCCGATGGCCCGAGTGCAGGAGCTCACTCTCAGACTCCCGCTGGACCACTAGGGACATTTGGCAAGTCTTGTGGGTGTCAGGCGCCGGACATCCATTGCTCCTACCATGTGACAGGGGATGACCAATGGCACCAGTAGCCCCTGTGACATAGTAAGGTCAAAGGCTATCGGCGTCATTTTGAATACCAGCAGCCTATGGCGTGAGTGCAGGAGATGGCTCCCGGACCCCCCGCTGGACCACCAGGGAGTTTGTTAAGTCTTGGGGGGGTCAGGAGGGTGGGGGGTTTGTTTAAATTTGCTCCTTTAGACGGCCAAATAATTTGGTGAAGATTTGTTGTATTCGTGGGGAATCACGATATGTTTCATTTCCCCACGAATACAACGAATATGGCCCTATACATTGCGGATTACCAATACGTTCGAAACGAATGCACACCCCTAGTACCTGATTCGTCTCCAGATCTGCTCCTTCCTGTATGCACCACCGTACGAGACTGGACCATACAGCAGATCCTGGTGCCGCATGACATGCTCCACAAGCATATCAACCTCCGCTGGCAAGAAGTTTGGCTTCCGAATCAGAACTGCACGTGCTTGAGACATGGTGAAGGTGGCCATTGAGTGGAGGCGCCCTCCCTTTATAGGTAGCCTAATTTACGCGCGCCCACCCCACCCCCGCGTAATTAGGGCGCACAGGTGGCTCCCATTTACGCGATTACCAATTACGCGCGCCGCCCCTGAAAATTGCTGCGTAAATTGCGCTCGCAAGAGGACATACACGCGCCGCCTATTGATTTCAATGGAGTTGTGTGCGGCACTCCTCGGGTATTTTTTGGAGATCCAGCACCTAGTAACATCAATTTAGATGTGCCTGCTTACTGCAATTAGGTTTGATCGCCCACATGTGTATCCTGTTGCACTTCCACCCAGGTAATTAGGACAATTCACCTAGCAGAGTTATTAATCAGTTAGCCCTGCAGTTTAAAGCCATGGGGAGGGGTTGATTGGGCTGCTGGGTGTGGGAAGGGTGTTGATTAGCACCTGGCCTGGATTGAGCTGACACTCTGTGTGACCCTGCAATCAAGCTCTCGCTGTGTTCAGACCTATGTCCACATACTGGTGTGTTGAATGCTGCTGATAGAGGAAGCTAATTGAACTGTGTAGGTAAGAAAGGAGAGTCACCTACTGAAAGGTGGCATGTTTTATTTTTGGGCTGGAGAGCGTGTGTGAAAAGTAGGTTCTTCTGTGTAGCTGCCATGTGTCTTTCAAGGGCCTACCTGCAATCCTTGATGTTTCCTGTGTTTATCCTCTGCTTCTCACCTACCTATCAGGCCGATACAATAAGGGCGTGTAAGAAAAAGTGCGGCAGTGCCGGGCACCCACTCCTTTGCCGAGCGCACAGTTTGGATCACATACCGCTCGATACAGTATTTAAATGGCATGCAAATGCCAGCCGCGTCCAAAGCGCGTCCATGAAGGGTCCATGAAGCGCAATCCATTTTACTGTATAGAGCGCTATACAGCATCTATACAGTATCCTGGGTGCGCTGGTACCTGTCATTTCAAATGTCATTTCAAATGACATTTGAAATGACCTGAGCGCCCGGATGGACGTCCGAGGTCACGGCGTGCGCTCATGCGCCTTCGCTGCTTGAGCACCCAAATTGGACGTGTGTTCATGCATCTCCCCTCCTCCCGAGGCACCCACCGCGGCTCCCCTGCCTCCCGGGGGCAGCCGGCGGCGAAAGCGGCTTCCAGCAGCCTCGCCGGTGAAGGTGCATGAACGCACGTCCAATTTGGGTGCTCAAGCAGCGAAGGCGCATGAGTGCACGCCGTGATCTCGCCCAAATTGGACGTGCGTTCATGCACCTTCGCCGGCGGGGCTGCTGGAAGCCGCTTTCACCGCCGGCTGCCCCCGGGAGGCAGGGGAGCCGCGGTGGGTGCCTCGGGAGGAGGGGAGAGAGGACTGGGGCTGCTGGAAGCATGCAGTAAGTTTACTTTTGTTACAATTTCTATTTGCTTTAATAACATGTCGAGTCGATTTTCGCCCTGTGCCTTGCTTCGGGAGGGGGGTGAGAGGACTGGGGCTGCTGGAAGCATGCAGTAAGTTTACTTTTGTTACAATTTCTATTTGCTTTAATAACATCGAGTCGATTTTCGCCCGGCACCTTGTTTCAGGAGGGGGGGAGAGAGGACTGGCAATCCCCGATGTCCAAGCGTAGGAGAACCAGGCCCGAGAGTAGGAGAACCAGGCCACACCATGTTACTCACTTGCTCCAACCCACCCACTTATTTGACCGGAGCCTGCCTATTGCTGTCACATCCCTCTAACGCCAGGGTCAGGGTAGGCGGTAAATTAGCGGGTTAAAGACGCGGCAAAACAGTTGGTTAAAAGGGGATAATCAGGCCGCACGTTACTGTATGGGAGGGAATAGCTAATCCGATCATTTACATATCATATACGTGCAGCGGGCGGAAAGGGATACGCGTCGATTTAAAGAAGTGGTAAAGATTGGTAAAAAACGGATAGTGAATCGCGGGTTAGACTTACGCGGCCAAATTGTGGGTAGAAAGCGGGTTAGAAACAGGGTAACCGTGGCCGCGCTTTACTGTATCGGCCTGTATGTAAGTGTGGACATCAAGGGTTGGTAGTAGTACACTTCTTTGTATTGGCACTGTCTGGCCTCTGCAGATCATCGCCCATCCAGAAGGCAGCTTAATTTGTGGTATGTGGCAAGCTCTTCACATCTGTACCTAACCTATATGACCTAAATGCCTATTTTTCCCTTGTTATACAAACTTGGGAGGCAGTGCTGCATCATCGCTACCATCGGTGCCTCCCTGCTGCCCCCAGCTGTTCAGAAATGAGTAGACAGCATGGGGTTATGCTATTCAGCTGTATTTGTGGTATGTATGTATAGCTATAAATGCTTTGAGTCTTCCTCCATGATGGTGACTGTGCCCGAGGTCCTTCTCTCACACCAGGGTTGCTGCTCCTTCAACGTTGGACATTCATTTGCCTTGCCCATACGGCCATACACCCTCCTCTCCCTCACCCCCTCCCTCCCTTCCCTCTTCCCCTCACCCCCTCACCCCCTCCCTCCCTTCCCCCTTCCCCCTAACCCCCCTCACTCCCTCCCTCCCCACAGCATGCTTTCACTTATAATGAACACACCAGGTTGTTAGGGAAATAAATGAGGGGATGGGAACTGCTAGGGACTAAACATATTTACAAAAATAAAAACCAGGAAAGTTAGGGAGGCAGGGACTGGAGAGGATGGTCATGCCTGATGGACCAGATTCCCCAGGATCGATACAGCTGCACCCAGCAGCTGTATCGCCCTGAGGATCTGTTCCGTCCGTCGCTCCAACCTCTCCAGGTGGGCCGTGAGGGCCCCTAGTGCCCCATGCACCCCCCTCACATAGGCCCGGAACTCCCTCTGTGACAGAGGCTCATCATCGGGAGACCATGCTCCCGATGATGAGCCTCTGCCCGGCCCATATGAGAGGGGCCGTAGAAGCACCAGAGGGCCACCACAGCCTACCGGGGCCATGAAAGGCTGGCCCCTGGGTGCCCCCGCATCCCTAACTCCCCAGGCAGAACAGGGAGGAGACCCTACGGGGGGGGGGGGGGGTGGAAGGCCTGGGTTGTGCCTCACCCTCAGGAGGTGGCAGGTACCTGCGGTGTCATCTGGCGCCATGGGGGGGGGGGGAGAACACCACTCCCCCCCCCCCTGCCAGAGCGGCTGCTGCTGGTCGGGGTGCTGGAGCTGGTCCCGCCTCCTCTTCCTCATGTGCTGAAAAAGAACAAACTGTTCAGACTCAGCAGTACATGTAACTCCAAGCAAATGTCTTTAGGGCATGGTCTTCTATGGGTGCTGCGTGGCCCACCTCTTCTAAACATGCTGTGTGGCGGCAGTGTGGGAATGGACTGGGCACAGGGTGCTCTAGGACCCGGAGAAAGCTCAATGACTCCTACCATGCCACCCAGTTGGTGCTGTGGTGGAAATGGTTTGCTTGCTGGGAGCCAGCAGCCACAACTGGTGGAAACTATAGTTGATGACTTACGTTTAGGCCTGGGGGTACCATGGAGTTAGGGGAAGGTGTTTTGGAGGGGTAGGGACGTTACCTCAGAGGCTACTCATATATGGGAGCTGTTCCATACCCCAGCATTTCATAACAGGTACATGCATGGGGTCCAAGAAACTGTGCACAATTTTCTGAGATCTGAGCCAGCCCCAAGATATACAAATTCTTTTATAGTCCTTATGGTAGAGAGTTGCTACCCTAAACAGGGGGCATATTTAAGACAGATTTCAAGAGCTAACTATAAAAAATTTCCTAGAGCGGCCAAAAATGATTTAATTGAAAACTAGTTCAGCAAATCCAATATCATAATTACTGAGTATTTGCTGTATCCTGAAACTGTCCTCAAATACATTCCTATTCCTTATATAATAATAGCTTATTGGTATTAGTTAGCTAAAGGCATCAACGCATTCATTACTGATGCATTCAATCCTGCAAAATTAATATGAAACTACATCAATGCATTCTATAGTATGTGGAAAGGTAAATAGGAGAATAACACTGTTATATGCACTAATATGATCCATATGAAAACAGTGCAAGGCAAAGATTGGTAAAATTAGGTTGTACTCCAAAAATCAAAACAAAAGACTATAAGAAATCTATTTTTGTAAGGCAATGAATTGTGACAGAAATGCTCAGACTATTTCTGATATAACCAAATGTATTTAATAACTTGCAAGAGTCAAGAAACCTCCCTGTCATTATGCTGCCTTTTAGAGCAGTATTTTCCAAACTTCCTCAGTCTGATTCAGACCTTTTCAGGTATTCGGTTATATTAGTTTCTTCTGTGAGTTATGCAGAATTAGAGATAGTGAAACCAGCATTCTGACTCCTCAAGGTTCCCCCAGGCAACTGTTTGGAAAGAACCCATACCTAGACTTCCTCTTTCCTTCCTGCTTTAGATTAGGTCCTTCCAGATAATTGGCATATAAGGAATGTGTCTCCCCTTCATGTCAACAGTCACATCTGGATTCTGGAAGCTGCAAGTTCAGGCTAGAGGGAGGGGTGGTCCTGAGATTCAAACTTTCATGTGCAGAGGTAAAGAAATAGAATAAAAGAAAGTTTAAAAAGGGATGCATTGTAAATGAAAGAATATTTTTTAAATTTGTAATTAAACTAGCTGAAAAAGCCTATCATAAATGATAGGATGAGACGGCCTCTGCACCTGTGCCTCCCCACCCTCCTACTCCATTGATACTTGGGTCTGCTGGCCCGCATGGACTACTTTCCTCTATAGTGGCGGCATTCATGTTGTTGCTCACATGGACATCTGCTTTCCCTACCATCCTGTTACAGTGGCAAGAATTACGGCTTATGCTTCATCTGGTAGGGCCTGCACTCCCTGCTGGTCACATTGATCATCAGAGCAGTCCATATGCTGCAGGCCCACCACGCTGCTTCACTCAGGCAGTTAAATGGTGCAGTGGTGGATTGCACGCAGGTTGCATCATTACATGGCATAAGCCCCTACTCAAATGCGAGGTGACATCATGTACGTGTGATTATTAAGATATTTGAGTTATTTTCAGTTCCTTCTGTATATTTACAATCAGGGATGCAAAATTGTTGCTATTTTGTTTCCAAGCTTGTTATTTGGAAGAGGCTTATCTTATTTTCCTTGATTTTTCAGGGACATTGAGTGTAGTCAGCATGCATGTTGCATATTGATGTGAACAATGCTTGCGAGATAAAGGGAATCCTTGGAAACAATTTCTAAATTTATTACAATGTGTCCACATTAATGTGGTTGTATTACTACTAATATTGCATGTATTCTGATGTACAAGTTATAGAGCTTTCTATTCAAGTCACAGTCTAACACAGTTTTCAGATGTGCTGGAATGGAATTCACACATTTTTCAGTGCAAGGATATTTTGTTAAATTTTAAAGAAAGGATGAAAGTTATTCCTGGCTATATTGCTAAGGATATATCCCAATTGCCAGCTGTTGAAGCTTGACCATGTTTAGAATATTGCTTCTTATCCAGATATGATTGTGTTGTCTTTCTCTAGGTGGATAAACATAAAGGTTCCCATAAATAATCTAACCCCTCACCACAAAGTCTTAAAACTTTGTATTAATCTAAATAGCTAATAAAACAAATAAGGCTATTGCTCAAATATCTAGAGACCAGTATTTAAATCTAACTGGCTATATAAGTTAACTGTATAAAACTTATCTAGATAACTTACACAAGATATTCAACAGCACAGCAATGCCCTGAATATACCTGGATAAGTATTAAACTTAGCCAGATAAGCTTATCCAGCTCACTTTAGACCTACTATGGGGCACGTCTAACTTATCTGGTTAAATTAACTAGATAAGTTTGAATATCGCTACTTATCTGGCTAATAGAGTCATTTATCAAGCCATATTAGGGCTTCATTGCGTGATAAATGGGGTCTAATGTGTGGTAGACATGCAATATTTATAGCACTGTGCGTTAGTATGTAAATATAATAAGTAGGTAAATCTAGAAAATTATGCAAATGAGCAACTCTTTCTGCTTTAAATGGAAAAATAATGTGTAACAAAGCCAGCTTAATTTAATAATAACACCTATTTGACTTGCGGTAGCCTGGAAAAAAAGGTTTTATCATGTGACAGTGGCCATTATCGCAGATAATATCGCCTGTGATAAAAAGAGGTCTTGGAAAGATACACCTACACAGCCCTGGTGGCCCAATAGAAATATTTTTTCTTACCTTCTCTGTCTTCCTAATGCTACAGTGTTAGGAGGAAGTGTAATAGTAGTAGGATACTAGCTGTTTTAGGCTGCTCAACAACAACAAGAAGCAAGGGAAGTTCAAATGCTTTTTAGAGAAGTACCTGCACCAGAACCTGACCTGCAAGCCCTGCTGGTAGAGTGTGCTGGCCCACAGCTGGGCTTACCATTAGTAGGCTATGCAGGTGGTACAGGGAGTGTATCTTTCATCCCCACCCCACTTTGCTGAGGATGCTGGAGAAACACGTA
The DNA here is from genome assembly GCF_901001135.1 of Rhinatrema bivittatum. Classification (NCBI taxonomy): domain Eukaryota; kingdom Metazoa; phylum Chordata; class Amphibia; order Gymnophiona; family Rhinatrematidae; genus Rhinatrema; species Rhinatrema bivittatum. The sequence goes on from NC_042616.1 coordinate 382,544,307, forward strand.
GCAATGACTATCACCCGAGCAATATCTAGATCATAGCTTATTTTGTGTTGACAGTAACAGCACCCACATGTGATATCAGAAAAGGTTCACCTCATAGAACCCGAGCCAAAACTGTGTTAGAAGCTATTAACCTACCCTGAGATGTCACACGAAGCCATGGGGAAATTGTGGTATGTCAGGGCATAGTAAGGACCTTTACCTGTCCAATCTGGGTGAGTTATATTGTCCTGTTTTATGTAGGTACATACAAAATCTGCAGAGTAGTTTGAGCTGATAGCTAGTATCCTTTACAGTCCTTATCCTATATGTGAACAGCCTTAAAGCACATAGGTTGAGGACTCCAGGGGAGACATGCTATCAGATTAGTCATCTTCTGGGCAGAGATGTGACCTTTCAAGTCTTTTCAGGTTTGAAGTCCTTGCTTTCCCACATGGCTGCCATAACTTGTGGCCAACATAGCAGAGTTGATGTCCTATAGGATGTGTCTCCTGTGGTGTTAGTATATTCTAGACATTGTGTATATTGAGACCAAGGCAGATGTGCTGATTGGCAAGAGGAGGTTTCGTCAGATGATTACCGTATAATCAACAAGCCTCTTTCTGAAACCTGACACTGTGCAAAATCTATAGACTAACTGCTCCCTAATGTATCATGTGGTAAGCAAGCTGTCTTCTGCACTTTAGTATTGTTTTGTAGAAAGACATGCTATTTTTCTCACCTGAGGCCTAAAGGTGCCCATGTCTGTAACAAAGAAGATTCAGTGAGCATATATGCTTCCAACAGATGTCTGGCTGCTTTTGTTTTCTGTTTCTTGAATATAAAAAGTTGTTCCTTCTGTTATCTACCCTTGTTCGATGAAAACCGATCTGATATGGTATTTAACCATGAAGGTCGGTATAGAAAAATGCTAAATAAATAAAATAAAAACATGATGTAGGGCTCATAGGTTTTGCCTTACCACATCAATGTAAACACCAAGCATATACTGTGTGTTCACCCAATTAGCACCACTGGCTTTAGCTATCAGCAATCCTGTGCTTCTACTCTTTAGGATGGATGCTGCAGGTATGCTAATTAGAGATGAGCTTCGTTTTATCCTACCAGGTCGTTTTTTGAGTCGGACGCTTCGGAGTAAAGTTCGTTTTTCCTCGGTTAGTTTTTTGGAAAAACGAACAAAAACTAAACGGGGAAAAACGAAACCGGCCCAAAAAACGATGCGGGAAAATGAAGCTCAAAAAAATCCACCCCAAGCATTAAAAGTTACTATAGCACATTAAATACAACCCCCCCCCCCCACACACACACACACACCCACCCCCCATCCTGATCTCTCCCCAAGATTTACTAACATCTCTGGTGGTCCAGCGGGGTCCTGCGAGGGATTTCTCCCTCCGTGCTGGCTGTCCATTGCTCCTACCATATGACAGGGGCTGACCAATTGCACCGGTAGCCCCTGTGACATAGTATGGGCAAAGGCTATCAGCACCATTTTGATTACTGGCAGCCAACGGTCCGAGTGCAGGAGGTCACTCCTGGACCCCCGGACATAGTAGGTCAAAGGCTATCGGCGCCATTTTCCATTTTGATCGAGGCAGGCCAGAAAGCCTAACAGCATGGAGGGAGAAATCCCTCGCGGGACCCCGCTGGACCACCAGGGATGTTAGTAAGTCTTGGGGAGGGATTGGAATGGTGGTGGTGGTGGTGGTGGGGGGGTTGTATTACAGTGAATTTTAATGCTTGGGGTGGTTTTTTATTTAAAAAAATAAAATGTGCCCCTCCCCCCATACAAACCCCAAAAACCCCAAAAACTAATTTTCCTCGTAGTTCGGGGAAAATCAGTTTCAGGGTTCAGGGCCCCCGACCCATGACAAATTTGCCTAATTCGTGATAAGCGAACCACATCTCTAATGCTAATGTGTAGCCGAGAGATAATGGCCTCATGCATTATTATCTAATATTACACCTTGACCTCACACTGTTTATTCATTCAGCTGAAAGGAGAGCGTAAGAGCGTAAGAGCTCAGATATCCAGTGCCATTTTGCCAGATGAGTTGATTTCTGCCTGTACTTGGCAGTAAATTAGCACATCTTGATAACTCTACAATGTAGCTTGCCCACTGTGGCACACAGGCAGAGACTTACATGAGGAAAAGTTCCAGCTGATTGTGAAATGTAATGGTCAGGGAGCTTATCAGTGGCATTACAGCTGTGCTATCAAAGTAAACCACACCTTGCTCTCAGTATCTGTCTTTGAATACCAAATGACCCTAGCTTCTCCTGTGCAATACAGTGTGGGAGTGGCACAGCTGTAGATACAGCTTTCAGTGTGTTGCAATGTAGCTGAACTGACTACACGTCCCTGCTACTATTATCTGCAGTGTGCTGGTGCTGTTGAATACATTGAAAGCCTGTGAGTCTTGTCTGCATCAGAGAAAGCTATGCACATGTTATGTGGGTAAACTATACACCCCTTTCTCTATATTATAACATGTTATATCCTGAGGTCCATCATCAATTGCAATTTAGATGGCACTCTGGGAGCACTCTGAACAACTAATGTGACATATACAGCTACATTCTAGCCACAAAAGTCATTATCTGCCTGTAGTATACTCCTCCCCCCTCCCCCAGCACTTGAGGCTCTCCCACCTAGTACCTGAAATGGGCCTATTTATATTGGTATTTGAGGGGTGCCTTGTTGGAAGAGCTTCAGCTGCTGGAGAGGCAGTGGTGTTTTGAGGGAGTATTTAGTTGATGTCAGCTTATTTTGAGGATGCAGGGATGGAGGGAAGGGGGAGAGAAAATGGCACCGTCATGCCAGGTACTTTCATGTTCACAACATAAATGGGTTGGGGTAGGGTCTGGGCCAGAGTGTGATGACACCTGGAGGTGTGTGTCCTGCCAGGACACCTATTTGATGTTCTGTTTTTCTAGACAGAGGCCTTCTTACCCATTAATCTGTAGCAGATATCCTGGTAACTAGACAATAAGCCTGCCACACAAGGCCACATAACTTGAGGTTTACTCTGCCATATTTACAAACTGACAGGTTAGGCCTACAGATAATTCACTTTATGTAGCTGCATAAGTTTTGGGTGCATAGATTAGTTGGCGCTTTTATCCTGCTAATTATAGGGAGCAGGTTCCACTACTAACTGTAGCCGCATCACTTGTCCACTACCCAGCCTAATGAATATTAGAGATGTGCATTTGTTTTTGCTGAAATGGAAAATTTCAACAAAATTGTCTAATTCGGCATGTTTCAGGGAGCCCGAAAAGGATCGGGATTTTCCCATTTTTTTGCAAAAATTTGTTTTTCTGATTAGTGCGCACTAACGGGAGTCAGTGTGCGCTAACTCCCCATTAGTGCGCGCTAACGGGAGTTAGCGCGCACTAACAAAAACTAACAAAATCTAACGGTTTTTGTTAGTGCACGCTAATGTGGAGTTAGCGTGCACTAATAGGAGTTAGCGCGCACTAACTAAAAATCAATTTTTCACGAAAAAAAGGACCCGAACTGAATAAAAACAACATTTTCCATGGCGGCCGAAAAATGAAGAACGACACGAACACAAAAAACGATGCACATCTCTAAGTATGCACTTCAGTCTACTTTGAGACTGCTACAAAACCATGTCATCCCAGAAAGTAGCCTCTATATAAAGCTCATAGAGGCTGGTGTGTAACAACTGAGGTTGAGTCATAGAGGTATGGAGGATAGAGATTTCCACTGCCCAAGAGCAGGCAGTAATGAGGCCTGCTGTTGCTTGGGACCAGGCAGACTTCAACAGACTGGCTCCCACATCTGGACTGCCTTGGCTTGTTGATCTATACATACCTGTTAGCTAAGCTAGCAGGCTACAAGTAGATGACATCTTTTTTTAACTGTCATACCTAAAAAAGCCTTTTTATTTAATGCTTTTTAAGTGGAGTGAGGTGATCAGTGTCACTTCACTTAACATCACACAAGAATTACATATACTCTATCTACTCTGTGGGTTTGGAATCTGCAGCTGCACATTTCTGCTCTCTAGAGATGAACAAAACCTAGTAGTTTATGTACTTTTCAAGTAGTCTTCTGACTAAAGACTTATGTGATGACAGCATTCAGTGCTAGACCCAGAGAGAAGGCCCATTATTTGGTAAGAAGTGATGTATCTTCATAATGGAAGAGTCCAAAGGTTTGCTATAGCTTCACTATGACAATAACATAGCTATACAACCTATTGGTCACCAATAGAATAAAGATATTGCTACAGCAGCTCTTGCCAAGAATTTTTACAGCTCTTCTACTGGACAGTATATGGAGGTGAACACTAGCTAGATAGTGCCATCTCACATACATACCCATGTACCCAAGAGTTAGGAAACAGTATGCTCTCTGGAAAAGGCAACCCAAGCCACTTGTGACACTCCACAGTAAGGAATATTCTGTTTTGCTCTTGCTGTTTTCCTTGGAAGCATACAATGAGCTTTCAGTTTTATGGCCTAGGCCATATAGTCTTACATGTGAGAAATGTACCTAGATAGAATGGCCATGGTTCTCTAGCATGCAGGGTCACGTGGGTCCCAAACCTTTAACCTAGTGAACCCTTAAGACAAAAACCAAACATGAAAATACACAACCAGAAAGTGAAGTTTCAAAGCATGTGACAACATTTGTAGTCACCAGAATCAAAGCAATTCAACTTCTTTGGTAATTACATTCAGAGAGGACAAGATATCAAATAGCACATGATATTGTAACTGAAATGACCAGCACATTTAGTGGAAACATGTACATACATTGTTACAAATGGCTACATGTCATATACATATATACATATTATGATCTTATCCATTTACAAAACCTAGAAAGTGGAAGTGGCAACTCAATAGCAACAGTGTGCTGATGTCACCACAACAATATGATGGCAAGAGAAGGCCCAGACAGTCCATGTTGAAAGAGTGCACTCAAATGGGACAGCCTAATGTCATTGGCAGCAAAGTTCAAGAGAAGGCTCAGACAGTCCATGTTGAAATAATGTTCAAGAAGCAGGACTGGAGAAAGGACTGGAGAAAGCAGCCTGGAGGAAGCAGGACCAGGATTGAAGAGTGGAGCATGGAACATAAAAACATAAGAAATTGCCACGCTGGGTCAGACCAAGGGTCCATCTAGCCCAACATCCTGTTTCCAACAGAGGTCAAACCAAGCCACAAGAACCTGGCAATTGCCCAAACACTAAGAAGATCGCATGATACTGATGCAATTAAAGCAGTGGCTATTCCCTAAGTAAACTTGATTAATAGCAATTAATGGACTTCTCCTCCAAGAACTTATCCAAACCTTTTTTGAATCCAGCTACACTAATTGCACTAACCAGATCCTCTGGCAACAAATTCCAGAGCTTAATTCTGCATTAAGTGAAAAAGAATTTTCTCCGATTAGTCTTAAATGTGCTACTTGCTAACATCATGGAATGCCCCCTAGTCCTTCTATTATTTGAAAGTGTAAATAGCCGATTCACATCTACTCATTTAAGACCTCTCATGATTTTAAAGACCTCTATCATATCCCCCCTCAGTTGGACCTGAACTGGAGAGTGCTGCATGGAGACTGAAGGACCAGGTTTGAAGAGTGCAGCATGGAAGCAGCAGCCCTAGAAGATGAGACAGCAGCATGAAGCCAGAAGCAGGATGAGATGATAAGAGACAGCAGCATGGAGACAGAAGTATGGAGCCAGCAGCAGGATGAGATGAGAAGAGACACCAGCATGAGGACAGCAGCAGAATGAGATGAAAAGAGTTACCAGCAGCAGGACCGTGACTGGAGACTGCATCTAGGAGCCAGGATTATGGGCAGAGCATTGAGGAGGGCATTACAAGTAAGAGGCAAAAAATCATGGAGAGACAGTAGTCCATCCACATCAGCAAGCCGGTACAAAAACTCTGTAGAGAGGATGGGCCCAGAAGTCATAAGAACATAAGAAAATGCCATACTGGGTCAGACCAAGGGTCCATCAAGCCCAGCATCCTGTTTCCAGCAGTGGCCAATCCAAGCCATAAGAACCTGGCAAGTACCCAAAAACTAAGTCTATTCCATGTTACCATTGCTAATGGCAGTGGCTATTCTCTAAGTGAACTTAATAGCAGATAATGGACTTCTCCTCCAAGAACTTATCCAATCCTTTTTTAAACACAGCTATACTAACTGCACTAACCACATCCTCTGGCAACAAATTCCAGAGTTTAATTATGCGTTGAGTAAAAAAGAACTTTCTCCGATTAGTTTTAAATGTGCCCCATGCTAACTTCATGGAGTGCCCCCTAGTCTTTCTACTATCCGAAAGAGTAAATAACCGATTCACATCTACCCATTCTAGTCCTCTCATGATTTTAAACACCTCTATCATATCCCCCCTCAGTCATCTCTTCTCCAAGCTGAAAAGTCCTAACCTCTTTAGTCTTTCCTCATAGGGGAGTTGTTCCATTCCCCTTATCATTTTGGTAGCCCTTCTCTGTACCTTCTCCATCGCAATTATATCTTTTTTGAGATGCGGCGACCAGAATTGTACACAGTATTCAAGGTGCGGTCTCACCATGGAGCGATACAGAGGCATTATGACATTTTCCGTTTTATTCATCATTCCTTTTCTAATAATTCCCAACATTCTGTTTGCTTTTTTGACTGCCGCAGCACACTGTACCGATGATTTCAATGTGTTATCCACTATGACACCTAGATCTCTTTCTTGGGTTGTAGCACCTAATATGGAACCCAACATTGTGTAATTATAGCATGGGATATTTTTCTCTATATGCATCACCTTGCACTTATCCACATTAAATTTCATCTGCCATTTGGATGCCCAATTTTCCAGTCTCACAAGGTCTTCCTGCAATTTATCACAATCTGCTTGTGATTTAACTACTCTGAACAATTTTGTGTCATCTGCAAATTTGATTATCTCACTCATCGTATTTCTTTCCAGATCATTTATAAATATATTGAAAAGTAAGGGTCCCAATACAGATCCCTGAGGCACTCCACTGTCCACTCCATTCCACTGAGAAAATTGCCCATTTAATCCTACTCTCTGTTTCCTGTCTTTTAGCCAGTTTGCAATCCACGAAAGGACATCGCCGCCTATCCCATGACTTTTTACTTTTCTTAGAAGCCTCTCATGAGGAACATTGTCAAACGCCTTCTGAAAATCCAAGTATACTATATCTACCGGTTCACCTTTATCCACATGTTTATTAACTACTTCAAAAAAGTGAAGCAGATTTGTGAGGCAAGACTTGCCCTGGGTAAAGCCATGCTGACTTTGTTCCATTAAACCATGTCTTTCTATGTGTTCTGTGATTTTGATGTTTAGAACACTTTCCACTATTTTTCCTGGCACTGAAGTCAGGGATGTGAATCGTTTTTTGACAATTTAAAATATCGTCCGATATATTTTAAATCGTCAAAAATCGTTAGAGGCGATATTTAATAGGAATTCCCCCAATTTATCTTCAAAAATCGTAAATCAGGGGGAGGGGAAGGGGGAGGGCGGGAAAACCGGCACACTAAAACATCCCTAAAATCCACCCGACCCTTTAAAATAAATCCCCCACCCTCCCGAACCCCCCCAAAATGTCTTAAATTACGTGGGGTCCAGTTGGGGGGGTCCCGTTGTAATCTTCCACTCTCGGGCCACGGGTGCGTTGATAGAAATGGCGCCGGCACTACCTTTGCCCTGTCATCAGGGCAAAGGTAGCGCCGGCGCCATTTTGCTTCTTGTCCCCTGACGGCACGAGTGAAGGAGATCGCTCCCGGACCCCCGCTGGACCCCCAGGGACATTTGGCCAGCTTGGGGGGGCCTCCTGACCCCCACAAGACTTGCCAAAAGTCCAGCGGGGGTCCGGGAACATAAGAACATAGGAAAATGCCATACTGGGTCAGACCAAGGGTCCATCAAGCCCAGCATCCTGTTTCCAACAGTGGCCAATCCAGGCCAGAAGAACCTGGCAAGTACCCAAAAACTAAGTCTATTCCATGTAACCATTGCTAATGGCAGTGGCTATTCTCTAAGTGAACTTAATAGCAGGTAATGGACTTCTCCTCCAAGAACTTATCCAATCCTTTTTTAAACACAGCTATACTAACTGCACGAACCACATTCTCTGGCAACAAATTCCAGAGTTTAATTGTGCGTTGAGTAAAAAAGAACTTTCTCCGATTAGTTTTAAATGTGCCCTATGCTAACTTCATGGAGTGCCCCCTAGTCTTTCTACTATCCGAAAGAGTAAATAACCGATTCACATCTACCCATTCTAACCTCTTTAGTCTTTCCTCATAAGGGAGCTGTTCCATTCCCCTTATCATTTTGGTAGCCCTTCTCTGTACCTTCTCCATCGCAATTATATCTTTTTTGAGATGCGGCGACCAGAATTGTACACAGTATTCAAGGTGCGGTCTCACCATGGAGCGATACAGAGGCATTATGACATTTTCCGTTTTATTCATCATTCCTTTTCTAATAATTCCCAACATTCTGTTTGCTTTTTTGACTGCCGCAGCACACTGCACCGACGATTTCAATGTGTTGTCCACTATGACACCTAGATCTCTTTCTTGGGTTGTAGCACCTAATATGGAACCCAACATTGTGTAATTATAGCATGGGTTATTTTTCCCTATATGTTTCACCTTGCACTTATCCACATTAAATTTCATCTGCCATTTGGATGCCCAATTTTCCAGTCTCACAAGGTCTTCCTGCAATTTATCACAATCTGCTTGTGATTTAACTACGCTGAACAATTTTGTGTCATCTGCAAATTTGATTATCTCACTTGTCGTATTTCTTTCCAGATCATTTATAAATATATTGAACAGTAAGTGTCCCAATACAGATCCCTGAGGCACTCCACTGTCCACTCCCTTCCACTGAGAAAATTGCCCATTTAATCCTACTCTCTGTTTCCTGTCTTTTAGCCAGTTTGCAATCCACGAAAGGACATCGCCACCTATCCCATGACTTTTTACTTTTCCTAGAAGCCTCTCATGAGGAACTTTGTCAAACGCCTTCTGAAAATCCAAGTATACTGTATCTACCGGTTCACCTTTATCCACATGTTTATTAACTGCTTCAAAAAAGTGAAGCAGATTTGTGAGGCAAAACTTGCCCTGGGTAAAGCCATGCTGACTTTGTTCCATTAAACCATGTCTTTCTATATGTTCTGTGATTTTGATGTTTAGAACACTTTCCACTATTCTTCCTGGCACTGAAGTCAGGCTAACTGGTCTGTAGTTTCCTGGATCGCTCCTGGAGCCCTTTTTAAATATTGGGGTTACATTTGCTATCCTCCAGTCTTCAGGTACAATGGATGATTTTAATGATAAGTTACAAATTTTTACTAATAGGTCTGAAATTTCATTTTTTAGTTCCTTCAGAACTCTGGGGTGTATACCATCCGGTCCAGGTGATTTACTACTCTTCAGTTTGTCAATCAGGCCTACCACATCTTCTAGGTTCACCGTGATTTGATTCAGTCCATCTGAATCATTACCCATGAAAACCTTCTCCATTACGGGTACCTCCCCAACATCCTCTTCAGTAAACACCGAAGCAAAGAAATCATTTAATCTTTCCGCGATGGCCTTATCTTCTCTAAGTGCCCCTTTAACTCCTCGATCATCTAACGGTCCAACTGACTCCCTCACAGGCTTTCTGCTTCGGATATATTTTAAAAAGTTTTTACTGTGAGTTTTTGCCTCTACAGCCAACTTCTTTTCAAATTCTCTCTTAGCCTGTCTTATCAATGTCTTACATTTAGCTTGGCAATGTTTATGCTTTATCCTATTTTCTTCTGTTGGATCCTTCTTCCAATTTTTGAATGAAGATCTTTTGGCTAAAATAGCTTCTTTCACCTCCCCTTTTAACCATGCTGGTAATCGTGTTGCCTTCTTTCCACCTTTCTTAATGTGTGGAATACATCTGGACTGTGCTTCTAGAATGGTATATTTTAACAATGACCACGCCTCTTGAACATTTTTTACTTTTGTAGCTGCTCCTTTCAGTTTTTTCTTAACAATTTTTCTCATTTTATCAAAGTTTCCCTTTTGAAAGTTTAGCATGAGAGCCTTGGATTTGCACACTGTTCCTTTTCCAGTCATTAAATCAAATTTGATCATATTATGATCACTATTGCCAAGTGGCCCCACCACCGTTACCTCTCTCACCAAGTCCTGTGCTCCACTGAGAATTAGATCTAAAATTGCTCCCTCTCTCGTCGGTTCCTGAACCAATTGCTCCATAAAGCTATCATTTATTCCATCCAGGAACGTTATCTCTCTAGCGTGACCCGATGATACATTTACCCAGTCTATATTGGGGTAATTGAAGTCTCCCATTATTACTGCACGACCAATTTGGTTAGCTTCCCTAATTTATCTTATCATTTCACTGTCCGTCTCACCATCTTGACCAGGTGGATGGTAGTATACCCCTAACACCATTGTCTTCTCCGACACACAAGGGATTTCTACCCATAAAGATTCAATTTTGTATTTAGTCTCATGCAGGATGTTTATCCTGTTGGACTCTATGCCATCCCGGACATAAAGTGCCACACCTCCTCCCGAGTGCTCCTCTCTGTCATTGCGATATAATTTGTACCCCAGTATAGCACTGTCCCATTGGTTATCCTCTTTCCACCATGTCTCTGAGATGCCAATTAAGTCTATGTCATCATTTACTGCTATACATTCTAATTCTCCCATCTTACTTCTTAGACTTCTGGCATTAGCATACAAACATTTCAAAGTTTGTTTTTTGTTTGTATTTTCATTCTGCTTTCTAATTGATAGGGATAAGTTAGAATTTTTTAGCTCAGGTGAGTTTTTAGTTACAGGCACTTGGACTACTTTTCTAATTATTGGAACCTCACTGTCGGGATGCCCTAATTCTAATGCATCATTAGTATCCTTTAAAGATACCTCTCTCCGAACCATGCGCTGCTGAGCGAATGTTGGCTTTCCCCTTTGTTCTAGTTTAAAAGCTGCTCTATCTCCTTTTTAAAGGTTAGCGCCAGCAGTCTGGTTCCACCCTAGTTAAGGTGGAGCCCATCCCTTCGGAAGAGACTCCCCCTTCCCCAAAAGGTTCCCCAGTTCCTAACAGAACTATAGGATGAGCATGTCAGAAGTGGGATTTGAACCCACGCCTCCATCAGGAGACCAGAACACCCAGCACAGGGAAGCAGGAAGACTTGAGTCTGGTGCCTTAGACCACTCGGCCATTCTGACAACTGGCCGAGCACTTGGCCATTCTGACAACTGGCCAGCATAGGAGCTCTGTAGAGAGAATGGGCCTGGCTTGTTTTCAGCTGGCATCTTTGAATGTAAATCTTTAATGTTGGTTGGCACCAAGCCGCATCATAGGCCTTTAGTACCTCCTCTGGGCTTTTTGATATCTGAGGGTGGCATCTCCTTTGCTGGCCTACCCTAGCTGTGCCCTGAGAGCCAGGGACTGCTTCTTTGAGTTGACTCCTGTGTAGAGGGTGATGGCATGGGTGCTGACTGTGGCAAATTCTGTATTAGTTGCAGGACTGCAGTCGTTAAATTGTTTATCGATGTGGAGACGGTGGTTAGACCCTGTGTAAGGGCTGCTGACTGCTGCTGTATGTTCTGGGTGTGGGTGACCTGAGCCCTCCTCAAGCAGACCATCTCTGCCTGTATATGTTGCAGGTACAGCCCTTTCCTCTTCTTGATGCTGTCAAGTGTGTCTTGGATTGTGTGATCCACTGCTGCTGGTGCTGCAGGTACTGGGGTTGGTGGTAGCTGAGGCACTGTCTGTGGCTCCAATGCTGGCATAGCCAGGATGGTGGGCTGAGCTGGCTGGCTCTCTGGTGCATCCTGCTGGTCATATGGCATACTGGAGGCAGGTGGCTATTGGGAAGCTAACTCCCATGGCAGGGATGTACCCTCCATAAAACTGGAGTGGTATAGGCTAGAGTCGAGGGGTAGGGGTGCCCCATAGCTGCTCCTGTTCTGGCTGCTGCTGCTGCTGCTCCTCCTCCTCGCTCTACTGGATCTGAGCATCCAGTTGAAAGGCTGCACTGAGACTTGGGTCTGTGCTTCTGGTCTCTGGGGCTTCACGGCTGGGTCTGGGGGTTTCCTGGGTGAGAGCTGTGGAAACAAAGAAGAGATAATTATGAATGCTAAGGGTACATGTGTTGTTTGGCATAATATATGCACTTTGCATCAACCAATGTGAGCATCTTATGCCAAAAAATGTGGACATCTGTAGCAGACTTGACATTTTCAGGTGATGTGAACTTACTGGCCCTGGCTCATGTGGTGTGCAGATTCTTGTCATTTCCTCAAACACATTCGGTCCCAGCCATTGAATCAGATGCTGCTCCATCAGCGTCAGACTATTGGGCAAGGAGCTTCTCCCCCCATCTGGCACAGATATTTGTCCAGCTTGCCACCTTGTTTTTCAACTGTGCCTTGACATATCGGGAGCTGTGGACCACCTGTTCTCTAGTCCTCTTGATTCCGCTGCATTGAGATATGGCCTGGGCGATGGTGTGTCATATCTGGCCCTTGACTACCCTTAACTGCCTGGTTTCCAAACACTGGTTGTAATTTTCAAGAACCCTGGCAATGGCAGATCATTGTCCTCAACGCTGAACTTGTAGGCACAAAGATGAGACCAACCTGCTGCCTGGCTGCTGGAGGATTGGGTTGCCACTTCCACTTCCAGAGAGGTGTCACTTTCCTCGCTCTTGCTCCTACTCCCCACTACCCTCCCTTCCTCCCCCTGTGCACCTGACCTGCCAACTCCCCCCCCTGCTCTATCTAGTCCTACCGTGCTGTTCTCCTCCCACCACATTCACCTGCCTAGCCCCTTTCCTCTCCCGCTGCCTCCCGCCGCCTCCTATCCTTCTCTCTTATCTCTACTTCTGCCCCTACTCCTACTTCTCCTCCTCCTACCACTCCTGCCCTCCTCTTCTCTCCTTCTCTCCCTCCTCTCCTCATGCCTCTCCTGTCTCCCCAAGCCTTCCATGTTCCATCCTCTCTACCTTCTCACTCCTCTAGTCCTCACTCCTCCGCCACTCCTCACTTCTCCACCTCTCCAACAGTCCTCCACTCCTCACTTCCTCACAAAGGGCCAAACTGACAAACAAGATAAACTAACAAAAATTTCCACACACAGATAAAGACAAGAGGCAAAGGTAGAGGAAATCAGATGAGAACACAAAACAGGACAACTCACTCAGATAATTGCCAATAAACTCCTAAACTCCAACCAACAAACCTCCTCTCCTCTCCTCTTTCTCCAACGCCTGCCACACCCTTAAAGAGGTGCTGCAGGAAGCTGGTATATATAAACAAAGAAAATAACGCACCAGATGTAAAATGACGCTCACTGCGTAAAATGATGCGCAATGTAATAGAGTATCACGAGTTGCAAAACTTACATATGCAATGCGGTATATCAGTAATTTCCCTAACCATGCCTATCTTTTTATCACAGGACACTAACATACTATGTTTCTGTTTTATTTACAGCATTTTAATGAATCTAGGCCTTGGATCTTTAAATATGTCCCCATATGCTTTATAATGAAGACTGTTAACCATTTTAATAGCTACCCTCTGAATTGACTCTATTCATTTTATATAATTTGGAAGGTGCAGTCTACAGAATTGTACACAATATTCCAAATGAGGTTTCACCTATACATGGGCAATATCATCTCCTTTTTGCTGCTGACCATTCATCTCCCTATGCACGAAAGTATCCTTCTGGTTTATGCCATCATCTTATCCAGCTGTTTGGACATCTTACGATCATCAGATATGATCACTCCCAGATCTCGCTCTTGTTTCATTCATGCTCAGAAGAATTTCACTCCCCAAACTGTACCTCTTCCTTGGTTTTGCAGCCCAAATGCATGAATCTGCATTTTTTAGCATTAAATATTAGCTACCAGTCTCTAGACTGTTCCTCAGGCTTTGCTAGATCCATCCTCATGTTTTCTACACCTTCCCAGGTGTCTACCCTATTGCAGATTTTGGTATCATCTGCAAAAAGATGTAATCATATTATGTTAAAAACAAAACCAAATCTATTATTTTATGTAAGAAGGCATATCTCCTACATTAGAGATATAGGATAAATCACCCTTTGAGTAGATACATTACAAAGTGCATGAATCTTATGTAAAAGCCAATATAAACATTAAAACTCTTGATTAGCAGGATAAGCTCTGGATAAGTATCATTCACATATTCATCGGGGACTGATATGCCGATTCTTTCAGTAAAGCAAACTGGAGGTTTGAATATGCTGAAAAAATGTGTTGATTCATCCACAACCAATAGCTAGCTTGCACGGCATAGGGTTATTTTTTCTTTGTTTCTATGTTGCTACCATGACCATGCTAGTGCGGCCAAAATTTAAAGCATGCATGGTAAAACATGTTGTGTACCACAGCATTTACTGTACTGCTGGGAAGGAGTGTCATCTTATTAGCTGTGTGGTGTGGCCTATTGCCCTCCCTCGTGAAAGCATGGGATTCGTAGGTTAGTATCGGGGAGCTTGAATTATTATTGTGTTTTTATTTTATAATGATGCATTACTGTATATTTTTTAATGATAAATGATGTAAACTGCTTTGGCTGCTCTTCAGGGTAAAGAGATGGTATAGAAATGAAAAAGAGAAAGGCACCTCTGTTCTCTGAAGGAGACTACTCTTGATGTAGGTGTGTGCTGAAAATGCATTGACTGATGGAGTTAACTTAAGTACTGAGGCTGCTGGGCTCCAACTGTGTAGTATGTATGGAAACTCATATCTCTATCACAGCCAGTGTCAGAAAACTCCTGGCCTGCAGCATGAAAAGTAAGAGTCATTCCGTATATCCCAAAGCCAGTTATAGCAGCTGCACTGATTAACTATGGGAATCCATATTATTTTTATTGCTTGCATAGTACTATGATAGGGGACAGAAAGAAAATATAGGAAATAAGTTACAGGTAATGCCTTTGTATTTGATTAAGATGACAACATTTTCAATTGCAGTCCATTCTTCCAGTGGGTGAAAATGAATACCATGAGTACACTGTGACAAGTATCTGGTGCCCCCTTAGAGCTGACTGGTATTCACAAGTTGTTGCCAGTACTGGATCATTATCTGGTTTTGGAGAGAAAAAAATCACTTGCAACCAATTTCATACCAATTTTACATGCATTCTATGATGTGGAAGCAAATTTATTTGCAAACTAAAACCAGTTTGCTGCAAGTTTCCGTAATTAGAAGGAATGTTAAACAACAACTGCCAAATTCCATATTTTTCCTTTCCACAATATAAAGAACATCATGATAACAATGGAGAGCTCCTTGGTGCTGAGTCTAATACTTTGATAGTTGCCTGGATTTATAGAGCCTTTTTTCTGGCTTGACAGTTTCTTCCTGCTCCCATGGGCTCACAGAACAATTGGAATCAGGACGGAAATCTGGAATCATGAGCCTTCATTCGCAATTATTCAGGGATTTTTTCCCATTTTAAATCTCTTTCTACTTCCTTTAGTCCATTCATTGCAGGGAAGTCCTATACCAGGGCCCATGCACCACGGCTCTTTCCATTAGCCATTAGATGTGTCCATTGAGTGATAACTGTGACTCCCCAGGGGCTGTAATACTGCCTCTGCAGCATGCCCAGCCTTGGTTGATCTGGGGAGCAGAAGATCCTAGCTGAAAATTGAACCCAGATCCCTCCACATGGTAGTGCATAGTACTGTCACTGAGCCACTGGGTTGGTCCCATATAGCGTTTTACTCTGAACTGAATTGAAGCATATTATAAAATTTTAGCAGTTCAGGATCCAAGATGGTGCTGACACAGTGTTCATGTCAAGCCCTGTGATCCAAAGACCTATTTTCCTTTTTCTTTTTCCTGTATTTACTTACCTTCCAATGGGTAAGCACAAAGGACAGGTTAGGACCCATGCTTAAGTTTCTTCTTTCCTGTGATGCCTCTTTTGATATCCATGGGCAAGTTTGTCCTGCTTGATATGGTGCAGCGTGCAATGGGAGAATCTCTTGCTATGGGGGCATTGGGAGTAATATCTCTGCTGAAGATCAAAAGTCCAAACATCCAACTAGTCACCTCAGCGATAGGAAGTGAACAGCATAGATTACCATCTGAGGAGCCACTCTTTGTTGGCCTTTCAAGATCCAGGCCATTGCTGGCCAGCAGCAAGGCTAACTCCCTTGCAACTTCCATCTTTTCTATAATGCCAGAGACAGCTTGGGGCCAGCAAAGAATCAACATGCTGGGCCAGGAAGCTCTTGGCAGGGAATGGAGCTCCACAGACACTACCACTACCTTTGATCTCTCTGGAGTGGGAGGCCTCCAGTGGAAAGGAGGACATGCAAGCTAGATTAGAAATGGAGAAATTCTGGTAAGGCTGAGACAATCAATATGGAGCTAATTAATTTAGGACTTGATATACTAAAGCTTTTCTCCCATTCTGTGTCTATGGGACAAATGCTTTATTAAATGAGGCCCTTAATTTATCGATTTATATTCTGCACATTCTAGACTTAGTGGTCAGTTCAAGCATATTTTAGAGATAAAACACTTCACATCAATACATACAGTTTAAAGAATAAATACAAATAAAAAACTATGGAATAAATATAAACAAACACATAAATACATCTTTTAAGCTAAGCCTTAATACAATGAGCAATTAAAAATTGTTCTGGTAGCTCTATATAACTCTACTAACAAGAATTCTGTGGCATTTAAAATTGTTGGAGGTAATTTTCAAAAGGATTTACACATGTAAAATTGGGTTTTATGCATGTAAATGTACTTTATGTGCATAAATGGTTTTTTGAAATTTGCTACTTTTATACATGTAACTCCTTTGAAAATTCACTCCATAGTGCTGAATTTTCAAAAGATTTTACATGCATACTCACACACGTGCTGTCTTACTTACAAGCTCCTTCCTATTCTGTCACCTTCACCCACAACTCATGCCATCATTTCCCTTACATCGTCTTCTCCATTAGCTCCCTTTCCTCTCATTCCTGAATGTTCCCTCTCTCAGCCCCTGTCCTCCATTCACCCCTCCCTTACTTTCAGTCTTTCCCTCCCATTCACTCTCCTCTTACCTGAATTTTGTACCCTCCCCTGTCTCACCCAGTCTTAAACATAGAAACATAGAAATGACGGCAGAAGAAGACCAAACGGCCCATCAAGTCTGCCCAGCAAACTACGCACTTTATCCATTTTTTTCCCTTTTTCTCTCTCCCACCTGTTACTATTGGCTTCCAGTACCCTCCAGCCCTAATTCCCCTCCATCCAATTTAGAGAGCAGCTCTGTATCTGCATCCAAGTGACATCCATCTCAATTAGGGGTAGCAACTGCTGTAACAAGCAGGCCACCCCCTTGCCCCATACTCTTACCCACCCCTGTTTTTATTTTTTTGTTTTGTTTTATTTTTTTTTTGGAAATAGCAGCCCTCCATCCTTCCGCTCCGTGAAGATGGAACACCAACTACTGGCCACTGGCATCCCGCTCCGTGAATGCCTCTGTGGCTACTGCCGCTCTGTGCAGTGTTTGAATGCCTCTGTGGCTACTGCAGCTCTGTGCAGTGTTTGAATGCCGCTGTGGCTACTGCCGCTCCGTGCAGTGTTTGAATGCCTCCACTTTATTCACGCCCTCTAGACTTGATGGATCCACAGTGTTTATCCCATGCCCCTTTGAAGTCGTTCACAGTCTTCTCCATTCACTCATCCCTCCTCTTTCGGTGGGCTCCAGCTCTTCTTCGGTTGTTGAGGTCTGGCCTCCCCAGCAGCCAATATCCTCCCCAGCAGAGCTACTGGGTCTTCTTTTGCTGATGGGGCCTGGCATCGCCACCAGCTGATGTCCTCCCAGATGGGACTGCCAGTTCTTATTGTGCTGGCGGGGCCCAGCCTTCCCGCCAGCCATGCTCCTCTCCATCAAGGCCACCAGGTCTTCTTATGCTGGTGGGCCCTGGCCTCCCCAACAGCTGCTGTCCTCTGGTGAGGCCAGTGCACAGTGCTAGGGCGGCATAGGCAGGTCTTCCTACCGGTTGAGGGGGTGGGATTCCCACCGGCATGTCAATAAATCACACAGCCTCGTGGGACCATTTTCTTGCCAGCAGGGTATGAGAACCTCGCTGGCACCTTATGTTGGTACTTTTGTTTGGTAAGGTGAGGCAATTGCTGCAAGGATATATTGGTAGGTCCTTTGTGCCACCCCAAAATTTTGCTTTTAAAATTCCTTCCCTGCTCGCAAAGGAGGCCATCTGCCCACACATGCACACGTGGATATCATATTTTATAATACGTGTGGACTGGGAGGGAACTTTTCTATACCCTTCCTACCTCTTCCCCTCTTCTCCCCGAATCCTACCTCCTACCTAACTCTTACAATTTTTTTTATTTTTTACCTTAGTAGATTTTGTGCACTGGCTGGCTGCCGGTGCCCACTTTCCCAGGACAGCATTGAATGGCACTATCCCGGTCCGCCCCCTGTACTGCCCCTCCCCACCCAGAACCCGCCACCTGGCCTGCCCCTTCTGAGAGGCCCAGAACTTGTGCGCGTATCGGCCGGGCCCTTTAGAAGCACCCAGCCACTCATGTAACCGCTGGTATTTGCACGTGCGGGCCTTTGAAAATGTACTTGTAAACTTGGATGCTATATGCCGTGTTCATTAGGTTTAATATTTGAGGAGTTTTAAGTGGAGTTTCTTTTTTTTTTATTTTGTTCTGACTTTAATCTAAAAAGAATAGTCTTTCAGAAGGCCTTGGTTTTCCTTTACATTTACAAAGTTATTTCCTTGCTTTAAAGTGGGGAGGCAGTTGTGACGTTTGGAGGTCTATATTTTGATTGAGAACAGACTTGTTTGGGAGGAGGGCTCCTGAACGCTCAGGGAGGATAACTTAAAAACATGCGCGAGTGCACCTATATACAAAACCATATGGATGTGCCCTTGCATGCACACATATTTTATATTGTGCATGCAAATGCACACACACTATATAAAATACACATATTACAACCTGACAACATGTTCACGTATCAGAAAATACACAACATGTATTTTAAACATAGCCACATAAGTTTTGACTTATCTGCCTAAATGGCAGCAAATATCCAGCTATTTAGTGCTAGGGTGACTTAACCAGTTAAGTATAACTATCTAAGAGTTATCTGGCTAATTTGGAGCTGCATCAAGCTTCATTAGTGCTCTAACATGCGTTAAACAATGTATATTGTGCGATATATGCTATATATCATGTAAGAGAGCACTTTTGAGACGACATCGCACCATATATGCAATATTTTGCATCTTCACGCCCTCCTACCTTCCCCATTATAAAGATCATCTTTGCATGTGATTTGCATGCAAGAATAATGCACATGTACACGAAGTAGGCCATTCCTAGGCAATTACATTAAAATATTTTATCTCGGGTGACTGAGAAAGTGGTCAGCCATGATAAAATAACAACACCTTTTCAATTTTCGGTAAATTTAACCCCAAATGTGGGTCCCGAGGCTCCTGCATTACATTTACCAGGCCTCCAAAATAAAAAGAAACCTCCCATAGCCATATGGAGAGGTTGAGCAGAGGTCAAGGCTGATCCCTGACTCTCCCAAACTGATAAAAAAGTAAAAATGTGGCCACACGGTGACAGACCTGGTCCCTCCACCCTCTTCCCCCCAATAGCACAAGTCATACAGATTCCCCCTTGCCCCTCCTTGCATCCCTCAGGCTGCATGGCCGAGGTCTGATCCCCAGAATGTGCCCCAGTCACATGGCTAAAGCAAGGTCAGGTCAACGCCATTTTGAAGAATGGCGCCAACTGGGCTGGATGTGGATCTGCTACTTAACTATAAGGTTCAGGAGAAACGGGAGAGGTCGGGGATCAGTGGTAGGAGGAGGCTTCCCAAAGGGGAGGGCCGGGAACCAGGACCCTCTTTTTTGGAATTAAAACTTTTGGGGAGTGGGGAAGAGGGTGTCAGGAGCCCGGGACCCTCTTGAATGTTGAACTTTGGGGGATTGGGCAAGGGGGGACTCTGTATGACTTGTGCTATTGGGGGCTGTGAGACATTTTTTGGGGGGTTGGTGCTTTAAAATGTTGGTAGTCCTTGAGGTTGGGGCCACCATTCTCGTTAAAGGGCCATTAGGCATGTTCTTTTGCCCCGCGGTGTTTAGCCATAAGACATAAAAACTTGCCATAGAGCCTCAATGTTTTTTGGGGGGAGGGGCACCACTATCATGGCAACACCCCTCATCCCTCTATAGTAGGACCCCATCCCATGATGAAACGTTGTAGCTTAATGAATGTAGGCCTGAGTAAGATAATCAGATAAGTAAAGAAAAGAACTACATAGGCAGATAAATAAGACGGATAACTAGCGTCTTCAAACACTAGTTATCCATTTATCTTATTTATCCCCTTGTGTAGTTCTTTTCTTTTACTTATCTGGCTATCTTACTTTTCTGGCTGTGTAGTGCTTTTTAAGACTTATCCAAATAAGTAAAAACTTAACCAGATAAGTGAAGTCATCTGCCTTTGTGCATGTATTTGTGCTCCTAATTTTAATCATTAACAAAAGGAAATTTAGCTTGCATATTTTCCTTAACACTCGTCAGCTTTTACACATCTAAATGATTACATATTATAACATGCATGCATGAAGGAAATTACCAGTTTTACCTATTAGTCCACCATTTTGCCCAATCTATCTCTAGGTCATCAAGACCCCCCTGGTTCTTCAGTATGAACTTTCCTTAGTTTCCCTAGACCCCTCACCTAGGCAGTATTTCCTATATATTCTGACTTACACCAGATAATTAGGAGGTGTAAATATGCACAGGTAACATCTCTACACACATCATGTAGCAGGTTTCAAAATAGCCCCTTATATGCGTAAATGTTGGCCTCGCCCCAGAACCCCCTGGTCCGCCCCTTTTTTCTATGAGCACATTTATTCATACACCATATGTGCACGTGTATGTTTGAGGTTTATGAAATAGCAGTTGCACGAATATGCGCTATTTGGTGTGCTCATGTGCTCATTTTTGTATGAGCGACTCTTAAAATTCACCTTTATTGTGTGGTCTCTTCCATTTATGGGTTGGTGTAGATTTGGGAGCTGTATCTGGTTATGGGGTTTTTTTCGTTTCTTTTCTTTCACGTTTGGGAGGCTATTTTTTGGGGGGATGGGGCGTGGTGGAAGTTGACGAGGTGGTTTTGTAAGAATGTGTATAGGTATCAAGGAATGTTATGCTCTCTTAATGAAGTTAAAGGTTTATTTCAGATTTTTCTTGCTGCCCCAGCTTGCTTTTATACAGATGGTCAACAGGTTTTTGAACTGAGGGGAATTATAGATGGGTACTTCTTTATGGGAGGGCCTTTTGGAATTATCTGTGGTGGAGAATATTCCAAAAGGAAAGTGGAAGGGGGTAAAATCTGGACTATTTTGCAATAAGTATGTTGCTAATGTGCTCTTTCATCAGGAAGCAAAGCAGTTATTTTGATGTTGGCCATAAGGATATTCAGAGAAAGGTTGGCGGTCTAGGCTGGGAGCTTGCCATCATCTACATTATCATTAGTATTATCTGTGGGCAACTAAAAGTACTGCAATGTTTAGACTGAGGCTGATAATGAGATATATATCTTGGAATGTAACAGTCTAGGTTCTCCTATTAAATGGGAAAAAAAATCCTTCAGGTTTTATGCAGACATAAAGCACAAGTTGCTTTTATTCAAGAAACAAATTTAACTGATAGTGAGCATTTGAAGCTCTCTGGAGAATGGGTGGGGAGATGTTTTTTTCCCCTTCTGTTATAAATAGGAAGGCAGGAAGCTATTTTATTTCATAAACTACTTCAGTTTGTTGTTACAAAAGAAATAAAAGACCCAGAGGGCAGGCATCTTATTTTAACTGTAATAACATTGAGCAATCTTTATGACCCAAATGATTACCACCATTCTTTTTTTCACGGGTACAATAAATATGTTATTAGCAGGGATGGTAACTTTCAAACAGGTGCGCATGTGCATGTGTGCATCGGCGCATGCCCAGAACAAGGCAATTTTATAGCATATGCTTATGTGTTATAAAAGAGGCAAGGCATCTGTATGTGTGCGCCCAATATTTGCAAGTGGACACACACAGCCGCGAACGTCGTTTGAGCCGCGCAAGTGGGGGAATTTTATAACAGGCATGCAACCAGTTTCACCTGTGCATCCACCATTTCACCCGTTCTAGAGCTAGATCCTCAAAACCTGCCTGGTCCTTTAGCCTGCGCTCCCCTAATTACCCCAGTTAACCCAGACCCCTCAAACCCCTCAGAAATGCTTGTGTTTTGGGTTGTTTTTTTCTAAACTTACATCCTCCTCCATAGCAGAAGTAAACTTATGCAACACTGGACCTGGGAGTGTGCCCAGGCACATAGATACTTGTGTACACATCTCACGGCCCCCATCTTGGAATACCCTTGCCTCACCTACACCATGCCCTTTTTTCATTCCAAATGAGATATTTGCATATTAGAAGATGGGCGCTCATGTAGGCGGCTTTAAAAATCGGGTAGAAATGAGCATGTCCTACATGCGTGCACATCTCCCAATTTTGGTGCATGCCCAGCTTGCAAAGTTCACCTCTAACAGTGTAGGACCATTGATAATGTCAGAAGACTTTAATTGCTTTAATGATAATTTTTATGATAGATCGCGCTAATAGGCTAGGTGACAATAAAGTTATTCATATCTGTGTTGGACCTTACAACTTACAGATGTTTGGTATACAGAAAGAGACTGTATGCATGTGTCAAAGGCACATACAACCTTATCAAGAAGAGATTACATATTAACCTCTGTTAGAATATTTTCAAATATTTTGAAGGCAGAGATTGGCTCAGCAGAGGTCTCAGATCATTCCTTAAATTTGGAATGTTGTTAAGACTTTTTCAAGAACCAAAGATTCTAAAATTGGAAATGTCCAAAATACCGATTTGCAATCCAGATGGCTGGATTTTAAAAAAAATAATGAAATTCATAAAGATACTCCAGTGTTATTTTGGGAAACAAGTAAAGTAGTAATTAGGAGTGAAATAATATCATGTGTAATTTTAAAAACCAAGGGCTTAAATAAAAATATCCTGATGCTAGAGGATAAATTAAAAAATTAAAAAAAATTAGCCCAGTTGTCCAATATAGAAAATACGGATAATTCTAGAAATATTTTATGTGCACTTAAAATTTGTCTCCATCAGCATGTGTGTAGATCTTTAATGCACTCAGATCATAGATTATTTTGATTTGGGAATGAGGCAGGTAAATTAATAACAAACATGGTAAAGATTTGGTGGAGGAAAAGTTATAGTGAAGTGTTATAAGATAGGAAAGGGAAGAGATGCACCTCAAATAAAGAAATCTGTGAAATCTTTTGGGGTTTCTATGAAAAATTATATAGTGCAAATAGAGAATCAAGAGGAAATTTTTTTCAAAATTTGAAATTATTTAAAGTTACAGAAGTATAATTAAATAATTTGAACAAATCTATTTCTGTGCAGAAAATCATAGTGGATACAAAATCCAGTAAAAATCATAAGACTCCTAGCCCAGATGGTTATACTGCAGAATAGTGTAAAAAATACTGCTAGGGTAAGTGGTTGCCCCTTTTGGGAAATTCTATAAAGTTTCATTGATTAAAAGGTTTTTTTTTCTGGAAAATATTAAGAGAGCCTTTGTTATGGTCCTGCAAGGATCCAGAACTCCCATATTTCTATATAATCAATATAATAAATAATAATAAATAAAAGTTACATAACAAGACCTATGACAAGTATTCAGTGTAACAGCTTGAGATTGGAGTTATTGCCAATAGACAGAGGGACAAGATAGAGATGGCCACTTTCCCCAATTGTATTCATTAAAAGGCGAATTTAAAAAATCAGGCATGTGCCAAAATCAGGAGATTGGCACTTGTAGCACATGTGCATGTCCACCCGATTTTATAAGCTGCCCACATGCATGCACAAGACCCTATGTGTAAATATCTCACATCGGGAGAAAAAAGGGGAGGAATGTGGGCATGTATGGACAGAACGTGGGCGTTCCAGGGCAGGGCCAAGAGATGTGCATACAAGTACCTATGCCCTTGGGCACATGCCCAGATATATTTGAGCATATCGTTCCTTCTGCTATGGAAGAGGTGTAAGTCTCAATAACAACATTTCCAAGCATCTGAAGTGTTTGTAGGGTCTGGGATAACTGGGGAGAGTGCAGGCTAAAGAACCAGAGGGGTTTGGAGGATCTAGCTCTAGACTGGGCAAACTGGTGGATGAATTGATGAAAGTGGTCACGGCATGAATGCACACATGTTATAAAATGCCCTTTCTTGTCTGGCTGAAAGCCAACATTATGCAGCTATTGGCACATGTATAAAATTAGGAGCACACATACACACGCCCCGGGCTATTTTATATGTGTGTGTATGAGCACATAGGATTTAAAATTGCTGCGTATGTGGCTGCATGCCCCTATAGACATATATATATGCCCCTGCATGACCATTTGAAAATTTCTATCATAAAAATTAGCATATAGGTGCAGAAATAGCCTTGACTCACAGGGACGGTAACTTTCAAATGGGTGCACAGGTGTAACTTTACTTCTGCTATGGAGGAGATGTAACTAAAAAACAAAAAGAACAGCCATTTTGGAGGGGTTTAAATGGTTTGAGGTAACTTGAGAGTGTGCAGGCTATTAAACCAGGAAGGGTTTGGAGGATAGAGCTCAACATTGGACAACATGGTGGACAAAAAGGTGAAACTGGTTATGGCATGGGCGTGTGTCAGTTTTAAAATACCCTGACTTATTTATTTATTTATTTGTTTGTTTGTTTGTTTATTTATTTCTATATACCGAGGCACGTTTGGAACATCACTTCGGTTTACATATAACATAACGCAGCTCTAGGCTTTACAGAGAACACAGTGGTTAACAGCAAAGGTGAATCATGTAATAGCGTGAAGTTCACGCAGGGGTGGAAGGAAACATGTTGAATTAACAGGCTTTACAATAAACAAGGAGAAATAGCAAACAGATTAACTATGCTCAAATAACATGTATTTTAGGAGGGGGAGGATGAAAATAGTAATATACATTTAGTGTTATACAATCGTTCGAGGGGGAGCTATGAAATGAGAGAGTAGAGATGTGAATCATGTGATCGATCGTCTTAACGATCGATTTTGGCTGGGGGGGGGGAGGGAATCGGATCGTCGCGGTTTTGTTTTTTTAAATATTGTGTAAATCGTAAATCGGGGGATGGCGGGAAAACCGGCACACTAAAACAACCCTAAAACCCACCCCGACCCTTTAAAATAAATCCCCCACCCTCCCAAACCCCCCCAAAATGTCTTAAATTACCTGGGGTCCAGTGGGGGGGTCCCGGTGTGATCTTCCACTCTCGGGCCACGGGTGCGTTGATAGAAATGGCGCCGGCGCTACCTTTGCCCTGTCATCAGGGCAAAGGTAGAACCGGCGCCATTTTGCTTCTTGTCCCCCGACGGCACGAGCGAAGGAGATCGCTCCCGGACCCCTGCTGGACCCCCAGGGACTTTTGGCCAGCTTGGGGGGACCTCCTGACCCCCACAAGACTTGCCAAAAGTCCAGCGGGGGTCCGGGAACGACCTCCTGCACTCGAATCGTGTTGCCGTATTGCAAAATGGCGCCGGCACTACCTTTGCCCTGACATATGACAGGGCAAAGGTAGCGCCGGCGCCATTTTGGTTCCTGTCCCCCGACGTCACGAGCGTAGGAGAACGCTCCCGGACCCCCGCTGGACCCCCAGGGACTTTTGGCCAGCTTGGGGGGGCCTTCTGACCCCCACAAGACTTGCCAAAAGTCCAGTGGGGGTCCGGGAACGACCTCCTGCACTCGAATCGTGTTGCCGTATTGCAAAATGGCGCCGGCCATACGGCCATACGGCCGGTGCCATTTTGCAATACGGCAATATGGCCATACGGCCGGTGCCATACGGCCGGTGCCATTCATATGACAGGGCAAAGGTAGCGCCGGCGCCATTTCTATCAACGCACCCGTGGCCCGAGAGTGGAAGATCACACCGGGACTTCCCCACTGGACCCCAGGTAATTTAAGACATTTTGGGGGGGTTTTTGGGAGGGTGGGGGATTTATTTTAAAGGGTCGGGGTGGGTTTTAGGGTTGTTTTAGTGTGCCGGTTTTCCCGCCCTCCCCCTTCCCCGATTTACGATTTTTGAAGATAAATCGGGGGAATTCCTATTATATATCACCTCTAACGATTTTTGACGATTTAAAATATATCGGACGATATTTTAAATCGTCAAAAAACGATTCACATCCCTATGAGAGAGGTATATACAGGTGGAGAACCTTATAGGGGGGGTTAGATAAGTTCAGGAGGATACTTTAAGGCCTAGTGGCGGGGAATACAATCAGGAGGGATCACAGTGAGGGAAATTGGGGTGTGATTTTTAGCAGATTATTAAGGATTTGTCTGTATGATGGAAGATCTGCATGGAGGGTACTACAGAGTGTTAAAGGGTAATCTGCATGGTGTTTAGGGGTTAGCTGCTTAAAATTTGAGCTGCATGGATAGG
Source organism: Rhinatrema bivittatum (assembly GCF_901001135.1). Classification (NCBI taxonomy): domain Eukaryota; kingdom Metazoa; phylum Chordata; class Amphibia; order Gymnophiona; family Rhinatrematidae; genus Rhinatrema; species Rhinatrema bivittatum. The sequence continues at coordinate 382,570,988 of NC_042616.1, forward strand.
TAAATTTAGGGGAGATAGGGGGATTTGGAGGGAGAGTATTCAAAAAAGGGAGAGAAGGAAGTATTGGAGGGGGTAGGGGTGGATGAGAAGGTTCAGGTGAATGCCTGTTTAAAGAGCCAGGTCTTGAGGTTTTAAATTTCTTTCGACACAATTCCTGGTGAAGACTGGGCGGCATGCTGTTCCAAAGAGCAGGCCCTGCGATGGAGAGGGCACGTTCTTTGGTGGTTATAAGTTTTGTTAGTTTGGGGGAGGGTGTCTGCAGGGTGGACAGATATTGTGTTCTGGTGGGTCTGTCATGAGTGCGAAAGCATAGGTGTTCCTTGAACCAGTGCATGTCTTGATTGTGGAGGGATTTGTGGATAATGTTGAGGGACTTGTATATTATCTGGGATGTGATTGGTAACTAGTGTAGGTTCTTGAGGACAGGGGTGATATGATCGGTTCAGTGGGCATTGGTAAGAATACGAGCGGCGGCATTTTGGAGCATCTGCAGGGGTTGGATAGCTTATTTAGGAAGGCCTAGGAGAATGGAATTACAGTAATCAACTTTGGATAGGATAGTGGCTTGGAGAATGGTGCGAATGTCATTTAGATGAAAGAGAGGTTTTAGTTTTTTCAGCGTGTGGAGCTTGAAAAAGCCGTCTTTTAGGGTGGCGTTAATAAACTTTTTTAGATTGTAATGGTTGTCTAGGGTGACGCCAAGGCTGCGAACGTGTTGGGAAAAGGTGGAGGGGAGGGTTGGAGAGTTGGGTAATGGGTAGATGAGGTGGTTAGAGTATGGTGAGATGATTAGGAGCTCTGTTTTAGAGGTGTTGAGCGCAAGGTAGTTGTCTGAGAGCAGGGTGTTAATGGCTGCTAGGGCCGATTCCCATGTCTTCATGGCCTTGGGTAATGTATCGGTAATAGGTATGAGGATCTGAACGTCATCCGCATATATGAAGTGCGGAAGACCAAGGTTGGATAGGAGATGGCAGAAGGGAAGGAGGTATATGTTGAAGAGGGTAGAAGACAGTGAAGAACCTTGAGGTACACCTTGTGACAGGTTAACTAGTTTGGATTCGGAATGCCCCATTTTCACTCTGTATTGCCTCTTGGTTAGGTATGATTGAAACCAGCGGAGGGAGGAGCCGGAAATGCCGATCCCTTTTAGGTGTTCAATTAGGATGTGGTGGTTGACAGTATTGAATGCTGAGGATATGTTCAGGAGGGCCAGGATGTATGATTGGCCTTTGTCAAGGGCCTTCAGGATATAGTCAGAAAGGGAGATGAGGAGGGTTTCGGTGCTGTGGTGTCTGCGTAATCCATATTGGGAGGGGAAAAGGATATGATGATCGTTCAGGTAGTCAGTTAGCTGCCGGTTAATAGTTTTTTCAAGGATTCTAGATAAAAAGGGAAGGTTGGAGATGGGGCGGTGGTTGGCAGGGTCAGAAGAATCAAGGGAGGGTTTTTTTAAAATGGGTTTTATTACGGCTTGTTTGAGTTGGTTTGGGACTATGCCAAGAGATATAGAGCAATTGATGATATTGGAAATGGGTTGGGAGATTATGTTAGGGATGGTGAGGAGGGATTGGGTGGGGACAGTGTCTGAGGGGTGTACTGCAGGGTTGATTTTCTTGAGGATGGATTCAATCTCCATGGGTGTCGTAGTCTTGAATGCCATAATTACTGCAGTGGTGTTAAGTGCATGGGATGCAGTAAGCGTAGGTATAGTGGCAGTGGTGTTTGTTATTGGGGTATTGATGGGCGTGGAAGTAGGGGGGAAGCGTGCCATGATTTTTTAAATTTTATTGTGGAAGTATAGGGCGAGTTCTTCGCATTTGGTTTTGTCATCGGTGTCCGGGGAGGGGGTGGGAGTAGTTTTAGTTAATGTGGATACAAATTCAAAGAGGGCTCGAGGATTAAATTGAAGTTGATGAATTTTTTGGGCATAAAAATCTCTTTTAGTCTTGTCAATGGCTTCTCGGTGGATGTGGAGGTAAGATCAGAACTTGGCCTGTAATGCAGGAGATTGCTCTTTACGCCATTTTTTTCTAGTTTCTTGAGATTGTATTTCAGGGTTTTGAGTTCAGGGGTGTCCCAGGGTTTCTTTTTAGTATTTACAAGGTTAATTTCACGGGATTGTGTAGGGCAGACATTATTGGTGACAGTGTTGGTAAGTTGAGACCAGGAGGAGAGAGCGGATTCAGCATCAGTTAGGTCTAGTTTGGGAAGCTCGCATGAGAGGGCTGTGATGAGGTCCTCTGTTTTACATGGTCGGCGGAAGTGAATGGTTTTCTTTGTGAGTGTGGGAGTGGGTGTATTTTTTATGTAGCAGGTGGTTTCAATGCGGAAATGGTCGGACCAGGGGATGGGTTTGCAAGTAGGGGGTTCAGGTTGGATCAGGGGGTTGGTGAAAATGAGATCAAGAGTGTGGCCTGCCTTGTGTGTGGGGTTAGCAATTATTTGTTTGAAGTCAAGGGCATTCAGGGATGCCAGTAGGGAGTCACAGGATGATGATAATGGTACAGTGTTGAAGTGGAGATTAAAATCGCCTAGGATAATTGCAGGTGCATTTATGTCTAAGTGTTTGGTAATGTATTCAATCAGGGGGGATGGGTTGTTTTCAAGGAGCCCGGGTGGAGCGTATGTTAGGCAGATTTGAAGGGCGGGCAATTTAAATAGTCCGATTTCCAGTTTGTGGGGGGGGGGGGGGGGGGGGGGGGGGGGGGGAGATCGGTTGCAGGGTTAGATTGAACTTCTTTTTAGCGGCAAGAAGAAGGTCTCCTCCTCTTTTTTTTAGTCTAGGAATGGAGTAGATGTTATACAGGTTGGTTGGAAGTTGGTTCAGTAGGACCAAGTCGGAGTCTTTCAGCCATGACTCGGTGATGGCGCAGATGTCAGGGCTATCATCAGTGAGAATGTCATTGAGCAGGATGGCTTTTTTGACAATGGATTGCACATTTAAAAGGAGGATGGTGAAGGTGGTGAGGCCAATTAGTTGGGTGAGGGGGAAAATCATGATGGGAAGCAGTGATCGGCGTTGTTCCTGGGAGGGATTAGGTTGAAGGGCATGATATGTGGTGGAGTAATGTTTGAGGGTGGGGATGGGGTGCGAAAGCATAGTTGGGGGAAAGAGGAGGAAGTATTACCAGTAGGAGGGGTGAAATGGGGGGTGAGTGGGGGGACGTAAAATATAGGGAGATTGGAGCAGGGGGGTAAAGGTAGGGCAGACATGATGAATGGAGGACTGGGTATCTGAGCAAAGGCGAGATGGAAGGGGCAATAAAGAGAAACAGGGCGGAGAGCAAAAATTATGGTGCCTGTGGTGCACACACACTTAAAAATGTGTGCACATATGTGTGCGGCCAATCTATCTTATAACTTGCACGCATATGTGTGTGCATGTTATAAAATGGCTACATATCTGGGCACGCACTGGTATACAAGTAACCAAAGTGCAGTTTGAAAGTGACTGTCCCTGGAAATATTCCGTGTAATTGGTATAGATAAACTGCTTGCATACAGGTTGATTGCATGTGATATATAGGTAGTGAGGACTGAGGAGGGAAATGGCTAAAATGTGTTAGCATAAGTATTTTTTATTATGTAATTTTGTATAAAATTTGAAAACTTAATAAACAAGTTTTGAAAAAGAAAGAGGACATCTCAAAGGTGGCGGAGTCTCTAAAGAGTCACCTGATAGGAAGCCCCTGATGCTGATTAATGACCTGTGTAAGTGACTGAATGTTATTTCTGCTATGGATGTAACCAGAAGATGCACATTTTGTCAAATCATTACCATTCTACAAGTACTGGCTTCAAACAAGCTAGGTAGAGAGTGCAACAAGCTAGGTAGAGAGTGCATTGTACAAATCAACTCCTCTTATACATTTCATCAAGTGAAATGACAGAAAATTTTCAGTGATCTGTACTGTGCTGCTCGTACCTTATCCGTGCTTGAAACTCAGGCAATGTCTGACTACATCAAAGAGAACCTGCAGAAGGGCTTCATCCACCACTCCAATTCTCCTGCCAGAGCCAGATTTTTCTTCATGGGAAAGAAGAGGAAAGAAGGACGGCTCACTTTGCCCATGTATAGATTACCGGGGCCTCAATACCATCACGGTGAAGGTTCAGTATCCTCTGCCTCTGATAACTGAGCTATTCGACCGACTACAAGGAGCCCGTGTCTTTATGAAATTAGACCTCCACAGGGCATACAATCTTGTTTGGATTAAAGAAGGTGACAAGTGGGAGATGGTGTTCAACACTAGAGATGGCCATTATGAATACCTGGTGATAGAGGCCATTTGGCCTCTATAACACCCCTACCATCTTTCAAGTGGGCGATGGTGTTCAACACTAGAGATGGCCATTATGAATACCTGGTTATAGAGGCCATTTGGCCTCTATAACACCCCTACCATCTTTCAAAATCTTATGAACGAGATTCTCTGGGACCTTCTGTATGCCTGGGTGGTCGTGTATCTAGACGACATTTTGATTTACTTCAAAACTCTGCAAACCCATCGCCAGGATGTCTGCCGGGTATTGCAAAATCTGCAAGAGAATGATTTATACACCATACTTGAGAAATGGCTCTTTGAAAAGACTTCCTTACCTTCTTGGGATACATTGTATCCAATTGTGGCTTCAGTATGAACCTTGCTAAACTCAAAAGTATTCAGGGCTGGCCTCAACCTATGACTCTTCGTGCTTTCCAATGGTTCTTGGGCTTCTCCAATTACTATCGGTGCCTCATCAAAAATTACTCTCGTTTGGCTGCTCCTCTGACCGCCTTAACCCGCAAGGGGGCTCCCATGAATACCTGGCTGGTTGAAGCCCTGGACGCCTTTCAGGCACTCAAAGACACCTTCCTGCATCAGCCATGCCTTTGCCACCTGGACCGTAGACTCCCTTTTATTGTCGAGGTGGACATCTCTTTGGAAGGAGTGGGAGTGGTTCTGAGTCAATTCAACCCAGCCAGGTCTCTGCATCCCTGTGCTTTCTTTTCAAGAAAATGTTCTGTAGCCCAACAGAACTATACCATTGGAGATCAAGAACTCCTGGCCATGAAGCTTGCTTTCCAAGAATGGCGCCAATGGTCGGAAGGGGCCCAGCATTGTATAATGGTCTACACCGACCACAAAAATTTTGAACACCTGTTACAGGCTGAACGCCTTAATCCTTGCCAGGCCCACTGGGCACTTTTCGTTACATGTTTTGATTTCGACCTGCGCTATCGCCCAGCATCCAAGAATCAACACACAGATGCACTTTCCTGCTCGTTCTCTACCAAAGAACAGCCTGAACCAGCAAGTCACATAATTAAGTTATATGATTGTTAAGTTATATGATAGGATAAGTTACAATATACGATACTTTAAGTTATAATTCATTCCATATTTATATGCCTCACTGTTCTATGTAACGCTCCTAAGTGAATTTTTGTAGTTACATTGTAAACCGGTGTGATTTGTATTCTTACAGGAACATCGGTATAGAAAAATTAAAAATAAATAAAATAAATAAATAAATGACCCAGCACGGGTTATTGTTGCAGCGACACAACCAGTCCTACCGGGGAAGATGGTGGTACCCCGCAGACCCAGAAACTGTGTCTTAACATGGGGGCATGACTCTCATTCCGCTGGGCACCCTGGACATGCGAGAACTCTGGCTCGACTACAGCAATTCTATTGGTGGCCCAGTATACACCAAGATGTCAATGCCTACATAGCTTCGCGTCCCACTTGCGCCCAACAGAAGTCCTCGACTGGCAAACCCTCAGGCTTGCTGCAACCTCTTCCAGCAACCAGTGAACCCTGGACACATTTGTCGACAGACTTTCTTGTGAACCTTCTGGTGGAAATGCGGTCATCTGGGTCACCGTAGACCATTTCTCGAAAATGGCATACTTTGTCGCTCTGCCCAGTCTCCCGTTGGCCCCATGTGTAGCCCAACTCTTTGTACATAACATTTTTCAACTCCCTCAGCACATCGTTTTGGATCATGGCCCCCATTTTACTGCCAAATATTGGCAAAGTCTTTGCAAATAATTCCGTGTTACTCTGGATTTTACCTCAGCGTACCACCCATAAACAAATGGCCAAGCAGAGTGAACTAATCGGTCGCTTAAACAATTCTTTTGGATGTATATTAACGCTCACCAGGATGGCTGGGCCAACTTGCTCCCATGGGCCAAGTTCTCTCACAACTCACATCCCTGCACGTCCACAGGGGCATCCCCATTCCAGATTGTTTACGGCAAGTAGCCACTTCCTCCATTGCCTTTGCCCTTATCGGTCTCTTCTCCTGTGGCCCAGATGACTGCAGAGAAACTGAAAGACTAATGAATTCAAGTACGCAGTATGCTCCAAAAGGCAGCTACCTCAGCCAAAAGCTTCATGGACCTTCATCACCGGCCTACTCCCCAATACCATCCAGGTCAAAAAGTTTGGCTCAGCACTCACTTCCTCCGGCTAAGGGTTCCATCCATGCACCTCGCACCCCGCTATATTGTGCCATTTCCTATTCTCTGGCAACTAGGGCCTGTGACTTATCAACTCCGTCTCCCGTTCTCCCTCAGGATTCACAACGCCTTCCACACCTCTCTACTGAAGCCTTTGGTACTGTCCTGGCCTTCCAGGAAGACCCTCGTAATCTCACAAGTTTCCGCCGAGGAAAAAGCCATCTATTGGGTCTGGGAGATCCTCGACATATGGATCAAAGGTTGAAGATGGGAGTATCTGCTCACATGTGAAGGCTTCGGTCCAGAGGAGAACTCCCGGGAGCCTTCTGCCGATATCCTTGACAAAAAGTTAATTCAGTAATTTCACAGAAAACATCTCAAGAAACCCAGACCCCCTGGGGGGTGCTTTGGGGAGGGGTACTTACAGGAACCGGTCGCAGAGGCCCGTGGCCTGCTCCCTTCACTTACTGGTGCAAACCCCAGCTGACGGGACCTGGAAACCTTGTGGCAGCTGGGAACCGCCGCAGGCGCATTCTACCACATGCCCTCCTCTCCGGCTCTACCATGCTGCCATCGCGACCCAACCAGGCTGCTGCCAGGACGCCTCATGCCGACCAGGCCATGGTCAGGTCCCACTCTGGCCTCCCAGCTAACCCTCAGGCTCCCAGACGCGCACGCGTGCTATGTGACCCCTTTTCAGGGTCACCCACCAGAGGAGCCCGGACTCCTCCTCCTGGGCCTCAGGCTATTTAAGGAAAGTCCTGCTCCTCAGGCCTTGCCTTGACTACTTCTGGCTCCTATTTGTTCCTGGAAGCTTTGCTACTTTTTCCTGAGTTCCTGTTCTGCCTGACGCCTGCCAAGATCCTTGCCTGCTTGACTACAAGATACGCCACCTGCCGAGACCGTTGCCTGCCAGACCACGAGCTACGCTGCCTATCAAAACCCTTGCCTGCCTGACCACGAAGTACGCTGCCTGTGGAGACTCTTGCCTGCCTGACTTTGACCAGTTCCCTGAGACCCCACGTAAGTCCAGCCAGCCCCAGTACCCGCGGGCTCAATCTGAGGGGAACGAGGGCTGGTATTGGTGAATCCCCAGCGGGGTCTCAGTTATCATCGGTCTCGCCTGCCGACAGTGGGCACCCGTGGGGCTCCTCCCCGCAGGAGATCAACTCCTTGTCGGCCCAAGGCTCCACATTGCTAACAGAAAGCACAATGAGGCTCTGCTTCCATGAAAATTGTTAGATTATTATGAATTCAACTAATTGTAATTGTTTGTAGCATGAGCCTTGCATATCATCGAAATAAATCAATAGTTATATTTTATTTTAATTAATCAAAATAATTACATCATGGCCAAATACGATGCTAAAAAAGATTATGCATTTAACCTATTGTAAGTAATGATTAGGTATAGATATGGAAGTGCTAACAGATTTGCTTTTTTTTATATTGATGCACAGAGGCTTGGGTTACTGCTCCATGTTTCTTTATTTCCACAGTCTGTGCTGCTGCTATCTGCCAGGCAGCTGTCATCAACCTACTCACAGTTTCACACTCCTCAGTGGAAGGCTTAGTGTCAGACACCAACACTGAGAAAGAAACCTGCCAGTAAACATCGGGGGTCTGAACTCAGGCTGTTCAACCAGCGATGGGAAAATCTGTCAAAACAAAGAACAGGAAAAAATGTGGTTAGTGTACATTCTGAAAGCTTTTATGCTTTCTGAATATAGGGTCCCATTGTAATGCCTTCTAAAGATTGTGGCCTAATAGCAAGATCAAGCAATATAGAGTAGACAAATGTATTATCTTTGCCACAGCATCCCCACTGGAGGCTCTACAAAGCTTTATTGCACCTTTTGCATTATAAATTGACCTCTAGCATCTGTGTGGATTTTTAGTTTATTCATGAATTAATTTTAAAATAGTAAAGACTGTGAACTTTAAATTTAGAATTATAAGACCTAACCTAAAATATTTAGGGGCGGATTTTAAGAGCCCTGCTCGCCTAAATCCGCCCCAATCCGGGCGGATTTAGGCGAGCAGGGCCCTGCGCACTGGTGAGCCTATTTTACATAGGCCTACCGGCGCGCGCAGAGCCCCGGGACTCGCATAAGTCCCGGGGTTTTCTGAGGGGGGCGTGTCGGGGGCGTGTCGGGGGCGGGCCCGAACCGTGCGGCATTTTCGGGGCGTGTCGGGAGCGTTCCGGGGGCGGGCCCGGGGGCGTGGCTACGGCCTGGGGTGGTCCGGGGGCGTGGCCGCGCCCTCCGGACCCGCCCCCAGGTCGCATCCCGGCTCGCTAGCGGCCCGCTGGCGCACGGGGATTTACGTCTCCCTCCGGGAGGCGTAAATCCCCCGACAAAGGTAAGGGGGGGTTTAGACAGGGCCGGGCGGGTAGGTTAGGTAGGGGAAGGGAGGGGAAGGTGAGGGGAGGGCAAAAGAAAGTTCCCTCCGAGGCCGCTCCGATTTCGGAGCGCCCTCGGAGGGAACGGGGGTAGGCTGCGCGGCTCGGCGCGCGCCGGCTATACGGAATTGATAGCCTTGCGCTCGCCGATCCAGGATTTTAGCGGATACGCGCGGCTACGCGCGTATCTACTAAAATCCCGCGTTCTTTTGCTTGCGCCTGATGCGCCAGCAAAAGTACGCCAAATTGCGCGGTTTGAAAATCTACCCCAGCAAATGCACATAAGTTTTAAAAAGATAAAATAAAACCGTTGTCATTCCACCTTTATTTTTTCATTTAAACATTAATCATTATGTGGGCACTGGGCAACTTTCAGTCATTCTTTGGGAAAAACAGCATTTTACTCATGGAAATGGGAAGAGGGTAATTTTATCTATGGAAAGAAAGGTGTGGATTAGGTAAGGGGAGGGAACATACCTGCAGGGATTTCATTTTGAAAGCCTTGCACATATTTTCCCATTGATACTTTTCCTTTGACTGCCCACAGTTGATTACTATTAATATGCATTTAGCACAAATTGTATTAGCCCACCAAGACTGCCAGAAAATTAAACCACAACTTGGCTCATCAGACTAACATACATGTCACGAAGGCTGGCCCTCCCCTGAGACGAAAAAGAAGAGCCCCCCATTAAACTGTCCAGCTAGCCCACAAGACTCCAAAGATGGCCACCCATCCTGAGGGGTGTGAGGTAGGTGAATTGGCTCATGAAAACCCATCTTTCATCACTTGATGGTGGGAGATGGGAAGATTGATCCACAGGGGCTCATCTTTAGTCACTTTGTATGGGTGAGGGGAATGTGGAGATTTGACCATGGGAGCCCACCTTAGGAGTCTTAGGAAGGGGGGGACTTCACCCACTTGGTCACATGGAAGATGTGGGGACCAACACTGGGGCACCATCTTTTGTCATTTAGGAGTTGTGTTTAGGATTGGAGCCCTCATCAGGACTGGCATGAGTGTGGACAATAATACAAATAAGTCTACAGCAACTGTAAAACCTACTGTTTATTTCCAATTTACTAATGATTTTACACCAGTCTGGCCTGCCTCTTGACTCCACAGCAGAGACTCATCCTCTAGCACCTGCCCACTGGAAGTCTTCCTGACTGCAAATTCCACAAGGTTCTCCCAATTCTGAGCTATCTCTAGCTAACTAGCTCTTAATATTTCTCACACTGCTGATGTTTAACTTAATTCTTAACTATTCATATGCAATTGTACCCATTGCATCCACTTCCTTATTCCTACCTACTATAGTCTACTTCTTATGTATTCACTTAAAATCTACCTCATATATGTATTTCATATCTGCATGTATCCATTACTTATGTACTCGATGCCTGTTACATTATGTAATTCAACTTGGGTCTATCTTTAGGAAAAGATGGAATTTCAACAACCTGACTTCAGTGTCGGGAACAATTGTGGAAACTATTTTAAAGAGCAAAATTACAGAACATATAGATAAATATGGCTTAATGGGATACAGATTTACCCAAGGGAAGTATTGCCTCACAAATCTTCTCCATTTTTATGAAAGGGGTAATAAATGTGGATAAAGGTGAGCCAGTAGATGTGATGTATTTCGATTTTCAGAAGACGTTTGACAAAGTCCCTCCTGAGAGGCTTTGAAGAAAATTAAAAAGTCATGGGATAGGAGGCGATATACATTTGTGGATTGCAAACTGGTTAAAAGACAGGAAATAGAGTATGAGTAAATGACCAGTTTTCTCAGTGGAAGGGAGTGGGCAGCTTAGGGATCTGTACTTGGACCCGTGCCTTTTGATATATTTATAAATGATCTGGAAAGGGGAACGACGAGTGAGGTGATCAAATTTGCAGATGACATAAAATTATACAGAGTGGTTAAATCACAAGCGGATTGTGATAAATTGCAGGAGGACCTTGTGAGAATGGAAGATTGGGCATCCAAATGGCAGATGAAATTTAATGTGGACAAGTGCAAGGTGATGCACATTGGGAAAAATAACCCTTTCTGTAGTTACACGATGTTAGGTTCCATATTAGGATCTACCACCCAGGAAAAAGATCTAGGCATCATAGTGGATAATACTTTAAAATTGTCGGCTCATTGTGCTGCAGCAGTCAAAAAAGCAAACAGAATGTTAGGAATTATAAGAGTGGGGAATAATAAACGATAATGTCATAATGCCTCTGTATTGCTTCATGGTGAAACTGCACCTTGAAAACTGTGTTCATTTCTGGTTTCTGCATTTCAAAAAAGATATAGATATACTCCAATGAGGAAAGCCTAAAGAGGTTAGGACTTTTCAGCTTGGAGAAGAGATGGCTGAGGGGGGATATAATAGAGGTGTTTAAAATCATGAGAGGTCTAGAACGGGTAGATGTGAATTGATTATTTACTCTTTCAGATAATAGAAAGACTAGGGGGCACTCCAAGAAGTTAGCATGTGGCACATTTAAAACTAATCGGAGAAAGTTATTTGTTAAATTTCTCTGATAATGTCATCATTAAACAGTGAATTTTAAAAGAGTTGCATGTTTATAAATGAGCACATGCATGCACAAAAGGCAAAATTTTCAAAAGGATTTACATGTGTAAATGTAACTACTATCGTAGCAATTTTTAAAAGCCATTTTCTATGTAAAGTGCACTTATGTGGGTAAATCCTATGCACAATTCAATGGCATATATTGTAGCAATTTTTAAATGTCCACTTTCATGGGTAAAGTGCATTTACACATGAAAAACCCATTTTTAGCACATTAATGCTTTTGAAAATCAGGCCCATATAGTGCATATTCTCTTAAGTGCTATTTTACAAACCTCAACCATGCACATAGAAACATAGAAACATAGAAATGACGGCAGAAGAAGACCAAACGGCCCATCCAGTCTGCCCAGCAAGCTTCACACATTTTTTCTCTCATACTTATCTGTTTCTCTTAGCTCTTGGTTCTATTTCCCTTCCACCCCCACCATTGAAATATCTAGCTTGATTAGTTAGGGGTAGTAGGGGTGTGTGAATAAATTTGCTCATATAAAAAAGGGGTGGGCCAAAGGCGTTCCAGGATGGGGCCAACATTTATACACATAATGTGCTATTTTAAAACCTGTGAACGTGACGTGCATATGGCTATTACCTGCACATATTTACACCTGCTAATTATCTCATGTAAGTCAGAATAAAACTCATTATAGCCAAAAACTGACTGGGTGAGGGGTCTGGGTAAACTTCACAGAAGTGAGACTAATTGGTGTGTAGTTCCCAGCCTCCTCCTTACTTCCATTTTTACGAATAGGAACCATATCTGCCCTTTTCCAGTCTTTCGGAACTGCTCCAGACTCTAAAGAAACATTGAAAAGGTCAGCCAGCGGAGCTGCCAAAATATCTCTAAGGTCCCTTAATACCCTTGGTTGTGTCCCAACCAGTCCTATCACCTTATCTACTTGAAGTTTAGTTAGCATCTTACAAACACACTGTTCTGAAAATCGAGTAATATTTACCTTACTTCCAGTCTTATTTGTGTTTGTTTTATATGGTGCAGCTCCAGGCCCTTCCACAGTGAACACCGAACAGCTAACTCAAGTCCTCCCAGTTACACCCCCAGAACACCCCAGCTTAGCCAGCTAAACGTTAGCCGGCTATCATATTAGCGAGCTAGAATTTAGCCAGATAAGTGCCCAAATATTTATTTAGCCGGTTAACTCCTGAGTTAGCTAGCTAAATGCTTTTGAATAAGGCCTTCTTAGTGCTATTAAGTGGGCACTTTAACCTACAGGAAAGGGAGTTGTTCTTGGGGGTGGACATGGAGTGAGGTTTTGGAACTTCATGCATAATTTTGGATTTTCAAAAGTATATGCATATTTTTAGTAAAACAAAAACTCAGATGCACCAATTAGCAGGTGTAAATGTAATTTCCCTTAGGTAATTTTCAAAATTAGTGCAAAGTCTGCAGGTAAATAGTGCCTGCAGCCAGTCAGAAAATTACCCCCTGAATATTTTAGCCTGCGTAAGCTAGAAAGAACTTTATGTGCATTTTAGGGCATAGTCCTCTTAGTACTGTGTAAACATTTACAAAACCCTAAAATAATTGTGCACCTTTGTATTGTGCAAGATGAAGCCCGTTATCAACTGGCAAGTTATTAGGGATGTGCAATTGTTTAGGATGAATTAGGAAATTTCAATGAAATTGCCTAATTTGTCCTGGTTCGGGGAACCCGAAAACCGATCCAAATTTTCACGAAATTTTGGGTTAGTGCACGCTAACTTAAAATGTTAGAACGCACTAACTCCCGAATTACAAAAGTCCGAACCACGGGAAATACGAAATTTCCCGCAGCAGGTCGAAAACGAAAGGTTCGGGCTTTGCATATCTCTACAGGTTATGAGGGTATAAAAAGGGAGTGAGAGAGTTCCACCTCCTCCCCAACCAGTGCATATTCCCATGCACTCCCTCTGAACAATGCACCAGCTTCCACACCATAGACCTCCATTCACCCAGTCTCTTACCCTAGTATTAACAACTAGTTCCAGCTTTCTCGCAGCTTTCTCATTAGCTACAAAAACAGTAGCATTTTGCTGATCACAAACAACGAACATTGTAAACCCTTATGGAACTGATGTTACCACTGTTATTACATGAAATGGGCAAAATGGGCTCTCCTGTGTCACCTCCCAGAGACCAGGGAATGGGACTCTAAAAGAAATGCCTCAGACTTTGATTGCTTGTACTGAAACATAGAGGAAACATTATTCACTTTTTTTTGTGATCTGTACCATTTTTGTTTTTCTGTCATTTTATTTATTTATTTATTTATTGTCGATTACTTCTAGTTGGTCAGTGGGTAATTGGAGTTCTTGCAGTCAGTCCTGTGGGATAGGAGAACAGCTACGGGAGGTCCAGTGTGTACAAAAGAACTACCACAAGCTGGAGGATGTGGCAGGTTACCTGTGCCCTAAGCCTATCCCTGCTAGTAGGCAGCTATGCAACACCCAGAACTGTCCACCTGAATGGAGTGTGGGACCATGGTCAGAGGTAAGTCCAACATGATTAAATAACTTAGCAATTTTGTATGGCATTTTAGTTATAGCAAACTAAAAGAGGACAAGGTAAATCATGAGACAAATATCCAGCCAAAGCCTATGGAGGCTTGGCTCTGCCACCTCCCCTTAACAACTTATCAATAAATCTGACTTCAGGGCTTACACTGCTTCTTTTAATACCATGTCCCTTCTTTGGCCATATTTAGCCCCCTCTACCCCATCAAAAAAAGCAACATTTTTTGAGGTTGCTTTTAAATCTTAATTCCTGGCTCCTCCTGTTCCTAAACCTTGTTGACTTTTAACCATGTTTACTGTAATAAACACATTTCCCGAAGACTCTTCTTTATCTTATCTGTGTGTCTTGACTGGACTGTAAGCTCCATATATCTTACGTGTTTTTGTCTAGCACTGTCTATGTCTAGTAGCACTATAGGAATGATGAGTAGTAGTAGTAATAGGAGTAATAAAGGATCAGAGTTATCAAAGATTGTTCTTATACGAGAGGGAGAACACCCTCAAAGAAAAGAGGCTCAATGTGTCTGACGTTTTATATGATGGGGTAAACATGGGTGATTGTTATGATGTTTGTAATCATAGCAATGAAAACGTGTTTTCTTTTTCTTACAAAATTAGAACTTAAATATCATAAAAGTATCTTGTGAAATTAGAGGACAGTAATAATTAATACAGATTAATATTCATAAAAGCATAACAAGGATAACTATCCTGCTAAGGTTAGCATAAGCTACCAGAGTTGCTGTCAGGGTATTGCTTTGACAGCAACATTGGTAACTTATACCAGTGTTTCCCAACCTTCTCAAGCCTAAGGCACACATACATTTACAAAACTGTTGTGTGGCGTCCCACCTTCCAGGAAGCAGTCAGTGCAGACATAGAGAGGACTCATATGGCCAAAAAAAGAGATAGGTAAGCACTGAAAGCCCCACCATTCTCTCTTCCAAATTTTAAAACAAAGTGGTGGTGGGGGGGGGGGGGGGTGGCAGAGACACACAGGGACTCAGCACAATGGATCAGCTCCCCCTACATACAAGTGCAGGGCAAGAGAGACATCAGGGTGATGCAGGCAGCTGGCTCGGACAGTTACCTTGGCTGCCGCATGAGGCTGCAAGAGCTCCTCTACTGCTGCTGCTCCCAGCATGCAGAATAAGTTGTATCCAGTGCTCAGTGCATGCTCTCCCTGTCTCATTTAGCCTGGGAGTAAGAGAAGTTGGAAAGACTCAAAAGAGACAGCTCAGGAAGTGCTGTGTTTACTGTGCTTGCAGAACAAAGCAGGGCCTAGCTATCCATTCCAGTTCATGCTGTAGTTAGGAAGAAGAAGCATGTATGGTTACACATGTTCTCAGAAAGGGGATCCTACATGCTTAAGAGCCACCGCTGGTGCCTCTTCTTGCTGTGAGCTGCTGAGAGCAGAGCCCAAGTGCTGGTCTGGGTCTGAGCATTAGACGGAGGTGACTATTCCATGGCACATCTGCTCAGGTCTGAAGGCACACTGGTTGGGAAACCCTGAACTTATACTACCAGGGTTGCTGTCAAAGCAATAATGGACATGCAGGTTCTAAGCTCCCTACAGCGATAAGGGGCTTAGGGAGTTCTGGGTGGAATGGGAGGTTTAGGACACTGGGGGGAGGGAAATGTGGGGCTTCTGGAGAGGGCAACTCAATTTGTATTTTGTGATTTCTGGGGGGGAGGAGTGGAAAGGCTTTTCTGGCCTATAGGCACCTTACATGTATATATTTTGGGGGGAAATCAACTGGTAGAGCCTTCTTTTGTTTCACTAGGGTAGGGGAGAGGGAGTTTGAACAGGCTGGCAGGCCCACTCATTTTTTTAAAACTGTACATTGCTACTTAACTGGCTATAATCTTTAAGGTTAAAGTTATCCGGGAACATGTTCCCAGTGAACTTTAACCGTGCTCTTACCAGTGTCTAGAGTTAGTCAAACTCCAAATATCAGATTTAGTCAGATAAGTTATCTGACTAATTCAGCTCTGCCCTGAACATTCCTGAAACACCTCCCACTTATCCAGATAATGACTTAACTGGATAAACCTTTTTCAGATAACTGGCAACAATATTCAAAATTCAGCATCAATCTATATAACTCAAAAGCTAGCCAGGTAAATGCCTTTGAATATCGACCTCATAATATCTGTGTGAGCTGAGTAATATTCTAACAGGGGAAGTGCTGGTGAGCACTAAGAAGATTGTTGCTTAATCGGACCTGATGAGGTTCATCCCAGGATACTGAGGGAGCTCAGAGATGTGCTGGCGGGTCCGCTGTGTGACCTGTTCAATAGATCCTTAGAAACAGGAGTGGTGCCGAGTGATTGGAGAAGAGCTGTGGTGGTTCCGCTTCACAAGAGTGGGAACAAAGAGGAGGCTGGTAACTACAGACCGGTTAGCCTCACTTCGGTGGTGGGAAAAGTAATGGAGACACTGTTGAAAGAGAGAATAGTGAACTATCTACAGTCGGGAGAATTGCTGGACCAGAGGCAGCATGGATTCACCAGGGGAAGATCCTGTCAGACAAATCTGATTGACTTTTTTGACTGGGTAACCAAAGAATTGGATCAAGGAAGAGCGCTCGATGTCATCTACTTGGATTTCAGCAAAGCTTTTGATACTGTCCCGCACAGGAGACTGGTGAATAAAATGAGAAGCTTAGGAGTGAGTGCCGAGGTGGTGACCTGGATTGCAAACTGGTTGACGGACAGAAGACAATGTGTGATGGTAAATGGAGCTCTCTCTGAAGAGAGGGAGGTTTTAAGTGGTGTACCACAAGGATCGGTGTTGGGACCGGTCCTGTTCAATATATTTGTGAGCGACATTGCGGACGGGATAGAAAGTAAGGTTTGTCTTTTTGCGGATGACACTAAGATCTGCAACAGAGTGGACACGCCGGAAGGAGTGGAGAGAATGAGACGGGATTTAAGGAAGCTGGAAGAGTGGTCGAAGATATGGCAGCTGAGATTCAATGCCAAGAAGTGCAGAGTCATGCATATGGGGAGTGGAAATCCGAATGAACTATATTCGCTGGGGGGAGAAGGGCTGATGTGCACAGAGCAGGAGAGAGACCTTGGGGTGATAGTGTCTAATGATATGAAGTCTGTGGAACAATGTGACAAGGCGATAGCAAAAGCCAGAAGAATGCTGGGCTGCATAGAGAGAGGAATATCGAGTAAGAAAAGGGAAGTGATTATCCCCTTGTACAGGTCCTTGGTGAGGCCTCACCTGGAGTACTGTGTTCAGTTCTGGAGACCGTATCTACAAAGAGACAAGGACAAGATGGAAGCGGTACAGAGAAGAGCGACCAGGAAGGTGGAGGGTCTTCATCGGATGACATACGA
The DNA here is from genome assembly GCF_901001135.1 of Rhinatrema bivittatum. Classification (NCBI taxonomy): domain Eukaryota; kingdom Metazoa; phylum Chordata; class Amphibia; order Gymnophiona; family Rhinatrematidae; genus Rhinatrema; species Rhinatrema bivittatum. The sequence goes on from NC_042616.1 coordinate 382,588,300, forward strand.
GGAGAGATTGAACAATCTAAATATGTACTCCCTGGAGGAAAGGAGGAGCAGGGGTGATATGATTCAGACTTTCAGATACTTGAAAAACTTTAATGATCCAAAGACAATGACAAACCTTTTCCATCGGAAAAAAATCAGCAGAACCAGAGGTCACGAGCTGAGGCTCCGGGGAGGAAGACTAAGAACCAATGTCAGGAACTATTTCTTCACGGAAAGGGTGGTGGATGCCTGGAATGCCCTTCCGGAGGAAGTGGTGAAGTCTAAAACTGTGAACGACTTCAAAGGGGCGTGGGATAAAAACTGTGGATCCATCAAGTCTAGAGGGCGTGAATAAAGAGGAGGCATTCAAACACTGCACGGAGCGGCAGTAGCCACAGAGGCATTCACGGAGCGGAATGCCAGTGGCCAGTAGTTGGTGTTCCACCTTCACAGAGCGGAAGGATGGAGGGCTGCTATCTCAAAACATAAAAAAATAAAAACAGGGGTGGGTAAGAGTATGGGGTAAGGGTGTGGCCTGCTTGTTACAGCGGTTGCTACCCCTAATTGAGCTGGACGTTCACTTGGATGCAGTTACGGCACTGCTCTCTAAATTGGTGACGGGGGGGAGGGGAATTAGGGCTGGAGGGTACTGGAAGCCAATAGTAACAGGTGAGAGAGAAAAAAGGGGAAAAAAATGGATAAAGTGCGTAGCTTGCTGGGCAGACTAGATGGGCCTGGAATGCCCTTCTGGAGGAAGTGGTGAAGTCTAAAACTGTGAACGACTTCAAAAGGGCATGGGATAAACACTGTGGATCCATCAAGTCTAGAGGGCGTGAATAAGGAGGAAGCATTCAAACACTGCATGGAGCGGCAGTAGCCACAGAGGCATTCACGGAGCGGGATGCCAGTGGCCAGTAGTTGGTGTTCCACCTTCACGGAGCGGAAGGATGGAGGGCTGCTATCTCAAAAAAAATAAAAAATAAAAAAATAAAAACAGGGGTGGGTAAGAGTATGGGGTAAGGGTGTGGCCTGCTTGTTACAGCGGTTGCTACCCCTAATTGAGCTGGACGTTCACTTGAATGCAGATACGGCGCTGCTCTCTAAATTGGTGGTGGGGTGGAGGGGAATTAGGGCTGGAGGGTACTGGAAGCCAATAGTAACAGGTGGGAGAGAAAAAAAAGGGGAAAAAAATGGATAAAGTGCGTAGCTTGCTGGGCAGACTAGATGGGCCGTTTGGTCTTCTTCTGCCGTCATTTCTATGTTTCTATGTTTCAGAACTCCTTGCCTTTTCTGCTTCTACTCCTGCCCATCTTGCTGTACAAATTTTCTGCACTGCTAAAACTACTCCACAGAATGTCGAATTCCAAATCTGGGAAGATTGAGGCGGCTTGTGAGCTCGCTTCTGTGACTGAATGAACAAAACATGACCCTCCATTCCCGGAGAAAGACCCAGCAAGCAGAACATCTACTGCTCAGAATTCGATCCTCGCTGAACTACAACACTGGACACGGAAACCACCTGTGTTATTAAAAATTGGAACTTTCGAATTTGGTTGCTAATGTTGCTGCCTTATCCCCACATATTGATACACTAGAACGTAGAATGGATACTTGTGAAGAAGCAAAGGCTGGAATACAAGACTTAATGCACAAATATACTGCTCTGCAGTGTGACTTTGAAGATTTGTCTAACAGCAATAGACGAAATAGCATCCGCATCCTCGGTATGCCTGAGGGCAGAGAAGGCTCCGATATACTACCTTTTCTCACGCATTTAATATCTGCAAGTCTGGATAGACACTTCGATCCTCCGCTCGAGATCAAGCGGGCCCACTGCACTCCATTGTGACAGTAACTTCATGCATCACACCCGAGGCCTATTATTCTCAAAATCTTAAGATATCTGCAAGTTCTAGTGATATTGGAGTCCACTAAGGCTAAATCACTGATTATATTTGATACCATGTGCCTTACCTTCGTTCCCGACCTAGCAAAAACCATGGCTGCTCGTCGCAAGTCTTTTCTGGGCCTGTGTCTGTGCCTTCACAACATGGGCGCTCAGTACGACCTCCTTTATCTGGCACGGATGCAGGTAATGCACAACAACTCTACACATTTCTATGAGGATCCATCTGAGTTGGCCACTTAACTTAATAGCCTGAGACTGTCCTCCTCAATGACCACCTGAAGATCAGGCTTGTACTATTGCCTTCTCTTCTTTGTTGACGTCATGATGTTTGCATTACTGTGGAACTGTTTGGCAACATGTTTTTTATATTTTCTTTTCCCTCCCTTTTTGCAATATCATGCCGCTATCACTTTTTCCTTGTCTATTTTCAGTGGCGCCTGGTCAATTTATTCTTTTTGTTCCTCTCTATTATCGGAGGTGCATTTTTTCTTATTATGCCATCTTTACCTTTTTCTAACATGCCATAACCTCCGGAGATGAGATATTGCCTCAATATTGTTTTCCTTTTTTCCTCGCCAGTAATTTTTCTACTATTACACTGACTTTAATCCGACTTTATCTCTCCATGCCATGTACTGAGATGTAGCAGTTCTTTATATCATGCTTTTCAAATGTTTCTTTTATTTGACTCTCTCTGCATGGAATTTGAATTTAGCTGTATTATGTCTATGGCTGTTTGGCTTTATTGGAATAGTTTCCCTTATCCCAGCTCTCATTCTTCCCTCACTGATTTTTGTTTTCTCATGGGCAGAGATTTCTGCTGTTCCTTTCCATGTTGGAGATCTGAGCTGCCTATTTCCTTGCCCCATCAACTCCATCTGAATTTTTCCTCCTAGGAATTGTGTTGCGCATCCCGTCTGCATTAGGCCCATGCCTGGGCCTGCTCACCTTGCTCCTGCACTGTCAGGCCCGGGCCGTCCTCTCCTGCTGCCAGTGCCTACCATCCGCGGCGCTCCAAGGTGGCATCTCCCAGGCCCTCCACGTCAGGCCTAGCTCCATGCCAGGGCGCAGCGTCCTCTACGGCTCTGGCCCCACCTCTAGTCACGCATGCGCGGACCTCCCAGCTCTTTGAAGGGCCAAGGATGGGAACCAGCTCTGCGGCACAGCCTGATGATGTGTTCCTGCATCCTTCCCAGGTAGTACTCTTATGGACTGATCTCTGGTACTGACCTCTGCCTGCCTGACCATCCTCTTGCCTGCCACCTGGAACTGACCTCTGCCTGCCTGACCACTCTCTTGCCTGCCACCTGGAACTGACCTCTGCCTGCCTGACCATTCTCCTGTCTGCTGCCTGGAACTGACCTCTGCCTGCCTGACCATTCTCTTGTTTGCCGCCTGGAACTGACCTTCGCTTGCCTTGACTACGCTCGGACTGACCTTGGTATTGACCCCTGCTTTGGTTGATCACTTCTGGACTGATACTCTGGCTCTGACCCTGCGCTTCACTCGGACACTCTCTTCTGGCCTACTGTGACTACCAGACCAACCTGCTGGGAATCCACTCGTAGCTTCCACCCGACTAGACCCACAGGCGCTGCCTGTCTTGCCCGGAGAATCTTCCTTAACTGTGACCTCCCTGAGGTCTCCGGAGCTTCCATTTTGGGTCTAGTCCATCCTATCTGCATCAGCTGCGCACCCTTGCTCGTGGTGGGCACACCTCTCCGCTGCTTCTCCGGGAGACCATCTGAGGCCAACCTAAGTCCAGGCGGCCCGGAACCCAAGGGCTCAACCTGCAGAAACCCCGGACTGTTATTGGTTAAGCTCCAGTTAGCCTCTGTCTCCTCGTGTGCTCCGCCTCCTGGTGGCAGGCGCTGTCTGGGTCCAACCAATCCTGCACCAGGCCAAGGGTCCACCTTCAGCGCAACAGATTGTTTTGCGAAATTTTTCATTTTCTTTTGTTATCCTTCCTTCCCCTCCCCCTGGATCTTTGCATTTTTTATTTACATGTCCTCCTGCCACTAATCTAACACCCAGTTTATTTGTGACTCCTATCCTTATGTTTTGGTACACCACAGCCACCCATTGATTCTTCTTATTCCTAATGATAGCTGATTTACATTTATTTACCTTCAATGTGAATGGCCTCAATCATTGCATCAAGCACAAAAAGCTCCTTGCCCGTCTTAAGTCACTGCACCCACATATTGTCTTTTTATAGGAAACCCATTTATCTCATGCTGAGTCCCTCAAGCTCAAGCAAGATTGGGTTGGACAAGTTTTGGGGTTTTTTTTTGCTTCTGCGGTTCATAAGTCACTGTCCCTACACTGTCCCTACAACTTATTCAACTGACTTCAGATCCAGGAGCTCGCTGGGTGGCCGCAGTTGTGTCCATCTACAACACTCAGCTATTGCTATTAAATGTTTATGCTCCCAATGTTGATGTTTCCACCTTTTACAGTGAAGTTCTTACTGTATTGCATATGCATGCTCACATTCCTGTCATCATGGGAGGAGATTTTAACCAGCCTCTTGACTTAATCATGGACTGACAGTCTGCTGCCCCTCCCAGGTCCTCTATGTCCCATGCAGCTGTAAAGAGTCTCATCTCTTCTTACCATCTTGTTGATCCCTGGAGATTGTTACACCCCATAGATAAAGATTTTACCTTATTTCCTTCCCTCATCATTCTTATTCCTGCATAGATTACTTTTACATTTCTAGTTCCTTAATGCACTCAGCATTCTCCTCTAAAATTTCTTCTAATCTATTGTCTGATCATGCTATAGTCTCTCTATCTATCTAGATGATCCCACTTTTATGTCTAAAATTTCTGCTTTTGTTGGCGAGTTTTTTACCCTTCATACCTCCGCAGAACTCTCGCAACAAACAGGGGAAGCCCTCAAGGCTACCCTGTGAGGTGAGATTTTTGCCTTTTCGGCCCACTCCCGCAAGGCCATCCAGACTCAACTCATTGATCTAGAGTGCCAAATTTCATGCTTAGAATTGGCTCAAATCCAGTCACTAGATGCCACTCTACTGCAACAACTGTATAGATTAAAATACTAATATAACACCCTCTTTAGCAACCTAGCGGGTAAAGCTATCTTTCTTCAGAAGTTCAGATATTATTCAGAGCAAAATAATTCCAGAAGAATACTGTAATGCCAGTGAATTGCTGCTCTTAAGTCTCTCACAGGGGTAGTACTTTCCACCTAAAAGAAATTCTTTGAGTTTCAGAAATATTATCTTTCTCTTTACACTTCTGAGCCTCGCCATGACTCTTCCCTCATTTCCTAATTTCTCTCCACGCTGGAACATCCTACTTTAACTTCAGTAGATCAGGAAAGATAGACCGATCACCTAATCTCTGAACTTTTTGACAGGCTCCAAGGGGCCAAGATATTTACTAAATTAGACCTCAGAGGAGCATATAACTTGGTCAGGATATGCCGGGACTATGAATGGTAAACCGCATTTAACACCTGTGACGGCCATTTTGAATATTTAGTAATTCCGTTCGGCTTCTGCAACGCCACGGCAGTATTTCAGAATATGATGAACGAAATCTTCAGAGATATGCTCTACAGTTGCATAGTGGTATATTTGGATAACATTCTGGTTTTTTCACGAGACCTTCAAAGCCACCACTTGTGCATCGCCAACGTCTTACAACACCTGAGAGATAACCAGTTATATGCCAAACTGGAGAAATGCTCCTTTCACCAGGAGACTGTGTCCTTTCTCGGCTATGTGGTATTGAGTCAGGGGTTCCAAATGGATCCACAAAAGACTAAGTGTATTCAGGATTGGCTTCAACCCACAGGTCGTAAAGCACTTTGAAAATTCCTGGGTTTCACTAATTACTAGAGGTCATTCATCCACCATTATTCTACACTGTCTACCCCACTCACAGTTATGACTCGAAAGGGAGCCAATCCCTCCCAGTGATCATCTGAAGCCGTGACCGCCTTCCAAGAACTCAAGGAGGTATTCCTATGAGAACCATGCTTATGTCACCAAGATCCCCGACGACCCTTCATCGTCAAAGTAGACGCTTCAGACGTCAGTGTTGGTGCATTCCTCAGCCAGCATTCAGCCAATCACACCATGCATCCATGTTCATTCTTCTCCTGATGCTTCTCACCTGCAGAGTTTAATTATGGAATCGGGGACAAGGAATTACTGGAGATTAAATTAGCCTTCGAGGAGTGGCGTCCCTGGCTCGAGGGAGCACAGCACCAAATCACAGTTTACACTGACCACAAGAACCTCTATTCAAATATAATACAGCAACTGGGATAACTAACTATGCTTAATTGCATAAGTAGTGATACAATAGGCAGGAAAAGGAAAGTAATGCTGTTTCTGTATAAGTCATTAGTGAGATCCCAGGTTGAGTACTCTGTTAATTCTGGAGGCCTTACCCTCATATAAAGATGATGGAAATGGCTCAGAAAAGGGCTACTAAAAGGCTTATACCACAAACTCTAAAGAGATCCTGAAAGCACGCAAAATGTACCGTACTCACTGGGAGAAAGAAGGGAAAGAGGGATATGACCGAAACATTCACATATTTGACAGGCTTTAATCAAGTAGAGGAAGCTGACATTTTTCATGGAAATGGAAATTTCAATTTGCAATGTGCACTACGTTAGCCATCAAGCTAGGTTGAGAGAACATTGTACAAATCTTATCTTTTTGTGAGTTTCCTCACTCCGAAGGACATCAAATCTTCACAAGAGTGTGAAATCCAGCCCCGGACTCCTCCTCAGTCCCTCCCCTTTTAAAAATTTGCTTCGCACCATGCGTTATGGTGCTTATCGCATGTGTTGAGGCATTTTTGCATTAAGGCATTTTTCGCATGCGAAAATGCCTTAATGCATGCAAAAATGCCATAACGCAATTTGATAAATGACCCTATTAGATTGTAAGGCCTCGGGGAATATGAAAATATCTATACTACATGAATACAGAGACATGATGGCAGAAAAAGACTGTATAGCCCAATTAACTTAGCTTTATAATATCCATCACTTCCTTAGAGATCCCCTTATTTATCCCGCGCTTTCTTGAATTCACGTACTGTTTTTGACTCAACCACTTCCACTGGGAAGCTGTTCCATGAATTCACCACCCTCTTTGTAAAGAAATATTTCTTAAGATTACTCTTGAGCCTACCCCTTTTCATCCCATGACCCCTCATTCTAGAGTTTCCTTTCAATTAGAAAAGGCTCAATCCCTGTGCATGAAAGCATATGAGATATTTAAATGTCTCTGTCATATCTCCCCTATCTCCCCTTTCCTCTAAGGTATACATATTTAGATCTTTAAAATATATTTTAAAATGAAGACAACCACTGGCTATTTTACTAGCCATCCTCTGGATCAACTCCATCCTGTTTATATCTTTTTGAAGGTGCTCCAGAATTCTACACAGTATTCCAAATGAGGTCAAATCGGTAACCTATACAGGGGCAGTATCACCTCCCTTTTTCTGCTGACCATTTCTCTCCCTATGCATCCAAGTATCTTTCTGGCTTTTGCCATTGCTTTATCCACTTGTTTGACCACCTTAAGATCATCAAATACAATCACCCTCAGTTTGCAATTTTCCTCCAATACTGTTCCTATCCCTTGGGTTTTTGAAGCCTAACTGCATTACTCTGCATTTTTTAGCATTAAATCTTAGCTGGCAGAACCTAGACCACTCCTTGAGCTTCATTAAATCCCTCTTCATGTTTTCCACACTTTTCTGGCTGTCCACCCAGATTTTGGTATAATTGGTAAAAAAAAACAAACCTTTCTTAACAATCCTTCCACTATGTGGCTCATGAAAATGTTGAAAAGAACTGGTGAATGACCAATCCCTGACACACATTGCTAGTAACACCCCTCAATCTCCATTTACCACTATCCTTTGTCACGTCAGGATTCATACCAAGAGCATTCAATTTATTTATGTCTGCTATACAGAACCATATGAAAGTCCTTATCAAGTAAACTACATCTAGCTCTCAGCCTCTCTCCCTTGATCCAGCTGTCTGGTTATCTAATCAAAGAAATTGATCAGATTCATCTGACAAGATTTACCTCTGGTAAAACCTTTCTGCTTCGGATCTTGCAGTCCATCGGATTCCAAAAACTGCACTATCCTCTGTTTTAGCATCAATTCCATTCATTTTCTCACCACACAGATCAGACTAACTGGTTTATATTTCCCAACCTCCTCCTTACTTTCACTTTTATGAATAGGTACTATATATCCAACCATCTTAAGTCCTCTGGAACCATTCCAGACTCTAAAGAAGCATTGGAAAAATCAACTAGTGGAGCTGCCAGGACATCTCTAAGTTCCCTTGGTACTTTCGGCTGTATCCCATCCAGCCCCATCGCCTTATCTACTTTAAGTTTAATAACACAAGGAGTCAAGACCTGCACTCGGCTCAATACCCAGATCACCCCCCAAAGAACACATAACACCATTTATTTATTTTAGCTTTATAACAGGCTACAGTTTATTCACCAACCCATGCCCTAATAGACAACTAACATGGCAACTTAGCAATGATAACAAACAACCCCCCCCCCCATTGACTTCCCCCCAACCTCCCCCGAATGTTCTTCCACCTCGCCCCAGTGGTATAGCCCCCTCCATCCCCCCCCCCCCCCCCACAAATTTGTCCCACCTTGCTACCAGCGTGGGCAAACTTGGCCATGAGTTTTAGCCCCTCAGCTCACTGGCCATCCCATGTAGGAGCTCCACCCCCCCCCCCCCCACCCTTTAGCCCTTTTTAACCCCACATTCCTTCAACAATCCCTTGGGCTCGGTTTCTGCCACAAACAAGAGAGGAGCTTGCCGCCCTTGTTCACCCACTGTGGCCTCCAACCTACCTATTTTTTTTCTTTTGCAAAACCTTCTCCAACCCCTCCTGCCAATCATTATTTAACAGATTCATTCCAATCCATTCCAATGTCAGATAAATGGATTGCATCCCCTCAGAAAAAACCTTCATCCACCCCCCATGACCAACTATGTTGTACCCAAAATACCCCTTCATGAATCACCCATTTTCCAATTTGCTTGTTCATCTTGGGCACCCCTGACTTCCATAAAACACTAGGGATGTGCAGCAGGGACGGATTTGTCCCATTCGGTATTCGTATTCGTCGGGACCCAAATCCATTGCATCCATTCTCGGGGGACCCCGATCTGTTCATTAGTTACATATGTATTTGTTTCCCAAAAAAAACCCCATCCCAACCCTTTAAATTGAATTAACTACAACTCCCCACCCTCCTGACCCTCCCCCCCAGACTTGCCAAAAGTCCCTGGTGGTCCAGTGGGGGTCCTGGAGTGATCTCCTGCACTCGGGCTGCCGGCTGCCAGTATTCAAAATGGTGCTGATACCCTTTGACCTTACTATGTCACAGGGGCTACCAGTGCCATTGGTCGGCCCCTGTCACATGGTAGGAGCAATGGATGCCCGGCGCCATCTTGTGCTAAGGTCACAGGCTATCGGCCCATTTTGAATACCGGCAGCCGACTGCCCGAGTGCAGGAGATCGCTCCAGGACCCCCGCTAGACCACCAGGGACTTTTGGCAAGTCTTGGGGGGTCAGGAGGGTGGGGGTTTATTCATTAGTGATACGTTGTATTTGTGGGGGTTTGCCATAAGTTTCGCGACCCCCACGAATACAACGAATATGGCATAAACGTTGCGGATTACCAATATGTTGCAAACGAATGCACACCCCTATAAAACACCATCTTTGCACCACAACCTAACAATGATGTCCGACCAACCAATCTTAACTTGTGGCCAGCGAATGAGAATTTGAGACAAGTCTTTTTTCACACATGTAACCCACGCCCTACACATTTTAAACCCCACAATATTACCCCCAAATGCAAGAGTAATATATCGGGTACCCCCACAAGCCCTCCCTTTCCCACAAGAAGGATAGGAGCTCGTCCCACTCCATGCCATGCTTGCTGAACCAAGCAACGGTCACGTTCCAGCTCTCGAGATCAAGGTGCTCGCTATACGGTCTCTTCAAAGCCCATTGTTGTGCCCAGTGCACATAGGAGTGGCCCACAATCCAGATGTACTCCTGTTTTCCCGCCACCCTTCCGTGCTCTGTAAAGAGAAAAAACTATTATTTGCAGCACCACCAACCCCGCCCCCATGGCCCCTGTCCACCCTCCAACTCCTCCCCACTTCATCCCCAGGCAAACAGAAAAGTCTGATATCCTTTCTCCTTCCTTTAGTTTTTGTTTTTTTTTTCAACTGCACATAAGACAGGAAAGCCTTGAACTTCCACCTCCTTATTTCCTGTGTGCCCCCTCCTGATATGCCCTGTAGCAGCACCTACTAATTTACAAAGAATGCAAACTATACGTCTTTGCATCCTTCCCTGAGGCATGCACTGCCATCTGCAATACTCTTTAAAAAATAAAAAAAAAGGTATTTATATCTCTATGGGAGGCCCACCTAGTCACTCGAGGTTTAGGTATTAGTGTAGGGGTAAGGGGCCACTTTGACATTCAGAGTGAGACGTATGAACAGAACAGTGCTCTCTTGTGAAGATTTGATGACTTTCGGAGTGAGGAAACTCACCCAAAGATGAGATTTGTGCAATGTTCTCTCAACCTAGCTTGATGGACTCTCTACCTGGGTAACATCAAGCTAGGTTGAGAGAACATTGCACAAAAGTCATCAAATCTTCACAAGAGAGCACTGTTCTGTTCGTACATCTCACTTTGAATGTCAAAGTGGCCGCTCACAGATACTAACACTAGGGATGTGAATCGTTTTCCATATCGTCTTAACGATAGAAATCGTGTGGCAGGGCAAGAAAATCGTCTTAGGCACGATTTTTTAGTTAAAAAATCGTTAAAAATCGTTTTTTCCGATTAGTGCGCACTAACTCGAGTTAGTGCGCACTAACTGGGAGTTAGTGCGCACTAACTGAAAATGATACAATTTGACACTTTTCAGGTCAGTTAAGGTCAGTTTAGGAATGAATATGTATTCCTATTGGCTGCCCTCTTATTTATTCATGTTACCAAGTTTCCTACTGACAGTATATGGGGGATGGGAAATGGAAACAGTTGGTAGCTTGACAAAACAAGTAATGTGATCAGTCAATGTGACTAGAACTTGTGCCCTAACCCTGATACCAGGGGTATTGTGATCTTCCTGCACACAGTGCCCTATCCCTATTAATACCAGGAGTGTTGTGATCTTCCTGCACACAGTGCCCTATCCCTAATACCAGGGGTGTTGTGATCTTCCTGCACACAGTGCCCTATTCCTGATACTGGGGGTGTTGTGATCTTCCTGCACACAGTGCCCTATTCCTGATACCGGGGGTGTTGTGATCTTCTTGCACACATCCCAATATCAGGGATAGGGCACTGCATGCAGGAAGATCACAACACTCCTGGTATTAATAGGGATAGGGCACTGCATGCAGGAAGATCACAACACTCCTGGTATTAATAGGGATAGGGCACTGCATGCAGGAAGATCACAACACCCCTGGTATCAGGGATAGGGCACTGTGTGCAGGAAGATCACAATACCCCGGAGGAGTGAGGGTCAGGCAGCTCCCCCCTGTCTGTGAAGCCAGCCTCTCACTAGTAATGCAGGGAGGGAGCTGTCTCAGACTTCACCATCCTCCCCCCCCCCCCCCCTTACCCACACACCATTCACTAGCTGGGACATGGGGGAAGTCAGGAGTGAGGGACAGGCAGCTCCCCCCTGTCTGTGAAGCCAACCTCTCACTAGTAATGCAGGGAGGGAGCTGTCTCATACTTCACCATCCTCCCCCCAACCCCTCACCCACACACCATTCACTAGCTGGGACATGGGGGAAGTCAGGAGTGAGGGTCAGGCAGCTCCCCCCTGTATGTGAAGCCAGCCTCTCACTAGTAATGCAGGGAGGGAGCTGTCTCAGACTTCACCATCCTCCCCCCCCCCCCTCACCCACACACCATTCACTAGCTGGGACATGGGGGAAGTCAGGAGTGAGGGTCAGGCAGCTCCCCCCTGTCTGCGAAGCCAGCCTCTCACTAGTAATGCAGGGAGGGAGCTGTCTCAGACTTCACCATCCTCCCCCCCCCCCCCCCTCACCCACACACCATTCACTAGCTGGGACATGGGGGAAGTCAGGAGTGAGGGTCAGGCAGCTCCCCCCTGTCTGTGAAGCCAGCCTCTCACTAGTAATGCAGGGAGGGAGCTGTCTCAGGCTTCACAATCCTCCCCCCCCCCTCACCCACACACCATTCACTAGCTGGGACATGGGGGAAGTCAGGAGTGAGGGTCAGGCAGCTCCCCCCTGTCTGTGAAGCCAGCCTCTCACTAGTAATGCAGGGAGGGAGCTGTCTCAGACTTCACCATCCTCCCCCCCCCCTCACCCACACACCATTCACTAGCTGGGACATGGGGGAAGTCAGGAGTGAGGGTCAGGCAGCTCCCCCCTGTCTGTGAAGCCAGCCTCTCACTAGTAATGCAGGGAGGGAGCTGTCTCAGACTTCACCATCCTCCCCCCCCCCCTCACCCACACACCATTCACTAGCTGGGACATGGGGGAAGTCAGGAGTGAGGGTCAGGCAGCTCCCCCCTGTCTGTGAAGCCAGCCTCTCACTAGTAATGCAGGGAGGGAGCTGTCTCAGACTTCACCATCCTCCCCCCCCCCTCACCCACACACCATTCACTAGCTGGGACATGGGGGAAGTCAGGAGTGAGGGTCAAGCAGCTCCCCCCTGTCTGTGAAGCCAGCCTCTCACTAGTAATGCAGGGAGGGAGCTGTCTCAGACTTCACCATCCTCCCCCCCCCCCCTCACCCACACACCATTCACTAGCTGGGACATGGGGGAAGTCAGGAGTGAGGGTCAGGCAGCTCCCCCCTGTCTGTGAAGCCAGCCTCTCACTAGTAATGCAGGGAGGGAGCTGTCTCAGACTGGTATCAGGGTTAGGGCACTGTGTGCAGGAAGATCACAACACTCCTGGTATTAATAGGGATAGGGCACTGTAAGAGATGACTGTAGTAGATTGAATAAAGATCTGATGTTTCTGCTCTCCTCACACCAAACAAAAACAACACACAAGCAGAGAAGCCCTTCTTACAAAGCTGAGCTAGTGAGTTAAGTAGGAGGAAAAGTAAACATACTGGTGCCAGTGTGGCTACTTAAAAAATACACTTACCAACAATCAATTACATATATTTGAACTGTGTACAGTTCCAGCCAGGACCACCTTTCTAAAATGCACAGTGATTGGCAAATTCAACATGCACTAGCATTTCAGGTGCCTGCTAACAAAAATAATAAACAAACAAGTTCTAGTCACGTGAGTGCTGATCATTACATTACTTTTTTTGTCAAGCTTCCAACTGTTTCCATTTCACATCCCCCCAACCATATTGGTAACATCAATAGATAAGAGCACAGCCAGCCAATAGGAATACATACATACATATTCATTCCTAAGTGACCTTTACTGACCTGGGAAGTGTGAACACTTTGTTTCATTTTCTGTTGGTGTTCGTTAGTTTCCAGTTCCATTTCCCATCCCCCCAACCATCACCTCAGTGGTAACCTTGGTAACATCAATAGATAAGAGGGCAGCCAGCCAATAGGAACACATATTCATTCCTAACTGACCTTCAGTGACCTGGAAAGTGTTTATTTGTATCATTTTCAGTTAGTGCGCACTAACGGGGAGTTAGTGCGCACTAACTCGAGTTAGTGCGCACTAACACGATTTAACAATTTTTAACGATAAATCGTTAGAATTTCTATTGTATCGTGTTCTATAACGATTTAAGACGATATAAACATTATCGGACAATAATTTTAATCGTTGAAAAACGATTCACATCCCTAACTAACACTAATACCTAAACTCACCTCGAGTTACTAGGTGGGCCTCCCATAGAGATATAAATACCTATCTAGCATGCGGGCATTATGGCTAGGCTGTCTCTCTCTCTCTCTCTCTCTCTCTCTCTCTCTCTCTCTCTCTAACATTCAAAACAGCAATTAACATGTCATGCTGCTGCTAATACATATGAAGTCTAACCTTGCCCTATCAAGTTTACTGATGTCTGATTAATTGTTTAGAATCTGAAAATTTACAAAGTTGTTCAGGAACAAAAAAAATCAATCAGTCCCACATTTTACCACACAATTACAAGGATATTTCAATAGAAAAGATGCCCCCAAAGCCCTGACTTCCTGGCAGAAAGCCAAGAAGCTTTTTCTTCTTTCCTAAGTAATTCTCACCATATTGGGGAAAATCCTAATGTCTGCCTGGCCACAAAAGAGAACATTCAGATTCTTAAAGTAACATCATATTGTATAGCTAAGATTATATTCATAAATAAAAGAGACTAATAATGTTTTTCTTTCAACAGTTTCTTGAGTAGAAGATTCCAATATAGCTGTAAGTTTCTCAAAATCCAGTGAAGAGTGGGCAGCTTCTTCCTGCTTTTTATTAGAATGAAAAGGCAGGAAATAGCCCTTATTAAATTCAGGAATTTTATCTTAAGGAACATGTAAAATTTAAATAAAAAATGTCCTTAATGTCATGCGAGGTTGTTCATCAACAATCCAAGGAAAATTTAAGAACCATAAGTTTAAATGCCTCAAATTATTCTCTATATACTCCACTCTCCTAGACAGAATTTCACATCCCTTAATAAATATAGCATTAACTAAGTTTAACTGTTTAGGTTCATCTTCCAGAACAGTGATCTTCCCAGTCTGATCCTGAAATTGTCTAGAAGTATCGTGAGATAAATTTTCCAATCTAGTAAAAGTATCATTTACCTTGACTGACCAGGCTGTGAAAGAGGTAGCAAAGCTGGCCATCAGATCCCATAACGCCTCAAGTGTAACTATCGTTGGGTTAGAAGGCAAAACAAAGGGCAGAGCAGTCTCCGGCTCCATGAAAGACATTGCAGCTCCTTCAAACAGAGAAGGTGGCATCTCCACAACATTCAACAAATGCTCCTCCCGCGGCTGAGCAGAACCACCACCTGCAAAACCCAAGCCCTCGCTTGCCACCAAAGTCAAAATCTCGGAGCCATTCTGAACAGCATCTCACTTTGATACAGGCGCCTGCACGATGACAAAATCATCCAGCGCTATAACCACCGCAAGGGGGGCACTCCAAAGTGCCGGCGGAAGACAACCATCTAAAGAGCCAAGTGACGCTTCTTCCTTGGATGAACATGGCACTCCTTGACTGGGAATATCAATGGGGACTTCCATAGCACCTTCAGCAGCAGGAACCATGAACTCTGTGATGGAATGCTTACCAGGGAGGGGCAAGGGCTTGGCAGGGAAGACTGTCACCCTCCTCTTCCATTTCAAAAGCATCTGGAAGCAGTAACAAGGAAAAAACCACAACCATACAGGTTAGCAAAATTTGTGCCACCATCTTGACTCCTCCCCACCCCTATTAATCTACTTCTTAGTGGCCTCTTTTTCCTCTTTCCTTTATTTTCTTTCCTAACAAAAAGATTAGTTCCTCTTATGATATCTCCTTTTAATTTTGCCCAATGATCTTCTACTTCCCCTAGATTTTTCTACTCAGAGCTAATGCCTCCTTGAGGCATTCCCTCATTTTAAGAAAGTTAGTTTGCCTGAAGTCTAGGATTCTCACCTTTCAATGAGCCTTAATCTCTCGCACCCCAATACTGAACCACACCATTTGGTGATCACTGGATGCCAGATGATTATCCACTACAAAATCAGAAATACCATCCCTGTTGGTAAGCACCAGGCCCAGTATCACCATCTCTCATGTATGTTTCATTACCAGTTCTCCTTGCAGAGAATCCAGGTTCTCCCGGCTTCTACAATTCATTGCAGCCAAGATGTTCCAATCAACATCCTGTAAATTGAAATCCCCTAGCAGCAGCACCTCCCCTTTCACAGCTATCCTGTGAATATCCTCCATTAAATCTCTTTGTAACTCTTCTGTCTGTAATGGGGATCAGTATATTATACTATTATAAATAGATGTTCCATTCCCTGTTTCCAGATTCACCCCCCGTGCTTCCTCCTTACCTCATAAGCCCAGCAATGCTGTTGCTTTAATATTGTTTTTCTCAGGACATCTATCTGGTCAGCAGTTGGACTGATAGCAGGTATGACAGCTCTGGCAATAGAATGTTTTCCAGACATCCTTTAGTTCCTGGTAGTTTATGATACCTGTTGAAAGAAATAAGAAGACCTGCCAAATTCCCTGCCTATTCGTGAACTGTCCTGCAAGTCAAATTAGCTAGCCTGTGGAATCTAACTTCTACTTCTACACTCAGAATCCCTGTTTGTGATCCTGTTCACTTCCTTACTTAATGTTTGGAAGTATTTTATCTTATTCGTACAGACTACAAATATATATTTATAAATCTATGACATATGTAGTTTTGGATTGTTCCATTTGTAGGCTGTTGTTGCTAGAAGTGTAAAAATAAATCAGAGCAACCAGAAATTATTATTATTACCACAGGATCTATGATGATGCTACCAATCAACTCACAGGAAATTTACTTAACTTGTTCTATTTGCAGAAAATGCACAGGTTATCTCTGGTACCAAGGGATTTGAATTTAATAACTTTTTTTCACTAGTTCTGTTCAGCCTCTGCCTCTCAGTTTCTGTGCAGCTGGCTTGCTTCTTCTTTTATTTTGGGGTTTCTCAAAATTGCCATGGATTTTCACAGTATCTTGCTGGGGCACCTGCTTCAAAGTAGCAGTCCCTGCAGAATTTTTGTTATTATTAGGATTTTAAGGTAGATAGCACTACAATACAAATAAAAATTACAAGCAGAATATGCATTTTAGTTAATGTGTGGTTTCTCATTCATAAATATATATTTAGCTTAAAAACAAGCATCATAACTATACATCAGAGTTTCCAATGAACTAAAGTGTGTTAAGGTTCATGCAGAGTAGAAACACATTAAACACAGATTGCAAGTTAAAATATGTTTAATGTACTTTATGACTGTTAGTCTCGCTGTGCTTTTATATTATCTGCATTGATGTGAACATAAAGTTCATGAAAACTGATGTAATTTAAATGTTAATGAGCTGTACTGCATGCAAATTCATGCTAGGCAGCTCATTAATATTTGCATTAACCCACCAGTAGTGCAAACACTTAACTATGGTGTAATGAAAGCTACATTAGCCTCTAAAGGCTGGCTTGAACCCCGATGGGTGCTCTGATTCCCCCGCCCCAGCACGAAGTTCAGGATCCCTTGCACATCTACACATATCATGCAAAGCAAAGTGCTACATGCATTAACTTTGCTTTTATTTGTTTCTCCCCTCCCCCCCAACCCTACCTCCAGGATTTCAGGATGAATGCTTCTTTGGCCTGACCCCACCATCTGTCAAGTGCCTCCTCCCTGGCCTAACTCATCTAACATTAGGAATTTAATGCTGGGTGCAAGAGTGACGATGCCTCCCTCTTGCCCAAAATGATGCAGACTGGTTGTCATATGCCTCTATTCTTGCTGTAATGGGGGAGGGAGGAAAACTGGAGCCCCCATTGAGATGCATGTTTTCTGTAAGAGAAGAACACAAAGCCTTAAGGATTTCTCAGAGAGGTTTACTTAAGGTTTTGATTTACTGGTGGGTTAATGTAAATCTCATTGTGTATAGCAAAGCACCACGGTTAATGCCCTTTAGTACTCTTGGGGGGGGGGGGGCAATATTTGAATATTGGGGCACATTTCTGGCTAGTTTCAAGCGGATAAGTCTTTACCCAGCTAGAATCTAGCCAGATAAAAAAAGGCATGCTGGGAGTGTTCTTGGTTGGGGAAGTTACCCAGCTAACTTGGCCGATTTTAAACTGTACCCAGCTAAGAGGGTCATTTTCAATGCTTATCGCGTGCAATAAGCCACTATTGCATGCGAAAAGTCCTTTTTCACGTGCGATAGCATGCTGGGGGTGGAGAGGGGAGGAGTCGGGGCGGCGAGGCGGCATACTCCGCAGTGTGTTCACTGGCGGCGATAAGGTAAGCCACATTATCATCGCCAGTAGCACGCCCAATAGCACCACCTTTCATGGTGGTGCTATTGGGAGCAAAAGCCGGCAGTAAAAACACCGCGGTGGTTCAAAGGCTGCCGGCTTTTGCAGGTCTGCCCCCCCCCCTTCGCCCCTCCCCACCCCCCATTTTCTCTGGGTTCACCATTCTACGATAGAATGGTAAGTTAGCCGGATAACCTAAAGTTATCTGACTGCATGTAGCCAGATAACGTGATCTTAACTGACTATATTCAAAGCAATGTAGCTGGTTAAGAACATAAGAACATAAGAACATGCCATACTGGGTCAGACCAAGGGTCCATCAAGCCCAGCATCCTGTCTCCAACAATGGCCAGTCCAGGCCATAAGAACCTGGCAAGTACCCAAAAACTAAGTCTATTTCATGATACCATTGCTAGTAATAGCAGTGGCTATTTTCTAAGTCAACTTAATTAATAGTAGGTAATGGACTTCTCCTCCAAGAACTTATCCAATCCTTTTTTAAACACAGCTATGCTAACTGCACTAACCACATCCTCTGGCAACAAATTCCAGAGTTTAATTGTGCGTTGAGTAAGAAAGAACTTTCTCCGATTAGTTTTAAATGTGCCTCATGCTAACTTCATGAAGTGCCCCCTAGTCTTTCTATTATCCGAAAGAGTAAATAACCGATTCACATCTACCCATTCTAGACCTCTCATGATTTTAAACACCTCTATCATATCCCCCCTCAGCCATCTCTTCTCCAAGCTGAAAAGTCCTAACCTCTTTAGTGTTTCCTCATAGGGGAGCTGTTCCATTCCCCTTATCATTTTGGTAGCCCTTCTCTGTACCTTCTCCATCGCAATTATATCTTTTTTGAGATGCGGCGACCAGAATTGTACACAGTATTCAAGGTGGGGTCTTACCATGGAGCGATACAGAGGCATTATAACATTTTCTGTTTTATTCACGATTCCCTTCCTAATAATTCCCAACATTCTGTTTGCATTTTTGACTGCCGCAGCACACTGAACCGACGATTTCAATGTGTTATCCACTATGACGCCTAGATCTCTTTCTTGGGTGGTAGCACCTAATATAGAACCTAACATTGTGTATCTATAGCATGGGTTATTTTTCCCTATATGTATCTCCTTGCACTTATCCACATTAAATTTCATTTGCCATTTCGATGCCCAATTTTCCAGTCTCACTAGGTCTTCCTACAATTTATTACAATCTGCTTGTGATTTAACTACTCTGAACAATTTTGTATCATCTGCAAATTTGATTACCTCACTCGTCGTATTTCTTTCCAGGTCATTTATAAATATATTGAAAAGTAAGGGTCCCAATACAGATCCCTGAGGCACTCCACTGCCCACTAGGGATGTGAATCGTTTTTCAACGATTAAAATTATCGTCCGATAATGTTTATATCGTCTTAAATCATTATAGAACACGATACAATAGAAATTCTAACGATTTATCGTTAAAAATCGTTAAATCGTGTTAGTGCGCACTAACTCGAGTTAGTGCGCACTAACTCGATTTAGTGCGCACTAACTGAAAATGATACAAATAAACACTTTCCAGGTCACTGAAGGTCAGTTAGGAATGAATATGTGTTCCTATTGGCTGGCTGCCCTCTTATCTATTGATGTTACCAAGGTTACCACTGAGGTGATGGTTGGGGGGATGGGAAATGGAACTGGAAAACTAACGAACACCAACAGAAAATGAAACAAAGTGTTCACACTTCCCAGGTCAGTAAAGGTCACTTAGGAATGAATATGTATGTATGTATTCCTATTGGCTGGCTGTGCTCTTATCTATTGATGTTACCAATATGGTTGGGGGGATGTGAAATGGAAACAGTTGGAAGCTTGACAAAAAAAGTAATGTAATGATCAGCACTCACGTGACTAGAACTTGTTTGTTTATTATTTTTGTTAGCAGGCACCTGAAATGCTAGTGCATGTTGAATTTGCCAATCACTGTGCATTTTAGAAAGGTGGTCCTGGCTGGAACTGTACACAGTTCAAATATATGAAATTGATTGTTGGTAAGTGTATTTTTTAAGTAGCCACACTGGCACCAGTATGTTTACTTTTCCTCCTACTTAACTCACTAGCTCAGCTTTGTAAGAAGGGCTTCTCTGCTTGTGTGTTGTTTTTGTTTGGTGTGAGGAGAGCAGAAACATCAGATCTTTATTCAATCTACTACAGTCATCTCTTACAGTGCCCTATCCCTATTAATACCAGGAGTGTTGTGATCTTCCTGCACACAGTGCCCTAACCCTGATACCAGTCTGAGACAGCTCCCTCCCTGCATTACTAGTGAGAGGCTGGCTTCACAGACAGGGGGGAGCTGCCTGACCCTCACTCCTGACTTCCCCCATGTCCCAGCTAGTGAATGGTGTGTGGGTGAGGGGGGGGGGGGGAGGATGGTGAAGTCTGAGACAGCTCCCTCCCTGCATTACTAGTGAGAGGCTGGCTTCACAGACAGGGGGGAGCTGCCTGACCCTCACTCCTGACTTCCCCCATGTCCCAGCTAGTGAATGGTGTGTGGGTGAGGGGGGGGGGGGGAGGATGGTGAAGTCTGAGACAGCTCCCTCCCTGCATTACTAGTGAGAGGCTGGCTTCACAGACAGGGGGGAGCTGCCTGACCCTCACTCCTGACTTCCCCCATGTCCCAGCTAGTGAATGGTGTGTGGGTGAGGGGGGGGGGGAGGATGGTGAAGTCTGAGACAGCTCCCTCCCTGCATTACTAGTGAGAGGCTGGCTTCGCAGACAGGGGGGAGCTGCCTGACCCTCACTCCTGACTTCCCCCATGTCCCAGCTAGTGAATGGTGTGTGGGTGAGGGGTGGGGGGAGGATGGTGAAGTCTGAGACAGCTCCCTCCCTGCATTACTAGTGAGAGGCTGGCTTCACAGACAGGGGGGAGCTGCCTGACCCTCACTCCTGACTTCCCCCATGTCCCAGCTAGTGAATGGTGTGTGGGTGAGGGAGGGGGGGGGGGAGGATGGTGAAGTCTGAGACAGCTCCCTCCCTGCATTACTAGTGAGAGGCTGGCTTCACAGACAGGGGGGAGCTGCCTGTCCCTCACTCCTGACTTCCCCCATGTCCCAGCTAGTGAATGGTGTGTGGGTGAGGGGGGGGGGGGGGGTGGATGGTGAAGTCTGAGACAGCTCCCTCCCTGCATTACTAGTGAGAGGCTGGCTTCACAGACAGGGGGGAGCTGCCTGACCCTCACTCCTGACTTCTCCCATGTCCCAGCTAGTGAATGGTGTGTGGGTAAGGGGGGGGGGGGAGGATGGTGAAGTCTGAGACAGCTCCCTCCCTGCATTACTAGTGAGAGGCTGGCTTCACAGACAGGGGGGAGCTGCCTGACCCTCACTCCTCCGGGGTATTGTGATCTTCCTGCACACAGTGCCCTATCCCTGATACCAGGGGTGTTGTGATCTTCCTGCATGCAGTGCCCTATCCCTATTAATACCAGGAGTGTTGTGATCTTCCTGCATGCAGTGCCCTATCCTATTAATACCAGGAGTGTTGTGATCTTCCTGCATGCAGTGCCCTATCCCTGATATCGGGATGTGTGCAAGAAGATCACAACACCCCCGGTATCAGGAATAGGGTACTGTGTGCAGGAAGATCACAACACCCCCAGTATCAGGAATAGGGCACTGTGTGCAGGAAGATCACAACACCCCTGGTATTAGGGATAGGGCACTGTGTGCAGGAAGATCACAACACTCCTGGTATTAATAGGGATAGGGCACTGTGTGCAGGAAGATCACAATACCCCTGGTATCAGGGTTAGGGCACAAGTTCTAGTCACATTGACTGATCACATTACTTGTTTTGTCAAGCTACCAACTGTTTCCATTTCCCATCCCCCATATACTGTCAGTAGGAAACTTGGTAACATGAATAAATAAGAGGGCAGCCAATAGGAATACATATTCATTCCTAAACTGACCTTAACTGACCTGAAAAGTGTCAAATTGTATCATTTTCAGTTAGTGCGCACTAACTCCCAGTTAGTGCGCACTAACTCCCGTTAGTGCGCACTAACTCGAGTTAGTGCGCACTAATCGGAAAAAACGATTTTTAACGATTTTTTAACTAAAAAATCGTGCCTAAGACGATTTTCTTGCCCTGCCACACGATTTCTATCGTTAAGACGATATGGAAAACGATTCACATCCCTACTGCCCACTCCCTTCCACTGAGAAAATTGTCCATTTAATCCTACTCTCTGTTTCCTGTCTTTTATACAGTTTGTAATCCACAAAAGGACATCACCACCTATACCATGACTTTTTACTTTTCCTAGAAGCCTTTCATGAGGAACTTTATCAAACACCTTCTGAAAATCCAAGTACACTACATCTACCGGTTCACCTTTATCCACATGTTTATTAACTCCTTCAAAAAAGTGAAGCAGATTTGTGAGGCCAGACTTGCCTTGGGTAAAGCCATGCTGACTTTGTTCCATTAAATCATGTCTTTCTATATGTTCTGTGATTTTGATGCTTAGAACACTTTCCACTATTTTTCCTGGCACTGAAGTCAGGCTAACCGGTCTGTAGTTTCCCGGATCGCCCCTGGAGCCCTTTTTAAATATTGGGGTTACATTAGCTATCCTCTTCAGGTACAATTGATGATTTTAATGATAGGTTTCAAATTTTTACTAATAGGTCTGAAATTTCATTTTTCAGTTCCTTCAGAACCCTGGGGTGTATATCATCCGGTCCAGGTGATTTACTACTCTTCAGTTTATCAATCAGGCCTACCACATCGTCTAGGTTCACCGAAATTTGGTTCAGTCCATCTGAATCATTACACATGAAAACCTTCTCCAGAACGGGTATCTCCCCAACATACTCTTTAGTAAACACCAAAGCAAAGAAATCATTTAATCTTTCCGCGATGGCCTTATCTTCTCTAAGTGCCCCTTTAACTCCTCGATCATCTAACTGTCCAACTGACTCCCTCACAGGCTTTCTGCTTTGGATATATTTTTAAAAGTTTTTACTGTTGAGTTTTTGCCTCTATGGCCAACTTCTTTTCAAATTCTCTCTTAGCCTGTCTTATCAATGTCTTACATTTAACTTGCCAATGCTTATGCATTATCCTATTTTCTTCTGTTGGATCCTTCCTCCAGTTTTTGAATGAAAATCTTTTTGCTAACATAGCTTCTTTCACCTCCCCTTTTAACCATGCCGGTAATCATCTTGCCTTCTTTCCACCTTTTTTAATGTGTGGAATACATCTGGACTGTGCTTCTAGGATGGCATTTTTTTTAACAATGACCATGCCTCTTGCACACTTTTTACCTTTGTAGCTGCTCCTTTCAGTTTTTTTCTAACAATTTTTCTCATTTTATCAAAGTTTCTCTTTTGAAAGTTTAGCACGAGAGCCATGGATTTGCTTACTGTCCCCCTTCTAGCCATTAATTCAAATTTGAACATATTATGATCACTATTGCCAAGCGGCCCCACCACTGTTACCTCTCTCACCAAATCCTGTGCTCCACTGAGAATTAGATCTAAAATTGCTCCCTCTCTTGTTGGTTCCTGAACCAATTGCTCCATAAAAATGTCATTTATTCCATCCAGGAACTTTATAACTCTAGCATGTACCGATGATACATTTACCCAGTCAATATTGGGGTAATTGAAGTCTGACAAAGCTGATTCGAAACAGTCTTATAAAACAGGATGTCTTTTATTTTTTATTATTTTTTATTATTTTATTTTTTTGGCGCCTCTGTCTCCTTTAAATACCTGTCAAATTTGAAGGGCGTTGCGCTCCCTGTCACTGTCAAAACGCTGCTGTCAGCTTTTGTGTGAATTCCAGCGGTGGCGATCCCCCCCGATGCAGCCTGCGGCGAAACACGGGACCGTGTCGGGGGACGCCATTAAGCCGGTGCTCGTATAACCTTGTGGAGTTGCCATATTGAAAAAATAAAAGACATCCTGTTTTATAAGACTGTTTCGAATCAGCTTTGTCAGGATTACACATCCTCCTGCACTATATGTACATTGCGATATTGCTTGAAGTGCAGTATTTGCTCATTATTTGTTTTGTGGTAATTGAAGTCTCCCATTATTACCGCACTACCAATTTGGTTAGCTTCCCTAATTTCTCTTAGCCTTGCCTTTTAACTTTTAGAAAAAGACTTAAAACCTGGCTCTTTCACCAAGCCTTCGCCGATCCACCAGACAATCATTAGTTGTCCTTCACCCTTACCCGTCCTGGCATTTATACTCACGAACGGACTCTGATTCTTCCAGGTTAAAGCAACATTAAGCTTTTAACCCGTACGCTCTATTGTATCACTTTATATTTATTTTCTGCCTTATCTTCTTTCCAGCTTGTGGCAAGCTTCCAAGTTCTCATTCCCTGTTGATTGTAACTTTGACTTATTCCTACCTATTGTTTATCTTTCGTTTACTTGAATTTGAATTGTTACTCCAGTTATACCCTTGTTAAATGTAAACCGATCCGATATGGTTATTTACTATGAAGGTCGGTATAAAAAACTGTTAAATAAAATAAATAAATAAAATTTCATTATCAGTCTCACCATCTTGACCAGGTGGACGGTAGTATACTCCTATCACTATAGTGGCATTATTATAACCAAGAATAGTTTGGCTAGTAACATGTGCAACACAATTATAATGGGAGACTTCAATTACCCAAGTATTGATTGAATAAATGTCTCATCAGGACATGCAAGAGAGATAATGTTCCTAGATATCATCAATGACTGCTTCATGCAGAAGTTAATGGCCATGGAACCGTTGAGACAGGGAACTATATTATATCTAGTTCTCAATGGAATGCAGGATGTGAGTTTCCATGATATGCAAATGTATCTCATCAATATTCATTGAGGATATCCTGAAAGTTCATTTGGCTGTGAGGTCCCCAGGGCAGGTTTTGGAAGCTGTGGCTTATGCTGTTCTCTATTTTCCTCATTTGGGTCTGCTTTCCAGTTTTTGAATGATGACTCTGAGCTATTAGATGGAATCACTGTGAAACTGGAGGATATAATTGTAGCAAGCTACTATAAATCAGATACAGTTATGAAGTAGACCAGTTATGAAGTAGACAATACAGTTATGAAGTAGACCAATATAAAACGTAACTCAGTAACACAACTGGACTAAACCATCACTCCCCAAACATTGTTTTTATTAATGATATTGTAACTGTACTTAATTGACACTTGTTAGAATGTACGATAAACTACCTATATATACCTTTTTTTGTGCCTATTTGTAAACCGTTGCGATGGTACATGACTTAGCAACGGTATAGAAAAGTTTTTAAAATAAATAAATTAAATAAATCCCTTCCCCCATGAGCTTATCATGTTTTGGAGCCTTACAATATGGACTGAGTTGCTTCTGGATCTGAGTGATGTGTTTTGGATCTGTCAAATAAGGGGTTTCAACCCTGAAAAGACTGCAAGCCGCTACAGCCAAGGTGAAGGAATATAAAAATATGTCAAAAATCCCCATGTGCTCGCCTGTAAATGACAAATGTTCTGCAAGAACCAGCATCCAGCACTCATAGTGTTAAGTTGGGAAAAGGGCTGTACTGTTTAGCCCGGACAGAGAACAGTACTACATAGCCAGTAGAGGAGGAAGCCAAAGGAATGCTGGAAGACCATTTAGGGTAGAAAAGGTACAATTTGGCTGTCTCTGTGTATACAGGATGGGGAGAACCAGGAATTGGAGCCAGAAGCCAGGAAGAGAGGAGTAATTCTTGGAGGCCTACAATCAGATCTTCTCCTGAAGAAATAATTATGAAGAGAGAAAGACAGAAGTCTATACTCTGAAGAAATAGAGAGACAGACAGCTGTTCTTGCTTCATAGCCAAGCTATATGTAAAATCCCAAAAGGGACTCAGGAGCCAGGAGCTGAGAGACTTCCTTTCCAGAGATATCCAGGCCCAGGAGCACATGGCTAGATTACCCTCCTAGAGACTGAGTTAAGTAATCTAAACTTTGTATATAAAGTATCTTAGCAGAGGAGAGAGAAGGTTTATTTCCTTTCCTTTTGTCACAAATTCAGTATCTCATCTTAATTGTTTCAGCCTTTCAGCCAAAGTCAAGCAGAAATTCTTGCTGGCAGATACAGGGAAAGAAAAACTGGTGGTCTGTAAGAGACTGAATCCAGGCCCGCTTTCTGTTTATAACCAAGTAAATCATTTAGGGAATCTCCCCAGGAGAGAGAGATCTTTCATACTCTTCAGTGCTCATCTGATTGTTTGTCATCTAGCCAGCTCTACCATCAAGAGGCACTTCTTCATTTTCTTGTTTTTTTCCACACAATTTTGTGTTTGGGACAGGGTGCAACCTTTAAAAACTGGTTACATTGGGGTGGATCTCTTACTCCCCCTCCCCCTTTTTGAGTACTCAGGGTACTTAGGGGTAAAGACAATTTTTGAAAACTGCATGTCACTGTTTGTCCCCCAGTCTTTCTCTATTAGCATTCCTTGTTTTTACTATCCATATGAGTATGTTGGTTGTCCTGGCTTTCAGGCCATATGCAGTGTTATTTTTCATTGCTTGATTTAAAATAAGAAAACTGAACATTTTTATTATTATTCACTACTGTACTTTTCCCATTTAATGTTCTGGCTGAGTTTACTGTCTACTTACACATTACTAGTAAAAGGGTTAAGAGAGAGGTTGTTTGGGAAGGGCACAAAATAGTGGTATCAAGGTGACTGGGACCCTGTCTCATCCCCCACTCAGGCTACGAACCAGAAGATAAATCATATTAGTGAATATAATTTCTCAGATGGTACTCCCCACCCCAAGCATAGGGGTAGTTCATAGTCCACACTGGGGGTGGGAGGCACACAATAATTCATATTAACAGACTAAAGAATTAGAAATCACTGGGACTGGATGGTATTCACCGCAGAACCCCGGGACGCGCGTAGGTCCCAGGGTTTTTGGAAGGGGGCGTGTCGGGGGTGTGTCGGAGGGGCGGGGCCGAACGACGTGGCGTTTTGGGTGCGGGGTGCGGCGTTTCGAGGGCGGGACCGGGGGTGTGGCGCCGGCCCGGGGGCGTGGTCCAGGCCTTCGGACCAGCCCCCGGGTCGGAACACGGCACGCCAGCAGTCCGCTGGCGCACGTAGATTTACGTCTGCTTCTCGCAGGCGTAAATCTACGTACAAACGTAAGGGGGGGGGTTTAGATAGGGCCGGGGGGGTGGGTTAGGTAGAGGAAGGGAGGGGAAGGTGAGGGGAGGGCGAAAGAGAATTCTTTCGCCCTCCCCTCACAATATCTGCCTTAAAAACACCACAATAAACACTCAGGGGTAGATTTTTTTAAAAAGCGCGTTCGCGTACTTTTGTTTGCGCACCAGGCGCAAACAAAAGTACGCTGGATTTTATAAGATACGCGCGTAGCCGCGCGTATCTTCTAAAATCCTATATCGGCGCGCACAAGGCTGCCGATTTTGGGCAGCCGGCGTGCGCCGAGCCGCGCAGCCTGTCACCGTTCCCTCCGAGGCCGCTCCTGGTGCGCAAACAAAAGTACGCGAACGCGCTTTTTAAAAAAATCTACCCCTGAGTGTTTATTGTGGTGTTTTTAAGGCAGATATTGCCAGTGTTAAAACTATTGATTGATATGTGTTACTGATAATTTTTAATGCATCTTGGTACATTTGGCCCCATTTTAGTTTAAGAAAAAATATTTTAGCATGGTTTCTACAGCAGATTTAATGCTTTTTTATTGAATTGTATTTAGTTAAGACATTTTTATTTCATTCTGATAACCATAAATCTCTGGAAAAGATTAATGACACAGGATTATCTTGTTTTCTTTCTCTAGTGTTCTCGAACATGTGGTAAAGGATGGAAGAAAAGAACTGTGATCTGTAAAAGTACTAATCCTTCCTCCCGGGCTCAGGTTCTATCAGACGCTGCCTGCACCACAGAACTTAAACCAAAAATTCAGGAAGCTTGTCTCCATAAACGCTGCCAGAAACAAAAAAAGCTCCAGTGGTTTGTCTCGGCATGGTCAGAGGTAGATACATATTTGCTTTCATTAATTTAAGAAAATAATAATAATAATTTCATTCAGACTGCACTGGAGGATTGTGATCTCTATCAGATATTTAATTCTGTTCTGCACGCCATCACTTTCAAAAGGACCGCTAGCAAAGAAATGGTGTATAAGCTCTGGAGATATTCCATAGGCTTGCAGGACTTAGAGATTGTTACAGCGTTCACTTTTGTCCAAATATGTGTAAAATTATAAATAATACAGTAAGACATGGAACATCAGAGTGAATGTTGTTGGGACTTGGTACTTTGCCAGCTTTAAGGCTCTCAACAGCTGTCTTCAGTTTGTCCATAATTATAGTGCAAGTTAAGCAACAGTCAGGTGCATGGAAAGTATTGTAACTCATCAGCTAGAGTTCAATAGCAAGATTTCCTACTAGATTGAGTAAATTTGATATGCTACACAGTTTCTTTCCATCTATTCCTATGGCTCTCATTAAAGCTTGTTCACTGTTTGATGCTCATTATTATCTTCCTGAAAAGCAGCATATAGGAAGTAGTTGCCCAGGCTCCAACTGAGGATATAATCTTTATCCACAGGGAATGCAGTTCTCTGAAATATCTATTACAATCTTGCAGAACGCAAAATAACTTTTCTCAATAGTGATGGACTCAGGCATAAGAATATATTGTAAGGTCTGGCAAGATCAGTCACTCCATGATATTGTCCTTAGCTACCTTATGAAAAATTAAGCACTTTTTAGATAGTGTTGATGTTAGATGTACAAGAACTAATGCAAGAGGAGGAACAGAATGTTGAGTGTTTTCATCTGTGATATCAACTTAGGTTCAGTGAGCATGCTATATAACAGTACATAGGGATGTGCAATTGTTTGAAACAAATGGGCATTCCAAAAATAATGGAACCCTATTTGTTTCATTTGTGGATCTCATAAACAACTCTTGGTGGATCACATAATTACATACATAATCTTTAAACCCATTCACATAAACAATTACATCTTAAAATGACAAAATCACCAAAATATCAATTAAAATCAAATATAACATCTTATAAAAACAGCAAACAAAATCCTAAATCCTGTTCTTCCCTGATATCGACCGAAAAATTATTCTGAAGAATGGGCCCTGAGACCTTAAACACCCAATTCTGAGATTCTGTTAATCATATTACTCTCAAAGAAGGAATTTCGATGAGATGTTGAGACGATGACCGAAATATCCAACTTGGTTGATATACCTGCACTGCAGAAGAAATACATGGTGGTACCAAGTTCTGCTGTGCTTTAAATATTAAAACTAACACCTTAAATCTTATTTGCCAGTTAATAAGGAGCTAATGTAATGAAGCTAAGACTGACATTATATGTTCTCAAAACTTTATACCAGATAACTGAGCTGCCAGTGTTTTCAAATAGGAATTTAGGGGGCCCAAAATCCAAGCATTGCAACAGTCTAGGGAAGATAGAATTAATGATTGCTTTACCAACCAAACATCTGAATAACTAAGCAAATGCTTTAAATTTCATAAGAGAGTGCATTTTATAATAACAAACTTGTATCACTGCATTGAAATATGGGCAGAGATAGAAAAGAATCTTTAACAGATTCCTCTCCCACCCCTCTCAACATCACCTTCTCCTCCTAGCATCTTCTCTACCCTCCCCATCCCCTTAATCCCCCCATCCCCCCCCATCTTTATCACCTTTGTTGTCCTTAACCCACATGTATATATTGTACACAGAATTTTTGTTATAATGTTTTTCAGTTAACCTGGTTATCCAGATAATTTCTTTAATCTTCTCTTATATCTCATATTTATCCTGCTCTTGTATAAAAGTTATGTATCTCATATTTAACTTGGTTCCTTGTAAAGGCTATGCCTAACTGACAGTCTCCTGTCAGAATTTCAAGTTATGTGTAAACCGATACGATGTGCAAACGGATGTCGGTATATAAAAATGCTAAAATAAATAAATAAATAAATAAAATACATTTAAAAACTCCAAAATTTCTAACTTGGGCCTGGATTTTCTATTGTGCACAGCTTTGTGAATCCCACGGTAATGGGGGATGGGGGGGCAAAGCGGGGGGGGGGGGCGGGCTTGCGAAAGCCGGCAGCGATCGCACCACCTCAGTGTTATCGCTACTGGCTTTCGCACCCAATAGCGCCACCATAAAAGGTGGCGCTATTGGGCACGCTACTGTCGGTGATAACGGGTCTTACCTTACCAGCAAAGTTACAGCCGCGTCCGCCCTGACGCCGCCCTATTCCTCCTCTTCCAGTCCCGACTCTGCCCCGACTCTGCCCCCATCAAGCTATCACACGCGAAAAGTACCTTTTCGCGTGTGATACTGATAGAAAATGACCCCCTTGATTATTAATCGGAATTGGATTTTATTCAGATTGAATGGAAGAATCTACTCTCTGAGCGAGATAGAATCATGGTTTCGGTCTTTTTAATATTTAGCTTCAATTTATTCCCAATAAGCCAATTCTGGACCTGACGCAGGCAGTCTAATAGTTTTATCTGAGCTACCTCAAAAGATTCTGAAATTGGAAAAAAAAATTGTATATCCTCTGCATAGCATTTAATGAATACCTTCAGCTTAGAGAGCATTGAACAGAGCGGTGCTAAATAAATATTAGATAAGATTGGTGATAATGAACCCTGAGGTACACCTGCAAAAGCTGGATACAATTTAGACTCGAAATCCCCATCACAAATCTATATTATCGATTTACCAAAAATGAGTAGAACCAGGAGTAAACTGTAACTCTTATACCCAAATCTTTCAACTGCTCCAACAAAATCTCATGATTTTAAGTGTTGAACACACTAGATAAATCTAAAAAAATAAACAGATATTTAGTGCCCTAATCAAAGCCCTGATGAATGTTGTCAAATTAATCCAACAATAGGGTTTCTATACTATATCATAGACGGAATCCGAATTCAGATCTATCTAGGAGATTATTATCTGTTAGGTATACTTGTAACTATGTAAATACTGCTTTCTCCAACAACTTAGATAAAAGTGGCAAAATAGAGACTGAGCAGTAGTTAGATAACTCGCAAGGATCTGCCTTGGTACTTTTTACTAGTGGATACACTGTGGTTATCTTCAGTTCAGTTGTAACATAACCCTCCATTAAGTAGATATTAATTAATTTTGTTATAAATGGAACAATTTTGGCACCCAATCATTTTATAATTGCCAAAGAGCAAGAATTAAATTGATAGAAACTGTCCCTTTGTTTGCCCAGTATGGCAATACCTCTGATTGTGGCACCGGGGCAAATTCCTCTCAGAAGGCTGAAACCATTCGAATATTCCCCAGGTCCATTTGAGTCAAGTCCTCCAGTGACTTAATAATATCCACTATCTTCTGAGAAAAGAATACTGCAGACTTCTCATATAAATCCTCTGTAGGAGCTTTCAAATTCTGAATTGGAGCACTTAAATCTGTATGCACAATGTTAAAAAGTTCTTGTAGCTGTGAAGCTGCAGCAGAAATCCGATTAGAATACCATTTATCTATAGTTTGGTCTGTGGAACCTAACATCGTATAACTACAGCATGAATTATTTTTCCCTATATGTATCACCTTGCACTTGTCCATATTAAATTTCATCTGCCATTTGGATGCCCAAACTTCCAGTCTCACAAGGTCCTCCTGCAGTTTATCACAATCTGCTTGTGATTTAACTACTTTGAATAATTTTGTATCATCAGCAAATTCGATTACCTCACTCGTCATATTCCTTTCCAGATTATTTATAAATATATTGAAAAGTACCAGTAAAAGTACAGATCCCTGAGGCACTCCACTGTTTACCCTTTTCCACTGAGGAAATTGACCATTTAATCCTACTTTCTGTTTCCTGTATTTTAACCAGTTTGTAATCCATAAAAGGACACCACCTCCTATCCCATTACTTTTTAGTTTCATTAGAAGCTTCTCATAAGGGACTTTGTCAAATGCCTTCTGAAAATTCAAATACACTATATTGACTGGCTCACCTTTATCCACGTGTTTATTAACCCCTTCAAAAAAATGAAGCAGATTTGTGAGACAAGACTTGCCTTGGGTATATCCATGCTGACTGTGTTCCATTAAACCATGTCTTTATATATGCTCTGTGATTTTGATCTTTATAATAGTTTCCACTATTTTTCACGGCACTGAATTCAGGCTCACTGGTCTAGAGTTTCCCAGATAACCCCTGGAACCCTTTTTAAATATTGGGGTTATATTGGCCACCCTCCAGTCTTCAGGTACAATAGATGATTGTAATGATAGTTTACAAATTTTAGCTAATAGATCTGAAATTTAATTTTTTAGTTCCTTCAAAAACCTGGAGTGCATACCATCCAGTTGAGGTGATTTGCTACTCTTTAGTTTGTCAGTCTGGCCTTATACATCTTCCAGGCTCACAGTGATTTGGCACAGTTCATCTGAATCATCACCCTTGAAAACAATCTCTGAACCAGTATCTCCCCAACATCCTCATTAGTAAACACAGAAGCAAAGAATTAATTTAGTCTTTCTGCAGTGCCCTTCCAAATCCCATTCCCCTATGATATTTGGTAACTCTTACCCTGGCCATCCTTTGCTTTACACAGGCCTTACCCACTAAGTATTACGCGTGCCAGCCGCAGCAGACCAGCAGCTCGGCCCCCTCACCTCTTTCAAAGTGATCCAGCATCTGGTCTCTCATCTCTGGCAGCTGTGGGAGGCCAGCTCTGTCCTCGGGCCGCCCCTGGGGACTCTGGCTCTGCTGCAACTTCTGATGTTCCGCGTCTGGCCTCTCCGCGTGGCCACGGAGAGACGCCGTCCCGACCAGCGCCGTTTCCCTCCCTAGGTACACCTGCGCATACAGCTAGTCCTTAAATAGGGCCTGCGGTGGGAACCTGGCCACGGCCCTGGATGATGACATTGGCAGAGCTCTGGTTTATAAGCCCGGGCTCTGCTCTCTCATATTGCCTTTGCAACAGGTCCCCTTGCTAGTCGAGTACTCATTGCCTTTTCAGTTCCTGGTTCCCGATCCTGATTGCCTTTGTTCCTGTTTCTTGTTCCTGTGTTCCTGTTCCTTTATCTCTCCTTCAGATTGCTAACCTGGTTTGACCTCTGCATTGCCTGACTACTCCGTTGCCTCTCTCCAGCCCCGGACCTCTGCATTGCCTGACTACTCTGTTGCCTTTCTCCATCCCTGGACTTCTGCTTCATCTGACCATCCTTTTGACTCTCTCCTCATATAGACCTCACCCTTGCTTGCCACTGCTTCCAGACTGCTGCCAGCCCTGATCCCAACTTGCTTAAAGACACCTCTTCAGCCTTTGTCCTGGATGTGGTACATTCAGGCTTCGGCCTGCTCTTGCTCGGGCGCTCTTTGTCAGACTGTGTTCCTATTGGCGCCCAGGTCTCCGGGACTGAGCCTCATCCAGTACAGATTGATACATACACTAGTTGCTGCTTCTGGGCTGACCTCGATCCATCCATCAATGACCCCTGACGGAGGCCACCTAAGTCCAGCTGGCCCTGGCAACCAAAGGCTCAACCCGTGGGGAATGAGGGCTAGTATTGGTAAAACACCAGATGGCCTCAGTCCATCAGCCCTCTCTGCCTACCGATGGTGGGGGCCTGTAGGATCATTACTACGGGTAGCGTCAACCCCACCTCAGCCCAAGGGTCCACCTCCGGCGCAACAGATTGCAAAAGCCATGGACTCGGCAGAGCCGCGTGCAGTCCAGGCTATTCCTGGCCTGGCCCTAAAGGTACAAGACAGCAACAGGTTTTTCGAGGCTCTGGCCTCTTCCCTTAAGCGTCTGCATACAAAGCTAGATGCCATGTCCAGCAACTCAGTTCCAGCAATGGCTTCCTCTCCGCCACAGCCGTCTACTTCCTCTTCCAGAGCCCTACTGGCCCTGCCAGTCCCGCCTCATTTCAACGGAGACTCCAAACTGTGTATAGGGTTTATTAACCAGTGCAATATGCAGTTTGCTCTTCAACCCTCCATCTTTCAAGATGAATTATCCAAGGTCACCTTCATCTTGTCTTGCCTAGAAGGGAAGGTCCTGGCATGAGCTTCTCCCTTGTGGGAGCGATCAGACTCTCTCCTACAGGAACTGTCTTGGTTCATGGCCTTGTTCCGGTGAACCTTTGATGATCCTGGGTGGCATGCTGTGGCAAGTACTAGTATACTACACCTTCGACAAGGCCAAAGAAGCCTCTTCGACTACACCATTGAATTCCGGAATTTAGCATCTGAACTCGCTTGGCAGGAGGATTGCCTGTGAGTTATCTACCTGGATGGGCTCTCCCCGCAACTAAAGGATGAGTTGGCAGCATGAGAGCTCCCTTCCTCTCTCGAGGATCTTATCGATCTAACAGGTCGAATTGACCATTGTCTCCAAGAGCGTCACTGGGAGAATCGGATGCCCAAAAAACCCTCTCAGGTCCGTTCCTACTCGCCACCTGCTACCAACCCTTCTACTGGTAGGAATTCTGCTGTGGCTGAGACTGATGAACCCATGCAGTTGGGTCATGTGTTCCTGTCCCAGGAAGAGTGCCTCCAGCGGAGACAAACAGGCCTGTGTCTGTACTGTGGAGCACCCGGCCATCATCTACAGACTTGCCCTGTCCATCCGGGAAACTCCCTGGCCTAAGTTCAGTTGGAGTCCTGGACTTGGGCGCAACATCCCCGGCCCCTCAACTATCCATGCCTGTTACTATAGTCTGGGACACTCGATCGTTTCCTGTCCTTGCTGTGGTGGATTCCGGAACAGGTGGTAATTTTATCCTTAGAGACCTGGTTCAACTCCTGGGTATCAATACCTGTCCTCTCGAGACTTCCTTGTGCATTGCTTCAATCTATGGAGAACCGTTACCCGGTCGAGTCTCCTTAACCACAGAGTCAGTTCGACTTCTTACTGGCGCGCTCCACTCCGAAGAAATTGAACTTTTGGTTCTAAAGAAGTCCATCCACCTGGTAGTTCCGGGGCTACCTTGGCTCCAACGTCATTCTCCCCAGTTCGATTGGGGGTCTCTCCAGCTGATAGAATGGGGTTCCGCCTGTCATCAGACATAAAGTGGCGCCCCCACCAGTGGTTCCTCTGGCGACCACTTCCTCAGGCATACCTGCTCCCTACACAGACTTCGAAGATTTGTTCTTGAAGCAGAAGGCGGATCTCCTACCTCCAGTTCGGAAATTTGATTGTCCCATTGATCTTCTGCCTGGACCCCCCCCCCCCCCAGGGCATACCTATCCTCTGTCACTTCCAGAGACCAAGGCCATGATGGAATACATCCGGGAGAATCTTGCAAAGAGGTTCATTTGCCCATCTACCTCCCCTGTTGGCGCAGGGTTCTTTTTCGTCACAAAAAAGGACAGATCTTTAAGACCGTGTATCGACTACCATGGTCTGAATGTGATCATTCTCAAGGACAAGTAACCTCTGCCCTTGATATCTGAATTATTTGATCAACTACATGGAGCCTCTATCTTCACCAAGTTAGACTTATGTGGAACCTATAACTTGGTGCATATTCGCCCTGATGACATCTGGAAGACTGCTTTCAACACCAGACATGGACATTATGAATATTTAGTGATGCCCTTCGGCCTTTGTAACGCACCTGCAATTTTCCAGCAAATGATTAATGAAATCTTCAGGGATCTTTTGTACATCAAAGTTGTGGCATACCTGATGACATTCTTATTTATTTATTTAACATTTTTTTCTATACCGACATTAGTATGCACATCATATCGGTTTATATCAAACAAAAAGATGGAAGTTACATATAACAGGGAGTGGGGGAGGGGGTAACATAGCAGTGCAGCAACAGTACTGCAACTAGAGGAAGAAAAGAAGGGAAACTGGAGAGATGAACAATTAATTAATTAAAGTTAAAATTAAAAATTAAGGTAATAGGTCGTGGCTGGGGGGATAGGAAGTTGGCGGAGAGGTGAGGGGCGGGTGACGAGGTAGAGTGATGAGGTGCGGTGATCTAGTTTGGATATGCCTGAACACCCACCGTACCGACATTCGTACTGTACGTCAACGTCTTCGGAATAACCATCTGTTCGTGAAATTGGACAAGTGCCTGTTTGAAAAATCCAGCTTGCCCTTTCTGGGGTACATAATCTCCCAACAAGGGTTCTTGATGGATCCTGTGAAATTAAAAGGAATCCAAGCCTGGCCACAACCCGAGGGCCTGAAGGCACTTCAACACTTTCTAGGATTCACAAATTAGTATCGACACTTTATACTGCACTACTCTTCGTTGGCGACTCCTCGTACAGCTTTAACCCATAAGGGTCAGGACACCCGAAACTGGACCCAGAGGCTATTTCTGCCTTTCATTACCTCAAAGAGGCTTTCTTAACTGGATCCTGTCTCCATCATCCAGACCCTAATCGCCCCTTCCAGGTTGAGTAGATGCCTCCACGATTGGAGCGGGGGTGGTCCTGAACCAACGCTCTGCTTTCAGAGCCATGGTCCTGTGTTCCTTCTACTCGCGCAAATTCTCTGCTGCAGAACAAAATTACAGCATCGGAGACCACGAGTTACTCGCCATCAAGCTGTCTATGCAGGAATGGCGCCCATGGCTAGAGGGCGCCCAACATCAATTTACAATTTTCACAGATCATAAAAACCTGGAACACTTGAGCCAATCCGAAAATCTCAATGCCCGTCAAGCCAGATGGGCTCTGTACTTTTCCAGATTTAACTTCGAGCTTCGCTACCACCCAGCAGAGAAAAATCTCTAGGCAGATTCCCTATCAGGTTCATTTGAATCTGAAGACAAACCCGATGAACCTGGTCATATCATTGACCCAGCCTGCATTTCTCTTTCAGCTACTCATCCTGTTCCTACTGGGGAAACAGTGGTGCCCCGTCGACTCCATAAAAGACTCCTCCGGTGGGCACATGACTCTAAGTTTGCCTGTCACCCAGGGCGAGAATGAACCTTAGCTCTGCTTCAGCGGTTCTTCTGGTGGCCCACTATGGTCTCTGATGCTAATGTGTACGTCGATTCCTGCAGTACCTGCGCTCAATAGAAACCCCTGGTTGGGCGACCTTGGGGTTTACTTCAGCCACTCCCAGCTCTCAAAGAACCATGGACACATCTTTCCATGGATTTCATCGTGGATTTGCCACCATCTAAACGCCACACGGTCATATGGGTTACAATTGACAGATTCTCCAAAATGGCCCATTTTATTCCACTTCCGGGCCTACCATCTGCACCCGAATTAGCACGCCTGTTCTTTTGACACATCTCTGAGTACACGGCTTACCCAAGGACATTGTTTCTGACAGAGGCCCACAATTCATCGCCAGATATTCGCACGCTCTTTGTAAAAAATGTTTGGCATTAACATCAGTTTAACAACAGCATACCATCCTCAAGCCAATAGACAAGCCGAGCGTACAAACTGCTCCTTGAAGTCCTTCCTTCGTGCATATATAAAAGATCATCAGGACAATTGGTTGGAGCTTCTTCCTTGGGTGGAGTTCTCCCACAACTCTCACATTGCCACTGCCACAGATACATCGTCCTTTTCCATCGTTTACGGGAAACAACCATGACCTCCGCTACCCATACCATTGTCAGTGCCTTCTCCTGCTGCGCAAGCTACTGCCGATGCCCTCAAGGCACTTTGGATCAGGATTAGGAGCAGCTTACGTCAAACCGCTTCTGGGCCAAGAGATTTGCTGA
This sequence comes from Rhinatrema bivittatum, assembly GCF_901001135.1. Lineage (NCBI taxonomy): Eukaryota > Metazoa > Chordata > Amphibia > Gymnophiona > Rhinatrematidae > Rhinatrema > Rhinatrema bivittatum. Next base: position 382,626,011 of record NC_042616.1, read on the forward strand.
CAGCCATCGACGCTCAGCTCCTGAGTTCCTTCCTGGCTGGAAAGTCTGGTTAAGCACCCGTTATATTCGACTCAAGATACATTCTAAGAGGTTTGCACCAAGGTATATTGGACCTTTTCTAATCGTTCGTCGTGTCGGACTGGTAACCTACCAGTTCCGGCTGCCGCCTACATTGGAAATCTACAATACATTTCACGTATCACTCCTAAAACTTGTGGTGCTATTCTGGCCTTCATGAAAGGCTCCTGTACCTTCTCAGCTGGTTGCAGAAACCGACATCACTGATAAGGTCCATGAAGTCCTTGATGTCTGCCGTAGAGGCCGCTGGTGGGAATACTTCCTTTCCTGGGAGGGTTACGGCCCTGAAGAAAATTCGTTGGAGCCAGCCTGTAACATCCTGGATAAAAAAACTCCTCCTCCAGTTTCATCGTGCCCATCCAGGCAAACCCAGACCTCCAAGGGGAGGGGGTAAAGGGGGCCACTGATACGTGCACCAGCCGCAGCAGACCCGCAGTTCGGCCCCCTCACCTCTTTAAAAGTGATCCAGCACCTGGTCCCTCGTCTCTGGCGGCTGTGGGCCATTGGCTCCATTCTCGGGCTGCCCCTTGGGGCCTCCGGCTCTGCTGCAACTCCTGATATTCCGCATCGGGCCTCCCCACGTGGCCCGCAGAGAGACGCTGTCTCAACCAGCACTGCTCCCCTCCCTAGGCAGGCGCGCACACACAGCTAGTCCTTAAATAGGGCCTGCGGCGGGAACCTGCCACAGCCCCAGATGATGACGTCGGCAGAGCTCCGGTATATAAGCCTGGGCTCCGCTCTCTCAAATTGCCTTTGCAACAGGTCCCCTTGCTAGTCGAGTACTCATTGCCTTTTCAGTTCCTGGTTCCCGATCCTGATTGCCTTCGTTCCTGTTTCCTGTTCCTGTGTTCCTGTTCCTTTATTTATTTAAAAATTTTTCTATACCGTCGCTAAGTTATATACCATCGCAACGGTTTACAAATAGGCACATAGACTAAGGTATGTAATGTAGGTTATCGTACATTCTAACAGGTGCCAATAAAGTTCGGTTACAATTTCATAAATAAAATCAATAGTTGAGCAAGGTTGGTCTAGTCCAGGTATATTATTGAGTTACTATCTCTTTGAGATATTACTTCTTAAATGTGGGATTGAATAAAATCATTCTCATCTGCGTTTCCGTGTACTTTCATTCTCTACCCTCCAGACTCTTTAGTAAAGGCTTTTTTAAAAAGCCATGTTTTAAAATTTTTCTTAAAAGTTTTGAGATTATTCTGTAAGTAATAAGGGGGCATCGTGTTCCATAGTATGGGCCCAGCCAATGATAAAGCCCTTTCTCTCACTTGGGTTAGTTTTGCTGACTTTACTGAAGGGATTGTTAGTTAGGGATGTGCAGAGCAAAATTTTATGTTCATATTTTTTATGTCCGAAAGGGGGTCCCACTTGCGGCCAATATGGACATAAAAAAAATCCAATGAGTTGGGTATATGTACATATGTGCAAAAAAAAAATTTAAACCCCCTCACCCTCCTTAATCCCCCCCCCAGACTTACCACAACTCCCTGGTGATCGAGCGAGGAGTGAGGACGTCATTTCTGCAATCCTTGGCGAGAAGCATGTGACGTCGGTGGCACGTCGAGTGACGCGGCATCACGTGATTCCCGGCAAGTTCGCGCCGGACGGCTCGTTCGGCCCAAAAAGAACTTTTGGCCAGCTTGGGGGGGTCCAGGAGGCCCCCCCAAGCTGGCCAAAAGTTCTTTTTGGGCCGAACGAGCCGTCCGGCGCGAACGAGCCGGGAATCACGTGACGCCGGCGTCACTCGACGTGCCGCCGACGTCACATGCTTCTCGCCAAGGATTGCAGAAATGGCGTCCTCACTCCTCGCTCCATCATCAGGGAGTTGTGGTAAGTCGGGGGGGGGGAGGGATTAAGGAGGGTGAGGGGGTTTATATTTTTATTTTGGCTCAACAATCGCGATTTCCCACATATCGAACATATCTATGTTCGATATGTGGGAAATCCGATCGTTTATGTCGAATCAATTTTTTAAGTAAAAAAAAAATATGAGTTGCGTTTTACTAATGCGGTCAATCCGAATGCACACCCCTATTGTTAGTAGTGCTTTGTTTGCTGAGCGGAGGTTTCTTTGTGGGACGTGTACTCGTAAGGCTGTGTTTAGCCAGTCTGCTTCTTTATCATATATTAGTTTGTATATGGTACATAAAGCCTTGTATTTTATCCTGTATTCAATGGGCAACCAATGTAAGTCTGCTAGAGTTTCAGTTATATGGTCTCTCCTCTTTTTTCCCGGCAGTATTCTGGCTGCAGTATTTTGAAGTATCTGGAGTGGTCTTATTGATGTGCTTGAGAGTCCTAGTACATCTCTCCTTTGGATTGCTAACCTGGTTTGACCTCTGCATTACCTGACTACTCCGCTGTCTCTCTCCAGCCCCAGACCTCTGCATTGCCTGACTACTCCATTGCCTCTCTCCAGCCCTGGACCTCTTCATTGCCTGACTACTCCATTGCCTCTCTCCAGCCCCGGACCTCTGCATTGCATGACTACTCTGTTGCCTCTCTCCCGCCCTGGACTTCTGCTTCGTCTGGCCATCCTTTTGACTCTTTCCTCGTCTAGACCTCAGCCTTGCTTGCCACTGCTTCCAAACTGCCACCAGCCCTGATCCCAGCTTGCTTAAAGATGCCTCTTCAGCCTTTGTCCTGGATGGGGTTTATTTAGGCTTCAGCTTGCTCTTGCTCTAGCGCCCTCTGTCAGACGGTGTTCCTATTGGCGCCCGGGTCTCTGGGACTCCGCCTTGTCCAGTACAGACTGATATGTACACTAGTTGCTGCCTCTGGGCTGACCTCAATCCATCCATTGACAACCACTTACGAAGGTCACCTAGGTCCAGCTGGCCCCGGCATCCAAAGGCTCAATCCTCAGGGAACGAGGGCTGGTATTGGTGAATCTCCAGCCGGCCTCCGTCTGTCTGCCCTCTCTGCCAGTGATGGTGGGGACCCATAGGATCCCTCCTACAGGTAGCATCAACCCCACCTCGGTCCAAGGGTCCCCCTCTGGTACAACACCAAGTTATATTTTAGGATTTCATACTTTCTTGGATATTTTCTTTAAACTCTGTTCCCTTATAGTTCTTGCAATTATTAGTCTCATGTAGTATTTAGCCTTTGATGGACTGTATCACAGTTAAGGCAAAGACTGCAGAAGAGCAGCAGCCAGAACCGCACTCCTCCATGATGCTGTTTCTGAAGTAATGGAGGCAGTATTTGCAAATACTGATTCAGAAGAAGAATCGAGTCCTGGATTCCCTGAATCACAGAAAACCACATTAAACAGTTCATGGCTAAAGAGCATTTAGTGTCTCTAGTCAGTAGCATCTTAACCTCCAGTGAAGACCAACTTCAAACCTGAAAAATCAGTTCCTTTGGAAACATCAGGTTTTCTCTAGGCATTTCCTCTCGCTTATTCCTGCCTAGAGCTTTCAATTAATTTGATTGTTGCCCTTTGCCCCTCATTTGGAGCCTTTGAATATTCTTGCTACTTGAGTTGGCTGCTTGGTGCTTCTCATAATGCTTTGGGGTCTTCATGCCACTCTAGCAGTAGCTTTCATAATCTATGACTGCTTTGGAGGAGTTTCTGCCTGTTCTGGTGCTTTGTTCTTCTTTCATAGTGCTTTGACCTATTCATGGATACTTGGTGCAACTTTAGCCCTCTTTTACAGCCTTAGAGTGTTCATGTCACTGTTGTTTGTACCCTCTTTTAAAGCCTTAGCCTGTACTTTCCACTCTAGCTTGCTTCTTTGTTGGTTATACTGGGTATTTTGTATCAAGACAAAAAATACTGGATGTTTTGTCTCAAGACAAAAAATTTAAAAAATAAAAAATAGATTTTTGTCCTCCCAATTCACCTGTTCTATGTTTCTTAATTTTGTTCAGCCCCTCCATAATCTCATCTTGGTTCTTCCACCCTGTTCTTTGTTGGTTATAGTGGGATATTTTACCCATAAAAACCCTCAGTCAGAAGAAAGGCATACAGACAACAGAATACAAGCATGCAGAAACCTCTTACATATTCTGAATGTGGTAAAAGCTTCAAAAATAAGAGGAAAGTAATGCAACACCTGAAAATCAAGACATGGAAAAAATTGTGTTTAGCAATGGGGATATGGGAGAAGCTTTCTTAAAAAAGGAAACCTCACAAATTACTAGGAAAGCCACACTGAGAAAAGATAATTTCCATGTTCTGATTGTGACTAAAGTTTTAATTGGAAAGCAAATTTCACAAGAAACCCAAAATTTCATCCAACAGCAAAATAAATTTCAAATAGGGAATGTAATAAAAGCTTATGTCAGAAAAGTGATATTGATAACAGATCTTTCTGTTGTACTAAATCTGACAAGTGACAAGTGCTTCAATAAGACAGACATCTCCCATGCCACTCTGCTTTTCTGCTATACCCCTCGTGTTACACTTGGGGTTCTTTTTGCCACTCTTCCTTTCTTCAATATCCCAGGTTCTACACCTTGGATGTGTTCTTGCCACAGTGGGCAAATGCATGGCCTTTCTCATGTGCTTTGTGAGTTGATGCCACTCATTGTGCTGCTTTGTACCTTTTTTTGAGCTTTAAGTTTTTTCATGCCACCTTTTCTGCTTTGTTCTCATTTCATGGTGCCTTAGGATGTTGGTGCCACTTTGTCTCTTGTGCTGCCTTTGAGGGTTTATGCCACTGTTGTCGATGTCCTCTTTTGAAAACTTTGGGTGCTGTTCCACCTCTTGCTGCTTCTTTGTCCCTCTGACTAAGCCTTAGAGAACTCATGCCACTGCTGATACCTATTTTCACCTTTATGATGTCATAGACTATACATGCTTTGGAATTGTTTCCCCCTTTTGATGATGTCTTCCAACAAGTTTCATTAGAATTGATGAGAAAATCCCAATTCTGGAACAAAAATAAGCTGCAGTGCTTCCCCCTTTGACTTTAACGGCAAACAAATGAACGCATTAAAAAATGTGTTTTGATTTTGAAATTAATGAAATTAATTGAGGTACCAAGAAACCAATCAATGACTGAAACACATTTTTTTTCTTCTGCACATCCCTAGCAATATTTATGTTGAATGTATTTATTTATTCATTTATTTATTTAGTTAAAAGTATTTTATATACTGCCTTCAGTTCTGAAGACCAAAGTGGTGTAAAATTAAAATGCAATAAATAAAACATTATATAAATACAACATTATATAAACAAAACCAACACAAAATTAAAATAATACAAAACAAACATATATTAACAAACATAACTGAATATTTTTCCTGTATATCAGGACACTCCATATATCCTAAAACAATGGAGTCCCCTAAAATTAATTAACAGATTTTAAGATTATAAAGCTGGTAAAAAGATAACAATGATGGAATGTGAACATGGTATATTTATCAGCTCATTGCTGTACTTTTGAAAGGTCTTGATATTGTATTGCCAGCAATTTTTTCCAGGCTTCAGCAGAATTAATACTATTGGCATATTTATTTCTCACTTTCGTTGTAGTGTTCTGCAACTTGTGGAAAAGGAATCCAGAAGAGATTATTAAAATGTGCAGAGAAGCATATATCTGGGAAATATAAAGAACTTGTCCCAAAGAAGTGCTCACACCTGCAGGAACCAAGCTTGGATTTGGAAAGAGAATGCTCTCAAGCTGTATGCCCTAGGCCTCTCACACATTCATTAACACCTCATCTTAGAGGCAGGTGGTACTCTTCTCCCTGGTACCAGGTAAGGCATCTGTTCAAAGAACTGAACACTGTAATGAGAATCAAGATGGTAGAATATTTTGATGTGGATCAGCAAGAAATATGTGCCAAACATGTCTTAATATATTAGAGGGCTATCCGAAATCATATAATTAATGATAAGTGAACCAGCTCTGATCTTACTCAGAAGTGGTTAAAACTAGGTTACCCAATTTCCCCTCACCTGTTTAGCAAAGTGAAGTTATACCTAAATAATCTATTAGAATTCTTTGAATGTATAAATAATTATGTGGTCTTATGGTTAGTAGGACCCACAAAGCAGGACGGTAAACAGTCGAGAATAGCCACAGATGTGAAAAAAAAACAAACCAAGACCAGAGCCTTGGAAAGAGAATTTATTCAATTGATCAGAACCAGCCCGACTCTGGCCGAGTTTCGCCTTTTATGGCTGTATCAGGGGCTCTGGAATTACATAAATTTTAATATTAATAAAAGCAACCCAATAAGAAATAATAATAATAAAGAATTAATCAAAGAAATAAGTTTAACAATATTAAAATAAGAACATAAGAAATTGCCATGCTGGCTCAGACCAAGGGTCCATCAAGCCCAGCATCCTGTTTCCAACAGAGGCCAAAACCAGGCCACAAGAACCTGGCAATTACCCAAACACTAAGAAGATCCCATGCTACTGATGCAATTAATAGCAGTGGCTATTCCCTAAGTAAACTTGATTAATAGCTGTTAATGGACTTCTCCTCCAAGAACTTATCCAAACCTTTTTTGAACCCAGCTACACTAACTGCACTAACTACATCCTCTGGTACTAATGTTATTGAGCAAAGAGGACAACCAGTTACATGTTAAATCAAGAACAGAGAAAAAACCTTATATAGATAAAATTACCTTGAGATTAGATAAAATATAGAGTATATGTCTGGGCACCATATATAATTATGGGACGTATTCACTAAAAATAAAAATAACAATTCAAGGTTAAAAAAAGGAATTAAAAGGAGCAATAAAAAAGTGAAGGAATAAAAAAATTAATAAAAAATAGAATAGATAGTATAATAAAATAAAAGTATAAAAATTGTAAACATATTTTAAAAATAATAAAATAAGATAATTGCTTTTACCTTGTTCAATCAATTTTGGTATGACCGTAGAACCAACTTTAAGATCATATCTTGGTGATTAGTCCTACAAAATGGGCAACAAAGATTTTTCAAACCTGTAGTTCCATAAGAACCTATGTTAACACAGAATGATCCTTATGTACTATCGGTTGAATGAAATGAATTCATTCATACATGATGTATGTCAGTCATTTTAGCAATATATACATGGCTCTCATGGAAATACATTATTTTCGAAGAATGAATACAACATATATCATCCGTTTGATTTTAGAGTGATATAATTCTTCAGTGGGCTTAATACTAAAACTTAAAGATAAAGGTTAAAACATTTTTAATTAAGAAATGAAAAAACTTAAAAAAACGATATAAGGCTAAAAACGGACTTTGAAAATTGAAGTTTAAAAGAATGCTAAGAAATAAATAAAATGACCATGAAAGCCATGTGGTAGCAAACTAATGATTAAAAAGATTAAAATATCTGTACATTTAGAACTATATAGGTAATTATGGTATGTGTGTGTATGTAAAAATATGAGATGATTAAACTTCCGCAGTCACTCTTTCTGTCCGTGGTGATATATATCATAGTTGGCTTCAAAAAATTAAGTATCGGTAACCTACTGATATTTAAAAAGTATTCCTGAATTACAAAAATGCTCTTCTTAAAGAAGCCATGTATGGAATCAGGGCTAGTGACTTAAAGCTTTGTTCTCCCATTGTGGCGGCAACGTTCGAGTGATGATCTTAGTCTACTGTATAGTAGTGAAGCAACATTTCATGCATATATATAAATCGGCATCACTGTGGTTAGAACTGATTCATTTTATTTGTTATATTTAACAATATAATTTATTATACTCATATCCTAGAGCCAATCATTATAAAAACATTGAGTAAAAGTATCATACTAATATTTAGCGATTAAATCATGCAGATAAAATTTATTTGGTTTACCCACATACCTTCGTTTTGCTTAAAAACCTGACAACGATATTCTCCAATCAATAATAGCAAGTAGAAAGTGACCGCAGCGTACACAGTAGTTCCTTTTATACTCAACATCTCAGCTTTTCAAAAAGCGTGCAAAAAATGTGACATCATATCCTTCCTGTTGGGTGTCAATCATTTTAGCGATACATAGTGCCCATGAAAATATATTCATTTCAAAGAGTGAAGTAAACACACATCCTCCGCCCAATCTGAGAATGATGTAATTTGAAAGTAAACTTAAAACTGAAACTAAAAGTTAAGGGGCGGATTTTCAGAGCCCTGCTCGCGTAAATCCGCCCAAAACCGGGCGGATTTACGCGAGCAGGGCCCTGCGCGCCGGGAAGCCTATTTTACATAGGCCTCCCGGCGCGCGCAGAGCCCCGGGACTCGCGTAAGTCCCGGGGTTCTCGGAGGGGGGCGTGTCGGGGGCGTGTCGGGGGGGCGGGCCCGGTCGTCGCGGCGTTCCGGGGGCGTGTCGGCAGCGTTTTGGGGGCGGGTACGGGGGCGTGGCTACGGCCCGGGGGCGTGGCCGCGCCCTCCGTACCCGCCCCCAGGTCGCGGCCCGGCGCGTAGCAGGCCCGCTGGCGCGCGGGGATTTACGTCTCCCTCCGGGAAGCGTAAATCCCCCGACAAAGGTAAGGGGGGGGTGTAGACAGGGCCGGGAGGGTGGGTTAGGTAGGGGAAGGGAGGGTAAGGTGAGGGGAGGGCAAAGGAAAGTTCCCTCCGAGGCCGCTCCGATTTCGGAGCGGCCTTGGAGGGAACGGGGGGAGGCAGCGCGGCTCGGCGCGCGCAGGCTATACAAAATCGATAGCCTTGCGCGCGCCGATCCAGGATTTTAGTGGATACGCGCGGCTCCGCGCGTATCTACTAAAATCCAGCGTACTTTTGCTTGAGTCTGATGCGCAAGCAAAAGTAGGCTGATCGCGCTTCTTTTAAAATCTACCCCTAAGGCTAAAAGAAATTTAAAAAATAAATAAATAAAAGCTAGAAAACGAACTAAGAAAAATGTATTGTAAAAAGATACTGAAAATGGTAGTGACCTAGTAATGTGTGCTTAAAGATAAAAATAAAATTATTAATAAAAAAAGGTATAAAGCGAACTTAAAACAGTAAATTACAAAAAAAAAACAATTTTTTATATACTTAAAAAGTATACTAATTATTAAGGTTAAAAACCAAACTAATGAGAATATTAAAAAAGAGCATTAAACCAATAAAATCAATAAGATAAAAGTACCAAATAAAAAATTAGATTAAAAAGTGTGAAATGATATTTGCCCTTGAAACATATTCTCTTAGGGGTAGATTTTAAAAGAAGCGCGATCAGCCTACTTTTGCTTGCGCATCAGACTCAAGCAAAAGTACGCTGGATTTTAGTAGATACGCGCGGAGCCGCGCGTATCCACTAAAATCCTGGATCGGCGCGCGCAAGGCTATCGATTTTGTATAGCCTGCGCGCGCCGAGCCGCGCTGCCTCCCCCCGTTCCCTCCAAGGCCGCTCCGAAATCGGAGCGGCCTCGGAGGGAACTTTCCTTTGCCCTCCCCTCACCTTACCCTCCCTTCCCCTACCTAACCCACCCACCCGGCCCTGTCTACACCCCCCCCTTACCTTTGTCGGGGGATTTACGCCTCCCGGAGGGAGACGTAAATCCCCGCGCGCCAGCGGGCCTGCTGCGCGCCGGGCCGCGACCTGGGGGCGGGTACGGAAGGCGCGGCCACGCCCCCGGGCCGTAGCCACGCCCCCGTACCCGCCCCCAAAACGCTGCCGACACGCCCCCGGAACGCCGCGACGACCGGGCCCGCCCCCCGACACGCCCCCCTCCGAGAACCCCGGGACTTACGCGAGTCCCGGGGCTCTGCGCACGCCGGGAGGCCTATGTAAAATAGGCTTCCCGGCGCGCAGGGCCCTGCTCGCGTAAATCCGCCCGGTTTTGGGCGGATTTACGCGAGCAGGGCTCTGAAAATCCGCCCCTTAGAAAACAGAATAAATTAAAATTTAAAAACATAGCTGGATCATACTAGAATTTATAAAAATACAGGGGTAGATTTTCAGACGAGCGCGAACAGCCTACTTTTGTTTGCGCTCCAGGCGCAAACAAAAGTACGCTGGATTTTAGTAGATACGCGCGTAGTCGCGCGTATCGGCTAAAATCCTGGATCGGCGCGCGCAAGGCTATCGATTTCGTATAGCCTGCGCGCGCCGAGCCGCGCAGCCTACCCCCGTTCCCTCCTAGGCCGCTCCGAAATCGGAGCGGCCTAGAAGGGAACTTTCCTTTGCCCTCCCCTCACCTTCCCCTCCCTTCCCCTACCTAACCCACCCGCCCGGCCCTGTCTAAACCCCCATCCTACCTTTGTCGGGGGATTTACGCCTCCCGGAGGGAGGCGTAAATCCCCACGCGCCAGCGGGCCTCCTGCGCGCCGGGCCGCGAGCTGGGGGCGGGTACGGAGGGCGCGGCCACGCCCCCGGGCCGTAGCCACGCCCCCGTACCCGCCCCAAAACGCTGCCGACACGCCCCCGCAACGCCGCACGCTCCGGCCCCGCCCCCCGACACGCCTCCCGACACGCCCACTCCGAAAACCCCGGGACTTACGCGAGTCCCGGGGTTCTGCGCGCGCCGGTGAGCCTATGTAAAATAGGCTCACCGGCGCGCAGGGCCCTGCTCGCGTAAATCCGCCCGGTTTTGGGCGGATTTACGCGAGCAGGGCTCTGAAAATCCGCCCCACAGTGTAATCAATATCTTGGTTCAGACCAGCTGGGGACATTGTGTTAAATTTAAAAATAAGTCTTTGCTCTGTTCTTAACAATAACTTATCCAAGTCGCCTCCTCTCAATGACAGTTTTGGTTTGCATAGTACACAAAATTTCTAATCTTCAAATTTATGATCAGCGATCACAGAATGCTCAACCAAAGGTTTGCCCTCTATTCTTCTTTTGATTGTGCTTTTATCTTCCACTATACTTTTGTGTAGAGGTCGTATTGTTTTTCCAATGTACCACTTTTCACATGGACATCTGACAGCATAGACTACTCCCTCACTTTTACAATTTGTGAAGTTTCTTAATTTAAAGGGGTTATTTTGACCATTAATCTGTCTTCATGTTTACGTGACAAAGAGAACATGAGCCACATGGGCGATGTCCAGGCGGTCTGATGTCTATAGCTAAAGGACGTGGTAGGACTGATGATACCAACATATCTTTTAGATTTCGTTCTCTCTTGTTCGCAATAATAAGTCTAGTATTTACAAAACAGTCGAGGTTTTTCAAAATATTCCAGTGTTTTCTTAGAATTTTAGTGATTGGTTGCGACATGTGATTATAATTCAGGGGACATATCTGATTTGGTCTTTTTCTTTGCTTGTAATAGCTCATCCCTGTTTTTTCTCAAGGCTTGCAGGTAGCCTTCATTAATACGGTTTTCTGGTTAATTTTTTTGTTTAAATCTTTTTTCATGTCTATTGATCATTCTTTATATACTTTTTCTTCCGTACACAGGCATCGCAATCTAAGAAATTGTGAGTAAGGAAATTTATTTACCATGCTTCTATTGTGGCAACTGTGGTAATCCAAAAATTTGTTGGTATCAGTGGGCTCCTGAAAAGTTCAAGACAGACATTTTCATTCCGCGCACATGTTATAAAATCCGGGGTTGGCGCGCGCAAGGGGGTGCACCCTTATGCACCTTGAGCGCACCGAGCCCTGGGGAGCCCCGATGGCTTTCTCTGTTCCCTCCGCCCCCCCATCTTCCCCTCCCTTCAACTACCTAACCCGCCCCCCAGCCCTACCTAAACCCCCCCCCCCGAACTTTATTTTACACATTGCGTCTGCCTCTGGGCAGGCGTAGATTGCGTGCACCGGCCGAGTGCCAGCGCGCAATCCCCCAGCCTAGCAGCCCTACGAAGGCCTCTGGCCATGCCTCCACCCCGCCCTGGACTGCTCACACACCGCCCTTTTTTTTCAAGCCCCGGGACTTACGTGCATCCCGGGGCTTGCGCGTGTCACCGGGCCTACACAAAATAGTCTTGGCGCGCGTAACCCCACTATGCGTGTAAATCCAGCTGGATTTACGCGCGTAGGGCTTTTAAAATCTGCCCCATAATGTCCGTGAGACAGTGCTTAAAATTGGCCCGATTTTAAAAGGGCCATGTGCGTAAATAATGGGGGTTCCGTGCGTGGCCCATTAACCTGTTCTCCCAAGGATCTGCTTCAGTACTTATTCTTCCTCACCTTATTGGATCTCAGTACATCATCAGTGAAAGTATATCTTAGTGCCATCACTGCTTACCACCCTCACGTGGATGGAAAACCCATCACTCTGTTATGGTTTGTGGGTATGTGGACCCTTAGCCAGAGATGAGAGTTGTTACTACCTGTGGGGAGGAGCCCCACAGGTCTACACTGTCAGAAGGCGAGGTCAGGCATAGCAGGGAGCTCTGGGTGAGGCTGTGGAGAAGTCTCAAGGAGCGAGGAGGGATTCCCACAGAGGGTAGACAAGGTGGAGATAATACCTGAGCAGAGACCCCGAGGGGGCAGGCGCTGGGCAGGCCGCAGAGTGGAAAGCGCGAGACTGGCCATGCAGAAGGGATTCCAGAGAGGCAACCTCGAGGGGCAGAGCAGCACAGCGAAGGAGGTACGATGCAATGACATAGGCCAACCCGAGGAGTAGGGAAGCCCGAGTCAGGTCTCCAGTGATGACGTATGCTCAACCCTGAGGAGCAGGAAGTACAGACAGTCTCTGTATGGCACGGAAGCACTTTCCTGAGGAGCGGGGAAGCACTGACAGTCTCTGTATAGCTTGTAAGCGTGACCCCCAAGAAGCGGGAAAGCATTGACATTCTCTGTATAGCGCGTAAGCGTGACCCCCGAGGAACGGGGAAATGCTGACAGTCTCTTGTACAGCATGTAGGTGCAACCCAGAGGAGCGGGGAAGTGCTAGGGTAGAACTCCCAAGCAGCAAAGGTGTTCCAGGGGGCAGCCCCAAGGAGCAGGGAGCCTTGCAGGGTAGGACTTCAGGAGGTGCAGGGCAAGCCCGAGGAGCGGGGAAGGCCAGGAGCCCGAGTCCCCGTAGAGTGCGCACTCTGGCCCCCGAGGAGCGGGTACCAGACAAAGTCCAGGTCCAAGGAGTCCGATAGCGTAGCCATAAGAACACGGAGGCAGGAGCTTATAGAGACTTACGGAACCTATTGCCAAGTCGGCTAGCTGGGGGCGAAGGTGAAGCTTAAGTACCTTGATCCAATGACATCATCAATCAGGGACGCCCCCAATGTTCCCGCTGAAGAGGCTTCAAAGGAGGGCCTACTGGCACGTGTGTGTGCCTAGGAAGGCCCGAAGTTGACGTGGGTGGTGGCGGCGTCTCGGCCGCCACGAGGAGCCAGGGAGAATGTGGCGGTGAAGACTAGCCTGTGCCACAAGCAGACATGGGGAGGACAGGAGAACGGTGCAGGATGTAAGTAGGTGTGGGCGCAGCCATCTGCGACTGACGGGCATAACAGTACCCCCCCTCTTAAGGCCCCTCCCTGGAGGTTTGGGTTTGTGAGGATGCTTGGCATTGAACTGCCGAATGAATCCTTGTCCAGGATATTGGCCATGGGTTCCCAGCTGTTCTCCTCAGGCCCAAAGCCCTTCCATGAGAAGAGGTATTCCCATTTTCTTCGATGTTTCCTAATGTCCAGGATATCGTGGACTTGATAGGTGACATCGGCTTCTGAGGACGGCAATAAGGGTTCCAGTGGTTTCTTAGAAAATCCTGAGAAAATCATAGGACAGCAATATGGGTTCCGGTGGTTTCTTAGAAAATCCTGAGAGAATCAGAGGCTTTAGTAGAGAAACGTGAAAAGCATTGTGAATCTTGAGCGAGGAAGGCAGTTGGCATCGGTAGGTAACAGGACCCAGACAGCGGAGCACCGGAAAGGGGCCAATATATCTAGGAGCAAAGCGAGCAGAGGGAGCTTGAGCCAAATAAATTTGGTGCTGAGCCATACTTTATCCCCAGGTTGGAACTGGGGTGCAGTGCGATGATGAGCATCAAAGGTCTTCTTCAACCGCTGGGCAGCTTGCTTGAGCAGTTGGGTATTTTGCCACAATTGATGCAATTCTTGGGCAGTGGCTTGCGCTGCTGGAGATGCCACAGATAGCAGGAGCGGGAGTGGTGGCAAGGTTTGGCGTTCATAGACCACCTGGAAAGGGGACGACCCGGTGGAGGAGGACAGATGGGAATTTAATGCAAAATCCGCCCATGGAAGGAGGTTGGCCTAGTCATCCTGCTGTAGATTCACGTAGGCTCGCAGGAATTGCTTTAGAGTTCTATTGGTCCTCTCTGTCTGGCCATTGGCTTGAGGTTGGTAAGCCGAGGTGAAATCTAATGAAATATTAAACTTCTTGCAGAGGGATTTCCAGAAGAGTCCAGTGAATTGAACCCCACGGTCCGAGGGAATATGCTTGGGAAGACTGTGGAGTTGGAATACATGCTGAAAGAACAGTTTGGCCAGCTGGGGCACCGTTGGGAGACCAGGTAGATCCACAAAGTGCGCCATCTTAGAGAAGCGGTCGACGGTGAGCCATATGGTATTGTTCCCATTGGAGACAGGCAAATCCACTATAAAGATCATTGTGATATGGGTCCAGGGCTCACTTGGAATGGGAAGTGGTTGCAAGAGTCCCTATGGTCTTCCTGCAGGGGGCTTATGATGGGCGCTCCTAGGGCAGGACTCTACGTAAGTTTGGGTATCCTTATGAATTGTAGGCCACCAGAAGTACCGCTGAAGAGTGGAGAGAGTCCTGGACTGACCTGGATGTCTGGAGATCAAAGAGCCATGAGCCCATTGCAAAACCTTCCTTCGTAGCAGCCGAGGAGCCATCGTCTTTCCCGGTGGTACTGGAAAGGTGGTGGACAAAATGACTTTGGCAGGGTCTATTATGTGCCAAGGGGTATCGGGTATATCCTCTGTGACGAAAGACCTGGAAAGGGCGTCGGCGGGACCATTCTTATTGGCTGGGTGATAACGCAGTATGAAATTGAATCAAGTAAAGAAGAGGGACCAGCGGGCCTGGCAGTGGTTTAAACACTGAGCATGATGTAGATACTCGAGATTTTTATGATCGGTGTATTCGGTAATCTGGTGTTGGGCCCCTTCTGGCCAGGGTTGCCATTCCTCAAAGGCAAGCTTGATGGCCAACAGTTCTTTATCCCCAATGGCATAATTACATTTCGCTGGCGAGAAGCATCGGGAAAAAAAAGGACAGGAATTTAGAGTGTGAGTAGTGGAGTATTGACTCAGTACAGCTCCTACTCCAATGTCGGAGGCATCAACCTCAACCACAAACGGGCGCGTAGAGTCCAGAAGGCGGAGGCAAGGTTCCTTAAGGAAGGCAGACTTGAGGTACTAAAAGGCCGTCATCTCTTGGGCGACCACTGAGAGGGGTTGGCCCCCTTGCGTGTCATGGCCATGAGTGGTGCAGTCAGAGTAAAATAATGGTGAATAAAAGAGTGATAGTAATTGGCGAAGCCAAGGAATCTCTGGAGAGCCTTGAGGCCCGTAGGTTGAGGCCAATCACAGATGCTCTTCAATTTTTGGGGATCCATTCGAAACCCCTGGCTGCACACCACGTAGCCCAGAAAAGCAATGGTCTCTTGTTCAAAGGAACACTTTTCAAGCTTGGCGAAAAGTTGATTATCTCGCAGCCACTGGAGGACATGAGAGACGTTCTGACGATGGCTTTGAAGGTCTTGTGAGAAGACTAGAATATCGTCGAGGTATATAACTATGCACCAATAAAGCATATCTCTGAAAACCTCATTCATCAGGTTTAGAAATATCATGGGTATGTTGCAAAGCCTGAACGGCATCACAAAGTATTCAAAGTGACAGTCGCATGAGTTAAAGACAGTCTTCCACTCATCGCCCTCGCCGGACCGCATTATTGGCTTCACTGAGGTCTAATTTCAGAAAGATCTTGGCTCCTTGAAGCCTGTCGAAAAGCTCAGAGATGAGTGGCTGTGGGTAGTGATCCTTGAGAGTAATTTCGTTTAAACCTCGGTAGTTGATGCAGGGACGGAAGGAGCCATCTTTTTTCTTTACGAAGAAAAATCCTGCTCCTGAAGGAGACTTGGAGGGCCGTATGAACCCTTTGGCCAGGTTCTCATATATGTACTCAGACATGGCTTGGGTCTCCATCTGCGAGAGGGGATAGATCCGACCTCAAGGAGGCTCCGTGTTAGGGAGTACATTTATCGCACAGTCATAGGAGTGGTGAGGAGGTAGAGAGTCCGCGGCCTTCTTTGAGAACACATCAGAAGAAGATGCATATTGTGGTGGAAGGCTGGGAAGAGAAGGCATGTTTGTCATACAAAGCTGTGGAGAGAGATGGGTTCCAAGCAATTCTTATGGCAGCAAGGACCCAACAAGAGAGCTGTAGAGTAGTCCATTCAAACTGTGGAGTGTGCTGCTGAAGCTAGGGCAGTCCCACTACCACAGGATGGATGGCCTTGTCCAATATATTGAACGAGATGGTTTCCATGTGCAAGGTGCCGGTGTGTAGCTGAATGGGAGCCGTGGTGTGGGTAACCTCAATAGGGAGAAGTTCCCCATGAATAGATGAGAGTAGTAATGGCACCAGGGAGTGGATGGTGGGGATCCGCAGGTGTTCTGTGAGTTGCTTAAAGATGAAGTTCCCACCAGCCCCGGAGTCCACCAATGCCAAGGTGTGGAAATCCTGGTTGTCCATCTTGATGGATATGGGAACAGTGAGTGGAGGAGACGGTGAAGTCAGGCCTAGGAGTAGTCCTCCAGCAGAACCTAGGCCCAGGAGTCTCCTGGACAGACAGGACATGAGGCAATGGCATATCCAGGCTGGCCGCAGTACAGGCAGAGGCCAGATTGCTGTCGATGGCATTGTTCCTTAGGAGAAAGTCTGCTCCTACCCATCTGCATGGGTTCCTCCTCTGCTGGATTCGCGGAGTGTTCGCTCTAGGAGGAGAAGCATGCCAAGTTCGGAACGGGCCTGGTGCAGACTTCCGGGATGCTCTGGACTCCAGAGAGTGTTCTTGCAGCCGAAGGTAGATACGCCCAGTGAGGTCAATCAAAGAGTCCAATGAGGAGGGTAATTCATAAGCCGCCAACTTGTCTTTAATCTAAGGACTCAAACCTTAAAGAAAGACAGAACGCAAGCAGTTGGAGGCCCAATGTAATTCCAAAGCAAGGGTTTGGAGTTCAATAGTCCGTTAATGGGCGAGAGCCTTGTTGAAGATGAAGAAGAGATGACCCAGAAATGGCTCTTCGATCAGGTCTTCGAAGACAGACCGAAACAGGGCCAAGAATCCTGGAAGGTCCCGAAGGACCGGGTCTGCTCGCTCCCAGAAGGGTGACACCCAGGCCAAGGCCTTGCCATCCAAAAGGGCCAGGATGTATGTGGTCTTGGTGATCACATCTGGGAAATAAGCTGGTTGTAAGCAGAAGTGCATATTGCATTGGTTCAAGAAACCCCTGCACATGAGGAGGTTCCCTGAAAAACATGGGGGTGTCGGCAAGGGCATGGTCAGCCGAAGAGCTGGCGTAGAGGTGGAGGTGTTGAGCTTGATAGACATTGTAGTGGCAATCATGGTAGCGTCTAGATGAGAGCTCAGGTTGTCTATGGCTACTGCCAGAAACTCCAAGAATTTTTGCTGTTCACTGATCCTTTGTGCCAGGCCAGGAATTGCTTGGAGGGAATAGAGCTCTGCTGGGTCCATGGACTTGGCAGTCTGTTATGGTTTGTGGGTATGTGCACCCTTGGCCCGAGATGAGAGTTGTTACTGCCTGTGGGAAGGAGCCCCACAGGTCCACACCGTCGGGAGGCAAGGTCAGGCATAGCAGGGAGCTCTGGATGAGCCTGTGGAGAAGTCTCGAGGAGCCAGGAGGGATTCCCACAGAGGGTAGACAGGTTGGAGATAATACCAGAGCAGAGACCCCAAGGGGGCAGGCGCTAGGCAGGCCGCAGAGCGGGAGGCGCGAGACTGGCCATGCAGAAGGCATTCTGGAGAGGCAACCCTGAGGGGCGGAGCTGCACAGCAAAGGAGGTGCAGATGCAATGATGTAGGCCAACCCACGGAGAAGGGAAGCCCGAGTCAGGTATCCAGTGATGATGTATGCTCAACCCCGAGGAGTGGGAAGCACAGACAGTCTCTGTATGGCACGGAAGCACTGCCCCGAGGAGCGGGGAAGCACAGACAGTCTTTGTATGGCACGTAAGCGCAACCCCGAGGAGCGGGGAAGCGCTAGGGTAGAACTTCTGAGTAGCAAAGGTGTTCCAGGGGGCAACCCCAAGGAGTGGGGAGCCTTGCAGGATGGGACTTTAGGAGACGCAGGGCCAGCCCGAGGAGTGGGGAAGGCCAGGAGACCGAGTCCCCATAGAGTGCACACACTGGCCCCTGAGGAGCAGGTACCAGACAGAGTCCAGGTCCAAGAAGTCCGATAGCATAGCCACAAGAACACAGAGACAGGAGCTTGTAAAGATGTACGGAACTTGTTGCCAAGTCAGCTAGCTGGGGGCAAAGGTGGAGCTTAAATACCTTGATCCGATGACATCATTAATCAGGGATGCCCCCGAGGTTCCTGCCAAAAAGTATTTAAAGGAGGGCCTGGTGGTACATGCCTAGGAAGGCCTGAAGTCAACGTGGGTGGCGGTAGCATCTCGGTCGCCACGAAGAGCCATGGAGAATGCGGCGGTGGAGACTAGCCTGCACCACGAGCAGACCCGGGGAGGGAAGGAGAATGGTGCAGGATTTAAGTAGGTGCAGTTGCAGCCATCTGCGACCAATGGGCATAACAGTACCTAAGGAGAACTCAACCATATCATCAGGCTTTTCAACTGTTTCTACCTTATGATCCTAACAGTTTGGGCATGGCTGCTGCCAGACATACTGTGTCCAACTGGCTGGCAGAATGTATAACTCATTATTAAGCTTTATCTGGATTTCAGATCAGACTCTATCAAGGCTGATCAAGTAAGACCCATGGCTATTTCATAAAATGTAAATACCAACAGAACAAATAATCCAAAACCCTAATTCAAAATTCAAAAAACCAAAACAGGGTTCCTAAAAGATCAAATGTTACAAATTATCTGAACAAATAGCTATAAATACTTTATTTGATGTATAAATATATATATTAATGCAAGAACACAGCATCAGAGATCCATAGGTGCAGCAGTACAATCTACCATCTCTTGCCGTGCTATGGGCTGCAACCAGTATCAGAAATAAGCCCCAGAATTCTCCATCATCTACTTGTTCAAGCAACAATGATTGTGATCCCAAGACCTAACCCACAGAAAACGATATCCAAAGAATTTTTAATACTTAGCTTTAAAAATACTGACACTGACACATAGAAAAGATCACAATAGCTGTATTCAAAAAGCAATCACCCATCCCGACATATGCCTATGTTTCGGCAAATTACCACCTGTCTCAAGGAAATGAGACTCCTAAAAACAAATAAAATAAACCATTAGAAAACACTAAATATGAAAATATCTGAATAAATATACTGACAAGCCTACTACAAATTAAATCAGTGGGCAGATACACAGAGGTTACCGACCTTTCAGAAACTCTTTCTAACTTACATTTAAAATATTCCTAAACCATGCCCTAAAGATCTAATTGGGAAAAAACAATCAAAAATCCAAATGTCATTTCAAAAACCATATTAACCAGAAGTTCACACAAAATCCTGTGCCCACTTAATATCAACAACCACTCCATTCAATTTCTTTGTTCAGCCCATGTGGATGTACAGAATTCAAGTGATATAGTCATCGTTGCTCTTTTCTAACCAACAAGGAGGCATAAATACCCATCGCAGGCTCAAATCCCCTTTCTCCAAAACAGCAAATGTAAAGTCAGAGAAAGAATGGTTGAATACTAAACAACGGGTAACTGACAGGTCTTCAACCTTATGTTTTAAAATAGAACTCTGGTGTTCAATCATCCTAGTCTTCAAAAGTCTTCTCGTTCTACCTATATATACCAAGTGACAAGAACACCATATTATATATATCACCCCTTTTGAATCACACGAGTGCCCACAGTCAAGTGATATTTAGCAAAAATATCAAAAGGCAAGTGTCACCATCAAAAGACTGAGAACAAACAGAATAGTGGCCAAAGAGATGATGTCCATGGGTGAGTAAAGATGTTTCAGAAACAAATGGCCCATCATGATATTCTGAATGCACAATAATATCACGAATCTTGTGGCACTGTTTGAAAGCAAAAACAGGATGTTCCATAAATAATGGGTGAACCTGCAACACATGCCAGTGCCTCTGAAAACTACACTGGATCTTATAGATCTCAAGAGAATATGATAAAAACACAATTATCTGACTGTGCTCATGATTTTTATGAGACTGTAACAAGAGATCACAGTTAATCCACCTCGCCCTTTTATAAGCCCTTTGGATAACAGACTGTGGATAACCCCATGCGAAAAAGCAAGCTTTCATGTACGCCACTTTTACTTTGAAATCTGATAGCGAAGAGCACAACCTTCTGAGTTTAAAAAACTGACTCACTGACAAATTGTCCTGGACATGTTCCGGATGGCAACTGTCATAATTGAGTAGTGTGTCATGATCGGTCGTTTGTTTTTTTTAAATAGTAAAATGATGCTCTAATTAAATTTGTTGATTCCTCCTATTTCATAGTAATTAAGATGTCTAAGTGAAAAGTGTAAATGCTTTGAAATTCTTATATTTGATCTCTATGAACTGATTGTTCATTCTTAAAAACTGGTTGTAGAATTTATAAGTAGACATTCGTAATGTGTAAATGACAGTGTTATGTCAAGAATTATAAAACTCAATAAAGATTAAATTAAAAAAATAGTAAAATCACAACCTAACAGTTGCTTCTTCAGGAGTCTGAATGACAGATGAGAATTCTGGAAACAAGGGGGATATCGGACTTAGTATTTAACCAAATGAATATAAAAAATACTTAGCTTTGATGTCAGCAGTGTGGCAAACCTTTTTGTATGGACAACGGGTCTCAACAAAAATTGCAGTACAACGGGACAGAGACCGCCCTGAACTAGTTATGCCATTAAATAACCCGCACTTTGTCCAGCGTGATGACGTAGTGACGGCTAAGCGTCGGGTTGCTATGGTAACAACTGGTATAGAGTGTTTACAGAAAAACTTGAAGTTCTAATGCTGAATTAAGACCATCTGGATCAACGGTGCCCAGGCGATGGATTCAACGTTGTTCAGCTTGAAGCAACAGGGTATTAAAATCCCGTCCGCACCAATTTGGAAAAAATTGTTCTAAGACACAAATCTTAAGGTCATCAAAGGTACGCATGTGTTGGATACATTGAGCTGTAAGGGGAGCAGTTAGGCGGCCTGTATTAATACATGAGCAGTGTTTGATGAGGCAGGTCTTAAGAGACCACTTGGTTTTTCCCACGTACCAATGATTACATGGACACTGAATGAGATAAATGACTTCTGCAGAACGGCAATCAGTCACATTTCTCAAAATGAAAGTAAAATTAAGCCTGGAAAAATGTAGAGCCGAAGTTTTTGTCATTATGTAACATACAGTACAGGTGCCACAGGGTGCATGAGATCCTATTGTAGAAGGCTCAAGGATTGCAGAAGAATCTGAGTGGACTAATTGATCCTGAAGATTAGCCCCTCGAGAAAATGCAAATCCAGTTGTGTCCTGGAATTCTTTATGAAGTTGAAGAATGTGCCAGTTTTGAAAAATTATTTTTTTCATTTTATAAGTCATGGATGAAAATGGGAGAACACAAGTCAATGTTTCACTGAATTCCGGCGGACGTGGTAGAAACAACCATTCATGATGAGTGAATTTAGCCCTAGTGTAGGCTCTTTTAATACAGCAGGAAGGATAGCCCCTAGCTCTAAACCAGCCACTGGGCCTGGTGGTACATTCAACATATTTGTGTGTGGACATGATACATCGATGATATACTGATGTTTTTGACTGACACGATTACAACTTTCCAACAATTTCTCCTTTGGCTTAATGGATGAAACTCACATCTGCATTTTACAGCTGACATCCAAAGGTCTGAGATACATTTCTTGGACATTAAAATTATAAAAACCTCTGAGAGATTTGAGACCACATTATATCGCAAACCAGTTTCCAGTAATACTTTTTTGCACTTCACCAGTGCACACCCACGGTCACTTAAAGAAAACCTTCCGGTCAGCCAATTTTTTCGTATCAGACGATTATGTACCACTCTAACAGAATATCAACAACAAGCAGTCACATTAAGTGGCCGGTTTAAAGCTAGGGACTATCCTTCATGCTGTATTAAAAGAGCCAACACTAGGGCTAAATTCACTCATTGTGAATGGTTGTTTCTACCACGTCTGTCGGAATCCAGTGAAACATTGACTTGTGTTCTCCCATTTTCATCCATGACTTATGAAATGAAAAAAATAATTTTTCAAAACTGGCACATTCTTCAACTTCATAAAGAATTCCAAGACACAACTAGATTTGCATTTTCTCGAGGGGTTAATTTTCAGGATCAATTAGTCCACTCAGATTCTTCTGCAATCCTTGAGCCTTCTACAATAGGATCTCATGCACCCTGTGGCACCTGTACTGTATGTTACATAATGATAAAAACTTCAGCTCTACATTTTTCCAGGCTTAATTTTACTTTCATTTTGAGGAATGTGACTGATTGCCGTTCTGCAGGAGTCATTTATCTCATTCACTGTCCATGTAATCATTGGCACGTGGGAAAAACCAAGTGGTCTCTTAAGATCCGCCTCGGCGAACATTGCTCAAGTATTAATATAGGCCGCCTAACTGCTCCCCTTACAGCTCATTGTATCCAACACATGCATATCTTTGATGACCTTAAGGTTTGTGTCTTAGAACAATTTTTTCCAAATTGGCGCGGAGGGGATTTTAATACTCTGTTGCTTCAAGCTGAACAACATTGGATCCATCGCCTGGGCATCGTCGATCCAGATGGTCTTAATTCAGCATTAGAACTTCAAGTTTTTCTGTAAATGCATAGCCGTCACTACATCATCACGCTGAACAAAGTGCAGGCTATTTAATGGCATAACTAGTAGGGATGTGCAGACAAAAAGTTTATGTTCATAAGTCCATAAGTCGAAGGTGAGGGTCAATTTCGGTCAATATGGACATATGTAGAATTCCATAAGTTGAGGCTATGTCCATACGTGCACCGGTTCCCTAAATAAAAATTTAAACCCCTCACCCTCCTTAATCCCCCCCCCCAAGACTTACCAAAACTCCCTGGTGATCCAGCGGGGAGTCAGGAAGCCATTCCTGTATTCCTTTACGAGGAGCACGTGACGCGGACGTCACGTGATTCACCGCGCCTCCGCTCCCGGACCCCCGTTCGACCCAACTGGAACTTTTGGCCAGCTTGGGGGGGTCAGGAGGCCCCCCCAAGCTGGCCAAAAGTTCCGGTTGGGTCCAACGAGGGGTCCGGGAGCGGAGGCGCGGTGGACCACGTGACGTCCGCGTCACTCCGACGTGACGCGGACGTCACGTGGTCCACCGCGCCTCCGCTCCCGGACCCCCCGTTGGACCACCAGGGAGTTTTGGTAAGTCTTGGGGGGGTCAGGAGGGTGGGGGGTTTAAGTGTTTATTTAGGATCAACGATCGCGATTTCCAACTTATTCAACATAGCTATGTTGAATAAGTTGGAAATCGCGATCGTTAAGTTAAAAAAAAAAAGTTGCGTTTTACATATGCGTTCAAAACGAATGCACACCCCTAATAACTAGTTCAGGGCGGTCTCTGTCCCGTTGTACTGCATTTTTTGTTGAGACCTGTTGTCCACACGAAAAGGTTTGCCACACTGCTGACATCAAAGCTAAGTATTTTTTATATTAATTTGGTTAAATACTAAGGGGCGGATTTTCAGAGCCCTGCTCGCCTAAATCCGCCCAAATCCGGGCGGATTTAGGCGAGCAGGGCCCTGCGCGCCAGTGAGCCTATTTTACATAGGCCTACCGGCGAACGCAGAGCCCCGGGACTCGCGTAAGTCCCGGGGTTTTCGGAGGGGGGCATGTCAGGGGCGTGTTAGGGGCGTGTCGGGGGCGGGACCGAGCGCAGCGGCGTTTTTGGGGCGTGTCGGCAGCGTTTTGGGGGTGGGTACGGGGGTGTGGCTACAGCCCGGGGCGGTCCGTGGGCGTGGCCGCGCCCTCCGTACCCGCCCCCAGGTCGTGTCCCTGCGCGCAAGAGGCCCGCTGGCGCGCGGGGATTTACGCCTCCCTCTCGGAGGCGTAAATCCCCCAACAAAGGTAAGGGGGGGGGGCTTAGACAGGGCCGGGCGGGTGGGTTAGTTAGGGGAAGGGAGGGGAAGGTGAGGGGAGGGCAAAAGGAAGTTCCCTCCGAGGCCGCTCCGATTTCGGAGCGGCCTCGGAGGGAACGGGGGTAGGCTGCGCGGCTCGGCGCGCGCCGGCTATACAAAATCAATAGCCTTGAGCACGCCGATCCAGGTTTTTAGCAGATACGCGCGGCTCCGCGCATATCTACTAAAATCCAGCTTACTTTTGCTTGCGCCTGATGCGCCAGCAAAAGTAGGCCAATTCGCGCTATTTGAAAATCTACCCCTAAGTCCGATATCCCCTTGTTTCCAGAATTCTCACCTGTCAATCAGACTCCTGAAGAAGCAACTGTTAGGTTGCGAAACACCGGCCGATGTAAGGTCTATCATACATGCATTTGACACGGGAATAGATGGACTTAATAGTTTCAAAATTCTGTTTCAATACTATTTAAGGCATTCACACTGCTATTCTAAAAAAACACAAATGAGGAACAGATCGGACGGCTCTGCTTCAACCACAGCTAGTTGTCAGGCTTGCTGATCTCTCATAATTTTCTTTAAATTATACCGTTTCCTATCCATACTTGTCACGGCATTGGTGATTTGATAAATATATTTGAACGGTGTCCTATTTTTGCATTTGACTTTAGATATTTAGGACTGGCACCACTCAGGCTCTTTTTTGTTTTCCACATACAGATTGGCCACATCCGGGTCCATCATTGCCCCCATTGCCACCACTTTGACCTGTTTGTAAAAAATACCATTAAAGACAAAAAAAATTTCAAAAAGAACAAAGGCTGCTCGATGGAAACCACCGACAGCATCAAGGCAGGCGAACCTGGTGGTCACAGGATGAGCAAAGAGAGTGTCCAAATGGAGTGCAAGGGTCAAAGCCAGGGTATCCATCCGAGAATGGTCAGCCAAAGCAAGGGTCAGTTCCAGGTATCAGTTCAAGCATGGTCAGCGGCAAGCAGAGGTCAGTTCCAGGTATTAGTCCAAATGTGGTCAGAGGCAAGCAGAGGTCAGTACCGGGTATCAGTCCAAGCATGGTCAGAGGCAAGCAGAGGTCAGTACTGGGTATCAGTCCGAGCATAGTCAAAGGTGAGCTGAGGTCAGTACCGGGTATCAGTCCAAGAGGGTACAACCTTGGTTGCAGAATGTAAAGAGGAACTCAGGAACAAAGAAACACAGGATCAGGCGCTGGAACACAGGAAGGACCAAGGGAATGCAGGAGCAGACTCAGGAATACTGGAACAGATACAGGAACACTAGAACGAGCAAAAGAACACAGGAACAGACACAGGAACACTGGAACAGGCACATGAACACTGGAACAAGCGCAGGAATACAGGAGCAGGAACGAGGATGGCAACTAGCTCACACAACATGTGATGACCCGTTTGCCAAGGCAAGGAAGTCGGGTCTGGGCGCTTCCTTAAATACTGGGCTCATGTGATGTCATCATCCGGTGCCACAGAGTGGTTTTCTGCCATGGGCCCTTTAAGAGGCTGCGGGTCCCGCATGCGTGCGCCTATGGGGCGTGGGCCCGGCCAGGGAGGACGCCGAAACTCAGCATGAGGCGGCAAGCCAGCCCGGGAGGTGGAAGGCCCTGGAGATGCTGACATGGAATGCCGGGGTCAGCACCGGCTAGCTGCTACAGCGGGAGAAGCTGTGATGGGGTCTGCTGAGGTGTGCGCGAGGTGAGCAGGGCCACCCGCGGGCTGACCGCGGACGGAACGCGCTACAAACAGGATGTTACATAATTCTTCGATAAAAGGGGAGCAATATATAGGCACAAGGTAGTTCACTCTATCGAGACAGGGGGAGGCCAGTAGCATGGTAAACAGTTGGCTAAGTAGCACTCTCCAAGGAGGGACATGTTGGGGATAATCTATTATCATTTATGTTCAGGAACACTTTTTTGAAGAGGAAGGTTTTTAGGGCTTTTTTGAAAAATGTTCTTTCTCAGAGACATCTTACTTCCTTTGGTGGGCTGTTGTATAGGAGTGGTCCTTTCCTCCAGATGTATAAGTTTAGGTTTGTTGGTCTGAGGGGTTGGGAGGGAGTGTGGATTTTTTATAATTGAGGTAATCCCTGGGGAGTGTAAATTGTGAATTGAGGACTGTATGATCATAGCAAGCTTGTACTGAATACAGTAAGAGATTGGGAGCCAGTGTAATGATCCGAGTACAGGAGAGATATGTTTGCATATGAGAGTGTTAGTAAGGAATCTTGCTGCCGAGTTTTGTATAATCTGCAGTGGATGGGTCACGTATAAAGGTAGACCTGCTAAGAGGGAGAATAGTAGAGATTGAAGGACAGATTGGAAATCAGAGTGTTCAAGAAGAGGTTTAAGGTGATGGAGTAAATGTAGTTTGTAGAAGGAGGAGTTGGTAATAGTTCTTATGTGGTTGCGCATAGAGAGAGAGGGGTCAATTGTGACATCCAGATTGCGTACACTTTGAGAGTTGGTGATGAAATGGGATTCAAAAGAGAAATTGTTGGGTGTGTTATTAAAAGGATAACATGATAAAATAATGATTTCTGTTTTAGAGATGTTGAGGGCTAATTTGTTGCTGTGGAGCCATTTTTGGATGGTTGTAAGACAGTGGGTGAGGAAAGATTCTTTAAGGGCCCATGTTTCTTTCAGAGGGTAAAAGAATTGAATATCATCAGCATAAATGTTATATTGAACTCTAAGGTCAAAAAGGGTGCAGCATAAAGGAGTTAGAAAAAAGGTTAAATAAGGCAGCCGAAAGAGCAGATCCTTGGGGTACCCTAGATCTCAGAGGCACCACAGAGAAGGTAGAGTCTGTTTGGACTTGTTGGGTCCTGTTGTTGAGGTATGAAGAGAACAAGGGCAGAACAGAACCGGTTATACCAAAAGAGCACAGTCTTGAAAGTAAGATGGAATGATTAACAGTGTCATATGCAGTGTAGATGTCAAGGAGACATAGAAGAAATGCTGAGCCTTGGTCAAAACCTCATCTTACCGTGTCAAAGCTGGAGAGCAACAACCATTCAGTGTTGTGGTGCTTCCTGAACATGAACTGATATTGTTTAAGGATATTATTTGAGTCAATAAAGTTGCAGAGTTGGTGAAGAACTACTGTTTCTAAACCTTTGGCTATGAAAGAAAGAGAGGAGATCGGGCAGTAATTGGAGATGAGTAGGATCAGCTGAAGGTTTTCTGATTATAGGCTGGACTGAAACTTGTTTTAGTGGGTCATGTGCAGCACCATGTTGAAGTGATGAATTAATGAACTTAGTAACAAATGGAGCAATTTCCAGTTTAATCAGTTTAAGTAGTATAGTATGGCATGGGTTAAGGGGATTAGATGATGGTTTCAGGTTATTGATAATCTCAATAGTATCAGATGCTGTAATATGATCTAAACATTCCCAAGTTGGGCCATCAATGGTCAATTCATCAGATTCTTCGACATGAGAATTATTAAAGATGGTGTTTACAGTTGCTGTCTTATTGGTAAAGTGAGAGGCAAATGTCTTTGCGATGTTCGTCCTCGGGAGAGTGGGTGAGAGAGAATGAGGGGGCTGAGCTGGGGTTAATTACTTTATTTATGGAGGCATATAATTCTCTAGGGTTGTTTAGTGTAGATATATGATTTCTATGCAGACTTGATAGCCTCTTGATATTATGCAAATTATGTAGTGTTTTATTTGTGTAGGAATTATCTTTCTGCCATTTCCTCTCATATTTCCTCAGCTCACAAATTTGTGTTTGGAGTGTGGTACTATACCACTGTGCAGAGTTAGTTCTTTTGGTTGAGAATGGTTTCAAGGGGACAAGTTTATCGAAGGTAGAAGTAAGGGAGGAGTTCCAGAATTCCAAAAAACTGTTTGGGCAAGTTACAGGAGTTATTATCCACAATCAGTGTGAGGTTGGATGCACAGGTCTCAGGATCTAAGTGCCTTCATTTCATGGCTGTGGTATTATTTCTGTGGGAGATTTACTCCAGAGATTTGGATCTGAGAGCAAAGGAGATGAGGAAGTGGTTACTCCAAGGATTTCAGTTATGGCTACATTCACTTCATTTATGTGGAAACCAGAGGAGTTAACAAAAACCATGTCTAGGCAGTTACCTTTCTTGTGAGTAGGAGAGGAGATAATTTGCTTCCAGCCACAAGAAATGAGGGTATCAAACAAGATATGGGTAAGGGATGCTATTGATGAGGTCGGAGAGTGGCGGTTAAAATCGCCTAGAATTATGGTTGTAGAGGTATTTAGGTTGAGGTTAAGGATTGACTCACTCAGGGGGAATGTATTGTTGGCAAGCCCAAGAGGGCTGTAGGTCAAACAAAGACTAATTAATGTGTTGGGATTTCAGACATAATAGCTCGTAAGGAGCAGGAATAGAGACATCTAACATAGTAAATTTCAAGTGAGATTTAAAGAACACAGTCAGACCTCCTCCTCTTCGCATCGTCTTAGCTTATGAATGTATTAGAAGTTAAGTGGGCAGCAGTGATTGAGAATCGGAATGTCATAGTCATTCAACCAAGTTTCAGTAACACATAGATAGTCATAAATTCCAGAGGTAAGAAGGTCATAAATGACAGCAGATTTTTTTGTAATGGATTGTGCATTGATAAGGATGAAGAACAGAGCAGTAGTTGCAATGATAGGTGACATGGTGTTTAACTTAATATTGGTGAGGGTTCTAGCATGCAGAGTATGGACCTGCCATCGAATAACTCCAGCACCGAAGTGTCCCTGGCTTGTGATTACAGGAATAGAGAATTGATGTGGAGTAGACCCACTGTTGTCCATGATCTTTATGGTAGTAAAGTCCGGAGGCTTGTACAAGGCAAACAACCAATGGTGCAATGCCTTCAGCATCAATGCCATGATTTAGTGTAGCAGTGGCTGCTGATGACATCAGAAGTGGGTAAGGCAATCCCATGAGGCATGGGCAAGCTCCCTTCCTCTACCGGAACTATAGGGCAGCTGATGACCGGAGGTTCAAAGATGCTCTCCAAAGTGCAGCGGTGATGGCAGGCCAGATCCTCTTCAGCGTTGGCACTGCGATTTAGTGGGATGCCTCATGGGATTGCCCTGCCCACTGCTGATGACATCAGCAGTGGGCAGGGCAATCCCACAAGGCATGGTCAGGCTCCCTCCCTCTCCTGAAGCGATGGGGCAGCCGGCAGCCGGAGGATCGAAGATGTGCTCCAAGATGCGGTGGTGATGGCAGGCCGGATCCTCTTCAGTGTTGGTGCCATGATTTAGTATAGCTGTGGCTGCTGATGATGTCAGAGGTGGGTGAGGCAATCCCACAAGACATGGGCAGGCTCCCTCCCTCTACCGGAGCTATAGGGCAGCTGGCTACTGGAGGGTCAAAAATTCACTCCGAAGCGAGCAGCAATGGCAGGCCGGATCCTCTTTGGCATCGGTGCTGCAATTTAGTGTAGCTGTGGCCGCTGATGACATCAGTGGTGGGCAGGGTGATCCCACAAGGCATGGGCAGGCGCCTTCCCTCTACCTGAGCTATAGGGCAGTCAGCGGCCGGAGGATCAATGATGCGCTCCGAGGCTTGGCGTCAATGGCAGGCCAGATTCTCTTCAGCATCAGCCATATCCTCTTTGGATACTCACCTTCTACCAAGTCCTGCATCCCCCCTCCCATTACCTCCTGTCCACGGTGCCCATCATCCCTTTTTTCTATCCTCATGTCCAGCATAGATTCTCTCTTCTTCTTACCCAACATCTTCCTCTTTCTTCCCTACACCAGCATCATCCCCAATCTCTTTGCAGTGCCCAGCATCTAGATATAGTTTACTTGGATTTCAGCAAGGCCTTTAACACGGTTCTGCAAAGGAGACATAAATAATAGGGATGTGCAGAGGGATGCCATATGTTGCATTTGTGATTCAGATTCGTCAGGGAGCAGATACGTTGCATTCGGCCGTATGGCGCCCCGATGCATTAATACGGCGATTTCTATTCATGTCCCAACTAAAATTAAAATTAACTACAAACCCCCACCCTCCTGACCTCCCCAAGACTTACCAAAACTCCCTGGTGGTCCAGCGGGGAGTCAGGGAGCCATCCCCTGCACTCTCACCACCCTCGTACCGGTTTTCATCATGGCGCCGATAGCCTTTGTCACAGGGGCTACCGGTGCCATTGGTCAGGACCCTGTCACCATGGTCATCGGCACCATCTTGTGCTCCTACCATGTGACAGGGGCTGACCAAATGGCACCGGTAGCCCCTGTGACATAGTATGGGCAAAGACTATCGGTGCCATTTTGAGCACTGGCATTGGACGGCTAGAGTGCAGGAGGTCGCTCCGGGACCCCCGTTGGACCCCCAGGGACTTTTGGCCAGCTTGGGGGGGCCTCCTGACCCCCACAAGACTTGCCAAAAGTCCAGCGGGGGTCCGGGAGCGACCCCTGCATGCTTGGCCATCCGATGCCAGTACTCAAAATGGCGCCAATCCGCTGATCGCCTTGCCCTCACTATGTCACAGGTACCTGTGACACAGGTACCCTCACTATGTCACAGGTACTATGTCACAGGTACCGATCGTCGGTACCTGTGACATAGTGAGGGCAAAGGCGATCGGCGCCATTTTGAGTACTGGCATCGGATGGCCGGCGTGCAGGAGGTCGCTCCCGGACCCCCGCTGGACTTTTGGCAAGTCTTGTGGGGGTCAGGAGGTCCCCCAAGCTGGCCAAAAGTCCTTGGGGGTCCAACGGGGGTCCCGGAGCGACCTCCTACATGCCGGCCGTCTGATGCCAGTACTCAAAATGGCGCCGATAGCCTTTGCCCATATTATGTCACAGGGGCTACCGGTGCCATTGGTCAGCCCTGTCACATGGTAGGAGCACAGTTGGCGACCAATGGCCATGTGACAGGGGCTTGACCAATGGCACCGGTAGCCCCTGTGACAAAGGCTATCGGCGCCATGTTGAAACTGGCACCGAGGGTGTGAGTGCAGGGAATGGCTCCCGGACCTCCCGCTGGACCACCAGGGAGTTTTTGTAAGTCTTGGGGGGGTTCAGGAGGGTGGGGGGGTTTGTTTAAATTTTTATTTAGGTGGCCGTATAATTCGGGGAAGATTTGTGTATTCGTGGGGAATCGCGATACGTTTCGCTTCCCCACGAATACTACAAATAGTGTAATATACGTTGCGGATTGCCAATACGGCGAAAACGAATGCACACCCCTAATAAATAAATTAGGCGCCATGGGTATGGGACCTAGAGTGACTAACTGGGTTAGAAACTGGCTGAATAGGAGGTGACAAAATGTAGTGGTAAATGGAGTTTTCTCTGAGGAGGGGGATGTTACTTGCTGTGTGCCTTAGGGATCGGTCCTTGGAACAGGTTCTTATCAACATTTTCATGAACAGCATAACAGAAGGATTATTGGGAAAGCTCTGTCTTTTTTCCAATGATACCATAACCTGTAACAGGGTAGACAGCCAAGCAGGTGTGGAAAACATGAAGAGGGATCTGATGAAGCTTCAGGAATGGTCTAGAATCTGGCAGCTAAGATTTAATGTTAAAAAATTCAGAGTAATGCATTTAAGATGCAAAAACCCAAGAGAGAGGTACATTATGGGAGGTAAAATTCTTCTAAGCACAAAGGAAGAGTGGGATCTGGGAATGATTGTATCTGATGATTTTAAGGTAGTTAAACAGGTGGATAAAGTGATGACAAATGCCAGAAAGAAACTTGGCTGCATTGGGAGACGTATGGTCAGCAGAAAGAGGGAGGTGATATTGTCCCTGTATAATTCCTTGGTGAAAAATCATTTAGAATATTGTGTACAATTTTGGAGACTGCACCTTCAGAAGAATATAAACAAGATGGAGTCAGTCCAGCAGGTATCTAATAAAATAGTCAGTGATCTTTGTTTTAAAGAACATAAAAACATAAGGCTTGCCATACTGGGTCAGTCCAAGGGTCCATCAAAACCTTTGGGATCCTGCCAGGTCACAAGTACCTGGCAGGATCCCAAAGGGTAGATAGATTCAAGCTGCTTATCCCAAGAATAAGCAGTGGATTTCTGCAACTCTAGCTTAATAATTGTTATTGGACTTTTCCTCCAGGAACTTGTCCATACCTTTCTGAAATGCAGCTATACTAATAGCTTTTACCATATACTCTAGCAACTAATTCCAGAGCTTAATTGTGCATTAAGTAAAAACATATTTTCTCTTATTAATTTTAAATGTATTACCCAGTAGCTTCATTGTGTGTCTCCTGGTCTTTGTACTTTTCGAAAGAGTAAACAACTGATTAAAGTTTACTTGTTCCATTCCACTCATTATATTATAGACCTCTATCATATTTCCCTTCAGCCATCTCTTCCCCAAGCCGAAGAGTCCTAACCTCTTGAGCCTTTCTTCATAGGGAATTATCCCAGCCCCTTTATATTTTGGTTGCCCTTCTCTGTACCTTTCTAATTCTGCTATATCTTTCTTGAGATGTAGTGACCAAACTGAATATAATAATCAAGATAAGGTTGCACCATGGAGCGATACAGAGGCATTATGATATTCTCTGTTTTATTCCTTTCCTAATAATTCCTAGCATTCTGTTTGCATTCTTATTTATTTATTTATTTATTTTTAATTTTTATATACCGATGTTCCTGTAAAGAATACATATCGCACCGGTTTACAAGGAACTGAACAGTCGCCTCCAGGGCGGAAATACATTAAAACAGTCGCCTCAAGGCAGAATACATTAACACAAGTATACAGGTATACAAGTATACAGTATTCTTGGCTGCTGCTGCACACTGAGCAGAAGATTTCAACATATTTTCAATGATGTCACGTAGGGCCTTATTTTCTAAACGTATCGCATGCGGTAAGGGACGTTTCGCACGCAAAATGTCCCTTTTCGCGTGCGATACCAAAATGGGGGCGGAGTCGGCCCCGGAAGAGGAGGAGTCGGAGCGTCACCGGGGCCGACTCCGTGAAGACTCCGCGGACGACGAAAAGGTAAGGCCCTTTTCGCGTCCGAGTTCGCTCCCAATATCTACACCTCCTATGGTGGCGCTATTGGGTGCGAAACCGGCAGCGATCGCACTGCGACGATGCAATCGCTGCCGGCTAGCGCAGCCCGCCCCCGTTTCGGCCCCCGCCCCTCATTCCCTAAAGTATCGCAGGACTGCGATACTTTAGAAAATGAGGCCCTTAGATCCTTTATCTCAGTGGACTCCTAATGTGTAACCTTGCATTTTGCAGCTATAATTTGGGTTATTCTTCCCTAAGAGCATCATTTTGTACTTGTCTACATTAAATTCAATTTGCAATGTGCATGCCCAGTCTCCCAATTTTGCAATGTCCTCATGATTTATTACAATTCTTTTGTGATTTGACAATTTTGCATAATTTTGTGTCATTGGCAAATTTTGTGTCATTGGCAAATTTGATCATCTCACTTATTCTCATTTCCAGTTCATTTATAAATATATTAAAAAGCATTGATCCCAGAACAGATCCCTGTTCTGGGAACTCACTATTCACCTTTTTCAGTTAGGAAAATTTACCATTTAGCCTTAATCTCTGTTTTCAATCTTTTTACCAATTGGCAGTCCACAACAGGATTCTGCCACCTATCCCATGACTTTCTAATTTCCTAAGAAGTCTCTCATGAGGGACTTTGTCAAATACTTTCTGGAAATCCTGATACACTGTATCAATTGACTCATCTTTATCCAAATATTTATTTATGCCCTCAAAAAATGTAGCAAATTTGTGAGGCAAGACTTCCCTTGGCTAAATCCATGTTGACTTTGACCATTAAAATATGCTTATCTATATGTTCGTCAATTTAGTTCTCAATGCACAATTAAACTCTGGCATTTGTTGCCAGAGGATGTGGTTAGTGCAGTTAGTGTAGCTGTGTTTAAAAAAGGATTGGATAGGGTCTTGGAGGAGAAGTCCAACCTGCTATTAATTAAGTTGTCTTAGAAAATAGCCACTGCTATTACTAGCAACAGTAACATGGAATAGACTTAGATTTTGGGTACTTGCCAGGTTCTTATGGCCTGGATTGGCCACTGTTGGAAACAGGATGCTGGGCTTGATGGACCCTTGGTCTGACCCAGCATGGCATGTTCTTAGGTTCTTAAAATCCTTAACCTTTGCAGTTGCTCCTACCACTTTCCTCATTTTATCATAGTCACCTTCTTGAAAGTTAAATGCTGTCATAGTAGATTTCTTTTTTGCACTCTCTCCAGTTATTAAGTCAGATTTGGTAATGTTGTGATCACTATTGGCAGGTAGCTCCAACACTGTTAACTCTTGCACCAAATCCTGTGTTCCACTAAGGACTAGGTCTAAAGTAGTTTCCCCTCCTATTGGTTCTTGTACCAGCTTCTCCATGAAGTAATCATTTATTTCATGTGGGAACTTTGCTTCTCTAAAATGTCCTGATGAAATATTCACCCAGTCAATATTGGGGAAATTGAAATTACCCATTATTACTGTGCTGCTGATTTTGTTAGCTTCCTTAATTTCTTTTACCATTTCATTGTCTGTTAGTTCATTCTGGCCAGGTGGACAGTAATACACCTCCATTACTATTTTATTCTCTTTTTTTACCTGGAATTTTGTTTCCTGCAGAACTTTTAGCTGTTTGACTCAGTGCTTTCTTTAACATGTGGTGTCACCCTTCCACCAAGTTGATCTAAACGTGTAACCTCTAGAGGAAAGACGAGATAGGGCAGATATAATAAAGACATTTAAATATCTCAATGGTTTCCATGCACAGGTTTCAATGGAAAGGAGGCACAAGAAAGAGGGCTCTTGGGATGAAGGTGAAATGGAGTAGTCTCAAGAATAATCTTAGGAAATATTTCTTTACAGAGAGCATGGTGGATAAATGGAACAGTCTCCCAGTGGAAGTGGTCGAGACAAAAGCAGTGTCTGAATTCAAGAAAGCATGGGATAAATACAGGGGATCTTTAAGGAATTGATGGGAAGTATAATGCTAAATGAATTGGGCAGATGGACAGGCTAAATGGGCCATATGGTCTTTTTCTGCCAGCATGTTTCTATTTTTCTAGATGTTTATTCAAAAGTCCCATGGATCCATCATTTTTCAAAATTAAAGAAATCTCACAGTTTTATTTAGCAGTAATTGGTGTTAATTGATTTGCCCTTCATCTGTATCCACAGTCCCAAGCATAAGACTGCTACTGATGAAGGACAGCTTTCACAGAGCCTCCAAGTAAACAAGCACAGCTGTCAACTACAGCTGGTGCGAGTCACACTGCCTTATTTTCAAAAATTCTTTTTACTTTCTATGTCTATGGGAAAAATAAAATCTGAGAATAGTTAGTTGAAAATTGATTTTGTGCATTTCAGTTTCAGAAAAAGAGGCAGTTTTGTTGTTAAATATTAACACTGGAAACCTTGACCATTCATATCCCTTCTTCACTTCCTACCCTGCAGATAGAATGTTGTAACCCAATAAATACGCTCTGCTTGTTGGGAACTAGTGGGAGTAGTTTGATTAAAACAACCAATTTATAAACTGTTTCCGATCCAGATGGCCTACCTTAATCAAGCAAGCTTGGCTGGCAATTCTTTATCCCATGGTTATTCCAGGTGACCCACGGGAAATGTGGAAGCAGCCAACAATTTATTTCCTCCTCCCAACAGGCTGAGCCCAGCATGGAAAAGAAGCCCTGCCTGAGAGAGAACAGACCTATGTCCTCCACCATGTTCAAAGTTAGACTTCCATATAATCCTGAGGGGGGGGGGGGGGGGGGGGGGGGGCTGTACCTTAGCTCTCTCCACTTGTTTCTAGAGTACTCATCAGTGATCATACAGATGCTGGGTAATATTATATTTTTTGCCTCTTGAAGGTCCTTGACCCAAGATAATGCTAAGCTTATCATTGGAAAAAAACAACACTTGGCTTAGATATCCTGCCCAGCTACAATAATACAAATATATTTAAGTTGTTCTTAACAGAATGATACTAACTTGGGTGGGAGTTGGCTTGGCAAGATCGCAAGACTGAAATGTCTGAAGACCATACCAATGAATTTATGTTCTCTTTCACAGCTCACCTCTAATTCTCACAACCCATTTCTAGCATGTAAGCCTGGTGGGATTTGGTAAGGGCCAGTGGGCCCTTTGCCCACTCTACTTCGTACTGAATAGAGGAGTAGCCTTGTGGTTAGAGCAGTGGGCTATGAACCAGGGAAACAAGTGTTCAAATCCCACTGTTGTTCCTTGTGACCTTTAGCAAGTCAGTTTACCCTTTGTTGCCTTAGGTACAAAATTAAATTTTAAGCCCTCTGGGGATAGGAAAATGCCTATAGTACCTGAATGTAATGTACTTTGAAGTGCTAAAAAGTGGAATAAAATAATCTTACCATGAGGATTAACTAGTAGAGGAGAATGAAGAAAAGGAGCAGCTCAAGTCAAATACTTTCTTTTCTACCTATCCTTCTTAATTTTATTTTTGGCCTTTGAACCCACTGTGAGAAGGGCAGGTTGGTTAGAGTTTCTATCTTGACCCACACTGGTTGGTGTACTTGCTGTAGACACTGTATATTCCCTGTCCTGTGTAGCTCCACAATTAGCTGTGGTAATAACAGGCAGAATGCTATGGGTGACACTAATCTCTTGTGCACTAATATTCTTGGAAGGATCAGAATCTAAAGTTTCAAGGGGTAGGGAAGTGCTCCAGTTGGGGTGCACTGCTCATGATGGCTGAAGTTCTTGTTGCTTAGGAAGATTGTGCTGCTGGGGTTCATACAATGGTTGAAAATCCAATGTGTTGAATAGGGATCACAGTGGTGGTCACAAGTGAGTTTGGGTGATACCCAAGGCGTTAGTGTGTTAAAGGAGGGCTGTAGTGAGGATATATGCATGGATGTTATAGGCAAAACAATAAAATGGAATATTCCACACCTATCAAAGCTGTGTAAGTTGGTATTTTGAATAGCTACCTGGGAAAAGACAAGCTTATTTATTTATTTATAAATTTAAGTATCACTTACCAACTTTTCTAAGCAATTTACAAAATACATTCATAAATTAATTGACAAACATTAATAAATAAAAAAATCTATCAAATCATAGACCATAAAAACATAAACATAAAACATAATAAAAACATAATAAAATAATTCAACTGGCTCTTTATTGGTGCTGAGAAAATTGTAACCTACTGAGAACTTGTTGTTAAATGTATAAACTAAAAACCTGCTCAAATAGGAATGCCTTCATCATTGTGCAGGGGTGTGATCCTTGTCAAGGTTCATGGCCTCAGTCTCTACATAGTCCTTATTAGTCTCATGGTGTGCTCCTCTGGGGACTTTCATAATGTCGCACAAATGATAATCTTCAAACAGCCCACATAAGAAAGTAATCAAAAGCACATGCAAGTTCCACCAATTTTCAAAGCAGACATACATGCATAGGTCCGCTTTGAAAATTATCCCACCAAATTTCTCCACATAAGTTACACCTGCTATTATGTGTGCAGAAATTTTTGAAGGAAATTTATATGCATAGATTTTTAAATATACTTCAAAAAAAGACCCAGGTATATAGCATGTATATAGAAACACAAATGAAAGACTTGCTATATTGGGAATTCTCATTAGTAAAGACAAGTCAACCTTCATACGATACCAAAGTGTTGGTTATCGTGCTGATAAGCCCCTGAGAGTGAGCTTTATAATCATTAGGTGACTTGTTGATATTGTGCTAGATTCTTTGTCTCACTTATCTTAATTCAAATCCACTTCATTAATTAGTACAGCCGCCGACATCGCAATGTTTCGGAGCATAGGAGCACCTTCTTCAAGGACTTGGCGTGAATATTGTTGGTTGATAGGTGGACAATCTACACAATAAAGAATTAGAAAGTCCTTTAAATATTGTATCCACAATTAAATAGATGGCTGCGGGTGAATTGAAAGAATTACATACTTGTGAGTTGAAATGTCAGGAATGGAGAGAAAGCCGTCTGCTGACAGCAAAATTTTTCCACGTTGCTGTTAGCTATCGCTGGCGCTGAAAATAGAATTTTAATTCAAAAAGCATAATCTCCGCTGATGTTCTGACAAAAATGTGCACAGTTTCCAGAAAGAAGATATTGGTACTCATGATTTGATGTGCCAAATGGCTACCGGCGCGAGATGGGTTCAGAGCCCTGTGCTGGCGCAAAGACGCTGAAAAGATCGCCATTTTTATGGGAATTCCTCCAGCTGTCAGATTTGACAACCGGAAGTGATGTAAACATGGCGTCACTCATTGAGAGGGCTATAACCAAAATAGTATGGCTTATGTACTTCAAATAGCGTATCTCTTATCAGTGAGAACCATTTTATTTTGTCGTTGAGCCCCAATGGTTCTAGTGATTGAAGACGATGGATCCATGCGTTCTCTTTGTAATTTAAAATGGAGGCTCTGTCACCTCCTCTCCATCAAGCAGGAACATGTTCTATGATAGCCCATTGTAAATTCTCAAAGAGATGTGTCTTGTCGATGCAGTGCTAAACTATAGGTGCCTTAACATCCTTGTTGTTAATGTGGCACCTGTGTTCAGTGAGGCATGTCCTAATTTTGCGCTTGGTGCGCCCTATGTAGATTTTGGGAAACGGACACATTTTTTTATGAGCCTTTACTAATAGATCCAAACCCAATACTACAAGACAGGATACAACAATTACTTAAGCAAGCTCAGCTTGATGGGTTTTTGACAACTCGTGAATTCAATTTTTTGAATGTATTACATCCTCGGATTCCAGTCATTTATGGGGTTCCTAAGATTCATAAAACTTTAGTCAAACCACCCTGTAGACTGATTATTTCGGCCAATGGATCTATAATTGAAACTTTAGCTCAATTCATAGATTATTTCCTTCAACCTGAGGTACAATTGGCTAAATCATATATCCAAGACACATCAGATATGCTTCAGAAACTATCATCTTTGGATCAACTCTCAGAAAATTACTTCTTTGTTATGCTGGATATAGAGGCCCTATATACCAACATACCACAGATAGAAGCTCTACAATTAGTGAAAGAAGTCCTCCAGTGCAGAGACAGACCCCACAGAATTCCTTCTAGTTTTTTAGTTCATCTTGCAGAAATCATTTTGTTCCATAATGTTTTTGCTTTTGAAAAATATTTTTATCTACAAAAACATGGAGTGGCCATGGGGTCGCCCATCGCACCTGATGTAGTGAACCTTTTTGTTGCTAAATTTGAGGAATCAATCATATATACATCTCCTTTATTTGTAACTGTCATACAATGGTCAAGATATATTGACAATATCTTTTTCATATGGACCAGCACTGAATCTCAGTCACATATTTTTCATACATGGTTAAATCAATCTCATCCCAATTTGAAATTCATGCTTTCATACCATCAAGAAAGTATTTCTTTTTTAGATATTCACATATATAAACAAGGATCTGTTTTACAAACCACATTATATAGAAAACCGACTGACAGGAACAGTTTATTACGATTTAATAGTCATCATCCACATCGGTTTAAAGAAGGCCTCCCTGTAGGCCAGTATTTCCGCATTCGTAGGATTTGTTCTGATAAAGATGATTTCCATCGCCAAGCTACCATGTTGAGAACCCACTTCCTGGAAAGAGGATATCCTACACAGGTTATCAATCATGCATATAAAAGAGCCACATTCTCTGATAGAAAATCTTTATTGCAATACAGACAAAAACCTATTTCATCTAATCTGATCTGTGTGTTACAGCACTCTCAATTTACACAACAGATAAGACAGATATTACTTAAATATTGGCATGTTCTTAGTCCCCACTCGGTGTTTCAACAAGCACCCATGTTCACTTATTTCAGAGGACTTAATATAAAACAGCACGTTGTGAGAGCAACACCGTCGGATCCGAAAGCCAATGCTGGAACAGGACAATCCATATGTGGCAGATGCACCTTTTGTTCTCAAGCCCAGCTAGACTCTGGCAACATCCCCTTACAGGGCACATAGTCAGATGCTCCCACGATGTCAATTGTAATACTGACCATGTCATCTCTGTGCTACAGTGTCCGTGTCCCAAAATCTACATAGGGCGCACCAAGCGCAAAATTAGGGCATGCCTCACTGCCGCATTAACAACAAGGATGTTAAGGCACCTATAGTTCAGCACTGCATCAAGACACACCTTTTTGAGAATTTACAACCGGCTATCATAGAACATGTTCCTGCTTCTTGGAGAGGAGGTGACAGAGCCTCCATTTTAAATTACAAAGAGAACACATGGATCCATCGTCTTCAATCACTAGAACCATTGGGGCTCAACGACAAAATAGAATGGTTCTCACTGATATGAGATACTCTATTTGAAGTACATAAGAAGTAATATTTTGGTTATAGCCCTCTCAATGAGTGACGCCGTGTTTAAATCACTTCCGGTTGTCAAATCTGACAGCCAGAGGAATTCCCTTAAAAACGGCGGTCTTTTCTGCATCTTTGCGCCAGCACAGGGCTCAGAACCCATCTTGTGCCGGTAGCCATTTAGCACCTCAAATCGTGAGTATCAATATCTTCTTTCTGGAAATTGTGCACATTTTTGTCAGAACATCAGCAGAGATTATGCTTTTTGAATTAAAATTCTATTTTCAGCGCCAGCAATAGCTAACAGCACCACGGAAAAAATTTGCTGTCAGCAGATAGCTTTCTCTCCGTTCCTGACATTTCAAATGCAAAAGTATGTAATTCTTTCAATTCACCCACAGCCATCTATTTAATTGTGGATAAAATATTTAAAGGACTTTCTAATTTTTATATTGTGTGGATTGTCCACCTATCAACCACCAATATTCATGCCGAGTCCTTAAAGAAGGGGCTCCTATGCTGTACTAATTAATGAAGTGGATTTGAATTAAGATAAGTGAGACAAAGAATCTAGCACAATATCAACAAGTCACCTAATGATTATAAAGCTCACTCTCAGGGGCTTATCAGCATGATAACCAACACTTTGGTATCGTATGAAGGTTGACTTGTCTTCACTAATGAGAATTCCCAATATAGCAAGTCTTTCATTTGTGTTTCTAGATTTTTAAATAGGCATGCAGGTACACATGTGCTTGCATTCATCAGCCCGTGCCCAGGGACGTGGCTATTTTATGTTTTGCATGTGCATATGCATACAAGTTATAAAATGGCCTGGCCGCACGCACATGTGTGCCAAATTTTAAGTGAGCGTGCACAAGTGCGCGCAAATGCCGCTTCTACTGTGTAAATCGGGGGATTTTAAAAGGGGCACATACCGATGCCATTTCCAGTTTTACCAGTTTGCCCCCTTCACCCAATAAAGAGAGAGGTCTTTCAAACCCCCCCCCCCCAGTTTAATAGCCTTCACTTCCCCAGTTATCCGTGACCCTTAAAACCCCGCAGATCTACCTAGTTATCGTTATTTTATAACTTACTTGGCATCCATAGCAGAAGTAAAGTTACACAGCAGAAGGCCTTGGAATGCACCGGATCACGTAAGTACACGCACAAATCAGCTTCACACCCTAAAACACCCATGCCCAGTGCAGACAATACCTAAGCCCAGCTCTTTTTTAAAATCTTCCAAAATGTGCATGCTCCAGTAGATATGTGCATATCTCGGTAACTTTTAATATCTGCTCGGCATACATGAGCTCGACATTCGCACATCCCCTAATTAATGCATGCATCAGGTTTTTAAAATTCACCTTATAATTTTTAAAATCCAAAAGTATGTGCATAAGTCCAAACCCTGCTACCGACCATGCCCCCAGAAATGCCTTTGCTTCGTCTGGGTAAAATTATGTGTAACCATGACATATGTGCATAAGTTTACCCACATATCAGGGTATCTGTTTTGTAAAAGGTCATTTCTGTGTGTAAAGCAATTTTACCTATATAAGTCCCTTTGAAAAAAATCCTTACAATGTATAGAACAATGACTATAGTTAGAGCATTGCTGTTTTCTTACTATGAAAGTATTTGATTTGCATATCTATGTATTAGTACAAAAATAGATGCTTAGATACTCCCGGCCATGTTCATAAGAACATAAGAAAATGCCATACTGGGTCAGACCAAGGGTCCATCAAGCCCAGCATCCTGTTTCCAACAGTGGCCAATCCAGGCCATAAGAACCTGGCAAGTACCCAAAAACTAAGTCTATTCCATGTAACCATTGCTAATGGCAGTGGCTATTCTCTAAGTGAACTTAATAGCAGGTAATGGACTTCTCCTCCAAGAACTTATCCAATCTTTTTTTAAACACAGCTATACTAACTGCACGAACCACATTCTCTGGCAACAAATTCCAGAGTTTAATTGTGCGTTGAGTAAAAAAGAACTTTCTCCGATTAGTTTTAAATGTGCCCCATGCTAACTTCATGGAGTGCCCCCTAGTCTTTATACTATCCGACAGAGTAAATAACCGATTCACATCTACCCGTTCTAGACCTCTCATGATTTTAAACACCTCTATCATATCCCCCCCTCAGTCGTCTCTTCTCCAAGCTGAAAAGTCCTAACCTCTTTAGTCTTTCCTCATAGGGGAGTTGTTCCATTCCCCTTATCATTTTGGTAGCCCTTCTCTGTACCTTCTCCATCGCAATTATATCTTTTTTGAGATGCAGCGACCAGAATTGTACACAGTATTCAAGGTGCGGTCTCACCATGGAGCGATACAGAGGCATTATGACATTTTCCGTTTTATTCATCATTCCTTTTCTAATAATTCCCAACATTCTGTTTGCTTTTTTGACTGCCACAGCACACTGCACCGACGATTTCAATGTGTTATCCACTATGACACCTAGATCTCTTTCTTGGGTTGTAGCACCTAATATGGAACCCAACATTGTGTAATTATAGCATGGGTTATTTTTCCCTATATGCATCACCTTGCACTTATCCACATTAAATTTCATCTGCCATTTGGATGCCCAATTTTCCAGTCTCACAAGGTCTTCCTGCAATTTATCACAATCTGCTTGTGATTTAACTACTCTGAACAATTTTGTGTCATCTGCAAATTTGATTATCTCACTCGTCATATTTCTTTCCAGATCATTTATAAATATATTGAAAAGTAAGGGTCCCAATACAGATCCCTGAGGCACTCCACTGTCCACTCCCTTCCACTGAGAAAATTGTCCATTTAATCCTACTCTCTGTTTCCTGTCTTTTAGCCAGTTTGCAATCCATGAAAGGACATCGCCACCTATCCCATGACTTTATACTTTTCCTAGTAGCCTCTCATGAGGAACTTTGTCAAATGCCTTCTGAAAATCCAAGTATACTATATCTAACGGTTCACCTTTATCCACATGTTTATTAACTCCTTCAAAAAAGTGAAGCAGATTTGTGAGGCAAGACTTGCCCTGGGTAAAGCCATGCTGACTTTGTTCCATTAAACCATGTCTTTCTATATGTTCTGTGATTTTGATGTTTAGAACACTTTCCACTATTTTTCCTGGCACTGAAGTCAGGCTAACCGGTCTGTAGTTTCCCGGATCGCCCCTGGAGCCCTTTTTAAATATTGGGGTTACATTTGCTATCCTCCAGTCTTCAGGTACAATGGATGATTTTAATGATACGGTACAAATTTTTACTAATAGGCCTGAAATTTCATTTTTTAGTTCCTTCAGAACTCTGGGGTGTATACCATCCGGTCCAGGTGATTTACTACTCTTCAGTTTGTCAATCAGGCCTACCACATCTTCTAGGTTCACCGTGATTTGATTCAGTCCATCTGAATCATTACCCATGAAAACCTTCTCCATTACGGGTACCTCCCCAACATCCTCTTCAGTAAACACCGAAGCAAAGAAATCATTTAATCTTTCCGCGATGGCCTTATCTTCTCTAAGTGCCCCTTTAACCCCTCGATCATCTAACGGACCAACTGACTACAAGCTTTAAAATAATACATGATCATCTTAGGATAACCTCAAATATATTTTACATTTTTTGTTCTTTAAGAATGACCTACTGCCAGAATATACATAACATTCTGCCTTGTTTCATTTAATAGTGCTCAGTAAGCTGTGGTGGTGGTGTACAAATGCGATTGGTGCAGTGCCTAACAAATGGAAGAACAGCCACAGGCTGCCTCCTGCATCAGAAGCCTGAAATATCACAAGCCTGTAATACCAACTTCTGCCCTGCTCCTGAAAAAAAAGGTAGGTACAATTGTCACCACCCTGCATGACTCATCATATAGCATGCTTTATACTGCATTCTTTTTTTTTGTTTGTTTCATTGCCAGTTTCCAGGCTTATCATACCTTTTTGTAAAGATGTCTCTTTGGTAGACCCTGGTACAGCTATAACAATCACATTTGTTAACTGTTATTGTGCCAGCTACATATTGGGGTAGATTTTAAGAGGCGCGCGAACAGCCTACTTTTGCTTGCGCATCAGACTCAAGCAAAAGTACGCTGGATTTTAGTAGATACGCGCGGAGCCGCGCATATCCACTAAAATCCTGGATCGGCGCGCGCAAGGCTATCGATTTTGTATAGCCTGCGCGCGCCGAGCCGCGCTGCCTCCCCCCGTTCCCTCCAAGGCCGCTCCGAAATCGGAGCGGC
The DNA here is from genome assembly GCF_901001135.1 of Rhinatrema bivittatum. Taxonomy (NCBI): domain Eukaryota; kingdom Metazoa; phylum Chordata; class Amphibia; order Gymnophiona; family Rhinatrematidae; genus Rhinatrema; species Rhinatrema bivittatum. The sequence goes on from NC_042616.1 coordinate 382,670,869, forward strand.
CTCGGAGGGAACTTTCCTTTGCCCTCCCCTCACCTTACCCTCCCTTCCCCTACCTAACCCACCCGCCCGGCCCTGTCTACAACCCCCCCCCTTACCTTTTGTCGGGGGATTTACGCCTCCCGGAGGGAGACGTAAATCCCCGCGCGCCAGCGGGCCTGCTGTGCGCCGGGCCGCGACCTGGGGGCGGGTACGGAGGGCGCGGCCACGCCCCCGGGCCGTAGCCACGCCCCGTACCCCCCCCCCAAACGCTGCCGACACGCCCCCGGAACGCCGCGACGACCGGGCCCGCCCCCCGACACGCCCCCGACACGCCCCCCTCCGAGAACCCCGGGACTTACGCGAGTCCCGGGGCTCTGCGCGCGCCGGGAGGCCTATGTAAAATAGGCTTCCCGGCGCGCAGGGCCCTGCTCGCCTAAATCCGCCCGGTTTTGGGCGGATTTAGGCGAGCAGGGCTCTGAAAATCTACCCCATTGTGTCTTGTCGTGAACTCCATATAGGTTTATTATAACAATTATTGTAGTGTTTTAAGATAATTGAGATGGCCTAGTGGTAGTTCTTCCATGCTAAGACTGAGTGTATCTGATAACAAGCAGGTACAAAGAGCCACATAGAGTCTTAGGACTCTGATGCCAGCACATAGGGCATCTTCCAGAGCTCTTTAAGAAAGCTTTTGAGCAAGTATGGGGGTGTCCTCTGTACCCAGCAGACCCTCTTCTCCTCTCGAGGTCCAGTAGAAATGGTAAAGAAAGTTATAATGCTGAAAGACTAAGTGTGCATGTCTCTTCAAATGACTTCCAACCTAATCTGATGATCGCATAGTAATAGTGGCTAAATATTCAGATGGTGTGACTTGTTAAAGAATGATAGTAGAAAGAAGAGATGTGCATTTGTTTGAAATTAATAGGCAAAACAAATGAATGAGCACATATGTGTTTTCATTTGTAGTCCCCAAAAACAAATGGAGGGGTCCCACAAATGAATCAAATAATCTTCAGCTCATTCTTTTATATTTACAATTCATTTCTATGGCCCATTAATGTCCATGACTCTGCTTTAAGTAAATAGAGAGCCGCAGGTAACTTAACCACTATCATTTGCCTCAGTGACCTCATTGCCTTGTCAGAGCCAAGGCAGGACAAGTTGGCAGTGAAGTCACACAGGTTGTCAGTGAGACTAGTCAAAGGACAAATCACAGTCCAGCATCACGGTGCTGACGTCCTCCTACTGTAAAGTCTGAGCATGTACAAGAAGCTTTATATTTCCTGTGCAAGAAGCTCCGCTTTTACTCTTTAGCTCTTGGCAAAGAAAGACATGCCACTGAAAGCTCTTACAGAGAGAATGCCAAATCAAACTTTTTGATTTGGCATTGGTAATGGGCTGCCTCTGCTCTTCTCTGTGCTGCAGTGATTTCACATACTCACTGTGCAGAAAGAGAGGCAGTGCACTGCTGCTGATTTTGATTTTCTCTTTACTGGAGGAGGGTCAGGGTGGGAGATAAAAGTGCTAGTGGGGTTTTTTTTGCCTCTGTCTGTCTGGACACCAGTGAGGTGTTCAGACAGGGAGGACCCATGTTGTGATCAGTGTATTCACTGCAGGAAGGATATCAGTCAAGGGAAGCAAGTAGGGTATCTAACAAATACTGAGATGCATCACCTTCAGAAGCAGTACCTGCTGGAATTGACATCAAGGGAGGATGACAGTGCTAGCCTGGGGATACTTTTTGCCATTCCCAAGTAAAAGCCAGAGCAAAGAGGTTGAAAAGTGGAAGAGTTTCCCTGAAGTGTATACCATAGCTCCTTCCAGCAATCAGGTGGCAGACCTACAGGCTCGGCCAAGCATGTAACCCTCGCTACGTACCAAAGTGCTAGGCCCTGCAATAGGGATGGGCCAGGGACATGGTCTGGGTGGGGAAGGGCGGGGCAGGGGGTGGGCCGGGACAGCCGCCATTAGCCGCTGTTCTGGGAAAGTGCACGCTGGTCAACTGCTGGCACACAGAGATTACGTCTGCTTCCAGGGAGCAGTAAGTATTAAAAAATGAGTGATAGGTAGGGTTAGATTAGGTGTTGGGGAGGAGAGGGAAAGAAGTTGGGTTAGGGATAGGAAAGCTCCCTCCCACTCCCTTAATTGGAGTGGACTGGGAGGGAACTCGTGGAGGCCCGATTGCGTCTTAATCCTTTTGATAAAATAACCCCCCCTGCGTGCAAGTAAGTCACGGGCCAACCACATATGCATACATGGATTTTAAAATCCTCGCACACATGTGCATACAGCCATCGGATTTTATTACATGCTCGCACCTGCATGCGCATGTTATAAAATTGGCAAATCCATGTGCACGCACTGGAGGGGGATCTTAAAATTGACCCATAAACGCTCTGCTGCAACTTGGGAATCCCATTTGCCATAGCTAATTCAGTCCTGTTTGTATATGAAGAAAACAAATTTGCTTACCATTGTCAGCAGGATGAATTAGCCATGCTAAATACCCACCCATCTTCTTGGATAGTCGACTACTTATCTAGACTTAGCTCTGATAACAACTGATGAACCTCATGAGACAATGCTCATGCGGGAATTCCCACACATGCTCAATAGAGCAAAAACTCTATGAGCTTAGAGAAACAGGTCCATTCAGTGCTGTCAGATGATGTCACCCACATGTCATAGATAATTCATCCTGCTTCTGTGGTGAACACTGTTTACAGTAAGCAAACTTGCTTTTGAGGACAAGAGTCCACCTTATCTAAATTTCCTTAAACTGGGTTTTGTTTAGAAATGTGTATCTATAAAATACTATTTTTAATTGTTTATTTTAAGTATGGTTCATGGAAGTATTTGCTTAGCTTCTTGTCTTATGTTGAATTTTAAGATTTTATGCTATTCTCGTGCTAGCTGGCATTTGTACTTTTGGTTAATTCTTATTTTCTTTTCTTTTTAGATTTCTTCTGCAAAGATTTATTTAATTGGTGCTATTTGGTACCCCAGCATGGAGTTTGTAATCACAAGTTTTATGGCAAGCAGTGCTGCAAATCTTGTTCTAAATCAAACTTATAAATTAAACTGTTTCTAAAAAAAAAAAAGTATTCTTAACACAAAAAGTTATCAGACATTTTTATTTGGGCTGCGCCTGATGAAGATGTTTAATCTGAAGACAGCCATGCTTGGTTTGTTGGAAAATAATTGATAGAGGTGCGCATGTGCACACACACACACACACAGTTTATATATGGGCAGATTGTTAGAACATTTTTGCAGTATTGTAATCTGAATCAAAGCCCGCAGGCACTGCCAATGTTGAGAAATAATCTTGGGATGAGCAGAAATGTGGAAGAAATTCCAAATTAACATTATCGGATTTTTTTTTTCCATCATTCATTTGAAAATCTTCCTCAGGTTTTGAACATTTTATCTTCTCACTATATGGAGCTTCATGAAAGACATTAATTGTAGAAGGAAAAATAAGTTCAGAGGTCCATATTCAGTAAGATAGCGAGCAAATAAATTATGAAGCATATTCAGTGGGACAAGTCTCCTGCTAAATTTACTCAAAGTTGTCAGAGTAAGTTTACCTGGATAACTTTTAAACCTAACAAGCTATGGGAGTCATTTTCAAAAGGGATCGCACGTGATACCTAGATTGGGGCGGGTTCTGGGCAGCGTCCGCACCGGAAGGGGAGGAGTCGGGGCGGCACCGGGGCAGACGCCGCGAAGACGGCGCTGACGGTGAAAAGGTAAGGGCCCTTTTCGCCGCCAGTTTTGCACCTAATAGCACCACCTTTTATGATGGTACTGCCAGCTTTCGCAGGCCTGCCCCCTGCTTCGCCACCCCGCCTCCCATTATCGCCGGATTTTCTAAGGTCTGCGACCTTAGAAAATCCAGGCCTATATTTGAATATAACTAGTTTGGTTTAAGGTTATTTGGATATGTGCACCTGGATATTCTTAATCTTAACCAGCTATATTCAACATATAGCCGACTGAAAATGTTTTTTAAAAACCACCTTCTTCTCTAACCCCCAAAATACAAAAAATGATATCAGGACATAGCACCCAACAGCTCCCTTCTCCCCCACCCAAGCCTTCAAAAATAATTAAAATAAGTTGTGGGCCATAATGACCTGTCATAATCCCCACCAAACTGCAAACCTTATCTCAGAACGCCCCCACCCCCAACCCTCAAGCCCGCTGAAAGCATGGACCAGTTCTTCTGCTTCTGCCACAGTCCAGTGTAGCTCTGACAACATCATTAGTAGCATAGACTAACAATTGTTAGAGCAACACTGGGAAAAGTACAACAATACTATGCTCCCAGTGGCATTAGGGGTTTAGGGGAGTTCCAGGTGGAGTGGGATTGTTAGGATAGGGATTGTGGGTAAGTGAGGAGTTGGGGTGATAGCTAGTTGGGCCCATAACCCATGTGGAAATTTTAATCAGAGAGAGAGGTGGTGGGGAGGATCCTTGTACCACTATGGTCTGCAACTTATTTTAATTGTTTTTGTGGTGCTGGAGGCCAATATCATTTTTTGTTATCTTGGGGGGTGGGGGATAAGGCCTGTAGGTCATAGGAGTTTTTTTGTATTTAACTGAATATATTTTGAAACCAGTCAGTTAAAGGTATCTGAAGCAGTCCTAAACTGAGTCAGACAACTTAGCTGGATAACACTGAATATTAGCATTATTCATCTATCTTAACCAGATAAGTTTGGCTCATCCTGGAATGCTACTGGACTACCCCTAATTTATGTGACTAAATTGTTAGCTGGCTAACAACTTAGCCAGATAACTCGTGGCCTGTCAAACAAGCATGAAATTTTCAATCCTAGGGTTTGTCTAAGTGCCATCTTAGCCGGACAAACCCTTTGAATATGGACCTCTAAAATTAAAGGTGTAAAACAGACAACTTTTCCTACTTTCTTTCTTCACTACCTCCTTTCCCTCCAACTGAAAAGAGTGGTCTGATGGAAAAACATATTGTTTGTGCTACTGAAGAACTACTCCATCCTCCTGGAAAGAACAATGCTGCCAGCTGCAGTCAGGCAGCTCTAAGGACATTTCAGGGGTGGTTATTTTATTGCCTTTTGCTAAAATTTTTCAATGACCTGTAAGACGACCTACTAGAGGCGATTACATCATGGAAGAACTGGAATCTGAAACACTGCTGAACGATTTTCTTGTGTGGATTAGGAGAGGGGAGGTGGAGGAGGAAGAATGTCCCTGAAGGTGCTAACTTTTACTTTGCCAAACGTGAACACTTGAGCAATAAATAGAGCGTTGTTTGTACTTGTTTGCAAGTGCTCTTATTTACCCTACTTCTTATGCTTCACATTAAAAGAAACATTTGCTCAGCATCACTTCTTCTTAATTGTTGATTATACCATGATTATGTTTCTTGCTCAATGTTACTATACTGCTACTCTGAATGCCAACTTTCTTGTATACTGTGTAAACTTGTAATTCTTATTCTTGGGGACATTATCCATCCTGGAGTAATGAAAACATTTCATCACTTTAAAAAGCTGCACATCTTGATATTGCAACAGACTCTATTTCAGTATTGGTGCTCTCTTGAATTTTTAAGTTTGTTGTGTAGCTCTGCTGTAAAATGTGTACCTGATTATTTATGTTTTCACAAATTTTATAAAAAAAAAAACATTTTAATTAAATATTTTGGTGTCCTTTTTTCCTTGCTTCTTATCCTTTGTAGACTTGCACTGCATTTCTACTTGAATGGTTTTTGGAGGCACAAAAGAAATGCTAATTTTTTTTTAAAAGGAAATGAAATTTAGAGTTTGAATCAAATCATAGATAATGGGGGCAATTTTCAAATCTCTATGTTAGATAAAAGTCCCTGGGTCCTTTTACCCATTGACTTTATATCAGTTCTCAAGGGACACTTCCCTTCAAAAATTGCTCCGGGAAAAAGGTATCCACAAGAACTTTGTACCTGCTATATCTGGTGTTTCCCTTTACATTTCCAAATCTAGATGTGCTTTTTGTTATCTATGCATTTTATTTTGACTCCCGGCAAGTAAATATAAGGTATTGAGGGGAATGGGGCAAATCAGGGAAGGGAGGGGGGTGCTGCAATATTTCTTTACAGCTATTTAAATCTCGCCAATTACCAGAATCTGTTCTAGGAGAGTGCCAATAAATCATCAACAAAATAAAATACAAACAATATAAAACAATACAGGGCTTCAACACAGCAACAAATCTGGCCAGTGAACTAAAACTAATCAGACATAGAAGGCAAAGGCTTCCCTACACAAATGTGTTTTTAACAGCCTCCTGAACACCTTATAGACTTCCTCCTGGCATACCTGGTGCGCGCAAGGCCCGGCCATACGTGTAAATCACGATTTTTGCACACACAGGCCTTTGAAAATCCAGGCCAATATGTACCACTATGGCACCCCACAAGTAACAGCCAGATTTTAGGCATAAGCTTGCCAGTGACCAAGCAAGGCTTTGCTGTGAGTAACCAAGCAAAAAGGAGCTAAACCTGCTCAGCACATCTTTCCAAAGCCCATTTTGGCCAATTGACAGATCAAAACATCATGATTTATATAATATTGAAGACCAATTATAAATCTAATAAAACCAGAAAAACTTAATAATCTCTCTCCAAAGAGTGAATTAAATCATCAACCAGGGCAAGTAACACAGTTTTGGTTACAAACTCCCTACAGAACTGGATTGTTGGGAATCTACCAGCTTGTAGACTGAAGAAAATCAACTGATGGCAACTGTTTTTCCCCTGATCTTGCTTAAGAAGCTCTGTGGTTTATGGGAACACTAGGATCTAATGAAAGTTTCTTTTAAAGTTGGTTTTATCAAGTCTGTTTTAAACTTGCCAAAAAAAGAACAAATTTGAAAAAGATTTTCCTTCACATTTTTCAGAAGCCAAGTGGGGGCTGTATTTAATTGACACAATGTTCATTTCATGGCCCTAAGTAAAATTATGTAAGATACTGGAACATTATTCTGAGCCAGAATGCTTCTAATGCATTGTTTGTCTGGTTCCCTATTTGATAATGAGGCCGCATTCCCTGGTTTCAAATCAGCAAATATAGTTTCAAGTTTGTTGTTTTTTTTTTTTTGGGTTTTTTTTTTGGGGGGGGGGGTTGCAAGGAATTCCATTAATGTATCACAGTTTCAAAGAAAGGAGAGATGTAGTTTCTGTTTTAACCTGGCTTAAGTAACCTTAGAAACAACTTAAAGAGTCACCTAGGATATTTCACCTTGCCTTAATTCCTGGTTGTAAAATAGGCATGCTTAGTTTATTGATTTCAAATTTCTACTGTTCATAATATAATTTCCATGTACCTCTGTCCTCATCTTTCCTACCCTTATGCCAATGTCTCACAAGTTTTCTGGCTTTCTCTTTTGAGAGGCTTAAAATGGTTGGTGTAGCAAGGTGCAATTTTAGAAGGTCACAGAACCTGTTTCTTAAAAGGGACTACAGGGTCAGTGTTTTTCTCTAATTCAATAATCCATATTCTGCTCAGATCCTCAAGGGATATTTTGGCATCACCAATTGGGGGATTAGATAGCTGAAGTATTAAAACGTCTGGGCTAAAAACCTCTAATCAGTTTAATACCAAGCCAATATTCTGTACAACATATGGAAAGAGAAAAGAATTTCAAGTACGTGGAAATGTAAAAGGAAGCTTTCTTTGGCACAATGCAAGTATTGAAAAGAACACATATTAAATCTGAGAGATTGAAATTGAATCCAACATACCCTGGATTATGAGTGAGGTTCATTCATGTCATGCTATGCACAAAACAAACCCATTTGAAGACACAGATTTGTTTGGCAGGATGTCAGGGGACCTAGAATGCCAAATGTTTGGGCAACAGCCAATCTAGCTATTTAAATTAGAAATCACTGAATATTTGGAAGAGCTGTCCTTACCTGCAATCACCCTTGCACAGAAAGCGGGATTACATAAGGAATATTAGAACTTGAAATACAGATGGCTATTAAAGGGCTTAGGCCCAATAAAGCCCCCGGTTTGGATGGGTTTACCACCAGTTTTTATAAACATGTTAGGAGCTTCTTGATAACTCTGCCGAAGGTGATATTCAATGACCTATTGAATAATGGGAAACTCCCGCTTTCAATGAAGGTGGCAGGGATTATGGTGCTAACCAAGGAGGATAAAGATAAAACGATGTGCGGGTTTTACAGACTGATCTCTTTATTGAATATTGATGTAAATTTGCTGCTAATATTCTGGCAGACAGGCTAGCTACAGTAATGGTTTTGCTGATACATGAAGACTAGTCAGGGTTCATTACAGAACTTCTGATAATATCAAGTGGGTATTAAATGCAATCTGGGCAGCACAACAGAGTGAAAGAGCATCATTGTTATTGGCGATAGATGCTGAAAAAGGTTTCAACAGAGTTCATTGTGATTTTATGTACGGGGTATTAGAGAAGGTGGGATTTGATGGTAATTTCATCACATGGATAAAGAAGCTCTATGATGCGCCCCAGGCATTTGTTAAATATGAATACAGGAGTACCTCAAGGATCAGTATTATCAATAACCTTTTTTAATATATACATGCTTCCACAGGAATTGGAATAAGCCACTAAATCTATGCTGATGACGTTCAGTTTATAGTCCCAATAGAAACATCAATCGAACATTCCCTGAAGTTCTTAGAAGTTTATCTTTCTGAATACAGCAATTACTAAAACATGAAGTTAGTTCTCGATAAACAAAAGACAGAAATCATGCTATTAAACAGAAAAAACCCTACATATTTCTTGATAGATTCTACTAAAATAGAACTGACGGAACAGGCACATAACCTTGGAATTATAAAAGATAGCAATTTGACACCGAAGAAACATATTTCAAATAAAATAAAAAATGGTTATAATAAACTAAATATACTAAAACAACAAGCCACTGCTGAAATACAATGATTTCAGGACTGTCTTACAAACCTTTATATTAATTGAATTTCACTACTGTAATTCATTATTACTTGGATTGCTAGAAATAACAACCGGAGCCCTGCAATTGCTGCAAAATGCCACTACAAGAGTTCTGTCAGGTAATAATAAATATGACCATATTATACTAATTTTGAAATTATTACACTCGTTACCAGTTAAATTTAGAGTATATTACAAAATATTATGTATACTCCACCATATGATCAACAAAAATAATACTGATTGGCTAAGTGCAACTCTGCATTTATACACACCACAATGAAACCTAAGATCAGCTAATAAGGGATTATTACAAATACCTTCACTGTTGCGGTTCTGGCCGCGAGCACTGCAGCCAGGCTTACCTTCGGGCTCCCGGACCTGCTCCCACTTCCAGAGGCCTGGTTTGCGGCCTGTTTGGCGGCGTCCCCGCTGGGGCTGCGCCGCTGCGAGGTCTCCCATGGATACCCGGCTCGTAGGCGCACGCGTGCATGCCACTTGGGCGCTTTTCTAGGCCATTTCCCGCCAGTGGTGACTCCGCCCAACTCCTGACGTCAGACGCAGTGGCCTTGATAAGCCGGCCACGGCCATCCAGTCTTTGCCTTGCAACAGGTTAGCCTCCTGGTTTCCTGTTGCGCTGTGCCCTGGAGTGACTCACTTTGCTTCGTCGCTCCGTTCCTGCTACCGTACCTGCCTGGTTCCTGCCTGCCTGCTACAGTACCTGCTTGGTTCCTGCTTGCCTGCTATAGTACCTGCCTGGTTCCAGTACCCGAATCCTGCTACAGTTCTTGCCTGGTACCAGTACCCGAATCCTGCTACAGTTCCTGCCTGGTTCTAGTACCCGAGTCTTGCTATAGTACCTGCCTGGTTCCAGAACCCGAGCCCAGTTACAATATTGCTACTGTCCTAGTCTGGTTCCAGTTACCTGTCCTGATCCACAACCCACCTAAGTCCCAGCGGTTGGGCTCCTACGGGCTCCTCCCGGGGGAGTACCAGCTTCCAGGGTGAAGAGCATATACGTCCTGCCTGAACATCTGCCTCCCAGCCTGCTATTCATTAGAGACATTGACCACCTTTCCCAGTCTCCAGCAGGTCGGCCCAAGGGTCCACTAAACAGAGACTCCCATAACATTCACCACATTCCGCACATTTAAGTGAGGTGAGGGAAGGAGCAATCTCAATTGCCGGGCCAAAACTATGGAACTCAATGCCAGTCAAATTACATGTCCAGAAGGATATAAAGCCATTTAAGAAAGATTTTTAATTTTATTTTATTTTTTCATGCATTTCACATTAACACAAATACTAGTTACAGAAATGAGAAATGCACATACAATAACTAGAAACTGTCAAAACAGCTCTCAAAAGGAAAAACGAATATTCTAACCAACCTCTCTGTTAATAAAAGGAAATAGGGGGAGACAAGAAAGACTAAGGAGCAAAAGTATAAGATCAAGAAATGATGGAAAAAGAATGAGAACCCCCCCCCCCACACACACACACACACACACCAGATATCTCTATAGATAGCCGACTGCAGATGCAACAATTAGATGTGCAAATCTAAGAACGATCGGAGTTCAGATGTTTCAAAGAAAACATAATTCACATTAAGGTATGACACAAGACATTTGCAAGGGTAACGCAAAGTAAATTGACCCCCCCCCCCCCTTAGATATCACCTCAGAACGCATTGAAAGAAACTTTTTTCAGTGTAGTTGGGTTGCTCTGGTGACATCAGGATAAACCCACATTTTGTTTTACCATAAAACAGTAATAATTGGTTATGAAAAAAGAATTTTAAGACATTATTCCTTTCAGACTGAAAAGCAAATGTCACCAATACAGTTCTTCTCTGTAAAATCTCCATAGTTTGCGATGTTTACAAGATATTTGAATGATCCAAAACTGAATCCTGGGACTGGTCTCCAACAGCTTCTTCTGTAACTTGTGGCAAATAATATTCCTTAGTTGTAACTGGCATTCCAGCCAGAGGAATCTTCAGAACTCGGGAAATATAATTTCTAAAGAGTTCTTCTGGTAACACCAATCTTATAAAGGGATGTAAACTTCTCAGAGAATTTTCTAAGTTTTCCAACTGCTTAGAATGCATTTGTTCAGTTTGAACTGAAGCTTGTTGAACTTGCTCTGCCATAGTAACAAGAGTATCAATAGTGTCCAGCTTAGATCCAAAAGTTGATACTAAATTAACATTAGCAAGTACAAGGTTTTTAGTCTTCAAAGTGGCCTTGGTCAGAGATGAAATAGAGGCTTCAAGAATCACCAGGGCATTCTGCACACATTTAAAGTCATTTCAGAGGGTTTAGAAATTCCCAGTTTAATAACTGGAACGCTCAACGCACCATCTCCAATGCAAACACCTTCTCTACTGCCACCTCCAGGTAGGGCCGATATCGGGGCTGCAACTGGGGAAGTTGCAGTTTCAACTCCTTCCAGAGCGGGATTGCTATCAATGGCAGTATCAAATTCTGCCCTCTGTGCAACGCTGGTAAAATCACAGTTTCCTCCGTGGCTGCTAGAATCTGACTCTGAGCTCCCTGATTAACCTTATGGGGAGCTGAAGAAAGATGCAACAGCAAACCATGGAGAGGAGGAGTTGGTGTAGTAGGCGCACCAGGGGGTAAGAGAGATGGCTTCAGCCAGCGGGGATGGCATTTGGTCACCATCTGTCCCCGCAATGGCTATGACACATGGACACACAACTGGCAATGTGGCGAAGAAACCCTCAATCAATGTTTGGTGAGAGTTCAGCAAGGGACTCTCCCTTAGCTTGGCTTTAGGCTTAGTATGAAGCATTAGTATTTAGAAGAAATCAGAAAAAAAAAGGGAATTGGAAGGAGAGAGTTCTTGCTGATCCTCTCAGCAGTTGGCTAACTTGGTTCCTCCTTTTAAGAAAGATTATAAAACATGGTTATTTGGTCTTGCATATGTCTACTAGGAGAATGAGGGTGAAACAGACTTAATGCTGAGAGATTATTGTTTCATGCATAATGAAATTTTATTAGCAATTTTGATACCTATAATTTTGTAATTATTGCTATTGTAATTACTGTTTTTTATTGGTGTACTTTTTGATGTGAACCACTGTGATTAAGAACATAAGAACATGCCATACTGGGTCAGACCAAGGGTCCATCAAGCCCAGCATTCTGTTTCCAACAGTGGCCAATCCAGGCCATAAGAATTTGGCAAGTACCACAAAACTAAGTCTATTCCATGTTACCGTTGCTAGTAATAGCAGTGGCTATTTTCTAAGTCAATTCAATTAACAGCAGGTAATGGACTTCTCCTCCAAGAACTTATCAAATCCTTTTTTAAACACAGCTATACTAACTGCACTAACTACATCCTCTGGCAACAAATTCCAGAGTTTAATTGTGCATTGAGTGAAAAAGAACTTTCTCCGAGTAGTTTTAAATGTGCCACATGCTAACATCATGGAGTGCCCCCTAGTCTTTCTATTATCTGAAAGAGTAAATAACTGATTCACATCTACCCATTCTAGACCTCTCATAATTTTAAACACCTCTATCATATCCCCCCCTAAGCCGTCTCTTCTCCAAGCTGAAAAGTCCTAACCTCTTTAGTCTTTCCTCATAGGGGAGCTGTTCCATTCCCCTTATCATTTTGGTCACCCTTCTCTGTACCTTCTCCATCGCAATTATATCTTTTTTGAGATGCAGCGACCAGTATTGTACACAGTATTCAAGGTGTGGTCTTACCATGGAACGATACAGAGGCATTATGACATTTTCCGTTTTATTCATCATTCGCTTTCTAATAATTCCCAACATTCTGTTTGCTTTTTTGACTGCCGCAGCACACTGAACTTACGATTTCAATGTGTTATCCACTAGGATGCCTAGATCTCTTTCTTGTGTGGTAGCACCTAATAAGGAACCAATCATTGTGTAACTATAGCATGGGTTATTTTTCCCTATTTATTTATTTATTTATTTTTATTTCGGCAGATTTATATACCGACTCTCAAATTCATATCAAGTCGGTTTACAATAGCAAGATCAAAAACAATCAAATCACCAAACACATTACAAACAATAATACCCAATACTTCCTAAATTAGTTACTATCCTAGGACAGTAATTGCAATTCCCTATTCTTATCACAATTTAAAAATATCATAAATTGATTTTAAAAATTAAACATAAAAAACCATAATAAAACATGTTAAATAGAAAGCACCAAAATTAAAACCTAAAATAAACTGCACTGTAGTTAATCAGCTGAATAGATCGAAGGCAGCCAGATTCCAAGAGGTATCAATCAACATGATTAAAAGCCTGATCAAACAACCAGATTTTTATCATTTTTTTGAAATTCTTAATATTTTCCTCAGTACGAATGGAAACTGGCAATGAGTTCCACAGCTTTGGTCCAGCCAAAGACAGAGCTCTTTCACTAACTGAAACAAGATGGGTCAATTTAGGAGAAGGTATTGTCAACAGAGCCTGTCCTAAAGAACTAAGATTACGAGTTGGAACATGAATGCAAAGCGAAGCATTCATCCATTCAGTATTGTAACCATAGATGGCTTTGTGAATTAAAGTGAGACATTTGTACTTAATTCTAAACTGGATGGGCAACCAATGTAATTTCATCAACACTGGAGTAACATGATCAAATTTCTTGGTCCCAGATAAAAGCCGTGCCGCGGCATTTTGCACCAGCTGCAGAGGTCTAGTCGTGGATATTGGTACGCCCAATAGCAGGGCGTTACAGTAATCCAACTTTGGCAAGATCAGAGCCTGCAGTACCATCCGAAAATCATTTTCGCGGAGAAGCGGTTTCATTTTTTTCAATATATGCAATTTATAGAAGCTATCCCTTGTAATTGATGTAACTGACACTTTCATACTTAGATCAGTATCAAGCACACAGCTCAAATCCCTTGCTTCATGGCATATATTATAAGAGGAGGCACAACCTAACATGTCTGACTTTATTTTTTCTGTGACTTTGTTTGTAAGAAGCATAATCTCAGTTTTAGAATTGTTTAATGATAAAGACATATGGGTCAGAAGCTGTTTGATCAAATTATAGTACATATCCCATAATTTCAGTGTATCGTGGAGAGACCCCTTAATGGGAAGAAGAATTTGGACATCATCAGCAAACAAAAAATGTACTAGACCCAACCCTGCAAGAAATCTAGAAAGAGGAACCATGTAGACATTAAACAGGGTTGGGGACAGTGAAGAATCCTGAGGAACCCCCGTATTTAGATCTATTCTGTCTGATTCTACTGTTCCCAATTTAACCGAGAAAAATCAGTTTGTAAGAAAGGATCTGAACCAGGCTAAAGACGTATCTACCAGACCCATTTCTTGAAGTCTTGCTAACAGGGCTTCATGATTAATGGTATCGAATGCCGCTGAAATATCTAAGAGTATCAGTAGGTAGGATACATTCTGATCAAACCCTCTATGAATGGTATCGGTTAATGATATATGCATCACCTTGCACTTATCCACATTAAATTTCATCTGCCATTTCGATGCCCAATTTTCCAGTCTCACAAGGTCTTCCTGCAATTTATCACAATCTGCTTGTGATTTAACTACTCTGAACAATTTTGTATCATCTGCAAATTTGATTACCTCACTCATCATATTTCTTTCCAGATCATTTATAAATATATTGAAAAGTACGGGTCCCAATACAGATCTCTAAGGCACTCCACTGCCCAATCCCTTCCACTGAGAAAATTGTCCATTTAATCCTACTCTCTGTTTCCTGTCTTTTAGCCAGTTTGCAATCCACGAAAGGACATCGCCACCTATCCCATGACTTTTTACTTTTCCTAGAAGCCTCTCATGAGGAACTTTGACAAACACGTTCTGAAAATCTAAGTACACTACATCTACTGGTTCACCTTTATCCACATGTTTATTAACTCCTTCAAAAAAGTGAAGCAGATTTGTGAGGGAAGGCTTACCTTGGGTAAAGCCATGCTGACTTTGTTCCATTAAACCATGTCTTTCTATATGTTCTGTGATTTTGATGTTTAGAACATTTTCCACTATTTTTCCTGGCACTGAAGTCAGGCTAACTGGTCTGTAGTTTCCCGGATCGCCCCTGGAGCCCTTTTTAAATATTGGGGTTACATTAGCTATCCTCCAGTCTTCAGGTACAATGGATGATTTTAATCATAGTTTACAGATTTTTACTAATAGGTCTGAAATTTCATTTTTTAGTTCCTTCAGAACTCTGGCGTGTATACCATCCGGTCCAGGGGATTTACTACTCTTCAGTTTGTCAATCAGGCCTACCATATCTTCTAGATTCACTCTAATTTGGTTCAGTCCATCTGAATCATTACCCATGAAAACCTTCTCCAGTATGGTTACCTCCCCAACATCCTCTTCAATAAACACCAAAGCAAAGAAATCATTTAATCTTTCCGCAATGGCCTTCTCTTCTCTAAGTGCCCCTTTAACCCCTCAATCATCTAACAATCCAACTGACTCCCTCAAAGGCTTACTGCTTCGGATATATTTAAAAAATATACAGAATGACAGTATATAAATATAAACAAACAAATATAAATATAAACAAACAAATAAATAAATAAAGTGAAAGTGGGATATTCTGAGATTATTGTTTTAGAAAGTGGGACTAGAGAGGGGTGTCCTCTGTCCCCTCTGCTCTTCTCCTTTGTAATGGAGCCTTTTGTGCAAAGGGTAAAGGATACATGTTGCACTGGAGGTGGTCCCTTGGCCTGGCGTAGGATTGGTACGGCCCTCTGATGGTTCTCAGGGGGTACCTGCTGCCAGGAGGCGGATCTCACAAGGAGAAGGAGGCTAGCTGGAGCTTCGCTAATAACAGTTCGGGGGCTCTTTGGGTTGAGCCCTTGGATTCCCAGACTGCCTGGGCTTAGGTGGGCCTCTGAGGATCTCCTGGAGAGGTAGCGGAGAGATGTGCCCACCACGAGCAAGGGTGCGCGGCTTGAGGAGAACAACTGGAGTAGACCAGAATGGAGGTAACCGGAGACCAATGGAGTAAGACAGGAACTGGAAGTCCTCCGGTCAAGATAGGCAGCGCCTATAGGTCTAGTCAGAAGAAGGCCACGGGTAGCGGCTGAACAGGCTGGACTGGTGGTCACTGGGGCAGCGAAGAGAGTGTCCTTATGGAGCACAAGGGTCAAAGCCAGGGTTTCCATCCGAGGGTAGTCAGCCAAAGCAAGGGTCAGTTCCAGATGTCAGTCTGAGCGAGGTCAGTAGCATGCTGAGGTGAGTTCCAGGTGGCAGTCCAATCATGGTCAGAGGCAAGCAGAGGTCAATACCAGGAATCAGTCCAGACATGGTCAGGCTAGCCGAGGTCAGTACCGTGAAATCAGTCCGAGAAAATACCACTTGGGTAGCGGAACAGGAACAGGAAAAGATGCTGGAGCACAGGAAGGACCATGGGAACACAGGAATGCAGGAGCACTGGAAGACACAGGAACACAGGAATGCAGGACACAGGAACACGAACAGGCAAGGAAGAAGAATGCAGGAACACAGGACGGCAACTAGCTTCTCCTAAGAGATGACCCATTTGCCAAGGTGAGTTTCTGGGGGCAGAGCCTCGCCTTAAATGCGGAGACTAGGTGATATCATCAGGCGGCATCCGGCCCAAAGTTCCCGCCCTGAGCCCTTTAAAGGGAGGAACGCGGGCCACGCACTCGCCTAGGGGCGGGGCCGAGGATGCCGAGGACGAGGAGTCCCTACGGGAGCTCCGCTGTGAGGCCTGCGAGGATGGCAGTGAGCGGGAGAGGCGCAGAGGATGCCAAGAGCTGACAGCCGAGGTGAGGGAAGAGTGTCTGGAGCTTGTGGAGGGAAGCACGAGGAGAGCAGGCCCAGTCGCAGCACCAACACGGCCGGGACGCGCAACAATACAGGTGGGAGGAGGCCACAACAAGATATCATTATTTTCATACGACATTCTGTTTATATTGGTAAATCCAGTGATAACATTATCAATTTTGAGTTTGGAAATTCAGGAATATGCTAGAGTGGCGGGATTTACGGTTAACATGACAAAATCAAATATCCTAAATATTTATGTGCCAAATAGCCTGGAAACACAACTGAAGAAAAATTTCCCTTTCAAATGGACTCAGTGAAATATTAAGTATTTGGGCATATAAATCTCCATGGTCATCCAGCAGCTAGCAAGCCTGAACTATTCTCAGTGATTAATACTATTATGTTGGATTTGCAAAAATGGAATAAACTTAATATCTCCTGGTTGGGAAAGGTAGGGACTATTACAATGAATGCCTTACCAAGAATGGAATATCTATTCCAAACGTTCCTATAGCGATATCTGTGAAAATGTTAAGCAAAATTCAAAGAAAGCTTTTGGAGTTTATATGATGTCATAAACTGCATAAGATTTCACAGAAGAATTGTACCTACTGAGGGGGTTGGGTGGGCTAGGGGTGCCCAATGTAGAAAATATAACACAATATCATGGTTGCAAGCTGTCATGGAGTGGCATGGGTTCACAATGGGTGAATATGGAACAACATTTTTGGGGCCCACTCCATTGCATTATTGTTTGTGGTTGGTAAAGGGGCAGAATGAAACAAAAAAATGCAATCCCTATATTAGACACACATTAGAGTTTTGTGCATGCTTCAGCATAAATTGTTGTTCTAGGGAAAACATTCTCCACTTCTACCAATACGATTTAATGAAAAGTTTCCAGCAAGTAGGGAGGAAAGCCAGTTTTTAAAATGGGAGAAAAGGGACTTATAAGAGTGGGTCAATTACTGGATTCTCAAGGGTGGATAGATTATGGAGTATTAAAGGAGAAGTTCAATTTGACAGAAGTATATTACTTTGCCTATATTCAACTTTGACATTATGTATGAAAAATAGTGGATCAATGGCATGGTATTTTGAACTGCTCCCTCTTTGAGAAATATTGCAGTAAAGGTCCTCCGCATAAGGAATTTATATAAAAAATGTATAAGGAACTGATGCAGCCATGTCAGGAGAAATTTAAACATGAACAAGCCTGGGAAAAAGATTTGACATGTACAGTTGATACTGATACCTGGGAAGATATACGGTGGTAGGTTGCTAAGGTATCTATTAATATTAAATTTATTGGAGAACTCATTTAAAGTGCATTACTGATGGTACTGTACCCCTCAGAGACTCAGGAAAATCTACCATACAACCTCCGATAGATGTTGGCAGGACTGTATGGAAACAGGGTCTATGGGACACATATGGTGAACTTGTGCAAAGATTGTCCCCTTTTGGGAAATGGTGGTGCAATTGATTCATGGTATAACTAACCTATTGCAACAGGATCTGATAACTTTCTTATTTCATGCCCCCATGGAGGAGGAGGAGATGAGAGACATTGAGAGATTAATTATTCAAATATGTTTGGCAGCAGTGTGAAACTGCAGCATTTTGGGGAAAAAAAGGAGTCACCAAATAAACTTTAATTATACAAGAGCCTATGGGATACCTATCACATGGAGCAGTTAGCTTTAAGAAGGCATTATGTTTCTCATGCTGTCCGGGTTTGCTCTTTGCTCCAACATGAGATCAACATCAGAGTTCCTGCTTCTTGAACACTTGATGGAGATATAAGGGCTGGATATAGAAGGGTAGGGTGGTGGTTGAGGGGTTCTTAGGGAAAAATTGATGGAAGCTTAAAATAATGTAATGGTTGAGTTGAATGTTTGTGTGGTTATTTAGAAAAAATTAAAAAATAGAATTATAAAAAATAAATTTGGCTGTCATGGTAGAATTAAATTAGCAGCTCGGTCTATCTGGCAGGCTGCAAGTACAGTAATAACTAGGAGGCAGATATCCAGTGCCACTTAGCCAGATAAGTTTTTAACTTTTCTGGCTAAGTGGCGGTGGCTGAATATCTGCCTGGAATTAGCAGCCACCACTTAGGTGGATAACTATCTATCTGGCTAAATAGTTAACCAGCTAAGTGGTAGGCAAGGCAAGGATATTCTTGGGAGAAGCTGTTAGCTAGCCTTAGTCTAGTTGAGACATAGACTAAGGTTAGGCAGCATAGATTTATCTGGCTAACCTTAGGGAAAGCTAAGTATATTCAGCAACACATCCTCACTACTGAATATACAGACTAATAGGGTCATTTTTCAAATTGTGTTGAGGCTCTAACACGTGTTAATTGGTGTCTAACACACATTAGATGCGCGATAACCATTGCGTTGTGAGCATGTAGATTATATTTTTAGTATGCAAATGGGAGGAGTTAATGCAAATTCGTGTCTCCTACCACATATTGCAGCGATTTAATGCACAGTAACACAGGATTATGTCAGAAATAACACCTTTTTTTGACACTAGAGGGAAAAAGGTTTTCATCACATGACAGCGGCATTATCATGGATCGCACCTCTTACTGCAGCTATTATCTCATGATAAAGTTAGGCCTTCCATCAGACACATCTACCAAGCCCTCCTGGGCCAATAAAAACTAGAGATGTGCTTCATTTTTTACTACCGGGTCATTTTTGGGTCGGACGCTTCGGGGTAATGTTCGGTTTTCCTCGGTTAGTTTTTTTGAAAAGCTAAATGGGGAAAACCGAAACCGGCCCAAAAACAACGCGGGAAAACGAAGCTAAAAAAAACCCACCCCAAGCATTAAAACTTACTATAAAACATTAAATACAACCCCCCCCCCCCCCCACCATCCCGATCCCTCCCCAAGACTTACCAACATCCCTGGTGGTCCAGCGGGGTCCCACGACCGATTTGTCCCTCCATGCCCGGCGTGACTGCCTCGCTGAAAATGGCGCTGATAGCCTCTGACCTACTATGTCACAGGGGCTACTGGTGCCATTGGTCAGCCCCTATCACATGGCCATCGGCGCCATCTTGTGCTCCTGCCATGTGATAGGGGCTGACCAATAGCGCCGGTAGCCCCTGTGACATAGTACGGGCAAAGGCTATCGGTGCCATTTTGATTACTGGCAGCCAACGACGAGATCGCTCCTGGACCCCCGCTGGACCCCCAGGGGCTTTTGGCAAGTCTTGGGGGGGTCAGGAGGGGCTGACATAGGTCAGAGGCTATCGGCGCCATTTCGAGCGAGGCAGGCATGCCAGGGCAAATCACTCGCGGGACCCTGCAGGACCACCAGGGATGTTAGTAAGTCTTGGGAGGGGATCGAGATGGTGGGGGGGGGGGGGGGGTGTTTGTATGTATGTTAATTGTAATGCTTGGGGTGGTTTTTAATTAAAAATAAAATTTGCTCCTCCACCCCGTAAAAAACCCGAAAAATGGATTTTCCCCGAAGTTCGGAGAAAAACCGTTTCGGGGTTCGGGGTCCCCGATCCATGACTAATTAGGCAATTTCGTTGAAATTGCCTAATTCGTGATAAACAATTGCACATCTCTAATAAAAACATCTTTTCTTACTTGACCTGTCTTCCTAAAGCTACAATGTTAGGGGGAAGTTTACTTGCAGTGGGATACTGGCTGCTTCAGGATGTTCTGCGCAGACAACTACAAGAACAACAACAACTACAACAACAGGCAAGAGAAGTTTAAACCCCGTCTAGGGAAGTTCCTTCACTGGAGCTATAGCCACTGGACCCACCAGGAGAGTGTTGGAGCCCACGGCAGTGATTGCCGCTCAGGCGGGCACGGCGGCTATACGTCAGCGCATCTTTCCTCCATGAACCACATTGCTAGGCACGGCAGAGGAACATGTGGTTAGCAGGTATCACCTCAGTTCTCAGGCTGTCATATAATTATATGAAGAACTCAGAGGGGATCTGGATCTGGTCATGGAAAGATCCCACACTATACAGGGCTTTACCAAACTATTGTCACCCTGCATTTCAGGCATCTAGCTCTCTTCCAAATGACAGTCGGGGTTGTTGGGGAAATGTCCCCAAACCTCTTTTTCCCCGCTTTCTGGGCCAGGCCATAACCGTGATACACGTGACCACAATTAATAACTACATAGCATTTGCTCATGACAACCAGGACTTGATGGAATTAAAGTGAGGGCTTTATGCTATTGCCAACATTCCAAATGTTTTGGAAGCTATCAACTGCACTCACTTAGCCATCATTCTACCTCATGGCATGGAGGAGATCTACAGCAACAGAAAGGTCTTCCACTCCATCAGCGTGCAAGTGGTCTGTGATGCTCAAATTGCATCCTTACCTGGTGGCCAGGTACTTGAGAGCCATGCATGATTCCTTTATACTTAGGCAATCAGCCCTGTTTGACAATTTTGAAGACGGCCTCTACGGTGATGGCTGGCTCATAGGTAAGAGCGATGCTTCTCTCAACCTAGCTTGCTGTTACCCAGGTAGAGAGTCCCTCAAGCTAGGTTGAGAGAACCTTGCCCAAATCTCATCTTGGAGTGAGTTTCCTCACTCCGAAGGCCAGCAAATATTCACAAGAGACCACTGTTCTGTTCGTAGATGTCACGTAGAATGTCAACGTGGCCCCTAACCCCCTACACTCTTACCTAAACCCCACCTCAAGTTACTAGGTGGGCCTACCATAGGGATACAAATACCTACCTATGGGCCATGACATTATGGCCAGTCTCTCCCTCTCTCTCTCTCTCTCTCACTCAGACCATTAACAATGGTCCCCTGGTGGTTGAATGAAGGAAATACAACAGGTCTGGCATGTATCGCAGAATCTGAAAATGGTATCGCAATTTGCACTAACTTAGCTCTTCGCACAGGTAATTAGCACAAATTGCGATAAATGCTATATTAGCATAAAACTTGCCCCTTTTGCTATCGCATGCGGTACTTACTGCATTTTGATAAATCCAGGCCATTGTGTAACTATAGCATGGGTTATTTTTCCCTATATGCATCACCTTGCACTTATCCACATTAAATTTCATCTGCCATTTTGATGCCCAATTTTCCAGCCTCACAAGGTCTTCCTGCAATTTATCACAATCTGCTCTTGATTTAACTACTCTGAACAGTTTTTGTATCATCCACAACTTTGATTACCCCTCACCTGTCGTATTTCTTTCCAGATCATTTATAAATATATTGAAAAGTAAGGGTCCCAATACAGATCCCTGAGGCACTCCACTGTCCACTTCCCTTCAACTGAGAAATTGTCCATTTAATCCTATTCTCTGTTTCCTGTCTTTTAGCCAGTTTGTAATCCACAAAAGGACATTGCCACCTATCCCATGACTTTTTATTTTTCCTAGAAGCCTCTCATGAGGAACTTTATCAAATGCCTTCTGAAAATCCAAGTACACTACATCTACCGAGTCACCTTTATCCACATGTTTATTAACCCCTTCAAAAAAGTGAAGCAGATTTGTGAGGCAAGACTTGCCTTGGGTAAAGCCATGCTGACTTTGTTCCATTAAACCATGTCTTTCTATATGTTCTGTGATTTTGATGTTTAGAACACTTTCCACTATTTTTCTTGGCACTGAAGTCAGGCTAACTGGTCTGTAGTTTCCCGGATCACCCCTGGAGCCCTTTTTAAATATGGGGGTTGCATTAGCTATACTCCAGTCTTCAGGTACAATGGATGATTTTAATGACAGGTTACAAATTTTTACTAATAGGTCTGAAATTTCATTTTTTAGTTCCTTCAGAACTCTGGGGTGTATGCGATCCAGGCAGGTGATTTACTATTCTTAAGTTTGTCAATCAGGTCTACCATCTTCTAGGTTCACCTTGATTTGGTTCAGTCCATCTGAATCATTACCCATGAAAACCTTCTCCATTACGGGTACCTCCCCAATATCCTCTTCAGTAAACACCAAAGCAAAGAAATCATTTAATCTTTCTGCGATGGAACCCACACGAGGAGAAGCAATACTGGGTCTGGGGCTCACAAATGGAGATAGTATCTCAAATATCCGGGTAGGTGCCCACCTGGGCACCAATGATTATCAGATGGTATGGTTTGCAGCCAAGAGAGAGGAAAGTCACATGAAAATCAAAGTCTTGGATTTCTAAAACAAAAACTCTGGTATAATGGCAATATGCCTGGAGGAGAAGCTAGATGGCTGAGAGGAGTTATATGACATGTAACTACAGTGGATCAAATTAAAGTAGCCATAAGACGTAAATAAAAAGTAAGGGAAAAAGAAAACAAATATAGTTCACCAAGGAGGTGGTCAAAAAAATAAATGTAAAAAGATAAGTATTAAAAAATGCAAAGGACCACAAAAAGAAGAATAATTTATTTATTTATTATTTATAACTTTTATATACCGAGGTTCAATTAACAGAATTAATTATCACTTCGGTTTACATTATAACCAGCAAACAACAACAGTGACATAGTCTTGTCTTACATTGAAACAAGGTGGAGAAACCTGGATAAACATAACTTGGGAGCAAGCAGTAATAACAGTGTGGAGAAAACTTGTCGAAGTGTAAGCATGGTGAGATGAACTAGGAGGGTGAGAAAACCGGTGTGGAGGGGTTGGTTAAAGGGGAGAAGGGGATGAAAATAGCGGCTTTGTTACAAATACATAGGATACTTAAGGGAAGGCTTAGGTCGGGAATAGACGGTGGGGTTGAGGCGGAAATGAGTGGTTATGGGAAAGCTTGGCCAAATAGCAAAGACTTAAGTCTTAAGTCTCTTCTTGAAGCTTGGCCAAACAGCAAAGCATGGTTATGGGAAAGCTTGGCCAAACAGCAAGGTCTTAAGTCTTTTCTTGAAGGTGATTGGACATTTTTCAAGCCTTAGGTCAGGTAGGAGCAGGTTCCATTGCTTGGGGCCAGAAGCGGACAAGGTTCTTTTGCTTAAGGAAGTTTTAATAGTAGATGCTTGAAGAGTACATCTTTGGGCTAGGCTTAGAGGACGGGAGGAGGTGTGGAGTTGCAAAGGAATTGTGAGGTCCAGTGGAGTGATGTGTATGGCCTTGTGAGTGACTGTTAATAGTTTATAAAGGATTCTAAACTTTATTGGGAGCCAGTGTAACTTCTTTAAAATAGGGGTTATATGGTCCCTTTTATTGGATTTTGTGAGAATCCTTGCAGTTGCGTTCTGTAACAACTGGAGAGACTTAAGTGAGATATCTGGCAGGCCGTGAAGAAGTGCATTGCAATAGTCAATTTTTGAGAAAATGATAGATTGTAAGACTGACCTGAAATCATGGAAATGGAGGAGGGGTCTTAGCCTTTTTAGAACTTGGAGTTTAATGTAACACTCCTTTACCATGTTGTTGATGAAGCCTGTGTAGCTCATTTGGCTGTCCATGGTTACCCCAAGGTTTCTGACTTTGGGGGAAAAGGAAGGGAACACTGAAGGTTGTAGGTTGTTTAGTGGTAAGCTGCCATCTTGTGTGATTAGTAGGAACTCTGACTTGTTGGCATTGAGTATCAAATTGAGGTTCGAGAGGAGGTTATTAATGGAGAGTAGACAGGCATTCCAATGGAGAATAGTTTTTTGCAGAGAGACGGTAATCGGTATCAGGATTTGGACGTCATCTGCATATAGGTAATGGGTGAGCTTCAGCTCAGAAAGAAGTTTGCAAAGCGGGAGAAGATAGATGTTGAATAATGTAGGGGATAACGAAGATCCTTGTGGAACTCCAAGGGTGGAGATGAAAGGGGGGATTCTTTGCTGTTGATCTTGACTTTGTATTGCCTATTCTGAAGGAAGGATTTGAACCAATTTAGGACAGTGTTTTTGATGCCGATCTCTGTTAGTCTTTCAATGAGACACTGATGGTTCACTGTGTCGAATGCGGCTGATAAATCTAGGAGAATGAGCAGGCAGGGCTGTTTCCTTTCTAGGTTCATGAGGATGTTGTCTGAAAGAGATATAAGGAGGGATTCCGTATTTCTAGCTTTACGAAATCCGAGTTGTGCTGGAGAAAGGATGTTGTTATTGTCCAGGAATTCGGAGAGTTGTTTATTGACTATTCTTTCCAGGATCTTAGCGATGAATGGAAGGTTTGCAATCGGGCGAAAGTTTGCTGGGTTGTCTGTGGAGAGGTTTGTTTTTTTTAGTAGCGGTTTTAAGATGGCCAGTTTGAGTGGGTCAGGGACATGAGCCTGGGCTAAGGAGGCATTGATGATTTGCGAGATAGGCTTGGAGACTTCACTGGCACTCGCTATGAGAAGATTGGCTGGAATCGCATCAAATGGGTGGGAGGCTGGCTTTAGTTTCCTTAGTAGTGTTTCTATTTCTA